>NC_083243.1:15716465-16385198 GCF_032191835.1 Heteronotia binoei | reverse complement strand
TTCCCAAACTGACATTCTGCACTAGAATAAGAGAACCAGAGAAACCAACTCTATGACACTGTGATTCGATGATTTTAGTTTGTCATGTCAGCTTGGGAACAGGGCTAAACCAGGATTAAAGGCCTAGTGCAACATTTGTTTAGGATTCTATGGTTTTAGTATAGAATAGGGGAGGGGACGGTGGCTCAGTGGTAGAGCATCTGCTTGGGAAGCAGAAGGTCCCAGGTTCAATCCCTGGCATCTCCAAAAAAGGGTCCAGGCAAATAGGTGTGAAAAAACCTCAGCTGTTGTAAGCCGCCCTGAGCCACTTGGTGGGAAGGGCGGGATATAAATTACAAATAAAAAATAAATAAATAAAGCTTGAGACCCTGGAGAGCCGCTGCCAGTCTGAGAAGACAAGACTGACTTTGATGGACCGAGGGCCTGATTCAGTAGAAGGCAGCTTCATATGTTCATATGTTCAATGTCAGCTCGCGGAAAGGGCTAAAGCAGGATTAAGGGCTAAAGCAGGATTAAAGGTCCAGTGTGAAATTGGACTCAGTCTTTCTGCGCTAGAATCATAGGCTGCGATCACACACCCTAAACAATGCAGTTTCAATGCACTTCTCCAACTGGATTTTTGGCCAGTTCACACAGTCCAATCCAGTTGGAAAGTGCACTGAAAGTGGGTCCAAAGTGCATTGTTTAGTGTGGGCGATCGCAGCCATAGAATCAGAGAAACCAACGTTATGACTCTATGATTTCGGTGTAGAATGTCAGCTTGGGGACAGAGCTAAATCAAGATTAAAAGTCTAATGCGAAATGGAAAAACGCGTCTCTTGCGGTTTATTCGTTTGGGGGCTTTTCCGCGCCGGTTTTGCCCCGGACGCCAAGCGCTGGACGCCAAAGACGTCCCAGTCAAAGAATAAAACTGCAAAGGGACATTCGAGGGCGCTTTCCCGCAGGCGAAATAATACGGTTTCCCTCCACTTTGGCTGCGACCACACACGCTAAATAATGCACTTTCAATCCACTTTCTCTTTCCACCTAGGATTTGCCAGTTCACACAGTCAAATCCAGCTGGAAAGAGAAAGTGGATTGAAAGTGCCATCTTTCGTGTGTGTGGTCGCAGCCGCTGGCAACCATTCGCAAGCGGATTTTGCCATTTCATGCAATAAAGCCCAGTCGCAAAGTGCATTGGAAGGTGGGTGGAAAGTGCATTTATTCAGTGTGTGTGGAAACGTTCTTAAACGCCTCTCCTGGTTTGAAAGTGCATCCATTCCGGTTTTAATTTCGGAAGCCAGTTCCATTAACACCCTCCAAACGAATCTATCTTTTGAGTAAATACAACTGGGGGAATGGGAAATGATGGCGTTAAATATCTCCATTTATTCTCAAGGGCAAAAAAGGGACGGATAGCAGTCCAGGTTTTGAGTGGTTTTAATGGGGGCGGGGCGGGTGTCGATTTTAAAATTAGGCCCTTGTTTTCATTCTCTTTGGCCAGCCCGGAGAATAAGGTCTGAAGGTGCTTTTGGCTGCGATCACACGCACTTTTAAAAAATGCACTTTCAATCCATTTTCCCTTTCCAACTGGATTTGACGGTGTGAACTGGAAAAATCCCGGTGGAAAGTGCAATGAAAGTGGATTGAAAGAGCATGATTCAGGGGGTGTGATCGCAGCCTTTGACAGAGCTGGTATTTGAGACCGTGGAAACTGAACCCAAGCAGGTGTTATCTCGCCTCTTATTCAACTCTATTCAGAGGCGCTTTCTCCCAGGAAAGTGGGTTGTTTTTTAAAAAAGGAAGGCTGACCAACCCAGGTCGGAATGAATGTGTTTAGCAGCGTTGTCTCCAAAGGAACTGAACTCCAATTGAGCTTATCTAGGGTGACCCCTTGAACTGAAACGATCTATAGGTCCTTCTGCAGTCAGTGGGTCTCATCTCCCTCAGGGCGGAAGGCGGAAGCAGGCAATGGAAAAGCACCTCGCTGCCTCTCTGGCCCTGAAACCCCGAGGGCGTCGCCCCGAAGTCGGCTGCCATTTGACCGCACTTCCCACCAGAGGACTTCGTCTGTTGCAGAGGGAGGGAGGGAAAGAGAGGGAAGGAGGGAGAGAGGCAAGGAAGGAAGGAAGGAAGGAAGGAAGGAAGGAAGGAAGGAAGGAAGGAAGGAAGGAAGGAAGGAAGGAAGGAAGGAAGGAAGGAAGAATGGATACAAGAAAAAGGAAGGATAGATGAATGAGAAAGAGAGAAAGAAAGAAAGAAAGAAAGAAAGAAAGAAAGAAAGAAAGAAAGAAAGAAAGAAAGACAGACAGAAAGAAAGAAAGACAGAAAGAAAGAATGATAGAAAGAAAGAAAGAAAAAGAAAGAAAGAAAGAAAGAGGGAGGGAGGAGAGAGAGAGAGATAAAGAAAGAAGAAAGAGAGAGGGAGAGAGGGAGGAGAGAGAGAAAGGAAGGGAGGGAGGAATGAAAGAAGGAATTCCAACCAGTGTTATTAAGCATTGTGCTTCATTGGGTGCGTATGTACGTTATGTGTCTCATGCCGGTATGAGATTTCAGCCATTGCGTAGGGATGGCGGGAGGGCTTCCTAAATTACAGGCTCTCTCGCAGGGATGTCCGAATAACAGGGAGGTTCTGCCCCCAAAGAGAGAAAACTGACAATTTTGGTAGACATCAGTCCAGTCCTCTTGGATACGGGGAGTACATTTTTTTAGCTTCAAATTGAAAACATTTGTACTTTGCTCGGCCAATCAACCGAGTCCCCTTCCACGCTTCTGATGCCGCCCTCGTCCCAGAACGCACAACAGCAAACAAACAGAAGCAGAGCGTGAAGGGCCAAGAGAACAAAACGCTAAGGAGCGCCACACTGTCTCTGCATCAAAGATGCTCCCAATGCGTTCTGCCTCTCTAGGAGAGCTGGGATGTTACAGCTATTTCCACACGCCCTTCCTGCTTTTTCACATATAGGGCTGCTGTCACACAGGTGCATACCTATTACTAGCACATCACCACGTCCGATTTTCCTCATCTGCTTGAACAACGCCATTCATATAATAACTACCTATTTCCATGCACAATTGCAAAACAGAAAACCAGCGTTTATCCTGACTTTTCTCATCAGATGAATGCCGGGAGACTTGAAGCATTTCCTGTAGAGTTGACGCAAAGCGTTAAACGTTTTCTGCTTGAATCGCTTTTCCAAGTCTTCAAACAGGGGGTGGGGTGGGGTGGGGAGCTGTGTTCGAGTGCTGTCGTGAATTCTGCTTGCAGGCTGGGTGGTTTATTTCTCTGCCCCACTTCTCTTCTTCGGTTCGCTTGTCCGCTGCCTTTATTCCTCCCCCCCCCCCCTTCCTCATGGGGACTCGGGTGCCTTCCAGAGTTCAGGAGCCATGCAAGGAAAGCTCCAAACTGCAACAGTTCAGCATCTTGTCTGTTGTGTTGACTCCTTGTGCGTGATCCGCCTTAAATCAGAAAGGCGGACTATAAAAACATACCGACCGACGGACTCGGAGCGTGCGCAAGGCATTAAACTGGGTTACCAGGTTAAAGCCTACTCCTGAACTTTGACACTAAAGAATCTAAACCAGGGGTGTCGAACTCATTTGTTAGGAGGGCCGGATGTGACATAAATGAGACCTCGTTGTGCCGGCCCATGTCAGGTTCTGCCGGGCCATGTCAGGTTGGGCCGGGCCACGTGTATGCCTATTTAAGATTAGGTAGCAGAGAGATAAACTTTATTTTAAAAGGACACAGCCAAAACCAATTAAATATATATTTTAACAACACTTAAAACATGCGCAAAAAGGTTAGCACTCGTGGGTCTTCAAGGTGCTTTCTTTGCCTTTCTCCCAGGGGATCCAGGGAACCAGGCAAAGAAAGTTCTGGCTCTTTTCTTCCTTCCCCAGGGGACTGGGGGAGGAACCTCAGCCAATGGAAGGAAGAGGGGCTTTACTCAGTACCTCTGCTGTGTGATTGAGAGTGCCTGGCAAATCAAGTTCTCCCTCCCCCCCTTCCTCCCAAAGGGAGGAGCCTCAACCAATGGAGAAAACAGAAGTTTTGGTCTGTAGCTCCTGTGCAATTGAGCAAGCCTGGCAAAGCAAGCTGTGATGCAGAAGGAAGTGAGAGAGAGGGAGAAGGAAGCAGATGACAGCCAGTTGCTGGGGGGGCCTGATAGGAGCACTCCAGGGACCTGATTCGGCCCTCAAAATGCATGTTTGACACCCTGATCTAAACTTTGCATTCAAACCATTCGGTTTCTCTGGGACCGAGCGGATTAAAGTAACCGGGGAGGCCTCTAGTCCGAAAGGAGAGGCTCCTTGCCCATTTTAAAAACCACTTCCCAAAGGAGTGTCGCTCTCTATTCCAGCGCGTCTTCCAGCTTGGCGCTAAACATACTTTGAGCTGTAATTTGAACCGTTCAGGCAAGAGGCTTAAAAGTGTTTCGTTTTTGTTTTCGGCACGTCTGCAAACAAATCGAAGCCCCAGACTGACACGCACCAGTCTCCCCGATGCTGACGCTTCCCCACCTGCCGCCTGTGGCTGTTGTCAGCGCCAGACAGAAAGCAGAAGAGAACCAAGCCTCGAACACATTCTAGCCCATGGGTCAGATTTCCTCTTCGCTCTCAGCCGCCGCATCTGAAGGCTTGGAAGGGGATCCTCCTGCAAGGTGGAGAAAAGCGCCCTGCGATCTTCCAGCCCACTGCGGCCTCCAGAGTTCGGAAATCAGCTTTCTCCAGTTACAGAAATACTTCTGTCCGTCCGTCTGTCTATCATCGTCTGTCTGTCAGTCATCTATCCATCTGTCTGGCTGTCATCTATCAATAATCTATCATCCATCTGTCTATCATCTAATCTAACCTATCGATCCATCCACCCATCATCTCTTTGATCTCTCTCTTTCATCTATCACCTCTCTAGTTCTTGATCTGTCTGTCTGTCTGTCAATCATCTGTCTGTCTATCATCTATCTATCTATCTATCTATCTATCTATCTATCTATCTATCTATCTATCTATCTATCTATCTATCACGTATCTGTCTGTGTATCATTTATCAACAATCTATCATCCATCTGTCTATCATATATCAATCATCTATCTATCATCACCATCCATCATAATCATCATCTATCTGTCTGTCATCTATTAATCTATCACCTATTTGTCTGTCTGTCATCTATCAATAATCTATCATCCGTCCGTCTGTCTGTCTGCCTGTCTGCCTGCCTTCTGCCTGTCTGCCTGCCTTCCGCCTGCCTGCCTGCCTTCTGCCTGTCTGTCTGCCTGCCTGCCTTCTGCCTGTCTGCCTTCTGCCTGTCTGCCTGTCTGCCTGCCTTCCGCCTGCCTGCCTGCCTTCTGCCTGTCTGTCTGCCTGTCTGCCTTCTGCCTGTCTGCCTTCTGCCTGTCTGCCTGTCTGCCTGCCTGTCTGCCTGTCTGTCTGCCTGCCTGCCCGTCCGTCCGTCCATCCATCCATCTCCTAGTCAGTGTACTCTACTGAGTACTGTACTGTCATCTGACTGTCCTCTTCGTCCTTTGGGAGTTTCAACAGAGGACTTCCTAGTTACACTTCCGCTTGCTTAAAATGGTTGCTTCGATTATCTGAAAAACGGAAGGCTAAAGACGCCGGTTAGGGCATATGCCTCTGATTCAGATGACTTAGCATCCCTGTTGGGTCAAATCCCCAAATCCATTTAGCCCAACAGCTCCCTTCTCATTGGCCCGGGCCAGATCTGGGAAGCCCACGAAGACAGACTTGGAAGAAACCTTGAAAGACAAGGAAGCGACCGTGTCCTTCATTCAGCCCCTCCCCCGAAAAGTGTTGAGCCCCCAACCCACTGCTACCCCACGTCTGTCTCTGATCTTCCTGGGGGCTTAGTGAAGCTAACCGGGGGACTCCCGGTGTTCCCTCTAAGCTGAGTGAGGGTGAGCTAGCTCAGATTTTTAGCCTCTGGCTCGCACGTTTTTGTCCTAGCTCAGGAAGGAGGGCCCCAAAGGAAACTTATTCATGCCAGTAGCTCACAAAGTAGAATCGTTGCTCAGAAAACTCCACAGCTTCAAGGGAGTATTGGTGACGACCTCTTCGACGAATGTCCACCCTGGAAGCCAACTCGTCAAGCCCTGGTTCTCCCATGGCCCTGAATCCCCTACATTCATTATTCCTAGAATGTATAAAAAGGTCACATTACCTTCCCTTGGCTAAGTCTGCATCGACCCCGGGGAGTCGAGTCTTCACTGGGCGGGATGAGAAGGACGGGTGGAGTCCCTGAACTGGGTCTGATGCGGCTCCAGATCCAGCCAGGTTTAAGCAGCGTTGCTTAAAAACCACCTCTCTCAATCCGCTGCGTAAATCTCTCCTGAAAAGAAGGGGAACCTGTCTCCAATTAAGCGTTTTAACGTCCCCTTTTATTTCATGAGAGAAACTACAAGGGGCGCTTAATATGCTTCCATGATAATCCAGAGAATTTTTACCCGCTCGTGCTGCGTTGGGCTGTAGTTTTTAAGTGCGTGGGAAAGGCCGTCTTTCTCCCGTGTGTCGTTTGCGTTTCACAGGCCATACCGAAAAGAGAGCTCACGCATCTGATGAAAAGCGTGCTCCACCATTAAGTTGCTATTCCTTAAAATGGTACAAACGTTTTCTTTCTTTCTTTCTTTCTTTCTTTCTTTCTTTCTTTCTTTCTTTCTTTCTTTCTTTCTTTCTTTCTTTCTTTCTTTCTTTCTTTCTTTCTTTCTTTCTTTCTTTCTTTCTTTCTCTCTTTCTCTCCCTCTTTCTCTCTCTCTTTCTCTCTTTCTCTCTCTCCTACCTCCCTCCCTCCTTTTTTCTTTCTCTCTCCTCCTTCCTTCCTTCCTTCCTTCCTTCCTTCCTTCCTTCCTTCCTTCCTTCCTTCCTCTCTCTCCCCCCTCCCTCCCTCCCTCCCTCCCTTCCTTCCTTCCTTCCTTCCTTCCTTCCTTCCTTCCTTCCTTCCTTCCTTCCTTCCTTCCTTCCTTTCTTTCTCTCTCCCTTCCTTCCTTCCTCCCTCCCATCCTTTCTTTTTTCTTTCTTTCTTTCTCTCTCCCTCCCTCCCTCCCTCCCTCCCTTCCTTCCTGCCTGCCTGCCTTCCTTCCTTCCTTCCTTCCTTCCTTCCTTCCTTCCTTCCTTCCTTCCTTCCTTCCTTCCTTCCTTCCTTCCTTCTCCTTTCTCACTTGGCCTGAAGGCAGACTCCACGGACTTTGCCAATGCAGTCGCCGGATGGGACAGTCAATAAACAATGAAACAGGATTCCGGTTGTCGAAAACCAGCCAGAAGCCTCCAAACACAACGGAAGTCTTCACGCGACCCATTTGCATGATCCAAAGTCCCCTCGCAGGATCCTCGTTCCAGCAAGCTGTGCCCAGTGGTAATAGACCGCAATCCCTACCAGTTTCCCCCCAGTGACTTTGTGAATCATCTCGTGCAGTGCAGCGCTATCGCCTGCACGGAGCAGCCCTCTGGAATGGTCATGCTTAGAACACTGTGGAGGTTCCCTGAATTTCTGCCACGGGGGTCCGCTCCCCCCGCCCCCTTCCAAAGCCAGGCAGTTTGATTTGCAAAAGCACAAATGGTGCTGCGCGCCGGGAGAGAGAGTGTTAGCCGCCTCTCTGATTCCTGCAAATGCATCTCTCTCCGTTCGGCTCTCCATCCTTCTGCAGTTTCCCCAGCACAATTGTTGCCCTGTGACTCACACAGACCCCGCTTGCTGGAAACGGAGCGCGGCCTCTAATTATGCTGAGTCAAGTAGCAAGCCAGTGTCATGCGGATGAAAGTGTCCTTTGTCGTTGGCAAAACATGTCATACTTTAGGCCCTACTGTTTGCCTTGCAAATGGCGCAGCGGCCTCATTAGCCCAAATCCAGCAGGGAGGGCTGGAGGAAAGAAATCTCTGAAAGCCAGCCGGGGGACGGTGGTACAAACGGCATTGATTTATTTAGATAAATGAAGCCATTTATGACAGGAGATGTAAATCTTAAAAGAGGAAGCCATCTTCTTTGAAAGCTATTGTCGTCGACGAGTTTTACATCTTTGCTCACATGCTGGGTTTCCCCCCCCCCCTTCCTCCCCTGTAAAATTTTCCACTATTCATACTGTAGTACAGGCGTGGCCAACGGTAGCTCTCCAGATGTTTTTGCCTACAACTCCCATCAGCCCCAGCCATTGGCCATGCTAGCTGGGGCTGATGGGAGTTGTAGGCAAAAACATCTGGAGAGCTACCGTTGGCCACCCCTGCTGTAGTACACAGGAGAGCCATCACCGGGAATTGCCCAAGCTACATGGCCCTAGAGCTGGAAAGAGGGCACCCAGTTTTTCCAGTTTCAGGGGAAAGTCCCAGAGACTGATTAGAAAGACCAAAAAGGCCTCTAAATTACTTCAATACCAGGTTTCATTTTTCATGAGAGTCAGTTTGGTGTAGTAGTTAAGTGTGCGGACTCTTATCTGGGAGAACCGGGTTTGATTCCCCACTCCTCCACTTGCACCTGCTGGAATGGCCTTGGGTCAGCCATAGCTCTCGTAGAGGTTGTCCTTGAAAGGGCAGCTGCTGTGAGAGCCCCCTCAGCCCCACCCACCTCACAGGGTGTCTGTTGTGGAGGGGCGGGAAGAAGATATAGGAGATTGCAAGCCACTCTGAGTCTCTGATTCAGAGAGAAGGGCGGGGTATAAATCTGCAATTCTTCTTCTTCAGTGTTTAAAGCCTAAATGGCTGTTGATGATTCAGGAGTCACTTTGTAGAAAAAGAGGTGCCGGAGCTCATTAGCACAACTCATTTGCACCATTCATTTGCATATGCCAGCCACACACCCCTGACATCACCCGAAGGTGGACTAAATTATATCAGCTCAGCATCTACCTTAAAATGCTTCTGGATTCTAATTAAAATGCTTCTGGGATTCTAATTAAAATGCGGAGGAGGAGACTTTCCAAAATTCCCAAATGAAATTAATCATTCAAAATTTTTATCGGAACTTGTATAAGAAACAGAAGATTGATCAGCAAAAACAAGAGACTTATGTAAAGGAAGTGGAACTGAAGCAATTAACAAACGAACAACAAGTAAGTTTAGAGAGCCCAATTTCAATGCAGGAAGTAGTTGAAGCTATTAAAATGACTTTCTCCTATGTGGCCACAGTGGAATGAAGATTTCCATCTGTCTGCTTTATATGTTTTGCTTATTTTCCCTTCTTTTGTGGCGGTGGTGGGGAAATATTAGAAAGTTTGTCAAATCTTAGACTTTAGCAAAATTCTCACAGGGGGTTTGAACAATGGAGCCAGGAACCAGGTGGGGGGAGGGGAGTAAGAAATACCACAATAAAATTTAGAAGACTACTGTAGTTTTATACTCCCCCCTTCTCTCTATATCAGAGACTCAGAGAAGCTTACAGTCTCCTATATCTTCTCCCCCCACAACAGACACCCTGTGAGGTGGAGGGGGCTGAGAGGGCTCTCACAGCAGCTGCCCTTTCAAGGACAACTCCTGCGATAGCTATGGCTGACCCAAGACCATTCTTCTTCTTCTTCTCCTCTTCCTCCCCCTCCTTGGACATTAAAGAAGGGTGGATTCAAGAAAGACGCATCTTTTAAAAGGTCTATAAAAAGTACAGAACACAACATCCACACAATTTGGTGTAGTGGTTAAGTGTACAGACTCTTATCTGGGCGAACTGGGTTTGATTCCCCACTCCTCCACTTGCAGCTGCTGATGTGACCTTGGATAGCTCTCACAGAGTTGTCCTTGAAAGGGCAGCTTCTGGTAGAGCTCTCTTAGCCCCACCTACCACACAGGGTGTCTGTTGTGGGGCAGGAAGGTAAAGGAGATTGTGAGCCACTCTGATTCGAAGTGGAGAGTGGGATATAAATCCAATACCATCTCCTCCTCCTCTTCCTTAGCTAATCTCTCTGTAAAACTCCATGGTTTTTCTTTTTATTTTATTTTTTTTATAAAAAAATACCTTTTTTAAAAAAAAACAAAAAAACCATTAATTCAACATTTGGCCAATGGGGCCTTTTTGTTTCCCTGGTGATCATTAGTTTGTCTCAATAAATAAATGTGAATTATTTCCCAACATAGGTCCTGGTATCTATCGATAACGAAAGCATTTATGTTGGAGATTACATTGCTTGGGCAAGCACATGAAGGATAATTTTTTTGCTGTTCGGTTGTGGGTCTTGATAATCAGTATTTGACAACTCGGAGCAATCTGTGAGGGTGCAATCAATTGATTCTATGCGCTGAGAACATTTATCCTACCGTCATCATCACAAGCACGTCTAGTAATGAATTGGCTGTATATTACTTGAAATTCATATGTAACCTTGGATGGCAATTACCGGTCTCTCAGGTTGGGGATTTTTCTTTTCTTAGTCATACTATTGACATTCCACAGTCAATCAACCATCAACCCGTCTTGTTCGATAACTACTGTGTCCGTTTTTGTCTTATAGAAGATGAGCCAAGACCGTAATTGAAGACTCTGCTAGGGCATTTACTACGTTGGCTGCAGAAAAAAAATAATAATTATTAAGTTAAAAACTAACGCATTAATAAGATAGCATAGCTGTTTGATTCAGGTCTCATTTTGTCTTGTAATCTGCTTGCTGCCTGGTTGAGGATTTTTTTTTTTTTATCATACTTCTAATCCCCCTTGAATCCCAGTGAAAAAGAGGGATGATCAACAACAACAACAACAACAACAATATAGATTTACTGATGGTTTGTTTCGAAGTTCAATCAAAAGTGACAGTTTTTACTCTTCCAAGCGGGCAGACGTGTCGGTTTGAAGTAGTAGAACAAAATAGGAGCCAAGTTGCACCTTTAAGACCAACTTAGTTTTATTCAGAACATAAGCTTTCGTGTGAGATTTCGTGTGTCAGGTTTTTACTCTTAATTTTTTTAATCAGGTCCAGATGAGGGCTTTTTTTGAGCAGGAATGCACAGCAAAGCAGTTCCAGTTAGCTTGGTGTAAGGGGATGTGGCCTAATGTGCAAAGAGTTCCTACTGGGCCTTTTTTTTAAAAAAAGCCCTGTGTGAAACAATGGTGCCATCGGGGATGTGGCCTAATATGCAAATGGCTCCCTGCTGGGCATTTCCTACAAAAAAGCCGTGCGCAAAACAATGGTGGCATGGGGGGGGCGGCGGCGAGGCCTAGTATGCAAATGAGTTCCTGCTGGGCTTTTTATTTAAAGTACACTGTGTGAAACAATGGTGGCATCAGGGGGTGTGGCTAATATAGGTTCCTGCTGGACTTTTTCTACAAAAAAAGCCCTGGGGAGGACCTGTGCTTCAAGCCATAGTCTGGACCCCAGCATGGCATGCATGGCGGAGGGGGGAGCTTCACTGGAGTGTGTATATGTGGAAGATAAGGGACAGAGGAATGGAGCTACAAAATGTAGGAAGGAAAAGGAAGGGGCAGCTTCCCATCGCATGGGCAGGGCCAGCGAAGTCATTCTCCTAGGGTGCTAAAAATCCTTGGGCCAGCCTTGCTTCTAATAGCCTGGGACCCACTGATTTGCTGGACTTCCTCTCCCTGCATGCTCCTCAAAAGCTCTGCACCCATCATGAAAACCTCTGCTTACAGTTGCTACATGGAGTGATGTTGCCATTTTGCCCCATAATTATATACATTTATGGGGGGAGGGGCGGGAAATGAAGAGAACAAAGGCTGCAGTTTGTGAAACTTCTATGTCTTATCGGCTAAAAGACTGGATTGAAATGAATGTGCCCGACAGCTTGGCAGCTGAGGTGTTATGAAATGTTTATGAACATTCCAACTGTTCAGATTTTTTTTAAAAAGGGGGTGTGTGCTTTTTTGTAGCAGGAAATCCTTTGAGTATCAGACCATGCCCCCCTGATGTAGCCAATCCTCCAAGGGCTCTTCGTACACGAACTACTGTAAGCTCCAGGAGGATTTGCTACATCAGGGGTGTGTGGCCTAATATGCAAAGGAGGTCCTGCTACACAAAAACCCCTGAAAAAAACTAGCATCCTAGAAGGTCAAGGGAGGATTTAAATGGTTCTCTGCTCATGTCTATAAACCCAGTATATTAGATTATTGTAGTCTGCTTTATTTATTGCCCTCTCCCATTTTCAGCCTTTCCCCCATGCTTCTGCCTTTCTCGATGCATGAGGCAATATATTCTGTCTGACAATAGGTTATATTTTGAGCAGAATTAATTCAGCGCATTTGCCTGTATTCCCTTTCCAGTGGGATTTTTTTTCTTGTTCACTTGTTGTCTTTTCTCTTTTTCTGACTATTTACGATTATCCAGTTCCCACTGTATTAAAACAGATACTTCAATAGGCACAGTTCATTATCTGCACCAGACAACAGAATGGAGGAGGCAATACATTTTACTACAAATTCCAAATGGATTATTTTAAAAAAAACTACCACACTCTTTTGGCATATACTGAAACAAGGCAGTATAAATACAAATAGACTAATGTAGCGTAATGTAATGGAGAGAAAAGTAATCCTTAAAGCATGTGGGCAATTTTGTATGGTCTTGTTTGTTGCTTGAGGACATGCTACACAAATTCTCCAGTAGATGGAGCATCTTCATTGCTTTTCTTAAATCAGATGATAGATATATATAAAATGGATAGAGAAATACATACATGGATAAACAGGGAGATAAATATAGGATTAACTCAGAAAAGAGGTTATTTTTGGTAACTTCAGACAATCACCAGCTGGTCAATATCTCAGCGCCTGCTCACACAACCATTTCTGATGTGACATGTTTAACTGTTCAACGTATAGTTGGATTCCAGTCCAGTAGCACTTTAGAGACATAAGAACGTAAGAGAAGCCATGTTGGATCAGGTCAGCGGCCCATCCAGTTAATGTCCTGGGTCACACAGTGGCAAAAAAACCCCAAGTACCACCAGGAGGTCCACCAGTGGGGCTAGAAGCCCTCTCACTGTGCTCCCCCCCAAGCACCAAGAATACAGAGCATCACTTCCCCAGACAGAGAGTTCCAACAATACACTGTGGCTAATAGCCACTGATGGACCTCTACTCCATATGCTTCTCCAATCCCCTCTTGAAGCTGACTATGCTTGTAGCTGCCGCCACCTTCTGGGGCAGTGAATTCCACGTCTGCTTACCATCTTCCACTGAGAAAATTGCCCATTTATACTCACTCTCTGTTTCCTACTAATTACCCAGTTTTTGACCCACAAGAGGACTTGTCCTTTTACTCCAAAACGACTTTCAGGGTATGAACTTTTGAGAGTCTAAGCTCCATTATGAACATTCTCTGCGTTGTTTAGCACCCGGCAGAGAATTTGGCACAAATCAAAAATCCATTTGATGAAGTAGGGAGCTAACTGTGAGATTTTCTAACAGTACCCACCACTTAACCGTACTATTCCAGACCAGAACAGCTTCCCTCTGAAATTATGTTGAAAGCATGTGCCACATGAAGGGGTGGTTATTTGAACATGAATACAACAAGCATGAAGAACTCTTGGACTGGCTTTTTGACTTTTATCAGCAGTGGATGCTGTTAGAAAAATCCCTACTTCATCTCAAAATGGATTATTGAATTCTGCTAAATTCTCTGTGTGGTGCTGAAGAACACAGTTACCCCAGTGGGTAGAAACAGAGGCTTAAAGTCAATGCAAATGAAGTTAGTGTTCTTATGGCTGTACGGGTAGGTTCTTATATGTGTTCTTGGAAGAGTTCCTGTTTTAGGTTCTGATTTTGTTCTTCTTAATCAACTTTGTATGCAGCTTGCTGACTGAGTAATAAATGTGCACGTTTCTTCAATGTGTACTTCTGCTGTAGGCATATTATGTTTTGTGAACAACCAGACCACACAGTTTTGTACCTTGGCAAATGCAGTTTATGGCTAGTGGCTACGTAGAGCTGCAGCCAAACAGGTATGGGAACCATTCACAAGTCCAGGAAAGCATCTTGCTATGGGTTTGGCTGCAAAGTGTCCCTTGGTACTAGGCAAAAGAAATTCCGTGAATCCACAGAGGTGGTGAGAGTTTTCTATGGAATGTGGAGGATAAGGACGGCTTTCCTATCTACGGGATCGCCTTTCTCCATATGTTCCCCAGAGAGTACTATATCCAAGGAAACAAAACCTACTATCTATCCCCGGACCAAGGAAAGCCAGACCGTTCCACATGGGTTAGGCCCGGGTCTTCTCAGTGGCAGCACCAGAAATGTGGAATGCCCTCCTGGAGGCCATAAGCAGCCTGCGGAACCTCTCTCAATTCTGCAGGACCTGTAAAACTGAACTATTTCGACAGTTCTTCAACACCTGTAGGCATAACATGTTTTGTGAACAACCAGAGCACACAGAGATGAAATGGCTGAGTGGTGATATGATCACCATCTTCAAGTACCTGAAGGGCTATCATATAGAGGATGGTGTGGAATTGTTTTCTGTGGCCTCAGAAGGTAGGACCAGAACCAGTGGGTTGAAATTAAATCAAAAGAGTTTCCGATTCAACATTAGGAAGAACTTCCTGACCGTTAGAGCGGTTCCTCAGTGGAACAGGCTTCCTCGGGAGGTGGTGGGCTCTCCTTCCCTGGAGGTTTTTAAACAAAGGCTTGATGGCCATCTGACAGCAATGAAGATCCTGTGAATTTAGGGGGAGGTATTTGTGAGTTTCCTGAATTGTGCAGGGGGTTGAACTAGATGAGCCTAGAGGTCCATTCCAACTCTATGATTCTACCTAAACCGGGAGAGAACTGCCACCCTACACTGCTGAGGAACTACGATCATTATAGGACCACTGTCAGAAGAAAGAAAGATCCCGCCTATACTGAAGCTGAACAGTGCCATGACATGTATTTTAATTGTAATTTTATTGTTTTAAAATGCAATCGTAAATGTTTCAAACTGACTGTTAGCTGCCCTGAGTCCACTTGCGGAGAGGGAGGGAAAGAAGACTAAAGTAATAAATAGATAGATAGATAGATAGATAGATAGATAGATAGATAGATAGATAGATAGATAGATAAATAAATAAATAATAAGTTTTATAGATACCATGGAGATCGATGTATTTCAAAGGTATTCTGTGGTTTCCACTTTGCAAATCTGTCCATCACATTAAAATTAATGAGAACTTGCCATGATTAATTCAAAGACAGTGGAAGAAGCCTTCCTTCTTTCTATCTTCATCTCCCCTTCCTTCAAGGAAAGGGGGACATAAACTGTTCCGTCCCTTGCTTTCCCCTCATAGCTACCCTTTAATGTAGGTTACTACATTACTCCTTTTAAATGTAGCAACTGGCCAAAGATGACTCTGTAAAGCTTCATGGATAGGTGGAAATTTGAACCCAGATCCTAGTCTGACACTATAACCACAATGGCTGAAGTTATGCCTTCATTTCTGGAAATTTGATCCAAATCTGGATTATGATTACTAGACATTTTGAGGAAGTTTTTGCTTCATCTGCTCAGATGTTCTTCCATGGGAGGGGGGATGGCTGATACTGAAACAGAATCTGAGGTATTTGGTAGACAAACAGATGGTGAAAAGAACAGTTTGCAAAAATAGACAGAAAGGAAAGAAGAAGAACAAGAAGAAGAAGATATTGAATTTATATCCCCTTCCACTCTGAATCTCAGAGCGGCTCACAATCTCCTTTATCTTCCTCATCCACAACAGACCTGTGAGGTAGGTGGGACTGAGAGAGCTCTGACAGAAGCTGTCCTTTCAAGGACAGCTCTGCAAGAGCTATGGCTGACCCAAGGCCATTCCAGCAGCTGCAAGTGGAGGAGTGGGGAATCAAACCCGGTTCTCCAGGATAAGAGTCTAAACACTTAACCACTACACGAAACTGCATAGATAGCCAGAAAGGACAGATAGATAGATGAAAAGGATGGAAAATAGGATGAGTAATGAATGAACAGATGGAAAGAATAGATGGATGAAAAGGATAAACAGAAAGGCTACATATAGAGCAAATTTATCAGGTATGACTTCTCCTAGTATTTAAATGCTTATCTTGTGATGTGTTCATAGGAAACAGTTTTATTTGTTGCCACTTGGCTTCCCCTCTGGTTGGGTTCCTGCGCTTTTTACAGCTGCTTCATTTACAGGCAGAACTTTTAAAGTCTTCCCAAGCGTGTAAATGCATCGCCGGAGTTTCCCCTGTTGAGTTTCTGCCTGTGTCAGGCACTGACCAAAAGTACAGCTCTACTTTAGTAAGAGAGAGGGAGAGAGAGAAAGCAAACACTAAGGGCACTGATGCCTTGTTGCCAAAATCGACGGCACAGAACTTTCTAGGGTTGCCAATCCCCAGGTGGGGGCAGGGGATCCCCCAGTTTGGAGGCCCTCCCCCCGCTTCAGGGTCATCAGAAAGCGGGGGGAGGTGAGGGAAATGTCTGCTGGGCATTCCATTCTTCCCTATGGAGACCAATTCCCATAGGGTATAACAAAAAATTCATCCACAGGTATCTGGGACTGGGGGGGGGGGCTGTTTTTTTGAGGTAGAGGTACCAAATTTTCAGCATAGCATCCAGTGCCTCTCCTCAAAACACCTTCCAAGTTTCAAAAGGATTGGACCATGGGGCCTAACTCTATGAGCCCCAAAAGAAGGTGCCCCATCCTCCATTCTTTCCAATGGAAGAAAGGCATTGAAAAGGTGTGCGGTCCCTTTAAATGTGATGGCCGGAACTCCCTTTGGAGTTCAGTCATGCTTGTCACAACTGTTATCCTGGCTCCACCCCCAAAGTCTCCTGGCTCCACCCCCACCGTCCCCAGATATTTCTTGAATTGGGCTTTCCCTCAAGCCCTTTGTTTCCTCCATCCATTCTGAGAACCGTTTGTGCCATTCCAAAGCTCGCTTGTTGTAATCCTCGGAGACCCCTCATAAAGTTTATTCGTCTTTTGGCCCTACTGATTTTAATCTTGAGGTTAATAAATGCCCCCTTCAGCTAACGCCCTTCTCCCCGCCTCCACTCCTCGTCTGGCGCTTCTCTGAGGCGTTTCTCTGCCATTTCCCGTCCACAAAAGCCGTTGGAAAAAAGGCGGGAATTCACTTGGGCGGGGGGGTGATCATTAGAGAAAGGTGGAGGGATACTTCGAACGGGGGGAAAAAAACCGTTTCAGGCGCCGACCTTGAGGCAAAAGCGCGCCAAAATCTGTCCTATTTTTTTCAACACTTTTGCTTTTCTTTGCAGCTCTCCGCCCCACAGGGTGAGATGGGGCGGGGAGACCGCCTACGATTCCCGTTGTAGCTGTCCAGGGTCCCCATATTTTGAAAAGCAAAATAAGAGGGCATATTTCCTTGACTGACTCCTGCTTCCAAACAAGTGATCACTAGGAAAGGTCTCATTTTAAAGGCCCCCTACTGTGGTATATTTATTGTATATATGCTACCTAAATTCCACACTGCTCAAGTTTTTGAGCATGAGAGGTCTCAGCCTCTCCTCTTTCTATAGTTTTGGAGAATTCTGCATTAAAAAAGAATGGGGGAGGGAGATCCAGACCGCAATTTCCTGGCATAAGCCCCACTGATTAAGAACATAAGAGAAGCCATGTTAGATCAGGCCAATGGCCCATCCAGTCCAACACTCTGTCACACAGTGACAAAAAAAAATTTATATATATATACACACACACACACACACACACTGTGGCTAATAGCCACTGATGGACCTTTGCTCCATATTTTTATCTAACCCCCTCTTGAAGGTGGCTCTGCTTGTGGCTGCCACCACCTCCTGTGGTAGTGAATTCCACATGTTAATCACCCTTTGGGTGAAGAAGTACTTCCTTCTATCCGTTTTAACCTGTCTGCTCAGCAATTTCATCGAATGCCCACGAGTTCTTGTATTGTGAGAAAGGGAGAAAAGTACTTCTTTCTCTACTTTCTCCATCCCATGCATTATCTTGTAAACCTCTATCATGTCACCCCTCAGTCGACGTTTCTCCAAGCTAAAGAGCCCCAAGCGTTTCAACCTTTCTTCATAGGGAAAGTGTTCCAGCCCTTTAATCATTCTAGTTGCCCTTTTCTGGACTTTCTCCAATGCTTGACACCAGGCTTACTTCTGGGTAGATCTGTTTTCACTTGTTCTCTCTAACCTATCAGTCCTTGACAAAAGCATGGATAAGGGCTGGTTAAAATGAAACCTACCATCACTACAACTATCCCCTTTTGTCATTATCTTCCCCCTGTAGGTGAGGACCACTTTGTTTTGTTTGGCATTCCCTTACTGACCCTCTGTCTGTCTGTCTACACACACACACTATTCACCACTTTGCAGGCCCCAATTGGGTAGAAAGGCAAATAAAAATGTTTTAAATAAATAAAATAAATAAAGCCTGCTTAATCGCTTTAGTTAGAGATAATAGGGATTGGAATCGGGAACTTTCTGCATGCAAAGTAGATGTTCAGCCGTTAGGGTTGCCACCCTTCTGAAGGTGGCAGGGAGAAACTGCACAGGTTCTGTGATATCCAGCCTCCAAGATACAAACAAACACAATGTAGGAAAAAAGTACAAATATTCTTAAACACTCTCATACAAAATACTGAAGTCAAACATACCCTGACAATAGAATACAAATAACAAGGACCGAAATTTCGAATAATTCAATTACAACTTAAGGCATAGGCCCCAGGGTCATCTAGTCCTACCCCCTGCACTGAGGAACTGCTCTAACTGTCCAGAAGTTCTTCCTAATGTTGAGCTGGAAACTCTTCTGATTTAATTTCAACTCGTTGGTTCTGGTCCGACCTTCTGGGGCAACAGAAAGCAATTCCACGCTATCCTCTATATAACAACCCTTGAAGTACTTGAAGATGGTGATCATATGTCATGAATGGCAATCACCCAAAGTGTGATTAACATGTGGAATTCACTGCCACAGGAGGTGGTGGCGGCCACAAGCATAGCCACCTTCAATAGGGGGTTAGATAAAAATATGAAGCAGAGGTCCATCAGTGGCTATTAGCCACAGTGTGTGTGTGTATATATATATAATTTTTTTTGAGCCACTGTGTGACACAGAGTGTTGGACTGGATGGGCCATTGGCCTGATCTAACATGGCTTTTCTTATGTTCTTATGTTCTAATTTAAAAGTTGGTTGGTTTTAGATGAAAGCAGAACAATAAATAATCTACTGATAGAGCCTCAGAGTGTCTCAGATTTTTTTTTTCTGTTGCATGAGCAAACATTTCACTGGCATGCTTATGGAGACACTGGTACCTGAACTAATATAGCCTGTATTGCTGGCTTAAGAAGGAGAGGCAGCACAGTGGTTTTAATTCTCCATTTTCTTTTTTGTAGGTTACAGAATGAATGATGACATCTTAAGTTCCTTGGACAATCTACTACTACAGTTTGGTATGTCACAATGTATTATACTGCCTTGAAGACTGACACAGGCTGTAAAGCCTGAGCTCCATTTGGCTTCCTTCCTTCCCCCATCTCTGTTGTGCAGAGAAAAGCTAGCCTTGAAGACTGACACAGGCTGCAAAGCCTGAACTCTGTTTGGCTTCCTTCCTTCCCCCGTCTCTGTGTTGTGCAGAGAGGAGCTGGGCTGCCTCTCCTTCCTTCTCCCCCTCTCCCAGCGTTTGAGAGAAAAGCTGGCATCCACTGGCACTTTAGACCCATGAAGTGTTCTTCAAGGTATGAGCTTTTATGTGCCTTGCAGTATAGAATCATAGAGTTGGAAGGGACCTCTAGGGTCATCTAATCCAACCCACTGCACAATGCAGGAAATTCACAAACACTTCCCCCCAAATTCACAGGATCTTCATTTTGGGGAGATTTCCCCAGGAGGCCTGGGCGGCAAAGAAGGGGTGTGTGTTTTTTTCAGCCAGGAGGGGTGAGGAGTGGGCATTCCAGTAGCTATTTTTTTTACCAAACGACCCCTGGGCAGAATTGTTGCTGGCTGGGGTAATCTGATGGTGAGTAAGGCTTTTTTCCCATTTGTCCCCCCTTCTTTCTTTTTCCCTCTGCAAGGGATGCTCTGCCTGTATTCTTGGTGCTGGGGTGGGGGGAAGCAACAGTGGGAGGGCTTCTAGTGCCCTGGCCCCACTGGTGGACATTCTGGTGCTTTTGGGGCATTGTATGAGAGAATTTTGGACTGGATGGTCCACTGGTCTGATCCAACATGGCTTCTCTTATGTTCTTTCTTTCCGTGTCTTTCCTTTCCTTCCATTTCATTCTTTCCTTCCATTTTTACTGCATGAAACTTTTCTGTTCATCATACTGTTGTTGCAGACATAGGAGCTCTGACAATGAAAAACTGGCACCCCCCAGTTGTAGCCAGCTGGTCTTTCTATGAGATTTCCATGTGAGTGAGTGAGTGAGAGTTAGAGGTGTGGGGCAGAAAGAGATTATTGGAGATTACTGCTGTATATTTCAGAAGCACTGGAAGTGATGGTACTATGAACTTGGCACCATTTTACTGGTCCGGCTTTTAACAGCTGCCTGACACCAAAATTAAACTCCTCCTGTAGATATTAAAGAGGATGAAAGAAGTTCACTGGCTAAATATCTGCACAACAGGTTGCTTTTAAAGGCATGGGAAACATAGCCAGTAAAAAGCTGCAAGCCCCTTATAAATACCCTTTTTGGGATAACTGCAGAAAAGCTCATATGAACTTTATATAACTTGAAATTAATTCATTAATTGCAGTACAATTCTCTGCTACCTTTCACAGAAATTTCCCAGTGTTTCAGTCAAGGAAAAGTATGAAAAATAGCTTCAAAAGATTTTCTTGAAACCAAGCAAGCTTGGTTGTAGCTTGAGGAAGGGTTCCAGTAGTAGCAGCTGAAGGAAGGGCCTACTTAATGTGTCAGCATATTTTGAGGTACAGCAGCTGCCACGGTCCAGTGTGGGTGGTACGCAGCACTGGCATTCTTGATGGCAATGGCAACAGCACTTCCAACTGCATACACTGGCCAGTGCTGTTGAAGGGGTGTGTAGGTGGTGCAGGCAATTGAACATGGGCATTAGGAGTGCTTGCAACCTGGAGAAGAACACGCAAACAGATAGGTGCATGCAGGTGTGGTGAGGATGGAAAGCAAAGACCCTGGGAATGTATGAAAAAGTTGCAACCACCCACTTTCCACTCCCATTTTGGCTCAGCATGAGTTTCAAAGAGATTTTTCTGAAATTGAAGTTACTTCAGAAGAAGAGACAGGTTTGGGGGAGTGCCCTGGAAATGACATCACAGGAAAAGGTGGAGTTTTGGTTTTGGTGGAGTTTTGGTTCAGTGTGCCCTGGAAGTGACATCACTTCACCCTTGACCTGGAAGTGACACCACAGGAAATGACATAATTCCTGTCTCCCGACTCCACCCCTGAATTTTTAGCAGGCCACGAAGGAGAAGTATAAAAAGAAAAGTGAAAGAAAAGTTTGGGAAACCCTGGCTTAAGCAATTTCTTTCATAATGATGCAATTATATTAGCATCACAAACCAAAATTCATTAAATGTCCATTGAAAAATCAAAAAGTTATTTCACACCACTCTTGTAAGGTAGTACTTTTCAAAATCAGAATGTTATTTCACATCACTCTTGTAAGGTAGTACTTTCAAAATCAGAATGTTATTTCACATCACTCTTGTAAGGTAGTACTTTACAGTCCACTGTCTCAGTTCCTTTGCTTGAAAGACGTAGACAGCACCACACTTGTATATGATTCCTCCTATGGGTAGCAGACCGAAGTCTGGCAGGTGCGGCGGCTACGCCTTTCAAGCAAAGGAGAACTGAGACAGTGGACTGTAAGAGTGATGTGAAATAACATTTTGATTTTGAAAAGTACTACCTTACAAGAGTGGTGTGAAATAACTTTTTGATTTTTCTATGGACATTTAATGAATTTTGGTTTGTGATGATAACATAATTGCATCATTATGAAAGAAATTGCTTAAGCATTTATTTGCAACATAAAAAAGCAGTGGTTTCTTTCTAGTGTTTGCCCACCTGGGGACTGGCAACCCTACTAGGCTGTTATAACCGTTAAGAGCCAATATGGTGTAGTGGGCTGAGTACTGGAGTAGGATCCTGAGCGACCCAGGTTCGAATTCAAAAGCACCATGGAAGCTCACTGGGTTACTTTGGGCCAGTCATATGTATTCAGTCTAAGCTACCTCACAGGCTTGTTGAGAAGACAAAATGGAGGGGAGAATGTTGTAAACCACTTTAGGTCCAAATGGGGAGAAAAGTGGGTTACAAATGAAGTAAAAGAAATAAGTTAAAAAGGGATTAAAATCAACACTCAAGTGGCTGTTTTAAAATACATTTTTAAAATATTTAATATCTAAATTGATAATATCTAAATTGACAATATCATTAACTATTTCTGTTTCAGTTTTTCTGGTTGAGCAAGCATCTTACTCCAAAGAACATGTGAGACAACAGATACAGAGTAAGTACCAGTATACGGTACACATCTACATGAAAAGCCCAGCAGGAACTCATTTGCGTATTAGACCACACCCCCTGCCATCACCATTGTTCCGCACAGGGCTTTTTTGTAGAAATAGCCCAGCAGGAATTAATTTGCATATTAGGCCACACCCCCTAACACCAGGCCAGCCGGAACTGCGTTCCTGTTTTTTTTTTAAAAAGCCCTGCATCTGCCTATCTAGAAGCATGCTACATTTTAATCCATGAGTATTACAACATCAAGCCAATAAAATGGCCAAAATAGGATCTGCCCACTACCTTTGCCCCCTACCTTTGAGTTGTTCAGTTATGGCAAAGGTCCCCAATGTTTTTGAGTCTGTAGGCACATTTGGAATTCTGAAAGGGCAGTGGGCATAATAACAAAATGGCTGCTGCAGAAGGTGGAGCCAACCACACAACAGCTGCCTGCCACAAGAGGGGTCAGCACAAATGTCAGGGTGTGAGATTATGCATAATTGTCATAGTGTCTCTTTAACATTTCAGGCAGCCATTTAATGCCTTTTAATCTGCACAGCCAGTCAGTTCTCCAATGGCCAATCAAAAGCTGTGCTTGGCAAAAGCCCCTCCTGGCCCCACACAATTTCTAAAAACACTTGCTTGTCCCAGGAAAGATTTGTCGGGTACCATGTTGGGGACTACTAAGTAATGGTGATTTTAAATTCAGTATTCATTTGTCATCCCCCTGCTTCCCCTTCTGCAAGGCAGTGACACAACCTGAAGTTTCTAATCACCATTTAATTAAGTTGTCCATTGTAATTTTATTGTAATTTTAATGTTTTAATCTTATAGTAGGGCCAGTTTAGTGTAGTGGTTAAGTGTGTGGACTCTTATCTGGGGGAACCGGGTTTGATTCCCCACTCCTCCACTTGCAGCTCATGGAATGGCCTTGAGTCAGCCATAGGTCTCGCAGAGCTGTCCTTAAAAGGGCAGCTTCTATCAGAGCTCTCTCAGCCCCACCCACCTCACAGGGTGTCTGTTGTGGGGAAGGAAGGTAAATGAGATTGTGAGCCACTCTGAGACTCTGAAATTCGGAGTGGAGGGCAGGATATAAATCCAATATCTTCTTCTTCTTCTCTGGTTGCTTAATCTTTCATTGTGCACTGCCCTGAGCCCTATTTACAGAGAAGGGTAATATAAAAACTGAAACTAATAAAATGAATATGATATAGAATAAATTATTCCTTTCTTTCAGTACATAATGCTAACATCATTGTGAAAAAAGGCAAAATATGTTGGCTAAAAGAAGAGATTAACAAGAACGAGGAGGTGATTGTTGGCCTTCAACGCAACAATAGCAGCAAGGAGAATTGTAATGTGTACGTATTTAATAAGGACTGTATCTGTCAAATTACTTAAGACTATGAGGCAATTTTTTCAATCAAGCAGTAGTTTGATATTTACGGACTTTTGCTACCGGAAAGATAAGTTGCTTTATTATAGACAGATGTCTATACACATTCTGAAAGTTCAGAGAGCTTTACATGTACTATCAGTGATTTTACAACTCTGTAAGGTGATGTGTGCGTGTGTAAAGGGCTGCCAAGCGGGGCTTTTTTTGTAGCAGGGACTCCTTTCCATATTAGGCCACACCCCCTGATGTACCGAATCCCCCAAGAACTTACAGGGCTCTTAGTACAGGGCCTACTGTAAGCTCTAGGATGATTGGCTACACCAGGAGCATGTGGCCTAATATGCAAAGGAGTTCCTGCTACAAGAAAAGCTCTGCTGCCAAGTCACAGCCAACGTCTGGTGACCCCAACAAGGGGTCGTCACCTCCTTGTCTGCTTAGCCTTTGACCTGATACCATCCAGTCTCTGGAGCCCTGCTTGCCTGCCAGCTAGTACAAGTAAACTGTTTGCTTCTGTCATTGTAAGAGAAACCTGTTATTCTTTTACATGATAAGTTCTGAATTTGGCCATGGTGACAATTTCTATCCCATTCAAATGAGTGGTAAAAATCTATTAGTTTTCACTAAATATTCTCACGGCTATTGAAGGCTCACATTAGCAGAAGATCCCCTACCCCTCAATGTACATCCTGATGTCTTTGTGTTAACAACATACTGCTAGGAAGAAAGGGTTGAAGTAAAAAAAGGGAATAAATCCCACTTTCACAGAATAGGAACTACCTATTATTTTGAAGATTTTCTTACTTATAATGTTTTTACTTTTAATGTTTAACAAATAGTTATTTAAAAGACGTTTAAACTTGTCACCCTAGTTGGAAACCAACGTACATGATTCTAAATAAACATGAAGAATATTTGCAGAAGGAACTCCAGGACTGCATGAAAACGACACGAAACGACAAGTATGAGTGCATGCTGATATATCTTTGTATTTTGAAAACTTCCAAATATTTCTAATGATCATAACTGATCAATAATCATCTCGGTTCCTGTTAAAGATGTGCATTATGTTTCACCAAGTTAGGACTGCAATACTTTCATAGGGAATTATGATGCTTCCATTCTCTGTGATCCTTCCATTGCTGCTGCATAGGCAGAGACGTTCTCAGAGGCAGCAGAATGTCCACGTAGCAATCCCCCCCAAAACCCACACTTTTCCTGCTTCAGTCCCCCACAGCCACCATTCTCTCCACGCCACTGAAGGGATTAAGGCAAGGGAGGAAATGATGGTCATAGCTGAGCAGACCCGGAGCTAGGGGTGCCTGCGCCCCTAGGCCGAACCCCGATCCTCCGCCCCCCATTGATATTTCCCCGCGCACAAAGCGTGTGCACGCCCTGATGACATCATAATGACATCACTGCCATGCCTCCCAGACTTTGCCAAGGCCTCCTGAGCCTCGGCAGAGTCTGGAAGGCAGCAGATGCGCTCAGAGCTGGCTCTGAGCATGCTCGCTGCCACGCACCCCCCACCTTGCAACTGCAGCGGGTGCGGGGAGACAGACGGCAGCAAGCGCAGGGAGACGGACAGCAGCGGGCACGGGGAAGCAGACAGCAGTGAGCGCGGGGAGAGGAGGCGCTTTAAGGCCAAGTGGCGCTTTAAGTGGCCTACTCCCATGCACCAGCCCTATAGCTGAGAAGGAAAATGGTTGTGATGTGGAAGTTAAGATGCTTTTCTTTCTGTACAGCTTGCAAAGGCATTTTGCAATCTTTCCCAAATTCAGGTTTGGGAAAGGGTGTGGCGAAGGGGACATCATCAAGCGGCTTCTCCTAAGCATAGTTTTGCGGTGAGGAAGCCCAAATCATCCTTGTGGAGACATCTTTACAGTAAAGGTGGAACAGTGTTCTAATGGCACCTGCTAAACACAACAAGTATTATCCCATCACAGAAGAGTAATAGAAAAACGAAATAGAATTAGAATCATAGAGTTGGAAGGGGCCATACAGGCCATTTAGTTCAATGTCCTGCTTAGTGTGGAACCAGCCTAAAGCAGGAGTGGCCAAACTTGCTTAATGTAAGAGCCACATAGCTGCAGTACAGAAAAGAAGGAAAGCAAGTAACTCGATGGGGGAGGGAGAGGTGGAAAGAAAGCAACTTTAAATGCATTCTCCAAGCCACTGGCTACCTTGACTTGGAGAAGTGATTAAAGAGAGAAATGCCTTTTCCAACCTGGCCAACAGAGTGGTGTGGGCTTTGAGAGCCACACCCTGGCTGAGAACAGACAGGCATTCTGGGGTGGCTGGGAGACAGCTGAAAGCAGGTCAGCTCAAAAAGAGCCGTCCCTGAGCCTCCAGACAGTCTGCAGTGAAGCGGCCCCATCCCACCTGTGAAGTGGCTGGGCGCCTCCACACGGAAAGGCGTCCTAGAAGCTGGATTCCCTTTTTTTCCCCTGGGGGGGCTAGCGCTGGTGCACATCAGCGCTCTGATCGGTTTCATGGAGGGGAAAAACCAGAACAGCTTGGGGTGGTTTGGCAGCTCCAGACCACCAAGTCGCCTCAGGTGCGCCCTCCCCCATCCAGACAGCAGGGAGGTGACTGAAGGCCGGCTTAAATATTTGCTACCACTTCGGAAGTGGTAGTTTTTTGAACCGGTCAAAGGAGCCTGGAGGACAGGGTGAGGACGGGAGGAGGGCGCCCAGCAGACATTGCTGTCTGCAGAGATTTTTGGGGTCGACTTCAGAGGCGTCTCTGAGTCGACCCCAAGTGCCGGTCTGTTATCAGCCAATATCTGTGAAAGAGCCACATCTGGCTCCTGAGCTGCAGTTTGGCCACCACTGGTCTGAAGCATCCCTGACAGGCCACTGTTTAAGGACTGCCAGTGAAGGGTCTCAATTATTTTCAGCTATATAGCAGTGGGATTAACGAAACAATGCTCTCCCCCATTGTCACTTGGTTCAGGCGGTATTAGAAAATGGACTTTGAACAGGCGAGTTAACATTAATAAAAGTAAAACACTATAAAAGGGTGATTGCATTTTTTTTGTTTTTGTAAAGAAACATGTACCAGGATTACATGAATCAGTATGAAGAGACTTTCAAACAGCACCAAGCAAAATATTTAGAAAGCACATTTGTCCAGAAACAAATAGAATTTGAGGAAATACAAAACCGCGTTCTGAAACAGTCTGAACTGGTTAAACAGAAAGAACTTGAAATAATGGATTTTCAAGGTAAAAACGTGGTTCCTGTAATAAAACACTGGAATCATCAATTGTTTCTTTCTGTGTTTGCCCATACATAATAGTTAACATCCTCTGTGGGTGAATTCCCTTTGAATCTTTTTGATACATTTGTTTTTATATATTTGCCTCCAAATCTTCTTTCTTTATGGCTTGTATTGTTTTGTTCCCTCTCCTCCTGTCAGTCACTGTCTGTTCCCACTTCCTATTTGTTTGGATAGCCCAGCATCCCCAGAGGCCATCTGCTTCTATAAAAGGCTTTGCCAGTAGAAGGGCCGAAGCTTCAACCCCATAGCCCCACCAATCTTCTCCCTTTTCTGTCTTGCCATTTCAACTCACATGAGTTGCAGCTTGACAACAAAGCATCAGCAAGACACAATATCTTTACAACTTTTTTACCCAGAGGTCTGGAACCCCGTGGTCTGATAGAAAGTACCATGGGTAAATAACAAATTCCATGTGGGCAGTGTTCCTTCTAAGCTGAGTTAGTGTGAGCTAGGTCACGGATTTTTAGCCTCCAGCTCACATGGTTTTGTCTTAGCTCAGGAAGGATGACCCCAGAGCACAATAATTTATGCAGTAGCTCACAACTTTAGAAGAAGAAGAAGAAGAAGATATTGGATTTATATCCTGCCCTCCACTCCGTAGAGTCTCAGAGCAGCTCACAATCTCCTTTACCTTCCCCCCCCACAACAGACACCCTGTGAGGTGGGTGGGGCTGGAGAGGGCTCTCACAGCAGCTGCCCTTTCAAGGACAACCTCTGCCAGAGCTATGGCTGACCCAAGGCCATGCTAGCAGGTGCAAGTGGAAGAGTGGGGAATCAAACCCGGTTCTTCCAGATAAGAGTCCGCACACTTAACCACTACACCAAACTGGCTCTCTTTAATGCCAGTAGCTCACCAAGTAGAATTTTTGCTCACAAGACTCTGAAGCTTAGAAGGAACGTTGCATGCGGGTCTGATTTCCTCCCAAATATTCTTTCCCAAGGAGGAAGGGAGATGTATGGATTGTTCTGTCAGGCTAACAAAAAATTGCACCGTGGAAAAGTATGCAAATGGCCATCATGAGAATTTTTTAAAAAATATATCTAAACTTTTATTTATGAAAAAATCAGTTAACACCTTCTTATCTTAACTGTGACATCAACATAAAGCAGCTATTGGTTTCATTTTAATTGTGGTCTAGAGATCCCAACCTCCAGGTGGGACCTGGGGAATATCCTGGAATTACAGCTCATCTCCAGACTGCAGAGATCAGTCTCCCAGGAGAAAATGGATGCATTGGAGGGTGGACTCTATGGCATTGTATCCCACTGAGGCCCCTGTCCTTCCCAGACTCGACTCCCAAATCTCCAGGAGTTCCCCAGCCTGGAGCTGGCAACCCTACCCCTTCCCCTGCCAGTAAGGTTGCCAAGTCCAATTCAGAAATATCTGGGGACTTTGGGGGTGGGGCCAGGAGACTTTGGGGGTGGAGCCAGGAGCAAGGGTGTGACAAGCATAATTGAACTCCAAGGGAGTTCTGGCCATCACATTTAAAGGGACAGCACACCTTTTTAAATGCCTTCCTTCCATAGGAAATAATGAAGGATAGGGACACCTTCTTTTGGGGCTCATAGAATTTGACCCCCTGGTCCAATCATTTTGAAACTTGGGGGGTATTTTGGGGAGTGACACTAGATACTATACTGAAATTTTGATGCCTCTACCTCAAAAAACAGCTCCCCCAGAGCCCCCGAAACCTCCAGATCAATTCCCCATTATACCCTATGAGAATCAATCTCCACATAGGGAATAATGAAGTGCCCAGCAGACATTTCCCTCCCCCCCATTTCTGGCGACTCTGAAGTGACGGATTGGCATCTCTACTCACGAGTTTCTGCCAACTTCTTTAAAGTAATACGGACACACCATCCCAAGAGGAAGCCTTTCCAATCGGAGACTGAAGCCTCCAGGGGTGGAAAGCCACATGGTGGCTGTGGGGATGGGTTTTCCCCCCCACCCCCCACCAGCCAGCTGACTGGGGGTGGGAAGGAGCCTGGGAAAGAGGGAGAACCCCCTTTGGGACCTGGGGATTGGCAAGCCTACCTGCAAGTGGCCAGTGGGGACCTGGCACCCCTAGATCTAACTAATTCAATTGCCACTTTAGTAAAATCCTCATATTAAAATAAAAATACAATGACAGGGGACACAATTAAAATAGAACAATTTCTCTCTTTGTTGCTGACGATACATTGTAACACAAACAAGAGTGGAAAACTTTACATTTTCCCCTATCCCGTTATAAACAATCCCTTTATAATTAGGGTTTGTAGAATCTTTCGGGATCAAGTGCCGTGTTCTACTGGAGAAAGTTTTCCTTCCAGACGTTTCGTTCTCAGCTGCGGAGAACATCCTCAGTGGCATTGCAGCCGGAGCAGGCGCTCAGACCTTCTTGGCTGCTGTGCATTGAGTGGGGCCAGGGCTGCTGGAGAGCTGCTATTTGTAGGCTGGAGGGGGTGTGATGAAAGGGCAATTGGTTTGTGGATGTGCCAATTGTTTGGTGGGGCTTCCTGGAAGGTTAGTGATAAGGAAACTGGCTGTTGAATGTGACCATTGTTCCGTGTTAATTGCTGGGAGGGTTGGAAGGGGTTTGAAGATAAGGAAGATGGTTGTTGACTGTGCTGATTGTTCTGTGGAATTTGCTGGTTGAATTCATCTGAATTCAGTCCATCCTCGTATCCAGTTCACCGTGGAGAAAGAAAACAATGGTCAACTTGCCTTTCTTGACGTTCTCATTACCAGGAAAGATGACGGAAAACTCGGCCACACTGTATTCAGGAAACCCACACACACCGATCGCTATCTAAATAAGAATTCCAATCATCATCCTCGCCAAAAACGTACAGTTGTAAAAACCCTCATTCACCGTGCATCACGCATCTGTGAACCAAGCCAACTCCAACAGGAACTACACCACCTCAAACCGTCACTGCAGGCCAATGGATACTCCCAACAAGAAATTAGAAGAGCCCTCCATCCCAGGAGACCATCCACACCAAATCCCGAGCCACACACAAATGTGGGTACAGCTTTCCTGCCCTACATAAAATCTGTCACCGACCGCATTGGCAAAATTCTCAAACGCCATAATGCTGACACAGTTTTCAAGCCCACACAACAGATCCGCCACATGCTGCGCTCGGCCAAAGATATGAGAGATCCACTTTCAACCCCTGGAGTCTACAAAATACCCTGCTCCTGTGGTGCAGTCTACATTGGCACTACCCAACGCAGTATCAACACCCGTCTCACCGAACACAAGAGACACTGTCGCTTGTTTCAGCCAGAAAAATCAGCTGTAGCTGAACATGCACTTGAAGGAGACCATGTCATCCACTTTGAAAGAACTGAAGTCCTTTCTACCATCTCACATTATCATACCTGCCTGAACAGAGAAGCTATTGAGATTTACAAACACCAGCACAATTTTAACAGAAAGGAAGAAGGCATTTTCATCCACCAATCTTGGTACCCAGCTCTGCAAAACACCCTACAGACTATGAATTGCAGAAAGTCTCAGAACAACCAGCAAATTCCACAGAACAATCAGCACAGTCAACAACCATCTTCCTTATCTTCAAACCCCTTCCAACCCTCCCAGCAATTAACATGGAACAATGGTCACATTCAACAGCCAGTTTCCTTATCACTAACCTTCCAGGAAGCCCCACCAAACAATGGGCACATCCACAAACCAATTGCCCTTTCATCACACCCCCTCCAGCCTACAAATAGCAGCTCTCCAGCAGCCCTGGCCCCACTCAATGCACAGCAGCCAAGAAGGTCTGAGCGCTTGCTCCGGCTGCAACGCCACTGAGGATGTTCTCCGCAGCTGAGAACGAAACGTCTGGAAGGAAAACTTTCTCCAGTAGAACACGGCACTTGATCCCGAAAGATTCTACAAACCCTAATGATGTTACCAGCCGTGAAAACCTGAAATCTTTGATAATCCCTTTATAAACTAAACAGTTTCACACTAGACCTTTAATCCTGGTTTAGTCCTGTCCCCAAACTGACACTCAACACTAGAATCAGAGAATCAGAGAAACCAGCTCTATGGTTTTAGTGTAGAATGTCAGCTTTGGGGGGGGGGGGGGGACACGTCTAAACCAGGATTAAAGGTCTAGTGTGAAATTGGTCAGTTCCCATCCCTTTATTTCAAACCTTTGAAGTGTAAAGAAAAATTAATTTGTGAATAATTTTTTTTTTTTGCAGAACCTGGTCCATTTCAATCACTTTTGTATTGGGCATCTCAAATGTATCCAGAATGTTAACTATGGACATTTAAAAAGAAGATCCATGATGAACTTTTTGTAATTCTTAACTACAATTATAGCTGCAAGATAGTTAAGTATATAGGTAGCTACAATGTCTTTCAGCTCTTAAAGAATCTGAAAGGCCACTGAATTGTAATCAAGGCAGAGTCCAAAGGCAAAACTCTTTATAGTTCTGGGTATGTAACTAAAAAAATACAGTAATCAAAATAAGTCATGAAGAAGTTGGGAGTACAAGTTTAGTTTTGACTTTGAACCACTTTGGCTCAGCAAAATGGGTTGATACTACAAAAAGCATTTATTTTTAATCAGGGCTTTTTTTTGTAGAAAAAGCCCAACAGGAACTCATTTGCAAATTAGGCCTCCGCCCCCCCAAGCCAGCCAGAACTGTGTTCCTGCTCAAAAAAAGCCCTGTTTTTAATTATTTATTTATAATAATTTCCCAAGTACTAGTTGTAATAACTAGATTTTTGTTTTACATTGTATTTCACCATGAGTCTTCAGGATAATTATAAGAGTCAGATACAAATTGAAATATACAACCAACACACAAAGTTCTATTCGTATTATTTGTTATTCACTTAATTCTTTCTCACAATAGCACAATAGCTGTAATTTTAGTCCTTCAGAACCTGAGTAGAGGTATGTCTTGTGAAAAGCCATGTCATTAAATCAAATTTGAGCTGAGATTTGCACTCATTCATATCCAGTAGTTTAGCCACTTAGCTACTCACAAATCCTTTGCCTATTTATATTGAAGTGCAAAGACTTACGTCTTCTAGGGCTGATATCACACTGTCGAGATACTTGTGATTTGGTCTTTCTCTCTCTCTCCACCCCCCCCCCCCCCCCGATTCTCTCTCTCCCCTCCCCCCCAATTTTGATTAAACAATTTTCATGATGAATGAGCTCAGCATGCAACTACAAATCTTCCAAATGTGGATTTTAGTAGTAGCACATATTTCTCTTTTGTTTTGTAGCAACTTATTCAGATAGCAGGGCTCAAATCTAGGCATGGAGTAAAGGTACTGAACCATTAAGCAGCATGGCAGTACAAATCAGCCCTTGGCCCTGTTACGCTAGTATAAGCTGCTTTGAGCCTATGAGATACAGTGGGATAGAAATCTAATAAATATTTTCCATGGCTGAGGTCGAAGTTAGCTCTTCAGTCTTTAGACTGAACTGTGATTTCCATTCAGCTTTTTACTTGTCTGTTTGTCATGTGTAAGAGCCTCGTGGCGCAGAGTGGTAAAGCTGCAGTACTGCAGTCAGAGTCTTCTGCTCATAACCTGAGTTCGATCCCAGCAGAAGTTGGTTCAGGTAGCCGGCTCCAGGTTGACTCAGCTTTCCATCCTTCCGAGGTCAGTAAAATGAGTACCCAGCTTGCTGGGGGGAAAGTGTAGATGTCTGGGGAAGGCAATGGCAAACCACCCTGTAAAAAGTCTGCCATGAAAACGTTGTGAAAGCAACGTCACCCCAGAGTCGAAAACAACTGGTGTTTGCACAAGGGACTACCCTTACCTTTAGGAGCCCTGTGACATAGAGTGTCAAAGCTGCAGTACGCAGTCCTAAGCTCTGCTCATGACCTGAGTTTGATCCCTGGTGGAAGCTGGGTTTTCAGGTAGCCGGCCCCAGGTTGACTCAGCCTTCCATCCTTCTGAGGTCGGTCAAATGAGTACTCAGCTTGCTGGGGGGAAAGCGTAGATGACTGGGGAAGGCAATGGCAAACTACCCCGTAAAAAGTCTGCCATGAAAACATTGTGAAAGCAACGTCATCCCAGATTCGGAAATGACTGGTGCTTGCACAGAGGACTTTTCCTTTCCTTGTCATTTGTAGTTTATTGATTCCTTAACATAAGAAAGTGCTTCTTTGAGGCAGAACACGAAAGAAACCCTTCAGCATGCAAATATTCTCAGGCAGCAATCACTTGAACTAGACAAAACAGCAGAGGAGCTGGAAAAGAAAATGCATTCTATCAGGCAGGTAAATAGTCTATTATTACTTTCATGTTGTGTTACATTATGCAGTAAAATATTCCTTTATCTCACCATGCTGGATAAAAATATATTGTAGTGCAGTTCTTATAAAACTGGACTCTGTAGTTAATGCTTTCTATATTGTTATAGATTGTCAAGATATATTGTCAAGAGCCCCGTGGCGTAGAGTGGTAAAGCTGCAGTACTGCAGTTGTCTGCTCACGACCTGAGTTCAATCCCGGCAGAAGCTGGTTTCAGGTAGCTAGCTCAGGTTGACTCAGCCTTCCATCCTTCCAAGGTCGGTCAAATGAGTACCCAGCTTGCTGGGGGGAAAGTGTAGATGACTGGGGAAGGCAATGGCAAACCACCCGGTAAAAAGTCTGCCGTGAAAACGTTGTGAAAGCAATGTCACCCCAGAGTCGGAAACAACTGGTGCTTACACAGGGGTCTAGCTTTACCTTTTTTTTTCTATATTGTTATTAGGATGTAAATTATTTTATTGTAAGAAAACAAAGTAGGAATTCTCTATGAAGTGGTGAACGTGCCCTGTTCCTCACTGAACCTTACATAAGTGTTGTTTCTCATACATAATAGTAGCTTCTCTAGCTTTGAATCTGTGGCAATCTTATTAACTGAGCCAATTATACATTATGGATGATACACATACATTCATAATTGGTTTTGAGTGCTGAAAGCAGTTCACATCAGTAATTCTTACAACAGAATAACAAACTACTAATTAGACGACAACCAGGTAGCAGACACATGGAGTATAGATCCAGCAGTAGCTACTAGCCCTGGTGACTAAAAGGAACCTCCAGAAGCAATGTATCACAGATAGTATATACTTGAGGATGTGGACTAAGTGTTTGGTGCAATTTGTGTTGCCACATTCCCAACTTCTCAACAGCACTCTCTAGCGAAATAGTGTTGAGGAAGCAATTCTTGATTTTATCTTGATTAATACCTACCTGGAGAAAAGCCAGTTTGGTGTAGTGATTAAGTGTGCGGACCCTTATCTGGGAGAACCGGGTTTGATTCCCCACTCCTCCACTTACAGCTGCTGGAATAGCCTTAGGTCAGCCATAGCTCTGGCAGACATTATCCTTGAAAGGGCAGCTGCTGTGAGAGCTGTCTCAGCCCCACCCACCTCACAGGGTGTCTGTTGTGAGGGAGGAAGATAAAGGAGATTGTGAGTCACTCTGAGACTCTGAGATTCGGAGTGGAGGGTGGGATATTAATCCAATATCATCATCATCATCTTCTTCTTCTTCTTCTTCGTCTTCGTCTTCTGTAAAGTACTAATGTCAGCCATATCTGGATAAAACTAGCTGGATTTTCTACAGTCTCTGGTCCTTTTAAATTTATTTTATTAGTTTTTATTTTATTCATTTTAATAACTGGCATTAATGCTGATTTGAAGCATGGTTTATTGTTGTTACGTACAGTTTTGAAGACCTTTTAAAATTTAAAGCGGCAATTTTTTTAAAAGTATCATGGTTGGTTTAATTAATTTTTTAAAAGGTACCATGGTTGGTGGCCTGACCTGGGTGGCCCAAGCTATCCTTATCTCATCAGATCTTGGAAGCCAGGGAGGGGTGGTCCTAGTTAGTATTCAGATGGGAGACCACCAAGGAATTCCAGGGAACACTATGCAGGTGAAGGCAATAGCATCACCTCTGTTAGTCTCTTGCCTTGAAAGCCCTACAGGGTCGCCATAAGTCGGCGGTATCTTGACAGCACTTTGCACATGTGTGAACCCATCCACCATGTTTGGTGGAGGTAAGCCATGGAAAAAATAAGACTACCTACACAGATTGGAAGCACATAGGGATGAAAGTAAGCCACTAGGTTGGTTCAGATCGCAGTTAAGAAAGTGGCTGAAGCAGTACCTCCCACATTCTGCCTCAAGTTTCCCGAGAAAGACAATATGTACCTATGGTCAGGCAGCAAGTCAAGTGAGAAACAGAAGTGGTTTTCAATTAGTTGCCATCTTCTGCAAAGTCTGCCTTGATAGACTGCCATCTGAGTACTGACCCTGCTTAGCTTTCGATATCTGACAAGATCAGGCTACACCTTCCCTCTCTGACAGAGGCGCTACTAGCAGGAGTCATTCTCCCTCTGAGGCGGAGGCCACCTTGTGGGTGATTCCCAACCTATCAGTAGGGAGGCAGGACTAATTTTCAACTTCCTGCTTTCATTGGGAGTCGCCCACATTTCAGTTCTTTTCCTGCCTCTGTAGGGAGAGCATCGAGCTTAGGATTCAGCCATCCATATCTATACTATTATATATTCTTAAACCTCTATTAATTATACTACCTCTTCATTTTTCATTCCTAACTATTGTTAGTCTATTTTCTACTTATTTTCTATCACTTTTTGGGCCTACCTCACTGCCGGGCTGTGAGGGATCGCCCGAAGGCATCCCGACCGCCATTTTATTGCCCCGTGTAAATTTCTTGCCGGGGCCAAAGAAAGGCGCGGGCTCCACTGCATGAGGCACTCAGAAGACGACGGGTTCCTGTCAGCAGGAGAGTGCGAGCCCCTAAGCGCCCAAGACTCCAGTGGAGCCGGCAAGACCCAGGAGAGGCTTGCATGGACCTCCTCGACGAAGCTGTCATTTTGCGGCCAGAGAGAAAAGCGCACCAGAACAGGCCGCTTCGCTGACGACATCCTGGCTAGCAGCAGTATGCAGAGTGCACACAGGCAGGATCATCCCCTGAGCGCCGGAGATGGTGAGAAAGAGGCGTAGGTCACATTCCTCTTCCTCGCAGTCACCACCAAGAAGGCCTAAGGGAAAGGGCAAATGGCCCACTAAGGCAGCTCAGAAGCAAACAACTCTCTTAAGTGGGGAACAAGATCAAGACCTCTCAGAAGGTGATGATCAATCTGACAAGTTTAGTGACAAGGAAGAGGGGGAGTTCCTCACTGATGAGGAAGATCTGCCTATTGATGTACCAGAACCTGCACAGAGGTTCTTTAAATCAGAAGATTATCAATATTTACTTCTTAGAACACTTACAGCACTAGATTCCACGATGATCCAGATGTGGAGGATGAGGAGGAGGAAAGCAAAAAAGTTAAACACAAGGAAGGAGACATGGAATTTCCCCCCCCAAAAGGCATCCTATACAAAAGCCTTTCTCTTTCCTAAATATTTTGAGAGACAAGTGAGGGCAGAATGGAGAAAACCATTTGCCAATAAACAATACCCAGGTTTTTAAAATAAGCTATATTAGCTTTATTCATTTACCAATAGCTTCTTACAGATTCCTCTGATTGATGCTCCTGTAGCAGCGCTGCAGAGATACGGCTTGGTCTCAGAATACGGTCAGGGCAACCTGAAGGACCACATTGACAAGAAAGCAGAATTCGCATTAAGAAAGGCACATGAGGCTTCCGCCATGGCTCTCAAGGCGTTGGCAGTCGGTTCCACGATAGCGAGAGCTGCTATCATCTGGATGAGGAAGCTGATATCAAAGGTACCAGAGAAGGACCATCATACAGTGGAGGGAGCCAACAGATTACTGAAAGCGGTTTCTTTTTTAGCAGACTCCACGCTTGACACTATGGTTTTTGCATCAAGAGCCATAGTATCGACAACAGCAACCAGACGTTCTATTTGGCTGAGAGCCTGGTCAACCGATTCTCATTAAAAGTATATTGTGATGTCTTATCCATTTCATGGTGGTCAACTTTTCGGTCAAGATCTGGACAAAATCTTGGTGGATACCAAAGACAGAAAGAAGGCAATGCCAAAATTTTTATGTCGACAGAACAGCAGACAAAGATACCAGCCTTCCTTTCGTGCACAACACACATTACCACGCTTTCGTCCAGAAAATCGAAAATCTTCCTAGAATTCTACCAAGCAGCCATTTCAACACAACAATTCCATCAGATTCAACCGATTCAGAAACAAACAATCAGAAAAGATGGTCAGGGACAACAAACCAAACAAAGCATGACTTCCAATCAATTCCGGTCGGCGCACAACTCCTTCACTTCCAAGATCAGTGGTAGGACATAACAACAGACGCCTGGTGCAAGGAGATGGTCACCGACAGTTACAAGTTGGAATTTCTACGGATCCCACCCAGCCACTTTGTGCATTCACCGAGTCACACAAATCCAGCCAGTCCAAGCAGGCCTTACTCACCTGGGGCTCTCTTTGGCTGCCCCCCCCAATCAAAAGGCCAGCAAGCCACCCACCGCCCAAAATCACATAAGAAGTGGAGAAAGGGTGGCGTGGGCTTCTCCAGTGGTTAATGAGGGCTGTTGGGGGTGTGGCAAAGCCCCTGGTGGCTGGCTGGCTGCCCTCTCTCCTAATCCAGGGATTGTTATGCAGCTGCACCTACAATTCAATGGACAAGGTAGGTGGGGAAGAGGAGGAGGAACCCCCAGAAAGGTTCAGGAGCTCCGTTCCTGTGAGCTCCTGCTGAATTCAAGGCCTGGCTACTAGAGAGAAATTTAAGTTACTTTCAGTAACTAAAAGCAGCCTTCCGAGCATTAAAGAGATGCTCAAAGCCATCCTTCATGCATTGATCTCTTAGTGAAGCCAGTATGGTAAACTTCAGTGCTTATCAAATGAATGTTAATGAATTATTTGGGTATTTTTAAACATCATGTTTCTGTAGCAACTTGAAAGGGTTACAGAAGATCAAAACCGTTCGAGAGTGGGAGAAGAAAGAAGTGAAGAAAATCATGAAATGAGGAAGGAATTTGTTAAAAGGTAGCATTTTAAAATCAAGTTTACCATACATGGATGAATGTGGTGGCACAGAATTCTAGAACACCTCAGGATATATCTGCTGTATAAATATATATATCAGTAATAGCCATATAACTGCCAAGGCTTTCCCCAAAGAATCCTGAAAGTTGCCCTTTGCTGAGGATGCTGAAAATTCTTTGTTAGAGATCTCTGGCACACATAGAACTAGATTTTCTTGGTAAGAGAAAATGATATTGAATCAGTTTAGATTAGGATTGCCAAGTCCAATTCAAGAAATATCTGGGTACTTTGGGGGTGGAGCCAGGAACAAGGTTGTGACAAGCATAATTGAACTCCAAAGAGAGTTCTTGCCATCAGATTTGAAGGGACCACACACCTTTTAAATACTTTCCCTCCATTGGAAATAATAGATAGGGGCACCTTTTTGGGGGCTCATGGAATTGAACCCCCTGGTCCAATCCTTTTGAAACTTGGGGGTATTTTGGGGAGAGGCACTGGATGCTATGCTGAAAATTTGATGCCTCTACCTCTTAAAACAACACACACCCCCACGAACCCTAGGTACCCACAGATCAATTCTCCATTATACCCTATGGGAATCGATCTCCATAGGGAATAATGAGTGCCCAGCAGACATCCCCCCCCCTTTCTGATGACCCAGGGGGGGATACTCTACCCCCACCTGGGGATTAGCAACCCTAGTTTAGATCTGTCAGCCATCTCAGTGGGAACATTACTTCAGAGTAGTTCATCAAATTAATGTATAATGTATATTTAATTTTTTTTAAAAAAACCCAATAAAAACATTACATTAAAAAAATTAATGTATAACTTCTGAGCTCCCACTACATCCCTGAAAGCTAATATGAATTAAATTCTGTGTGTCTTATGTAGAAAGGCAACAATTATTTTTAGCAATAATTATTGCTATTTTAGCAATAATTATTTTTAAAAGATGTGCTATTATTGTAAGAAACATTACTGAATAATGATAAAACACTGAGTTGGTTAACATTTGTGGCAAATCCCTTTTTAAATACTACAAAAGCTCGTTTTTATCTACTTTAGATAATGCCTACTACTTTAGAATTTCATGTGGCATTATGATTGCACAATTAACAGAGTATCTTCTGTAAACTCAGTATATCAGTTGGAGAGAAGGGAAATAAAGCATTTCTCAAACCTTTCAAACTAAATTACACCACATTCATCCAGTAAAACGTAAGTAGTTGATTAGCAAACAGAAATATTTAAATTATCGGCATACGTGCACATACATTAACAGAAGTTTCTGGACTGTAATGTTGGACTGGGGTGCCATCATGTCTGCTTTACTATATGCAAAAGCTGTCAGACTGATTCCCCACTCGCCTTGTTCTGGTCTCGTTGCTCCTTTTCCCGCAGTGCTTCTGTTGAATTTTGCACAAGCTGCCCTGGGACAGCAAGTTGCCCTGTCTCTTTTCAAGTTCCCTCTGAGGCAGGCAGGATCCTCTGAAAACCGGGTTTCTGCCTGCCGTGGAAGGAACTTGAAAAGACGCGGGGCAACTCGCCACCCCAGGGCAGCTTGTGCGAAATCCAGCAGAAGTGCCTCAAGAAAAAGAGCGACGAGACCAGAACAAGGCGAGTGGGGAATCGGTTTCGGTTGGAGCTTTAAAGGAATCTTGTTTAGGAAGAGATGGCATACCTTTCCAGGTCTTGCTTCTTATTTTATTCAACCCCAATCCCTCCCATTTCCACATCTTTTCTTTTGATAAATCTCCTTTTTTTTCCTCTACTGGTTTTCATTGACGTTTCCCCTGCCTTTCAGCTGGTTCAAAGTGGATGGTCAGCCCCACTTGTTAAATGAAGATCATCAGAAATATAAACCATTACATTTCCCTAGCATTTCTCAGAAATTTGTCCGAAGCATACCAACTCTGAAGCCATTGTTTCAGCCGGCAGAGACAGGTATAGTTTGTGTCTATAATGAAAACATTTCGAGGTTTTATCTTGAAAATTTATTTGGGGGATTAGCAAAGCATAAATCAGGGGTGGTCAAACTTGCTTAACATAAGAGCCATATAGAATAAATGTCAGATGTTTGAGAGCTCCAAGACATGAACATCAGACGTTTGAGAGCTGCAAGGCAGGAAGGAAGGCAGGAAGGCAAATAGAAGGGGGAGGTGGAAAGCAAGCAACTTTAAATGCATCTTCCAAGTTGCTGCCTGGCTTGGCTTGGAGAAGTGATTTAAAGAAACAAATGCCTTCTCCAAGGTGGCTGATGGTGTGGGGGTGGGGGCTTTGAGAGCCACACAAATCGTTACCATGCTGTAATAAAGAAGATGACCGTAGATTTATACTCCGCCATTCTCTCTGAATCAGAGTCTTTGTACAGCAAACATCTCTGCTGCAAGTATGCCAAGGTTTCTCTACAGTGAACATGTAAAGTAAGAAGGACATATCTGTATCTTTAAACACATTTATTTATTAAACAGGGCCATCAAGCTGGCAAACAATTAAAAGACAACTCTCTCTCTCTCTCTCTCTCTCTCTCTCTCAAAACAAGCAATTACAAACAGCACATTTATTATTTATGTCCTGCCTTTCTCCCCAATGGGGACCCAATGCACTGTACATCATTATCTGGCTCACATCCCTGAAGGCTGATAGGACCAGGCATCTTGATGCACATATAGCTTGGAGAGGAGGCAGCTGAGAGGTGATAGGATCACCATCTTCAAGTACTTGAAGGGCTGTCCTCTAGAGGATTGTGTGAGTGTTTAAAGATGAAGGTCCGCAGTGGTGTAGCCCCAGAAATCATATTTGCCATATACTCTGTAGTTGCCTTAGTTATGATGATGATATTGGATTTATATCCCGCCCTCCACTCCAAATCTCAGCGTCTCAGAGTGGCTCTCAATCTCCTTTATCTTCCTCCCCAACCACAGACACCCTGTGAGGTGGGGAGGGGGGGCTGAGAGGGCTCTCACGGCAGCTGCCCTTTTGAGGACAACGCTTGCAAAAGATATGGGTGACCCAAGGCCATTCCAGCAGCTGTAAGTGGAGGAGTGGGGAATAAAACCCGGTTCTCCCAGATTAGAGTCCACACACTTAAGCACTACACCAAACTGGCTCAGGAAATTATCCCAGGAAGGCTGTCTGAGTGACTATGCACAATCAGTCTGATAGTTTTGTGCAGTATTCTTATTTTAAAGCATATCTTTTATCTTTGTTGCTTGTATTCTGTTATACCTCTGTCATACAGACCATGATCTTTCTATATTCATTTGAAGTAGACAAACCTATGCCTTTAAAATAAACAAGAGTTAATCTGGAAGTCCCCATATAATGAAACATGGATGAGTGAATTATTTTTGCTTGCAGCCAATGAAAAGCTCTTACAAAACGCGAGGGGTGTCCTTGATACATAGGCTAGCCCAGGGGTCCCCCATCTTGTTCAGACTGTGGGCTCTTTTGGAATTGTGGAATGTGTACCACAACAAAATGGCTGCCATGGGGAGCTGGGGCCAATCAGAAAACGTTTTCCATGAGATACTGGCCTACTTGGCCTAATTGTTAATCCAGCTCTGCTGAAATCAGTTGGGTTTTCCTACTCCACTGGCTTCTCCTACTCCACTGAGGTGGAGGAAAGCCATGACTGGCTCTTTGCTTTGGGGGAAGAAATACTTTGGGAATGAAGCAAATGGGCACCAGGTAGTGTTGCCAGCTCTGAGTTGGGAAACAGCTGGAGATTTTGGGGATGGAGCTGGGAAGGGAAGGGTTTGAAGAGGGGAGGGACCTCAGCAGGGCACAATGCCATAGAGTCCACCCTCCTGGGGAAATTATCTTGATTGTCTGGAGATCAGTTGTAATAGTGGAAGATCTCCATGTGCTACCTAGATGTTGGTAACCCTAGCACCAGGAAACTCATTAATAGCCACCATGATTGGATAAACACATGAAGCAAAGTTCCATCAGTGGCTATTAGCCACAGCGTATAGTTGGAACTCTCTGTCTGGTGCAGTGCTGCTCTGTATTCTTGGTGCTTGCGGGGGGGCACAGTGTGAGGGCTTCTATAATAATAATAATAATAATAATTTTTTATTTCTATCCCGCCCTCCCCGCCGGAGCGGGCTCAGGGCGGCTCACAACATAATGATACATTACATCGGTTTTACATAATAAAAACATAAAAACATAATTAAAACAGTTATAAATTATTAAAATTAACATAACAGTGTGGCGTTATAGAACATTTCCAGCAGCATAACTAGCTTTGTCACTGATTCTGTCACTAGTTGAAGGCCATCCTGAAAAGGTGGGTCTTACAGGTGGGTCTTCTAGTGTCCTGGCCCCACTGATGGACCTCCTGATGGCAGTCAGGTTATAACTAATAAAAGGAAGTACTTCTTCACCCAAAGGGTGACTAACACATGGACTTCACTGCCACAGGAGGTGGCGACAGCTGCAAGCATAGCCAGCTTCAAGAGGGGATTAGATAAACATATGGAGCAGAGGTCCATCAGTGGCTATTAGCCCCAGCGTATTGTTGGAACTCTCTGTCTGGGGCAGTGATGCTCTGTATTCTTGGTGCTTCGGAGGGGCACAGTGGGAGGGCTTCTAGTGTCCTGGCCCCAATGATGGACCATCTGATGGCACTTGGGTTTTTTGGCCCCTGTGTGACACAGAGTGTTGGACTGGATGGGCCATTGGCCTGATCCAACATAGCTTCTCTTATGTTCTTATGATGCCCATGGGCGCCATTTTGGAGATCACTGTGCTGGAACATAGAAAGCAACCATTTATATCTTTGCGCTATAAAAAGAAAAACACATGGAAAAGAGGACTGGTTCCATCTTTTACTCATTCTACCTTTTGTTTTTGTTTTTAAAAAAACATATATTGGCTGGTTCCAAACCAGCAGTTTAAGCTGGCACAAGGACGGGACCCGAATGGATTTAAAAATCAAATCCAAACACACCCATCTACCTCCCATCATGCTCCTGCATTCACCCCGTCCTTAGGTGTCCCAGTCACGGCTCCGCATGGCATCCACCTCAGCAGGCATCTGAACGCCAGAGTGTGTATGCGAGGCGCATCAGCAGTGTCAACCCGCCAGGCCACCCCAAGCCGCCTCTAGCTTTTCTTTTAAAAAATATATTGATTCCAAGTGAATAGGCACGTAGACACTCATGTGCATGACCAATAAATGAATGGGGGGAAAAGAAACCCAAACCTAAGCTACAGGGATGGTGCAGGGCAACTATTTGATCATGCCAAAGTGTGTCCCGGGCGAGACGTGGGTGCTTTGTGGGGGAGCGTGTGGATGGGCTTCCGCTGCTCCATTTTGAGCCGTCCTGATTTGAGACGCCTCCCGTGCACCCCAAGTCACCGGTCTGGACCCACCCGTTGTTAGAACTTGTTAGATATTATATCTGTGAGGGAACGAGTAGCAGTGATGATTGTTTTATAAACAGTGAATAGATAGGGGACTCATATATATTGATGTAAAATGTACTGAAAAATTAATTTAAGCCTCTTAAGAGAGAAAGGAGAACAATCAGGAGTTTTGAAGCTGATTTCAACAGAATGCGGGCTATATCCACATCGTGCTCAACCAAATGGGTTTCAAATGTTTCGCTAGTAAAAATTTGTCCAATTTAGTAAAATAGCTCATGTCACACAAATGAAAACTTCATGATCCCATCTGTTGTCCTGTCGCAGCCTAGCCAGATGCAGTTTTGCCAGGCAGTTGTGGAATTATGGCAGCAGTCTTCCTCAAATTTTGAAATGTCAAAACAAGAAAACCACTTGAAATCTTCAATATACAATACCTAAGGTCACTCTTTATGCCAAATGATTCTGAGTTCACTTTGTATAAGAATAATGTGGTATAGTTATGTAACATTTAAGGGAGAGATAAAGATTCTGCAAAGATAATCTATAGTGAATGAACCCAAAAGACCTGATGAGTAGAGAAATCTGAAGGTGTTTTTGAAGCTGAGGTATGAGAGAAACAGGCTGTAGAGAGGGATAGGCTCCACACTGAGAAGCCTGTTACATTCAAATGCTACAAATGGTCTCCACCAACAGCTGGTAGATCTCAGAACCCTATTTGGTTTTCTCAGTCCTATGATGTGTATTCCAGTCTCATGGACATTCAATGAAATTGCTGAGCCGTCAGGTTAGAACTGATAAAAGGAAGTACTTCTACACCCAAGAGTGATTAACACATGGAATTCACTGCCACAGGAGGTGGGGGCGGCTACAAGCATAGACAGCTTCAAAAGGGGATTGGATAAGCATATGGAGCAGGGGTCCATCAGTGGCTATTAGCCATAGCTTATCGTTGGAACTCTCTGTCTGGGGCAGTGATGCACTGTCTTCTGGGTGTTTGGGGGGCACAGTGGGAGGGCTTCTAGTGTTCTGGCCCCACTGGTGGACCTACTGATGGCACTTGAGTTTTTTTTGGCCACTGTGTGACACAGAGTGTTAGACTGGATGGGCCATTGGCCTGATCCAATATGGCTTCTCTTATGTTCTTAGTCCTTCATAGTAATCAACCGTATATCTAAAGAAGTTCTTAGATTTGTCCTAGTAACCAGTTGTATATCTAAATAAGTTCTTAAATTTGTCCTAGTAATCAACTGTATATCTAAAGAAGTTCTTAGATTTGTCCTGAAGTTTGGTGTCCATAAGCAGGTATTTCATATTGCTGTTTATACATATTGAATATAAAACTTGTTTTGTTTTCTTCAAAATGCATCTAAACAACAGCACATTGTATGGTTACTAATTCTGTTGTTAAATAATCTAGGTGTACAGGAGAATGAAGACTCCGTAAGACATCCAGCAGTGACCAGTATTTATTTCAATCATGGGGAAAATGAAACACAGGTATGCACAAATGGAAAATAGATGATGCCATTGGTAAAATACGAAAGGATTAATGCAAGTGATTTTTATCCTTGTTAAAAGTATTTTAATTATTGAAAGGATGCTTTAATTGTATATATTTAAATATTTAATAGATGAAGCAGCCAACAGAAACGGTCTAATTTTTAATTCATTCACTGAAAGCATTTATATAATATTTCTCCAGGGCTTGGGAACTTATAATACTCATTCAAACCACAAAAAACCCCTAAACAAAATAGCATTTTTTAAAAATACAACTATGCAGTAGAAAGGCAATTTCTAGCAGCAGTACCACAGAATCTTCTCACAGAAATCCCAGTGGAAAACCTCACTGAAACTCAGCCACCAAATATACCGTATTTTTCGCCCCATAAGACGCACCTGAGCATAAGACGCACCTAGTTTTTAGAGCCGTTTGTGTGAATTTAGAGGCATTTGTGTGAATTTTTTGCAGTATTCGCTCCTTAAGACGCACACACTTTTCCCTCCACTTTTTTGGGAGGGAAAAGTGAGTCTTATGGTGCAAAAAATATAGTAGTTTCCAGCCCTGCCGCTGGCAAATACCATAAAATATTTGGGGTGGAACCTGGTAAGTTTCAGGAGAAAGTATCACTTCTAGGTGATGTTTTGGGAATTCCCCATAATCTCTACAGTAAAGACCAGATTAAAAGGTATCCCTAGAGTGTCACCATGAATTCATAGAAACAGAGTTGGAAGGGGCCATACAGACCTAGACCAATCCCCTTCTCAATACAAGATCAATCTAGAGAATTCCTGACAAGTGTTTATCCAGCTGCTGCTTAAAGACTGTCAGTGAGGGGGATCTCAACACCTCCCCAGGCAGCTGATTCCAATGTTGAATAACTCTTACTGTAAAAAAGGTTTTCCTAATACCCAGCCGGTAGCTTCCCACCCTTAATTTAATCCCATGATTGTGAGTCCCATTCTCTGCTTCCCAGGGCCGGATTAACAATTAGGCCAAGTAGGCACTGGCCTATGGGCCCCCACACCTTGAGAGGCCCCAGGCCAGCTCCCCCCCCATTCCCCCCCCTGCTTGCAGCCTCCCAGCCTGCACATACAGCCAGCAACTGAGCTGCTCTTGGCCTGACTTGCCTGGTGCAGCTGCTGCTGGTGTCATCACCAAGTTTGCCTCTCTCTGCCTCTTCCCCACAGCTTTGTCAAGGGGGCTTTTGAGAAGATTCCTGCAGGCTGAAGCAGGGGTCACAGGCGGCGGGGTGGGTGCTTTGTCTCTGAAATAATTTGCATGCCCCATCCCGAGATTTTGACTGCCTAGGGCCTCCATAGGGTTTAATCCGGCACTGCTGCCGCCAACAGGAACAACTCCCTACCTTCCTCTAAGTGACAGCAAGGGCTAGCTCTGCCACTAGGCAATTGCCTAGGGTGCTGGCCTTCTGGGGGTGCCAAATTGGGCACCCCCATGTGACTCAGTGACATTTTCAGTGCGGGGGGAGGGAGCAGAAGGTCACGCTCTAGGCAGTCATGTAGTTTGTCTAGTGGCAGGGCCGGCCCAGCTTACTTCACATGGCATAGGTACCGTATTTTTCGCTCCATAAGACGCACCTGAGCATAAGACGCACCTAGTTTTTAGAGCTGTTTGTGTGAATTTAGAGGCATTTGTGTGAATTTTTTGCAGTATTCGCTCCTTAAGACGCACACACTTTTCCCTCCACTTTTTTGGGGGGGAAAAGTGAGTCTTATGGTGCAAAAAATACTGTATATAAAGGAAGGTGTGCACAGGGAAAGATGTTGTGTTGGATACATGGGTTTCAAGCAGTAAAGCGCGTTAAGGGGTAAGAGACAGCAGTTAGAAGAAAACAGGCAACCAGTGTAGCTAAATAGATTGATCCAGGCAGGGCATTCTTTGTAGGAAAAGCCCAGCAGGAACTCATTTGCATATTAGGTCACACCCCTGGCACCAAGCCAGCCGGGACCGCGTTCCTGTGCATTCCTGCTCAAAAAAAAAAAGCCCTGGATCCAGGGCTTTTTTTGTAGCAGGACCTCCTTTGCATATTAGGCTACAGCATACTGATGTAGCCAATCCTCCAAGAGCTTACAGTAGGCCCTGTACTAAGAGCCCTCTAAACTCTTGGAGGACTGGTTACATCGGGGATGTAGCCTAATATGCAAAGGAGTTCCTGCTACAAAAAAGCCCTGGATTGATCTAATACTGTATGCCAGGGGTGGGCAACGGTAGCTCTCCAGTTGTTTTTTTGCCTACAACTCCTATCAGCCCCAGCCAGCATGGCCAATGGCTGGGGCTGATGGTAGTTGTAAGCAAAAAACATCTGGAGAGCTACCATTGGCCACCACTGCTGTATGCCAACAGTCAACATTAGACAAGCCTTGGCATTGCAGGGAGACATAACCTATACCTATATAAATAGAAATTATCTCTTTCTTAGAATACATCTCTGAGGAGTAAGGTATAATTACATTTAATGAAATTAATGTACCTTTGCATTCGGATTAGCTGGGCCATCAAATGATAAATACCCTGATCCATTGAGAGGTGATCAACAACCAGAAACAGGTTTCTGCCTGACATTTGGTAGCTAGATTTGAGTCCTATAGCAACTAAGGCATGTAGCTGATGCAGGAAAATCTTCCATAAAAGTCACAAATACAGAATTCATTAATATTTTTTCCTCCATCCATTTTCCAAAGAGCTTAGGATGGCATACACAGTCAGTCCCCTCCCCTTCCAATAACCCTGTACGGTGGGTTATTCTGAGAGACAATGACTAGTCCAAGATTACCCAGGGAGCTTTGTAGCAGGGTGGGGATTTGAACCTGTGTCACCCTGCTAATGCCTTTGGCTGCATGGTGCCTTTGATTGAATCTTCAATATGATTATTAGATCATTTCTTTCTGACCTTCCTTGATAGATGCAATCTTGTCTTTCCTTTTAATTGTACACCTATAAGAAGGTATCTTGATATATTCAACATAGTAAGTTTCATAACATCACTCAGATATATCTCAAATAAAAAAGTAAACGATATACTTATTTGGATACATCCTCTGTTCCTCATTTAACAATAATACATACCCAACTTTTAAAGAAATTTAAGAAACTTTGTTCACACTTATGATTTTCCCCTAGTGTTTTCTTTCAGTCTGTTCCTTTTTTAAAAGGGGGGGGGGGAGAAAAGAGGCAAACTGGGGGACATTTGAAAAACCCTGTGACCTATAAATAGAGGTCAAGAGAGCGGTATTTGTACAGCCTAAGGAAAAGTCAACATGTCTGCAGTTATCATTTTGTATTTTCCTCCATTTGAAACATGTCCTTTGTTCTAGAAATGTAATGACACTGCAGGGACGTACAATGCAAAACCTGCACAGGTTACCTCTACAACAAGCTTGCAAAGAGAAACACCATTCAGGTAATTTTCCAAACAAATCTTATTATCATTTATTTCTCTTGCAAGGAGACAGTGCAGTTGATACAAACAAATTCATCCTGTTTATTCGATTAGGTTGCTGGCTTATCAGAAGCAAACAAATAGCAAACAGTGGCTGGAGATGGAGGCTACAGAAACAGGTAAAATGCTATTGAGACATCCAAATGCAGGGTGGCCAAACTGTGGCTCGGGAGCCACATGTGGCTCTTTCACACATATTGTGTGGCTCTTGAAGCCCTCACCACCCTGTCAGCCAGCTTGGAGAAGGCATTTGTCTCTTTAAATCACTTTCCCAAGCAAAGCCAGCCAGCAGCTTGGAGAATGCATTTAACATTGCTTTCTTTCCACCTCTCCCTCCCCTCAATCTATTTGCCTGCCTGCCTTCCTGCCTTTCTTGCGGCTCTCAAACATCTAACATTTATTCTATGTGGCTCTTATGTTAAACAAGATTTAAATTTAAATTGATTTATTCATTTATTCTATGTGGCTCTTTATGTTAAAGTTTGGCCTTCCCTGTTCAAATGGAAAATGCTTTAGTAAGTAGGGTTGCCAGTCTCCAGATGGTAGCTGCAGGACTCCTGGGATTACAGCTGATCTCCAGGCAACAGAGATCAGTACACTTGGAGAAAAATGGCTATTTTGGAAGGTGGACTCCATAGAATTATGCCCCATTGAAGTCCCTCCCCTTACTGAACCCCCTTCTTCTCAAGCTCCACCCCCAAAATCTCCAGGCAGTTCCCAGCCGGAAGCTGGCAGCCCTATAGATAAGCAGGGGATGTTTTGTAGAAAAATAGGTAGTGGAGCTCATCCAGGAATTGTTATGCAGCTGCACATACTATTCAATGGACAAGGAGGTGGAACTCTCAGAAAGGTTTGGTGAATTGGAATGTTTAGTGTTGGGAGAAAACATAGACATTGTGGGAATTTCAGAAACTTGGTGGAATGAGGAGAATCAGTGGGACACGGTGATTCCTGGATATAAGCTATATCGGAAGGATAGGGAGGGAAGGGTTGGAGGTGGGGTGGCCCTGTATGTCAGAGAGGATATACGGTCCAGTAAGACTGAGGTCAGAGAATTAGATTCACTTTTAGAAATGCTTTGGGTTGAAATAGAGGGCCCAAAAGGAAATTTAACTATGGGAGTTTGTTATCGCCCACCAAATCAAAAGAGAGAGGACGATTATAATATGATGGAAGGCTTAAAGATAGCGGCTAAACGTAAAAACTGTGTCGTAATAGGTGATTTTAACTACCCGCAGATTGATTGGGTCAATATGTGTTCTGGTCGAGAGAAAGAGATTGAGTTTCTTGATGCTCTCAATGACTGCGCTATGGAGCAGATGGTCTCAGAACCTACCAGGGGTGGGGCGATCCTGGATTTGGTCCTAAGTAATGCCCAAGACTTGGTGAGAGATGTAAAAGTGATTGCGCCGCTTGGGAGCAGTGACCATAATGTTATTGATTTCGCCATTTGTATAAATAGGGAGTTGTCCAAAAAGACCGCCACAACCACGTTTAACTTTAAAAGGGGTAAATAAAGTTCCTCATCAAAGGCTCCTTAGAAAACTTGAGAGTCATGGAGTAAAAGGACAGGTCCTCTTGTGGATCAAAAACTGGCTTAGTAATAGGAAGCAGAGAGTCAGTATAAATGGGCAGTCTTCGCAGTGGAGGACGGTAAGCAGTGGGGTGCCGCAGGGCTCGGTACTGGGTCCCATGCTCTTTAACTTGTTCATAAATGATTTAGAGTTGGGAGTGAGCAGTGAAGTGGCCAAGTTTGCGGATGACACTAAATTGTTCAGGGTGGTGAGAACCAGAGAGGATTGTGAGGAACTCCAAAGGGATCTGTTGAGGCTGGGTGAGTGGGCGTCAACGTGGCAGATGCGGTTCAATGTGGCCAAGTGCAAAGTAATGCACATTGGGGCCAAGAATCCCAGCTACAAATACAAGTTGATGGGGTGTGAACTGGCAGAGAGTGACCAAGAGAGAGATCTTGGGGTCGTGGTAGATAACTCACTGAAAATGTCAAGACAGTGTGCGTCTGCAATAAAAAAGGCCAACGCCATGCTGGGAATTATTAGGAAGGGGATTGAAAACAAATCAGCCAGTATCATAATGCCCCTGTATAAATCGATGGTGCGGTCTCATTTGGAGTACTGTGTGCAGTTCTGGTCGCCGCACCTCAAAAAGGATATTATAACATTGGAGAAAGTCCAGAGAAGGGCAACTAGAATGATTAAAGGGCTGGAGCACTTTCCCTATGAAGAAAGGTTGAAACGCTTGGGACTCTTTAGCTTGGAGAAACGTCGACTGCGGGGTAACATGATAGAGGTTTACAAGATAATGCATGGGATGGAGAAAGTAGAGAAAGAAGTACTTTTCTCCCTTTCTCACAATACAAGAACTTGTGGGCATTCGATGAAATTGCTGAGCAGAAAGGTTAAAACGGATAAAAGGAAGTACTTCTTCACCCAAAGGGTGATTAACATGTGGAATTCACTGCCACAGGAGGTGGTGACGGCCACAAGTATAGCCACCTTCAAGAGGGGTTTAGATAAAAATATGGAGCACAGGTCCATCAGTGGCTATTAGCCACAGTTTATGTGTGTATATAAAAATTTTTTTGCCACTGTGTGACACAGAGTGTTGGACTTGATGGGCCGTTGGCCTGATCCAACATGGCTTCTCTTATGTTCTTATGTTCTTATGAGCTGTGCTCCTGTGAGCTCCCACTGAATCTGAGGCCTGTAGATAAGTACAGACCATTAGACGCACCGGACCATAAGACGCATCTAGTTTTTAGAGGAGAAAAACAGGAAAAAATTTTTTGAAGCTGTGCACCCAGATCTGGGCACCTTCCCCCTCTCAATCCTGCCTCCGAACCCAGCCCTTGCTAGAAGCAGCAGCTGAAGCCTGGCAGACAGGCACAGAGAAAGACACCCCCCCTCCGCAAACCCAGCACTTCGCGAAGCGCTGCGTTTGCGGAGGGGCGGGGCTTCCTCTTTGCCTGGCTTCAGCTTCTGCTGATAGCAAGGGCTGGGATCCGAGGCTTGGCTGCCTCTGAACCCAGCCCTTGCTGTCAGCAGAAGCTGAAGCCACGCAGACAGGGACAGAGGAAGCCCCCCCCCCCTCCGCAAACCCAGCGCTTTGCCAAGCGCTGCGTTTGCGGAGGGGGGCGGTTATTCCTCTTTGCCTGGCTTCAGCTTCTGCTGATAGCAAGGGCTGGGATCCGAGGCTTGGCTGCCTCCGAACCCAGCCCTTGCTATCAGCACAAGCTGTAGCCATGCAGACAGGGACAGAGGAAGCGCCCCCCCTCCGCAAACCCAGCGCTTCTCCAAGCGCTGCGTTTGCGGAGGGGGGGGCTTCCTCTTTGCCTGGCTTCAGCTTCTGCTGATAGCAAGGGCTGGGATCCGAGGCTTGGCTGCCTCCGAACCCAGCCCTTGCTATCAGCACAAGCTGTAGCCACGCAGACAGGGACAGAGGAAGCACCCGCCCCCTCCGCAAACCCAGCGCTTCTCAAGCGCTGGCTGTGGAGGGGGCGGCGTGCTTTCTCCCTGCTTGCCTGCCTGGCTTCAGCGCTGATGCTTAAAGCAAGCGCTGGGATCGGAGGGCGGAGGGAGCGATCCTGGCGCTTGCTGTAAGCGTCAGAGCTGGAGCCAGGCAGGCAGGGGTGGGAAGCGCCGGGACGGAGGCAGCGGATCACCCCCCCCCCCCCGAGGAAGGTACGTATGGTACCTTCGCTCCATAAGATGCACACACTTCCCCCCCCACTTTTTTGGGAGGAAAAAGTGCGTCTTATGGTGCGAAAAATACGGTATATATTTCTCAAAGCATTTTCAGTTCTACTGTTTCTCTTAGCTCAGGGAAAGAAAAGAATACAGATGGTCCTCCTGATATTGGCTTGTTGTATACGCTACAAATTGCATAGCTTAGAGTTCTTGATTTTAATGGGAATGGCCGGCCATATTGTGTTCTTGTGCCAAAAGATATGTTGTTACAATTTGTTGTAATAACCACTGTGTTGCCCTAACATAGAATATGTATTGTGCCGCTGTCACCAGGGCCGGCTCTGCCACTAGGCAAACTAGGCAATTGCCTAGGGGGCCAGCCTTCTGGGGGCACCGAATTGGGCACCTGTCATGTGACTTGATGACATTATCGGTGCAGGGGGTGCCAGAAGTTAGCCTTGCCTAGGGTGCCAGATAGTCTAGGGCCAGCCCTGACTGTCACAATCATAGATGCTTGTAGGGCCAGTTTGTCAGTTATAGGCTGTCCCTGTTCAATCAGGAATTGCCAGCCATCTCTTGAGGCAGAGGGGCACAAAGTGGGCAACAGCAGAATTCAATGAGGATAAAGCTGAGGATGACCTATCTGCAAACCAGGGGTTCCACCCATCGTCTTGAGCCTGCAGTCACCTTCGGAATTCTGACATGGTCTTGTGGGCACAGTGACAGAATGTTTGCCACAGGAGGTAGAGCCAGCCACAAAAATGATTGCCGCAGCTTACCTTTGACCAGGGCTTTTTTTGTAGCAGGAACTCCTTTGCATATTAGGCCACACACCCCTGATGTAGCCAATCCTCCAAGAGCTTTCAGGCCTCTCAGTACAGGACCTACTGCTAGTTGCTATATTTCCAGCAAGAGTGCAGGATGGGCAATAGCTCTCAGATGATAAAGCAAGGGAAGGATTGGCGCTCCAGGTTCAGCTGTAGCCCTGTTACTTCACGCTGCTCCATGCACTGTCTTTACAATGGGAGAATAGGCTAATGTGAGGAAATGTTGCTGATTTAAAAGAAACATACCATTGTACCTTGATCCTTAAAATGTTTGTAGTAATAGAAGCACTAGTGTTAGTAGATGATGGCTAGATTTTTGACTATTGATATGCATAAAAAAAACTGACAAGACATATATATTATTAATACAAACAATTTCCTAGTAGCGGAAAAAGAGATGGACATCATAGGAAGAGAAGAAGGGAGCGAACCGAAGGATAACACATATGTGTCCCAAGTGAGTTTAACTTTAAATTTGTTTTGTAATTATTTTCATTGTTTTAATGTCCAACTAGTACACTAGATTTTGCAGTTCTAAGTAGTTCTGTAAAGTTGCATTGATGATATCTTCTATGCTGCTGCTTTGAAGAAGATCATTCCAAAATGCAACCTGAATGCTGGCAGAGATTGTCTTCACAAAGGATTCATCTCTGATCATTTTCCTAAGAAGCAAGATTGTGATTATTTCATTTTTATTCTGCTTTTCTTCCAAGGAATTCAAGGTTCCAAGCACTAGCCAGTCCCAATCCTGATTAGTTTCAGTAAGTTTATACGGTAACCATGTGTGCTCCTCCTAACTCTGGAAGACTGACAGTCAAAGACACAAATTTTGTTGGAGGAGTGCAGGAACCTGTTCATGGACTCCCATCCCCACTGTGTTCATTGGGGGAGAGAGAAAAACGAGCTTCCCAATTGCATCAAGAGAGAGGGGGTTGTTTCAAAACACCTCTTATTTATTTAACTTCAAACCCAAATGTAAAACTCTTTTTAAATTAGAATCTAGTGTGCAACATGCAACATTAATTCAAAATTCAATACTTAAACATTGTGCACAGTAGTCCTATAAAGAATATCCTTGGATGCTCTCATTAAGATACTGAAAAGAAGGTGGTTGGCCAGAACAACCCTGAACAAGACTGCATTCAGATATTAACAGCACAGTCCAGAGGGGGGTGGGGCAGAAGGTCTTTTGGCAGCAGATGAGCCGCTACTTGGGCGCAGGAAGGGCTTGCACCAACGTACAACCAGCGCCACCACAGTGGAGGGGAGTTACATGGGTGGGGGGGCCACCCGAGCGCCGCTCTGCCCGAGGGCTGCACCCAAGCGTGGGCGGAAGTGAGGCGGAGCGCGGCATTCAGGTGGAGGAGGGGGTGGAGTTGGGGGCGTTGCCAGGCTTAGGCAGCTTCCTGAGCAGTTTGGCCCATGACATGCCCCCCCCCCCCAAGAGGCACAATGTTACGCCGGCAAAAATAGTGACGTGTCCCATAGGCACTCGTTGAAACCAAAAACAAAGGTCGCCTCCGCCACTGCGGAAGCTCGCAAACCCCTTAGGGAGTGGCGTGATTGCCTCACCAGGGCTGATGAGCTCCCTCCCCAGCACCCAATCGCAGTCTCCCCCCTCCTAAAAATACTTCCGCTCTGGCCTCGCACAACTCAGTTGTTAGGGAGAGGAGTGCGTGGTGGGAAGCTCTGCCGGCGAGCTCCCAGGGTCAAGAAAGTAAAGGAAAATCAGGGAAAGCTAGGGTGACTCAGAAGGCTCTGATACTCTAATTAAACTTTTAATAGTGGCACCACTAACTCTTGCAATGTATAAACAGCCTCTTAGGCAAAAATCATGTACAGGGTTATCAGTACCAGAAGACCACAGCACCAAGGAGAGTTCTGCTGCCTCCTGGGAAACAGAAACAGAACCAATGATACAACTATAGAAGCTAATTTACTATAGAAATTAAAGTAACAGGTTTAGCAGAGAAATGAGGCTCAATCCAGCCCGAATTCCAAGACAAGTTAATCGAATGTACTTGTGTTTAAATTAACGCATGGCCCAATCTCAAGGTTTACTATGTGAACAAATGTAGGTTGAAGATGTCTGTGTTGCCTTGACTAGAGCCGGGGCTTTTTCTGCCCTGGTTCCAGCCTGGTGGAACATGCTTCCATTAGAGATTAGGGCCCTACCTGATTTACCACCTTTTTGTAGGGCCTGTAAAATAGAGTTGTTCCACCAGGCCTTTGAGTGAGGCAGCGGATGCCCATAGTACATCAAGTCTGGCCTCCCTTGTCGCAGCATTCCACCATCTATTGGGCCCATCCAGCTCTGTTTGCACTATGGATCAAGCACAGCTCCACACTTCTATTTGTCCTTAGCTTCTCTTGAAAGAAGCTAAGGACAAATAGAAGTGTGGAGCCGTGCTTGATCCTTGGAGATAAGCAGAGCAGTGCCAAAATTGGTGAGCTGCCTGAAGAAGGATTTTCTGAAAGTGGATGGAAGCAGCAGTCCAGTTGCAGTCATACCAGTTTGGGAACTGCAATCACACCTGTATTGGTGCATTGGACTTCAGGAAGTCCTACAAACGAAGAAAAACATTGCATATTGTAAAATGGACTGTAAAATAATTCCAAATTAATGTGTGAAAAATACTGTGGTTTAAAGTTTTGTTTTTAATATATGTATTAGTTAAAGTTCTCACAGTGTTCTAAGCGATATACCTTACTCATACCCGTGAGCTCTCTGGTTTCACACTGTTTGCACTATGGCCTGATTAGTTGTCTTCTGCCTGAAATGGAGTAATTTTATTGTTCTAACTATTTATTCTACTTCTAATTTTATTGCTTATCGTTATTGTTTAAATTTGTTGTAATCTGCCCTGAGCCCACTCGTGCAATAGGGTGGACTAGAAATTAACACAGATCAGTCATTCAATCAATCAATCAATCAATCAATCAGTCAGATGGAATATGTTGGCCTGACTGCGCTGCCTTCTGTGATTTATGCATCTAGAAATCTGGAAGGTGGAATGGATTGCTCCTGTGCTAGAACCCTAATCCAGGAGTTGAATCTTGTTCTGATCTGGGGAGTCAGAGGCTGTCAGACATCAATTTATAATGCTTGAGTCAGATTAGTCAGCGAATGGCTTGAATACACTCTGGAATAAGCAAGTTGTTCTTTTTCTCTGCAATAAATCTGGCCAGTCTTTTGTGAGGAGAGTTGACGCAGCAACGGGTGTGTGTTCATCCTGCTCACTCCATGGGCAGAGCTATGCAAGTTAACAAGGTTTGTGCCTTCAGGTACGACCACCTGATCCAGTTCAGGCCCTGTGTGTGTGCTACACAGCAACAGGCAATTTCAGAATTTCTGCTGTGTTGTCCATTTTACTTCGGCACTAGAGTTCCCTGGCCTTTGCGTTCCCCAGTTTATGATGTTTGTTTGTTTGGTTGGTTCATTGGTGTTGTCTGTGTTTTCATCTGTGAGAGGGAGAGGGGAGCTGAGCCACCTTATATTATTTTCTTCCCTCACAGCTTCTTTCCAAAGTACTGAAAAATCAGGGTAAAGGAGATAAGGTTAATTTGGTAGCTCATCCTTGGTCAAAGAGACGGTGGATTTCTGAATGTCTTTGGCGGGGTACAAACAGACAGCTTGGGCTGGCAGCCTCCTGTCTCAGAAGAAAACCATTTTAGTGAAAAGCACCCTGGGGACGGTCAGACAGAATGCAGCTCATTGCCAGAACAGAGGCAGGCTGTACATACCCTAGAGGAGCAGTCACACTGCTCAAGCATATGAGCTGTCAAGCGCTGATATTTTCCAATAAGCAGTCTTTTGTTTTAAATCAAAGCTGATTCTTCGTGGTCTCTGTGCTTCACACTCATGGGATATAGTGCCTGCGCCGATCCCCTGAATTGGTACCTAAAAAGCCTGGGATTTTTTTCGCACTTGGTGCCAATGGGCATGTGCAGGCGCCCCAGCACGCATGCTCACCGGTGCCAGCGCACGAATCCCACCAGTTTCTTTTTGACCGCTGCACTGAGAGGATCTCCTTTCATTTCTCCGGTCGGTACAGTAATCCTTTGGATTGTTTATTCTATTTGTATCTAGCCCATTTGTTGTTTTCTTAGTGTAGTTAGATAGTAGTTGTAAAGATAGTTATTGTTGTTTAAAAAAAAACCCTGTTGGACTTGCCCTTCGGGGCTTTGTTTTTCCCCCTTTTCCCTCAGAAATATTTCTGTGTGGGTTTTTTTGGCGCTTATGGAAAGGCGTTGGGGGTTTTTTAAGAGGTGCCCCTCATATGGTAAGAAGATTGCACCTCCTGATGGTCACTCCATCTGCTTATTGTGTCTGGGCGAGGACACTGGGTTGATTCGTGCTTGCATTTCTTAGCATTCTCTAAGCAAACCCGCAAAAACCGTGCAGTGAGGCTATCTGCGGCACTTGTGGAAACGGCTCTTCGTCCGCCGAGAATGGCAATGGGCCCGTCGGTACCGATGGAAGAGGCTGCATCGGCCCTGACAGTTACATCAGTCGAGCCATCACTGATGCAGACCGATATGCCGACCGAGCGAGGCATAGGGACAATTCGGGGACCCGATCGTCCCTCCCGAAGAAGTCGAAGGAGAAGAGAAACACCAGACTCTCCTGCACTCCTTCTCCTTCTCGGGACGCTTCGGTGTCGACGCAAGCTGCTCCACCCCGAAAGATCCTGGCATCTCCACGTCCAAGGAGCCCTTCGGTATCGAGAGGCAGAGTGTCGCAGCAGCTCCGCCTGTCGGGATCGGAGCATGAGATAGACCTGACCCAGCGCACCAACTCATCGAGATCGGGATCGCGCCGTCAGAGTAACAGTGGTTCTGTTTCGGAGATCGAGGCTTTGGTACTGAATGAACCCCTGGCACCTGCACTGATTACGGGTCGGAGAGAGCTAGAGCCAACAACCATGGTTCGACGCTTCCCGCCGCTTCCACCATGGGATCAACGTCAGTGGCCTTTTCCATATGGCTACCCATATCCACCATACCAGTGGTATCCTCCACACGACTTTCCTGAGTGGAATCAGCAGTCAGAGGTCTCTCATCTCTTGAAAGTGTCGCATCATTCTAGATGGCGAGCATTGGCATCGGTGTCGATCCCTTCAGAGAGACGTAGAGAGAGGGTGGAAGAAGTACAAGCTCAATCGTCGGTATCTCTGCGGTCACCCGAGCAAGCTTCGACCCCGATACTCTACGAGCACACAGTAAGAAGGGACTCCTCATCATCGGACTCTGAGGTCGGTACCGATGACCCGGACAAAGCTGTGGAACCTTCGCCAGAGTCGCATATCGCTGAGGACCTTCCCATCTCGCCAACGGAAGATCTGAAGTCTTATGGGGACCTGGTGAAGTGGATGGCACACTCCCTCTTCCTCACAGTGATGCAACCGCAGCCAGTCGTCGATGACACGGTCTTCGATATTATGCAGTGGGACACATCGACGGCTGTGGCATTGCCTGTAACAAAAGTTATCCTGCAGGCAGTGAAGGAGCCTTGGGCAAAGCCAGCATCCACTCCTATTTCCTCTCGGAGATTGGATCATATGTATCGGGTCCAGGAGGCTGGTGCTGAATTTTTGTTTGCACACCCCAAACCCAACTCGGTGGTAGTCTCCTCATCATCCAAGGCCCGCAAGACCCATTCTTCTCCACCTGACAAGGAGGGCAAGAAATTGGACAATGCTGGTCGGAAGTTTTATTCGGCTGGGGCTTTGGGAGTAAAGGTATTTAATTACGCTGCTTGCATGGCTAGATACCAATACTCTGTTTGGGAGCAGCTCACACCCCTTTTGTCCTCCCTGAGTGAGGAAAAGAGATCTGCGTTTAGGAAGTTACAAAAGGAGAACTTTGCTGTAGCCAAGCAACAACTGACTGCAGCAAAGCACATGGTTGATGTATCAGCTAAAACTATCACGTCTGCTGTCTCCCTACGCCGTCACTCTTGGCTGAGGTCTACAGCTCTTCAACCTGACACCAGGGCCTTCGTTGAAGATCTACCTTTTGAGGGAGAAGGTCTCTTCAACTAGACCACAGACAGTGTCCTCCAAGAGATGGACAAGAGTATAAAGACCTCAAGAAACCTGGGTGTTCCAGCCTTGTCTAAGTCTGGCAAGTCTAAACCGTGGCATAAATCTTGGCCCAAGAGGCCCTACCAAAAATTTTCCTCTGAGCAGCAGTGGAGACCCCGATCTTCACAACCAAAAAATAGGTCTCCTTACAGGGGAAACAACCGAAACAGGTTTGCTTCAGCACAAACCACCGGCAAATCTAAGAGTGCTCGCCCACAAAAGCAGGGCCTTTGACTTTCCAGTAAGATACATCGCCGCCCCTACTTCATCTATCATCTGTCTCCGTCAATATCTTCCGGCTTGGGAGTCCATCTCAACAGACAGGTGGGCTCTTTCCATCATTGCAGAAGGATACAAAATAGACTTCATTCAGGTTCCGACTCAGTCAGTGATTGTCACCACACCACCTTCCCCACCTCTGCTGGTGGTGGTGAGCAACCTCTTACAGAAACAAGCCATAGAACAGGCCCCAGTAAAGGCCAGAACAGGAGGTTTCTACTCTCATTATTTCCTGGTTCCCAAACGGGATGGGGGATTGAGACCAATCATGGACCTTCGGAATCTGAACAAGTTTATCATGTACCAGAAATTCAGAATGTCCACTCTGCAAACAATTCTTCCCCTCATCAACCAAGGGGACTGGATGGCAACGTTGGACCTCAAGGATGCCTACTTCCACGTCAGCATCCATTCTGCGTACAGGCATTTCTTTTGTTTTGCAGTAGGTTCCAACCACTTCCAGTACAAAGCCCTTCCATTTGGCCTGTGCACTGCACCAAAGGTGTTCACCAAGATGATGAGTGTTGTAGCAGCTCATCTCTGTCTTCAAGGTATAGTCGTCTTTCCGTACATCAGTGACTGGCTCCTTGTGGCGGGGTCAGAAGAGTGTCTATCAGATCATATTGCAACCACTCTTCATCTTCTTCAAACCTTAGGTCTGCAGGACAGCATGGCAAAGTCTCATCTGACACCATCACGGACAGTTCAGTTTATAGGGGCTTTGTTGGACTCAAACCTTCACTGCGCCTTTCTGCCTCAGCAGAGGGCAATGGACATTATCAATCTGGTACGTTTGCTCCAGAGTCAGAAATGGGGCATGGCACAACAGCTGCAGCAGATGCTGGGGCTGATGGCGGTGACTACCAGCGTGCTGCTGTTTGCAAAATTGAGGATGAGAGGCCTTCAACTGTGGTTTCGACCTTTGCGGGACTCACCTCGGAAGAGGTTCACAATTCCACCCTTGACCTTCAGGACATTGCAATGGTGGAAATCCAAAGATAACATCTGTCAGGGAGCTCCCTTCCACCTACCTGTAACAACAGCGACGATCACCACGGATGCGTCCTTGTGGGGTTGGGGTGCTCACATGTGGGAGGCCCTTGGCCTCTACAATTGACTCATTGCCAAATAAATTACTTGGAACTGTTGGCAATTCATTTCGCCCTTCGGTCTTTCTGTCCCATAGTGGCGGGGAAGGCAGTGGCCCTGTTGACGGACAATACTACAGCTCTTTGTTATGTCAACGGGCAGGGTGGGACAGTCTCTCGACGGCTCTGTGCACTAGCACTAGAACTGTGGATGGAGTGCCTGGAGCACAACATCTATGTAAAGGCTGTGCACCTTCCGGGGGTGCTCAATCTGCAGGCGGACTCGTTGAGCAGAGGAGCAGCATCTCTGCACGAGTGGGAGATACAGGTGCGCTTCCTGCAGCCTGTGTTTCAGCTCTGGGGGTATCCTCAGGTGGATGTGTTTGCCACAGCCAGGAATCGGAAGTGTCCTCTGTTCTGTTCCAGGGGGGCATGGATCCAGAGTCCTTGGGAGACGGTCTGATGTTTCCATGGAACGATTGGTTCCTATACCTCTTCCCGCCTCTGCCACTGCTGACAAGAGTTGTCAACAAAATTGTAAGAGAAAGGCCACGTTGCATCCTAGTGACACCGTGATGGCCTCGGTAGAACTGGTTCCCGATCCTGCTTCAACTAGCGGGGGGAGTCTTCTATCAGTTTCCGACAGAACCGGATCTTCTGTCAGCCCAGGACGGTCACGTGTTCCATCACAACGTGCCTCACCTGAAGTTGACAGAGTGGTTCATCGACCCTGTGAGTTCTCCAGCAGAGTCCAACACGTCTTCCTAAATAGCAGGAAGTTGTCTACCCGTGCTTCCTATGACAGGAAGTGGCAGAAATTCCTTCAATTCTTAGCTGATCCTGCAGTCTCACCCCAGCGGGTGGGGCTATCGGTGATTTTTTATTTTTTGTTATCTCTGGAGGATGCTGGCCTTGTTTTTTCGTCTGTTAAAATTTATTTAGCAGCGATATCAGCGTTCCATGATTCAGTTGAACGGTATTCAGTTTTTGCACACCCACATTATGGTAGCAATCACATTGGCACGCCGTGCAGGGGAGCTCATGGCTATGTGTTGTGACTACCCATATCTTGTTTTTCAGGAGGCCGGAGTGTCTTTGGCTCCTGATGTTTCTTTTCTTCCTAAGGTGGTTTCCCAGTTTCACCTTAAGATGGAGGTTTGGTTACCAACGTTTTATCCTACGCCTTCCTCGGATGAGGATCATAGGTGGCATGCTTCGGAAGTTAAACGTGCCTTATTGTTTTATTTGAGTCGTTCCAAGAATTTCCGTAGGACCAGCATCTTTTTGTTTCTTATGCTGCTCCTAAGTTGGGTTCCAGAATCTTTCAAAGTGGCTCACTGAGACTATTAAACTGTGCTACTTGTTGGCAAAGAAGCCGTTACCTGGGCCTATTCATGGACACTCTACAAGAGCGATGGCGACATCGGTGGCGTTCCTGAAAGGCGTTTCCCTGGCGGACATGTGCAAGACTGCCACCTAGTCCTCTCCGCATACTTTCATGAAGCACTACGCTCTGGATGTGCATGCTCAGCAGAGGACTTGTCTGGAAGCTGCAGTACTGCAAGCTGTCTCTTTTGGTTGACCATCTTCCCGCCTCCAGGTATGTCTTGCTTGCTAATCTCTCATGATTGTGAAGCACAGAGACCACGAAGAAGATAGTCAGGTTGCTTACCTGTAACTGTAGATCTTCGAGTGGTCATCTGTGCATTCACACTACCCGCCCTCCTTCCCTACTGCTGATGGTCTCTCTATGTTAGGGGGCTTCCAGTGGTCAAGAAGGAACTGGCGGTGAGCATGCGTGCTGGGATGCCCATGCATGCCCATTGGCGTCGAGCGCGAAAAAAATCCCGGACTTTTTAGGTACCGATTCAGGGGATCGGCACAGGCGCTATATCCCATGCGTGTGAATGGACAGATGACCACTCGAAGATCTACAGTTACAGGTAAGCAACCTGTCTTTTTATTTTTAAAAATTCAGGAGCTGCACTAAGGACACAAGCCTTGGGAGTAATGATATATACATGGTTACACAGTTGCTATATAAGATATCTTCAAAGGTTACATTACAGATGCATACTTGAGTCACGGGTTCAAAGGTTGCTAAACACTATCTTTTTTATTACTAAGGAATTTAGGCTATTAAAAACATCTCCCTTTCTCACACTTCTCTAGCAGAAGATAAGAATTGTCTGTGTGAACCTGTGGGAGAGGTGACTTGAAAGTGGTACCAGCCAGGCTGTAGCATAAACATCCTTGGGCCAGATGGATTTATTACTTGCCCAATGGTTGTAAATAAGGGGGTGTGCAGTAGAGAGCTGGTGACCTTTTTATGTCTAAGAAACAACCATGTTACAGAAATAAGCGCGCTTGACATGAGCAACACTTCCCTGGCGCTCCCCAGTCATTCAGATGGCTGGGAAAGGTGCTGTCATGATACTGGGCCTAGTGAGGCCTACAGGCCCCAGGGAAGCCTGCTTAGGAGTACTGGGAAGAGCCTACATTTGCCAGGATCCCCTCTATCCCTCTGATTGGGTGGCAAGGGTTTTTGGAGGGAAACTGGCCCAGAGAGGTGTGGGGTCTGGGAGGAGGAAATAAAAGGGCCAAGCCCAGGAAGGGGGTGTTATTTTTCTAGGAGGCAGAGCTGAGGAAGGCTGCTGCAAGGAAGAGACCCTTGCCCTTAGAGGAAGGGTGAGTAGGCCCAGGTCTGACTGAGACAGTAGGGACTGTATAGAGAGACGGTTAGGGCTAGGCTTCCCAAATCCCCCGCCAGGGCGGGGGACCCCCGATTTGGAGCCTCCTCCCCCCGCTTGCCAAAAATCTGGAAAGCGGGGAGGGGGGAATGGCGGCCCTTCCCACCTGCTGGAGACAAGAGGAGCCAAGTGCGAGTGGGCCTCTGGCTGGGTTGGCTGCCGACCGAGGTCTCGCGCCGCGCCGGCGGGGTGAGCTGGAGCTGGGCACTCCTTCTCTCTGGTGGTGGCCGTGCAGCTTCCCCTCCCGTGAGTCCCGCCTCAGCCCGGCTGGCTGGGGGCTCTTCCGCACCCTGTTGGTGGAGCGCCAGCTGTCCCCGAAGGGAGGGAGAGAAGCGCGCATGTCCTGCCCCTTCACTAAAAGTGTTCTTCGTCGACTGGATGTCGCAGAAGACTACAAGTCCCGTGCCGCTTTGCGCGCTAACGAAAGGTTGCACTCTCTCTCTGCGGCCGGCAGTGGCCGGGTCGGAGCAAGTCTTGGGGGCGTCGTGTTCGCTTTTGGCGCAAGAGGTACGGGACTTGTAAGAGGTGGCGAGCGTTGGGTCGCTGTGACACCCGAGCGCCCCCCGTCTTCGCCTCTTCCCTTTCGTGCATCCCTCAGGTGCCTCTTCTCCGACAGTTCTCCAGCCGAAGGCTTTTGGTGCAAGAGGCACGGGGCTTTGGCACAAGAGGCTTTTGGCGCACGGGGCTTTTGGCGCAAGAGGCACGGGACTTGCAAGAGGTGGCGAGTGTTGGGTCGCTGTGACACCCGAGCGCCCCCCGTCTTCGCCTCTTCCCTTTTGTGCACCCCTCAGGTGCCTCTTCTCCGACAGTTCTCCAGCCGAAGGCTTTTGGTGCAAGAGGCACGGGGCTTTGGCGCAAGAGGCTTTTGGCGCACGGGGCTTTTGGCGCAAGAGGCACGGGGCTTTTGGCGCAAGAGGCACGGGACTTGCAAGAGGTGGCGAGTGTTGGGTCGCTGTGACACCCGAGCACCCCCCGTCTTCGCCTCTTCCCTTTCGTGCACCCCTCAGGTGCCTCTTCTCCGACAGTTCTCCAGCCGAAGGCTTTTGGTGCAAGAGGCACGGGGCTTTGGCGCAAGAGGCTTTTGGCGCACGGGGCTTTTGGCGCAAGAGGCACGGGACTTGCAAGAGGTGGCGAGTGTTGGGTCGCTGTGACACCCGAGTGCCCCCCGTCTTCGCCTCTTCCCTTTCGTGCACCCCTCAGGTGCCTCTTCTCCGACAGTTCTCCAGCCGAAGGTGATGAGGCAGGGGCGGGCGGGCGGGTATCGGCAATGGCTGAGACTGTGGTGGACACCAGGCGCCTTATCACCAAGTCGCAGAACCTGAATGAAATGACATTTTAAAAGGTATGCTGACCCTTTAAATGTGATGGCCAGAACTCCCTTGGAGTTCAATTATGCTTGTCACACCCTTGTTCCTGGCTCCACCCCCAATGTCTCCTGGCTCCATCCCCAAAGTCTCCTGGCTCCACCCCCAAAGTCCCCAGATATTTCTTGAATTGGATTTGGCAACCCTAGTTAGGGCATTTGTTTATTTTCCCTTTACCCCTTTACTCTTTAATGCACCTTGTTTGTTTATGTTGCACTGAACTTCTCTTTTAAAATAAAACCTTTTTGTTGTTGTTCACTCTGCCTGGTCCTTACGCCTATAATTTGCCTAAGCTACAAGAGGCCTGAAGGGCTTGGGAGGGAACTCTGGGCCTTCTCGAAGGGAACCCTTAACCCAGAGTGGTGGCAGCAACTGGTAATACCCCCCTGAGTCGTGATAGGTGCCCCAGAAGCACTTCAGTGATTTGCTACCGCTTACTACCTGTTGGCTTTTTGAAGTGGCAGAGCGATGGCAGAGGACAAGGTAAGAGCGAGAGTGAGGCAGGACCCAGATGTGCACATTTGAATGTGTTGTTTAAATCCAGAGATGGATCGTTCCTGTGTCGGCCCAAATTGGCCATCTGAATTCAACATTTATGTCTGAGCCTAAATAGATTCCCCAGAGTCTTTCTGTTTATGTTTGGGGGCTTTTTTTTATTTTGGTAAAAGTGAAGCAATGTTAATATCCAGGTGGGTAGCCGTGTTGGTCTGAAGCAACAGAACAAAGTTTGCGTCCAGTGGCACCTTTAAGACCAGCAAAGGTTAATTCTGTGCATAAGCTCTCATGTGCATGCACACTTCAGCTGGAAGCTTATAGCAGAATTAAATTTCGTTGGTCTTAAAGGTGCCACTGGACTCAAACTTTGTTCTGTTGCTTCACACCAGCACGGCAACCCACCTGGATATTAATTAACCCACCTGTCTAATTGTTTGTAATAATATTGTATTTTACTGTAATCATGGTATATACCGTGTCGTGTTAGCCGCCCTGAGCCTGCCTTTGGCGGGGGAGGGCGGGATATAAAAATAATAATAATAATAATTATTATTATTATTATTATTATTATTATTATTATTATTATTATTATTATTATTAACATTGCTTCACTTTTAGCCAGAAAAGCCCCTAAACATAAATGTTTGATATTATTATAGCTGTAAATGCTATTCAGTGCCTTATATTTAACATTTTCCCTTTAACAGAATGGAGAGAGAGAATGTGGTAGTAAATCAGCTGGACCTAATTTTGCTTCAGGAGAAGAGCCCGCTGAAAGCTTTCCCAGAACTCCTGAGCACAGCATATCTGCAAAGACACCTGAGTCTAATGGAACTCCATTTGAACTGTAAGGGTTTTTAGTTATAATATTATTCAAGAACTTTGCTTTTCTCCAAGTGTCTTGACATCAGAGTTTCTCCTGACTCCTCATCTGAAGAAGTGTACATGCACACGAAAGCTTACATTCTGAATAAAAGTTTGTTGGTCTTAAAGGTGCTACTTGGCTCCTGCTTTGTTCTCCTGACTCCTGTCACAGTTCAGATTTTGGATATGTTTTGAATGGACAACAAGGCAGAGAGTGCTACCTTCAGTGCCGGATTAAATCCTGTGGAGGCCTCTAGGCAGTCAAAATCTTGGGGGGCCCCTCACAAATTATCTGAGTCTGAGTGCCCACCCCGCCGCCCATGCCCATGCTGCAGCTTGCAGGCACCTTCTCAAAAGCCCTTTTTACTAAGCTGCAGGGGAGAGGCAAACTTGGCAACACCAGCAGCAGCCACACCAGGCAAGTTAGGCAAAGAGCAGCTCAGTTGCTGGCTGTGTATGCAGGCTGGGGAATATCTGGTGGGAATATCTGGTGGGAAAGCCGGCCCGGGGCCCCTAAAGGCGTGGGGGCCCATAGGCCAGTGCCCACTTGGCCTAATTGTTAATCCAGCTCTGGCTACTTTATGGATTCATGCCACATCCTCTAGAGCTGGCACAGATGCTGTGTTTCTTCCCATAATGGGATCAGGAGACCATTTTCCTAATTTTTGCAATAGTGCAAAATTTTGGCCCCTGCGAACCCCTGCCAAAATGAGACATTAAGGTGGAGCTAGCAAAAGGGGGGAGCTGGCGAAGGGGCATTGTTATGTATTGAAGCTGGAACTTGCCTTTAGGATCTATCAGAGACCTTGTTGAGTTTGAGGCTCCATAACAATAGCCACCTGGATTCTGAGAGGAGGCCAAAAAGGGGTCTTTAGGCCAGCCGTGTACCTATAATTATGTGTGTTGGATTTTGGGGCGGGGTTATTTGCATGTATATAAGCAGCGTTCTTGGCACCTTTAAGCTGCAAGCTGGTTCAGTTTCTATCTCGATATGTTGTGATCACTGAATAAAGAGCTGAATTCAAATCTCATGTGCGTCCTCATGCATCGAACCCGGTACTTTCCAGACATCTCAGCATGCAAAGTTAGATGAAGCTTCATAAGTTATGACACCAGTAAAGATCCTAATATCCAAAAGGATATTGTCACATGACTCACCACATTTATTTGCATAGTACCCTGACAGTGGCATACAAGATTGCTTAAAATATAAAATAAATTAAAACTGCATCAAACGGTACAATTGCCACAATTAATAAAACCACTGGTTATTAAAACACCAGCATTAATAATAATTAATTCTGCAATCAGTAGTTTTTTGGGTTTCAGGTGAGTAGCTGCGTTGGTCTGAAGCAAAAGAACAAAGTTTGAGTTCAGTTGCGCCTTTAAGATCAACAGAGTTAATTCTGTGCATCATCATCATCATCTTCTTCTTCGCCCAGCAGAGGGATCATGTTGAGGTTGGCTAGGAGAGGGTGATTATTAAAACCAATGGATATACCCACAGTATGTCTTTAGTTGCTATAATGAAGTTTTGAGAGCTATATTAATTGTCTCCTCATTGCTTCCCTTTTTTCATTACAACAGACTTCAAACAGAAAATGAAGGATCAACATCAAAGTCACCAAGTTTTAGTTTTCTAACTGGCTTTAATGCAAAGTCACCAGCATTTAATTTCTTTGATTCTTCTGCATTTGGAGTTGAACAGTCACCAGACCAGGTAACATTAAATTACCAGCATGAGATCAACAGACTGAAAGAAGGTGCCCCTGTCCTTCATTATTTCAAATGGAGGGAAGGCATTTAAAAGGCGTGAGGTCCCTTTAAAAGTGATGGCCAGAACTCCCTTCAGAGTTCAGTCGTGTTTGTCACACCCTTGCTCCCAGCTCCATCCCCAAAGTCCCTTGGCTCCACCTCCAAAGTCTCAGATATTTCTTGAGTCGGACCTGGCAACCCTACTTGGGGTGGTGGTGGCATGGATGGAATTCTAGCAGGAGCTCCTTTGGATATTAGGCCACACCCCCTGATGTACCCAGTCCTCCAAGAGCTTCCAAGGCTCTTTTTTGTAAGCTCTTGGAGGATTGGCTACCTCAGGGGTGTGTGGCCTAATATGCAAAGGAGCTCCTGCTAGAATTCCACCCCTGGGTGGTGTTACACATTACAACAGCCAAGTTGCAACAGATATGAAGCTGCTGCCAGGGCTGGCATGTCTGAGTAGATCACGTAGGTGGCTGCCTAGGGTGCCACCTGGCCACAGGGGCATGCGCATCCCTCGGAGCCTCCCTTCCCTTGCATGTCCAGTCACTTGGTGCATGTTTAAAAGCACTGTCCTTTCTCCTCAAGTCGCAGAATGACTCCTCACTGGAATCAGTTGCTCCACCCCCTGGCTTTTGCTTGAGCTGGCTCAAGCGACCAATTTCTCACCAGTTGCTGTGTGGGCATCTTTTGATCCTGGTTTTTTGGAAATCTGGTTGCCGTGAGGAGAACAGGAGGTAGCCGCAGATCAAAAGGCACCCACGCAGCAACTGGTGGGGAACTGATCGCTTGAGCCAGCTCAAGCAGAAGCCCAGGGGTGGAGCATCTGCCAGTGAGAAATCAATCACAGTCACCACCATATTGTATTTAAGTGTCCATCAGTGCTCCCTCTGAGTTAGTGTGAGCTAGCTCACAGTTTTTTAGTTTCCAGCACACATTTTTGTCCTAGCTCAGGAAAAATGGCCACAAAGCAAGCTAATTTATGCAGTAGCTCCCAACTTTAATGCCAGTAGCTCACAAAGTAGAATTTTTGCTCACAAGACTCCGCGGCTTAGAGGGAACATTGGTGTCCATTTGCAACATTTTATAAAACACGTACTGAAAGTGCAGAGTTCATTCTTTAGGTAACTGTTGCTATAGCTTTGGTTTTTGACTTCTGGATTGTTTACTTAATTAATGCCGTTTTTAGTTCCCTGAAAGAGTAATCATGCATTTAGTCAAGGTTGGTGAAAAAGTGAAAGCAGCAAATTCTTGCATCTTCTTCTTTGAGTTTAATCTCCTCAGTAGATTTTATCTGCAAAAGTGTTAGTTTTACACTGCAATTTTTTCTGCACTTTGGTAAATAAAAAAGTGGCCCTTTAAAATCATTGGTTTTATAACATTGCTTAGTTTTATGATGAATTCATTATAATGTTTTGTTATAATAACGGTCTGATAAATGTTCTATTAAAGTGTGCCATTATTATGTTATTGCATTTCAGACAGGCAAAAACTCTTCTACTGGAAGTCTAAATCCTGTTTCCCCACAGGAACCTATTGGTAAGCTTTTACAGCGAGATGAACGTTGCCAAAAGTTTCTGCATGTTACTGTGTTAGTCATAACAGTTATACTGGCCATTGTCCTTACAGTGAAAGCAATTTTACCAATAGTTTCTTTGTATTCCTATATTAATGATAGAAGTTATGCAGGCAGTCTCCCTACAGCTTTACTGCTTTTCTATCTATCTATCTATATCTATCTATCATCTATCTATCTATCTATCTATCTATCTATCTATCTATCTATCTATCTATCTATCTATCTGTCTGTCTGTCTGTCTGTCTGTCTGTCTGTCTGTCTGTCTGTCTGTCGTCCGTCTGTCGTCCGTCTGTCGTCCGTCTGTCTGTCTGTCGTCCGTCTGTCGTCCGTCTGTCGTCTGTCTGTCATCCATCTGTCTGTCGATCTATCTATTTATTTATTTTTGTTAATTTATATTCCACCCTTTCCTGCAAGCAGACTCAGGGCTGATAACAACAAAAGTTAAAACAGTTAAAAATAACAGGCTAAAACCGTAGAATGCAATAAAACAAATAACCCATATGTCACAGGCTGCGGTTTCCATTGGGTGCATTCTATATATCAGTACAGCAGTTGGCCCAGAGATGGAATAATAAATGAAGGTAGCATCATGACAGGCAAGGTCCCTATACCCACCACATCCTGGAATTTTTAAGTTTAGTAGCTGTTGCCAACCCTACAGGTCCCCATGGACATTATGGTGCTCACCAAGTGGTAGTTTTTAAAAAGAAAGTGGGCTGTGTTAGGGGGGACTTCGGCTCAGCACGATTTTGACTGGCCACCGGTGACTTGATCGGCTATGCGGGATTTTTAAAAGCCACTGTGTCAGCAGCTGCTGGCTTAACATATGGCTCTTCACTGTGTGACTGAAAGTAAGTGAGGAAGACATTGTGTGGCTGTGCCCACCATGATGTGTCATAAGAACATAAGAGAAACCATGTTGGATCAGGCCAATGACCCATCCAGTCCAACACTCTGTCACACAGTGGCCAAAAAACCAGGCACCATCAGGAGGTCCATAAGTGGGGCCAGGACACTAGAAGCCCTCCCACTGTGCCCTCCCAAGCACCAAGAATACAGCGTATTGATGGAACTGTGCCCCAGACAGTTCCATCAATACGCTGTGGCTAATAGCCACTGATGGACTTCTGCTCCATATGTTTATCCAGTTCCCTCTTGAAGCTGTCTATGCTGGCAGCCATCACCACTTCCTGTGGCAGTGAATTCCATGTGTTAATCCCTCTTTGGGTGAAGAAGTACTTCCTTTTATCAGTTGTAACCCAACTGCTCAGCAATTTCATCGAATGCCCACGAGTTCTTGTATTGTGAGAAAGGGAGAAAAGTGCTTCTTTCTCTACCTTCTCTATCCCATGCATAATCTTGTAAACCTCTATCATGTCACCCCTCAGTTGACGTTTCTCCAAGCTAAAGAGCCCCAAGCGTTTTAACCTTTCTTCATAGGGAAAGTGTTTCAACTTTTTAATCATTCTAGTTGCCCTTTTCTGCACTTTTTCCAAAGCTATAATATCTTTTTTGAGGTGCGGCGACCAGAATTGTACACAGTACTCCACAAGGCCACATCATCGATTTATACAGGGGCACTATGATACTGACTGATTTGTTATCAATTCCCTTCCTAATATTTATTTATTTATTTACTTACTTTATATTTATATCCTGCCCATTCCATACAGACTCAAGGTGGCTAACAGCATAAAATAGACAGTAAACAAAACAATATTAAAACAATAAAACAATCAGATAAATAACAATGGTGCTACTTCAGGCAGATCATATAATATTTTCTTTCTCATGTGCACAGATCCTGGGCAATTAGTAATAAAAGCGTTATGGATCCAGATGTGGTGGCAGCCCTCTCCCATTAGATGTTATATGGCACCCGAAACAGTTCAGTCTTGCAGGCCCTGCGGAACTGCGATAAATCCCGCAGGGCCCTGATGGCTTCTGGAAGGGTGTTCCAAAGTATTGGGGCTGCAACCAAGAAGGCTCTTGCTCTGGTGCAGTTGAGCCTAGCCTCCTTTAGCCCAGGGACAGCCAAAAGATTTTGAGAGCTTGATCGCAGTGCACTCTGGGCAATATGTGGGGCAAGGCGGTCCCGCAGATAGGTGGGTCCTAGGCCATAGAGGGCTTTGAAGATTAATACCAGGACCTTGAAATGGATCCGGTACGCAACAGGCAGCCAGTGCGGCCATCTCAACACAGGCTGAATGTGCTCCTGACGAGGAAGCCCCATTAGTAGCCTGGCTGCAGCATTCTGCACCAGCTGCAGCTTCCGAATCTGAGTCAAGGGCAGCCCCATGTAGAGAGCGTTACAGTAATCGATTCTTGAGGTGACCGAGGCATGGATCACCATTGCTAAGTCACTGCGCTCAAGAGAGGGTGGATCACAGCCTCTTTAAGAGGTGTGGGGGAGACCCCTTCTATGAGGGATCTGTTGACATTAGAACGTAGTGGATCACATAACGCCGTCTGGCTAGCTTTTATCAGCCAGGACAGGTGTGGATCCAAAACGCAAGTTGTAGGGTGCACAGAAATGAGAATCCTGTCAACTTCCTCCAGGCTGAGTCGGTCAAAGTGATCCAGAAGTGGACCTGAAGAAGTGCTCGGAGCCGCACGTTCACTTACTGTTTCAACTGTGGCAGGGAGGTCATGACGGAGTGATGAGACCTTATCTGCGAAAAAACTTGCAAAAGCCTCACAGCTGATTTCCAACTCCCTAACATTTGATCTGCCTTGCAGTAGAGCAGTTAAGGACCGAATTGTACTAAATAATTGGGCTGGGCATGAGGTTGCAGACGCAATCCAGGCCACAAAGTGACTTCTTTGTGGTCTTGACTGCCACCTCATAGGTCCGCAAAAAGGGGAGGGACGGTGGCTCAGTGGTAGAGCATCTGCTTGGTAAGCAGAAAGTCCCAGGTTCAATCCCTGGCATCTCAAAAAAATGGTCCAGGCAAATAGGTGTGAAAAACCTCAGCTTGAGACCCTGGAGAGCTGCTGCCAGTCTGAGTAAACAATACTGACTTTGATGGACCAAGGGTCTGATTCAGTATAAGGCAGCTTCATATGTTCATACGTTCATAAATGACCTATAAGATGTTCTCATTGCTTTGTCCTGAGTACGCCGCCACCGTCTCTCTAGACGTCTAAGCTGCTGCTTCATCGACCGCAATTCCAGAGCATACCATGGTGCAAGTAGTGAGCAGGGGCAAAGAGGACGCCTAGGTGCGATCTCATTGATGGCTGCAGTGAGCCGGCTATTCCAGGACTCTGCAAGCTCATCTAATGAGCCGCCAGGGGGCCAGGGATCCCTCAAGGCCATCTGAAGCCACATTGGGTCCATCAGGTTTTGAGGGCGAGCCAAAACACGCTCGTCGCCTAAACAGGGGTGTGGTGACACGTCCATACGGGCCTTCGGGGCATAGTGGTCTGACCTTGGCACTGGCTCAGCATGGCATTTGGATAATTTTAATAATTTTGAGCATGGCATTGGCCTTTTTTGTTGCAGTCACACACTGTCTTGACATAGTTTCAAAGGTGCCCGCAGACTCAAAGAGGTCTACCCATTCTATCTGTCCACCCAAAATTCATCCCCCTTTTATTCTCACAGCCACTGTCTGAGCATTTGAAGGTACAGGTTTTCATAAACACTTGTCCCTTAACATAATAGAACCAACATATGCCCAACATTCAAATGTCAGTTTTTCATATAAGAAGTAGGTATTGTATTATTCTTTAGCCATTTTCCCCTGTAGTAAAATGATAATTACTGTTCTGATACCTCTTCCCATAAATACAATAATATGAGTTGACTGTACTTCTGTAAAACTAAATTTTAATTCAAGATATTATTCCCTTCAAGGAGATTTATTTGGAAAAATGGATAATGAAGATTCGTTTGCCTTTTCCTTCCCATCATGTTCTTCTGTTCAAACTTTTCAAGATGGAAAAGATGTCTTCAGTTTTCCCTTCTCTTTTGGATCCCAGTCTGCTTCCCAAAAAGGATTTCAGACTTCTTCACAAAGCAGAAAGGCATTTTCACTTTTTTAATGATTTGGAATAGCCATAGCAAACATTTTATCTTCCTACCTAAAAAAAAGTAGGTAAAAATGATGAAAATTTTGCATTCAGTATCAATTTTAAGTGAGTTCAGTCAAAAAGGTTAAAATTGTTCGGGCCGTTAAAAGTTTTGGCTAAATTTTACTTCATGAAACACATGTAATATAATCTTCAAATGCTTCATTTGAAAATAGCCTTTCCAATACTTTCAGTGTTATTTATTGAGAGCTAAATAATCAGCTCCTATAGCAATACCTAAAATATTTTTTTGAAACTGGGTAGTTTGGCGAAAATACTGTTATCCCTTATAACAAGAGGATATTTGTCATTGTCATTGTTGTTTTCTGAGTTTTTAAATAATTGCTTGTAACATATTTTAACTAGCACAATATTAAAGTTATTTTAACCCCATATAAATGATTCTTTATGTGCTAAAAAGGAGTTTATGTAAACGTTTGTCCAACTGAATCTTCTTTCAAGAAAAACACTCTGTGTCACACATAAGAACATAAGAGAAGCCATGTTGGATCAGGCCAGCGGCCCATCCAGTCCAACACTCTGTGTCACATAAGAACATAAGAGAAGCCATGTTGGATCAGGCCAGTGGCCCATCCAGTCCAACACTCTGTGTCACATAAGATCATAAGAGAAGCCATGTTGGATCAGGCCAATGGCACCTCCAGTCCAACACTGTGTCACGTAAGAACATAAGAGAAGCCTTGTTGGATCAGGCCAGTGGCCCATCCAGTCCAACACTCTGTGTCACACATAAGAACGTAAGAGAAGCCATGTTGGATCAGGCCCATGGCCCATCCAGTCCAACACTCTGTGTCACACTTAAGAATATAAGAGAAGTCATGTTGAATCAGGCCAGTGGCCCATCCAGTCCAACACTCTGTGTCACACATAAGAACATAAGAGAAGCCATGTTGGATCAGGCCAGTGGCCCATCCAGTCCAACACTCTGTGTCACATAAGAACATAAGAGAAGCCATGTTGGATCAGGCCAGTGGCCCATCCAGTCCAACACTCTGTGTCACACATAAGAACATAAGAGAAGCCATGTTGGATCAGGCCAATGGCCCATCCAGTCCAACACTCTGTGTCACATAAGAACATAAGAGAAGCCATGTTGGATCAGGCCAGTGGCCCATCCAGTCCAACACTCTGTGTCACACATAAGAACATAAGAGAAGCCATGTTGGATCAGGCCAGTGGCCCATCCAGTCCAACACTCTGTGCCACATAAGAACATAAGAGAAGCCATGTTGGATCAGGCCAATGGCCTATCCAGTCCAACACTCTGTGTCACACATAAGAACATAAGAGAAGCCATGTTGGATCAGGCCAATGGCCCATCCAGTCCAACACTCTGTGTCACACAGTGGCCAAAAAAAACTGCCATCAGGAGGTCCACCAGTGGGGCCAGGACACTAGAAGCCCTCCTACTGTGCTCCCCCCAAGCACCAAGAATACAGAGCATCACTGCCCCAGACAGAGAGTTCCAACAATACGCTGTGGCATAAGAACAGTGGGGACGGGATGGGATGGGGTAGGTTGGAGCAGGAATGATGTCAATCTACAAACTTAATATGCCCTTAAATCTCAGCTTTGGCTTTAAAATTCTCAAGCTGTGATTGTTGTGTGTTCTTTCTTCCTCCTCCATTGTAGTTCCTTTAGCTCAGGGGAGGTCACACTTGCTTAACATAAGAGCCACATGGAACAAATGTCAGATGTTTGAAAGCTGCAAGACAGGAAGGCAGGCAAGCGGGCTAATAGATTTGGGGGAGGTGGAAAGAAGGCAACTTTAAATGCATTCTCCAAACTGCTGGCTGGCTTTGCTTGGAAAAGTGATTTTAAAGAGGCGGATGCCTTCTCCAAGCTGGCTGACAGGGTGGTGGGGGCTTTGAGAGCCACACCATATGTGTGAAAGAGCCACATATGGCTCCTGAGCCACACTTCGACCACCCCTGCTTTAGCTATACTCTTCTAGTCCATAAATCTCCTCTTCTCTCTCTCGGCTTGGCTTCGCGAACGAAGATTTAAGAAGGGTGCAATAGTCCACGTCTGCTGCAGGCTCGCTGGTGGCTGACAAGACCAATGCGGGACAGGCAGGTCCGGCCACAGTGGCTGCAGGGAAAAGTCTGATTTAGGGTTAGTCCATAAATAGTAAAAAAAAAAAAAACCACAAAAGCACAAACAAAACCCTGGTTTCCTTGCCATTTATAATTGCATTTAAGCAGGGCTTTTCTTTTATTCCTGAAAAAAGAGAAGATGGTTTGGATTTATATCCTGCCCTCCACTCTGAAGAGTCTCAGAGCGGCTCACAATCTCCTATATCTTGTCCCCCCACAACAGACACTCTGGGAGGTGGGTGGGGCTGAGAGGGCTCTCCCAGCAGCTGCCCTTTCAAGGACAACCTCTGCCAGAGCTATGGCTGACCCAAGGCCATGCTAGCAGGTGCAAGTGGAGGAGCGGGGAATCAAACCCGGTTCTCCCAGCTAAGAGTTCATGCACTTAAACACTACACCAAACTGGCACCAAAGAGGTGCCAGAACTCTTGAGAGGGAAATGAAGGAGAAACACACGGGTGCCCCTCATGAACCTTCAAACATTTTTTGAGAATGTTTTTCCACAAAGAGATTTTGAGAGGTTAGCAGTTTTCTAAAAAAAAAAAAGTTATATTTCTCAGAGCATGGCAGGCTACTTGCTAGCTGCTGCTTTTAAAAACAGGCCTGAAATTACATTTGTGCCGCTATTTCATGCAAAAGGGGGCTTGGGATGGTGCACCCACAGTAAGCATTTAGGAAGCAGATGTCTCCCAGCAGAAATCTCAACTCAGCCGTGAAAATAGAAGGTGACTTTGAGGCAAGCCACATTCACTCTGCCTTAGGTCCCCGTCCATCTGTAATACCCCGATGATGATAGTACTAAGCTAGAAGAAGGGGAGAGGTTAGCGGAAAACAGACAAACCACACGGGATTTTTTAAAAAGCAACTTGCTCGGAAGATCAGGCAGAACTGTGGAAAGTCAGTGAAAACCTCCAAACAGTATGTTTTTATTATGTGCCCTGACCTGGGTAACCCAGGCTAACCCAATCTCATCAGATCTTGGACACCAAGCTGGATCAGCTCTGGTCAGTATTTGGATGGGAGACCACCAAGGAAGACCAGGGTTGCTATGCAGAGGCAGGCAATAGCAAAACTACCTCTGAACATCTGCAGGGCCGGCACTAGACTGTCTGGCACCCAAAACTGGCTCATCCACTAGGCAATTTAGGCATTTGCCTAGGGCAATGGGCTGGGGGGGGCGCCGAATTGGGCACTCCCCCCCCCCCGGTGCCTTAGGTCAGGGGTGGAGAACAGTGGCTCTCCAGATGTTTTTTGCCTACAACTCCCATCAACCCCAGCCATTGCCCATGCTGGCTGGGGCTGATGGGAGTTGTAGGCAAAAAACATCTGGAGAGCCACTGTTCCCCACCTCTGCCTGGTTGCACAACAGCCAGCCGATTGGAAGGGAGACAAAACAAAGCCAGCCAACCAGTGCGCAACTGCTGGCTTCCCTTCCTGAATCATTTTTTGCGTCAGTCTTCACTGTGAAAGTTGAGAAATGTTTGCCTGCTCCAGAACCACTAATTTTGGAAAGGGCGTTGAAAGACCTGAGTCAAATTGAAGTGACAAGAGAGGAGGTCCTACAACTGATTGATGAATTAAAAACTAATAAGTCACCAGGTCCAGATGGCATACATCCAAGAGTTCTGAAAGAACTCAAAGTTGAACTTGTGGGTCTCCTGACAAAAACATGTAATCTTTCATTGAAATCGGCCTCCGTTCCTGAGGACTGGAAGGTAGCAAATGTCACCCCCATCTTTAAAAAGGGTTCCAGAGGAGATCCGGGAAGTTACAGGCCAGTCAGTCTGACTTCAGTACTGGGAAAGTTGGTAGAAAGCATTATCAAGGACAGAATGAGTAGGCACATTGATGAACACAAGTTATTGAGGAAGACTAAGCATGGGTTCTGTAAGGGAAGATCTTGCCTCACTAACCTGTTACAGTTCTTTGAGGGGGTGAACAAATATGTGGACAAAGGGGACCCAATAGATGTTGTTTACCTTGACTTCCAGAAAGCTTTTGATAAAGTTCCTCATCAAAGGTTCCTTAGTAAGCTTGAGAGTCATGGAGTAAAAGGACAGGTCCTCTTGTGGATCAAAAACTGGCTAATTAATAGGAAGCAGAGAGTGAGTATAAATGGGCAGTCTTCACAGTGGAAGACGGTAAGCAGTGGAGTGCCGCAGGACTCAGTACTGGGTCCCATGCTCTTTAACTTGTTCATTAATGATCTGGAGTTGGGAGTAAGCAGTGAAGTGGCCAAGTCTGCAGATGACACTAAATTGTTCAGGGTAGTGAGAACCAGAAAGGATTGTGAGGCACTCCAAAGGGATCTGTTGAGGCTGGGTGAGTGGGCGTCGACGTGGCAGATGAGGTTCAGTGTGGCAAAGTGCAAAGTAATGCACATTGGGGCCAAGAATCCCAGCTACAAATACAAGTTGATAGGATGTGAACTGGCAGAGACTGACCAAGAGAGAGATCTTGGGGTCGTGGTAGATAACTCACTGAAAATGTCAAGACAGTGTGCAATTGCTATAAAAAAGGCCAACGCCATGCTGGGAGTTATTAGGAAGGGAACTGAAAACAAATCAGCCAGTATCATAATGCCCCTGTATAAATCGATGGTGCGGTCTCATTTGGAATATTATGTACAATTCTGGTCACTGCACCTTAAAAAGGATATTATAGCATTGGAGAAAGTGCAGAAAAGGGCAACTAGAATGATTAAAGGGTTGGAACACTTTCCCTATGAAGAAAGGTTAAAACGCTTGGGGCTCTTTAGCTTGGAGAAACGTCGACTGTGGGGCGACATGATAAAGGTTTACAAGATTATGCATGGGATGGAGAAAGCAGAGAAAGAAGTACTTTTCTCCATTTCTTGCAATACAAGAGCTTGTGGGCATTCGATGAAATTGCTAAGCAGTCAGGTTAAAACGGATAAAAGGAAGTACTTCTTCACCCAAAGGGTGATTAACATGTGGAATTCACTGCCACAGGAGGTGGCGGCTACAAGCATAGCCAGCTTCAAGAGGAGATTGGATAAACATACGGAGCAGAGGTCCATCAGTGGCTATTAGCCACTGATATATAGCCACTATATATATATATGTGTGTGTGTGTGTGTATATATGTATGTGTGTGTGTGTGACACAGAGTGTTGGACTGGATGGGCGACTGGCCTGATCCAACATGGCTTCTCTTAGGTTCTTATGTTCATCCAGGGATTGTTTTGTAGAAAAATAGGTGGTGGAGATCATCTAGGGATTGTTATGCAGCTGCACCTACTATTCAATGGACAAGGAGGTGGAACTTTCAGGGGAAGGTGGAATTCTCAGAAGGAGGAGGTGGAACTCTCATAAAGGTTCAGGAGCTGTGCTCTTGTGAGCTCCCACTGAATCTGAGGCCTGCTAAAAACAGTAAAAAAAACAACAGTTAAAGCCAAAGGGATGTGGACAATACAGTTTGACAGGTCATACGAATTATAAACAGCGGCTCAGTTGGGCACATATTATATGAACCGAAGATAGTAAATAAAATAGCGCCTTCCCTCTGCTGAAGACCTTTTTAAAAAAGATGGAGCCCTGGCCAAGCCAGCTGAAACTGCATTCCTGCGCGTTCCTGCTAAAAAACAAACCAACCTGAGTACAGGAGGTAAAATGAATATAATACTGCAGGGGTGGCCAACAGCAGCTCTCCAGATGTTGTTTGCCTACAACTCCCATCAGCCCCAGCCAGCATGGCCAATAGCTGGCAAACAACATCTGGAGAGCTACCGTTGGCCACCCCTGTATTACAGTATTAGATACATAAGCCTTTTGAAACAGCCTTAAATGCTGCTTACAGTAAAAGACTGGAGTATGTAGACTCATTCCATTTAATGGCTGTAATCCAATGCACTAGTAGGCTGATTACATTGGGAACAAAGAGTAAGCCAATCTCCTTCAGACAGTGGCATCAAATGAAGATTACTGTCTCTTTCCCTCCTCTTTGGAATTTCCAAATACACTAATGAGCCAAAAAGCCATGACTGGACTCTGCCTTCATAGATGGAAGAAGAAGAAGACTGCAGATTTATACCCCGCCCTTCTTTCTGAATCAGAGACTCAGAGCGGCTTATAATCTCCTATATCTTCTCCCCCCACAACAGACACCCTGTGAGGTGGGTGGGGCTGAGAGGGTTCTCACAGCAGCTGCCCTTTCAAGGACAATTCCTGCGAGAGCTCTGGCTAACCCAAGGCCATTCCAGCAGCTGTAAGTGGAGAAGGGGGGAATCAAACCTGATTCTCCCAGATAAGAGTCCACACACTTAACCACTACGCCAAACTACACCAAATCAAAGAGAATGAAGGTATTAATGAAAGCCTTTACAAAGTGCACTCTAGCCATGCACTTGATTTTGTTTCTTACGTCATCCTTTCAGAAAGTTGCTCCCACTTTACTTTCTGGGAATAGTTTGGAGTTTAGAGATGGCTAGTGCAAAAAGACAGCTATACAGTTGCATATTGATGGAACTCTCTGTCTGGGGTAGTGATGCTCTGTCTTCTTGGTGCTTGTGGGGGGGCCCGGTGGGATGGCTTCTAGTGTCCTGGCCCCACTGATGGACCTCCTGATGGTGCCTGGTTTTTTTGGCCACTGTGTGACACAGAGTGTTGGACAGGATGGACCATTGACCTGATCTAACAAGGATTCTCTTATGGAGGGAGGAAGGAAGAAAATAGACGAGGGAGGGAGAGCTGGAAAGAAAACAACTTTAACTGTAAATGTCTTCTCCAAGCCAGCTGACAGAATGGTGGGAGCCATAGAGCCACACAATATGTGTGAAATCACCTGGGGATTGCCCAGTCAGTCTGCATACCCATTTTATCAACTCGATTACATATTTTATATTATTATATACTACCTGTGTGTAAGTATATGATAAATTACTCAAACTTTTATATACTGCATGTTCTCCAATAAGGGGGGGAGAAACGAACCCAGTCTCTGGCTGTTAGAGAAAATGAGGGATCTCTTTTTTTAAAAAAAACCCAACACCTTTCTAGTAATGAATGAGTTAGTTACTGGTGTGCACACAAAAGTCTTTTCACGCCAGCAAATAATGAGGGAACCGATGCTCGAACTCGAAGCGAGCACACCTGGATGGATGGCTGTTTCCCTCTAGAATCTGAGTCGCTTCCAACTGGCTTGCCTTTGAGGCTGAACGGCTCATTTAGAAACCTCTCTGTTTGCCTTGGCATTTGTGTGTGCGCGTTGTAGCTCTTGACATCTCCGGAGTTGACACGAGTCACATGCAATCAACTTTCTCTTCCCGGTGGACAGGGCCTATCCTAATGTTCTCTGACTCACACCCAGGTTGTCTTCAGCTCGGCAGTTCTGCTCCCAGACACATCGCTTTGTGTTCCCGTGTTCACGTCTTGCCGAGGAATTGCCTTTGGGTGCACTGCTCCGCTTTACCTTTGCGAGATCTGATGTGAAGATGATGCTCTTTTTCGGTGAGCGCTTGCAACAGTTCACCTTTGCAAAGGTAACTTCAGACAGTTCTCCCTTTTCTCCCTCGATGACACTCTCGCTGTCACAAATGGCTTTATTCTCCATAGAAAAATCTTCAGAGCATATATACCGGGTCATAGAATCAAACGCTGATAACAGACGAGCATTTGGGGGTGGATTGGAGGCATCCGAAATCGGGCAGGCTCAAAAAGGACCGTCCCGTACCCTCCACACGCTCCCACGTGAAGCCGCCTTATACCATCTGCAAGGCGGCTTGGCATGATTAGATGGGGGTGCCTCAGAAACTGGTTTACAAAAATCTGGGGCATTTTAATAATGGAGAAAATCATGGCACAACTTTCCTTGTCCGACATTTACCCCAAAGTCACATCTTTTTTACCCCAAAGTCACATCTTTTGAAGAGAAATGGCTTCTGTTTCTGCAATATACTGAATCTAAAAACATCTTACCTATTAACACAACTTACCTTCACTATAATTATTTCTAACTTATGCTATCCCCTCTTTCTCTTTTTATTTAAATATTCCCTTTTGTTTGGCTTGGGATGGAGCAAGGCATTATTCTTAGCTTAAGAGTCAAAAATTCTAGCCCAATTACCAGTTAATTTATCCTAAATAAGATATTTATTTATTTATCGATTGATTGATTGGTGAACTGGACGTTATCTTAAATGCTAAATAAGTTGTTCTACAATGTTATATAGAAGAAGAATTGCAGATTTATACGCCGCCCTTCTCTCTAATTCAGAGTCTCAGAGTGGCTCACAATCTCCTTTATCTTCTCCCCCCACAACAGGCACCCTGTGAGGTGGGTGGGGCTGATAGGGCTCTCCCAGAAGCTGCCCTTTCAAGGACAACTCCTGCGAGAGCTATGGCTGATCCAAAGCCATTCCAGCAGCTGCGAGTGGAGGAGGGGGGAATCAAACCCGCGCACTTAACCTCCGCGCACTTAACCACTACACCAAACTGACTCTCCATACCATAGTACTTTATGCAGAGTAGAATTTTGTTATATATGGAATTAATCTACTTGATACTAATTCACCCAACAAAGTTCTGTATAACTTGGAATTTTTAAAATAAACTTATCATATGTAGTGGTGAAAAAAGCAAACTCCAGGTTAGGGATTATTAGGGAAAATATTGGATTTATACCCAGGGCTTTTTTGTAGCAGGGGCTCCTTTGTTCAGGGCTCTTAGTACAGGGCCTACTGTAAGCTCTGGAGTATTGGCTACATCAGTGGGTGTGGCCTAATATGCAAATAAGTTCCTGCTACAAAAAAAACCCTATTTATACCCCATCCTTCACTCTGAATCTCAGAGTCTCAGAGTGGCTTACGGTCTCCTTTCCCTTCCTCCCCCACAACAGATTCCCTGTGAGGTAGGTGGGGCTGAGAGAGCTCTGATAGAAACTGCCCTTTCTAGGACAACTCCGCGAGCTATGGCTGACCCAAGGCCATTCTAGCAGCTGCAAGTGGAGGAGTGGGGAATCAAACCCAGTTCTCCCAGATAAGAGTCCACACACTTTATCACTACACCAAACTGGGAATAAAATGGCCAATAGTGTAATGCCCCTGTATAGATCTATGGTGTGGACTCGTTTGAAATACTGCGAACAGTTCTGGTCACCGTACCCCAAAAAAGATCTTGCAGAGCTGGAAAAAAGTACAGAGGAGGGAAACCAAGTTGATGAGGGGGTTGGAGCACCTTCCCCATCAGGAAAGGCTGAAGAGTTTGGGACTTTTAAGTTTAGAAGGGAGATGACTAAGGGGAGGACATGAAAGAGGTTTATAAAATGATGCATGGGGTGGAGGGAGGGAGGGAAGGAAGGAAGGAAGAATGGAAGGAAGGAAGTTCTACTCTTTAAAGGATGACTTCAGAGAAACAGAAAGGAAAGGGTGATCAGGCCTGGCCTCTCTATCACTCTGACTCTGTGTTTAGTCCCCCTCTGAAGGCTGAGGCAAGAGACAGCGTAAAGTCCTTTGACTTTCAATAACTGCACTCACGGCAGATTTCAGGCAAGAACCCTCAGCCTTCTACACAAGCTATGACACCATAATTACTAATGTTGTGACCGGAACTTGTAAGTCACCAATAATTCCATAGCACTTGCTTGTAAGAGAGACATAAGCTACGGTAGAACAAAAGTTGAGTCCAGCGGCACCTTTAAGACCAGTGAAGTTTAATTCTGGGTATAAGCTTTCCCTGTGCATGCACACTTCTTCAGATACATTGAAACAGGCTAGGGCCACCGAGCCCCCAGCCCGGACACAGGTTCTCCCGCCCTGGAGCTTCCCAGCCCACTGGTCCACATTGGCCTGGTAATGGGAACCTCCCCTGACTTTGCCAGCGTGATGATGGCCCCGGAAGTGATGTCATTGCACCGGCAACATTGCTCTCTGGCCGCTCTAGGTGTTTCTGGGAAAACTCTATGGTTTTCCCGGACGCTCTAGCAATTTGGGAGGGAATACTCTATGGTACAAGAGGTACCATAGATTTCCCCCCTCCCAAATCGCTAGAGCGTCCGGGAAAACCATAGCATTTTCCAAGCCTGTAGCCACGGGGGGTGGGCTGTGGAGGCACTGCCCTCTGACTTCCAGGCAGGGCCCCCTGACTCCCAGGGGGCTTTTGGTGTGCAGTCTTCTTTTTTCATTATCTTTTTGCCATGGCTGAGCCAGCAAAGTGTCATTAGTGGCAGCCAGAGGCAGGAGAGCTGAGCAGGGCACAGTGCAGTGCAGCAGCAAAAGCAACAGGAGGAGAGGAGGGAGGCGAAGGAAGCCACGTGGAATGGGCTGGGGAGAGGGGGGGGGGATGGATGGAGCTGCTGGCTGCAAAGTGCCAGGGTGGGAGAGAGGGAGGTGGAAGGAAACCCCCCTGCTAGCATGCAAGTCCCTTCTTCACTCCAAAGTTTTTGGGTTGGCTGCCTCCATTTGGCTACATTCAGATCCTCCAACTTTTGCCCCTACCCCAGAAAGCTTCTGAGAAGCGGCAAGCCCTGCAGTGGATGGAAAAGGTGGCCCCCTGACTTTTTAAAAAGCCTCCCGGACTAGTAAAATCCTGGCTACGGCTCTGGAGTTTTCCCAGAAGTGCCTAGAGAGGCCGGCAGCAGGGGACTTGAGAACCCTGCAACAGACTTCCTCAAGCCTTATATATATTGGGGGAGGGGTAGTTGCCAAGAAAGGCTTGTCAGAGTCAAGATGCATAAGTAACTTAGTACAAAGCCTACTGTAAGCGCCAGGAGGATTGGCTGCATCAGGGCTGTGTGGCCTAATAGGCAAAGGAGTTCCTGCTACAAAAAAAAGCCCTATCTTTGCCAGTTTGGTGTAGTGGTTAAGTGTGCGGACTCTTATCTGGGAGAACCGGGTTTGATTCCCCACTCCTCCACTTGCAGCTGCTGGAATGGCCTTGGGTCAGCCATAGCTCTGGCAGAGGTTGTCCTTGAAAGGGCAGCTGCTGTGAGAGCCCTCTCCAGCCCCACCCACCTCACAGGGTGTCTGTTGTGGGGGAGGAAGGTAAAGGAGATTGTGAGCCGCTCTGAGACTCTGTCCTTGAAAGGGCAGCTGCTGTGAGAGCCCTCTCCAGTCCCACCCACCTCACAGGGTGACTGTTGTGGGGGAGGAAGGTAAAGGAGATTGTGAGCCGCTCTGAGACTCTTCGGAGTGGAGGGCGGGATATAAATCCAATATCTTCATCTACCTCAGAGGGTGTCTGTTGTGGGGGAGGAAGGTAAAGGAGATTGTGAGCCGCTCTGAGACTCTTTGGAGTAGAGGGCGGGATATAAATCCAATATCTTCATCTACCTCACAGGGTGTCTGTTGTGGGGGAGGAAGATAAAGGAGATTGTGAGCTGCTCTGAGACTCTTCGGAGTGGAGGGCGGGATATAAATCCAATATATTGTTATTATTATTATTATTATTATTATTAGGCCACCCACCCCTGATGCAGCCAATCCTCCAAGAGCTTACAGCAGGCCCTGAACAAAAAGTCCTGTAAACTCCAAGAGGATTGGCTGCATCAGGGCTGTGTGGCCTAACAGGCAAAGGAATTCCTGCGACAAAAAAAAGCCTCACCTTTGCCTATTAGGCCACCCACCCCTGATGCAGCCAATCCTCCAGGAGCTTACAGCAGGCCCTGCATGAAGAGTCCTGTAAGCGCCAGGAGGATTGGCTACATCAGGGCTGTGTGGCCTAATAGGCAAAGGAGTTCCTGCTAAAAAAAAGCCCCATCTTTGCCTATTAGGCCACCCACCTCTGATGCAGCCAATCCTCCTGGAGCTTACAGGGGGCCCTGTAGGAAGAGCCCTGTAAGCTCCAGGAGGATTGGCTACATCAGGGGTGTGTGGCCTAATATGCAAAGGAGCTCCTGCTACAAAAAAAGCCCTGCTTATAACATTTCCCCCATCACCTCCTACCTGATCCATTTTGACCTGGAAGTGCCAAGGATTGAACCCAGGACCTTCTGTATGCCAAGCAGATGCTCTGCCCCTGAGCCACAGCTGTGCTGGACCATGCCCTTTGATGTCAAATATTCACCAGATAATCAATATTCTACATTTGACCCCCCCCATGATATTTCCTTTTAACATTTGCCATAACATTTGACATTTAATATTTGCTGGCATTTGGTAGTTGACATGACATGGCACTGAATGAACATGACAGTTTTTCTGGAGCTCTGACAATATTTGATTAGTGCTCGCTCTTGGCTTTTGATATTTGACAACTGATAGGCAATAGTGTTTGGTTTGCTATTTGACAGTCGGCGTGTGAGTATTTGGTATCCTAAGAATGTCTAAGTATTTTAGCGGTTTGACAACTTATATTCAGCACTCACAATTGGCAGTGTCTAATTTATAAAACAAGAGAAAAGAAGAAGAGTTGGTGTTATAACCTGCTTTTCACCACCCGAAGGTGTCTCAGGGCGTTTTACAATCTCCTGCCCCTCATCTCCCCACAACAGACACCCTGAGAGGTAGGTGGGGTTGAGAGAGCTCTGACAGAACTTGCTCTTGAGAGGAACAGCTCTGACAGAACTTGTGACTGACTCAAGGTCACTCCAGCAGCTGCACGTGAAAGAGTGGGGAATCAAACCCAGTTCTCCAGATTAGAGAAGAAGACATTGGATTTATATTCCGCCCTCCACTCAAGAGTCTCAGAGCGGCTCACAATCTCCTTTATCTCCCTCCCCCACAACAGACACCCTGTGAGGTGGGTGGGGCTGAGAGGGCTCTCACAGCAGCTGCCCTTTCAAGGACAACCTCTGCCAGAGCTATGGCTGACCCAAGGCCATTCCAGCGGCTGCAAGTGGAGGAGTGGGGAATCAAACCCGGCTCTCCCAGATAAGAGTCCACGCACTTAACCACTACACCAAACTGGCTCTCTAGAGCCCACCGCTCTTAACCACTACACCATGCTGGCACTCAATGCAGGGGCCTCATTGGTGTCTAAGACCTGGCGTGGATTTTGCCCTCTAGTAAGTCAAGACAGCACCACACTGAAGAGCAGCCAGCCTAGAAAATCAAGGGAAGATGTGTCTGAGGAAGGGATGCTCTGTTTTCTTGGTGCTTGGGGGGAGCAACAGTGGGAGGGCTTTGAGAATTCTGGCCCCATTGCTGGATCTTCTGATGGCACCTGGCATTTTGCCACTGGGTGACACAGAATGCTGGACTGGATGGGCCACTGGCCTGATCCAACATGGCTCCTCTTATGTTCTTATGTGTGACACAGAGTGTTGGACTGGATGGGCCACTGGCCTGATCTAACATGGCTTCTCTTATGTTCTTATGTGTGACACAGAGTGTTGGACTGGATGGGCCACTGGCCTGATCTAATATGGCTTCTCTTATGTTCTTAAGTGTGACAAAGAGTGTTGGACTGGATGGGCCATTGGCCTGATCCAACATGGCTTCTCTTATGTTCTTATTGCTGGATCTTCTGATGGCACCTGGCATTTTGCCACTGGGTGACACAGAATGCTGGACTGGATGGGCCACTGGCCTGATCCAACGTGGCTCCTCTTATGTTCTTATGTGTGACACAGAGTGTTGGACTGGATGGGCCATTGGCCTGATCCAACGTGGCTCCTCTTATGTTCTCTTAAGGCAAATATTTGTCATGGATGTGTGGAAAAAAGTACTTATCTCTGAACTATACAGCAGGAGTCAGGATACAGGGAGTACTATACAGACTCCATCCGCTGCTAAAAAGAGCTTCCTTTCAAATCACTTTACTGCCCCCAAGCCATTAGAAAGACCGTGAAAGGAAATGCATCCATTCATTTCTACAAGGTTGGCACCGAGCTAGGCAGCTTGCTCCGCCGTTCTGGCTCTACCCTCAATGTATGCACACAAAAGTATTTTAACAAGCTTATGTTGCTCTGGAAAGAGGGGGGTGGAATCCCTCATTCCTACCACAGTTTAGGTAAACAAGCAATTATTCTGCTACTAAGTGTAATTAACGCCTGCCTGGAGCCTGCTTAATCTCCTTTGATTAACAGGTCACTCTTAACATCTGCTCCGGGAAATAAGGATTAAGGGCTTCCAGCTCTTTCCTTACATTTCTGTTTCGTTCACTGCAAGACTTTGTTTGACTCAAACACGTTTTCAGGCTGGAAAAAATACAGCCAGGGTTGAAATCTGCAGAAGTTCTGCGATTGTGGAATTCCGACAGGCTATTTAAGCCTAGGGTTGCCAAGTCACTCCGTCACTGCGAATCCTAGAGTGTTCCTGGCGCTCTATGGTACCATAGACTTTTACAGCAAATCCTAGAGTGTCCCTGGCGCTCTATGGTACCATAGAGTTTTACAGCGAATCCTAGAGTGTCCCTGGCGCTCTATGGTACCATAAAGTTTTACAGCAAATCCTAGAGTGTCCCTGGCACTCTATGGTACCATAAAGTTTTACAGCAAATCCTAGAGTGTCCCTGGCACTCTATGGTACCATAGAGTTTTACAACAAATCCTAGAGTGTTCCAGCATGATGTGCCCAGAGTGTCACTTATGGATGACATCATTGCACAGGGTATGTTGTGCAACAACGGGGCTCTTTGGGGACAGCAATCTCCTGGTGGCCTGCTCTGCTCTGGTGGGTTGGGGGGCCCCCAAACTGGGGGATCCCCCACGCCCAGTGGAAGCTTGGCAGCCCTCTTTAAGCCTAAGGGGGTGACTATAAGCTGTGGGACGGAGCTAATATGGGATAAGGCTGTGGCATGGGAGAAGAGGTAGAGCTCTGGAGTGGGGAATTCCTGGAGAATTTTTTTAGGGGGGGTGGAAACTGGGGAAGGCGGGGCTTGAGGAGGTAGGGAGCTTAATAGGGTATAATAACATAAAGCCCAACCTCGAAAAGAGCCATTTTCTCCAAGCGCAGTGATCTCTCTTCACCAGGGGTGGAATTCTAGCAGGAGCTCCTTTGCATATTAGTCCATGCCCCCCTGATGCAGCCAATCCTCCAAGAGCTTACAGTAGTCCCTGGAATAAGAGCCCTGTAAGCTCTTGGAGGACTGGCTACATCAGGGGTGTGTGGCCTAATATGCAAAGGAGCTCCTTATGGAATTCCACCCCTGCTCTTCACTGATGAAAGGGCTGGTATGTGAAGGATAAAGAGTCCTTTTTCTGTTTACTACTTCTCTCCAAATTGCAACACCTGCCCCTCCTGCAGCCACACACAAAGTTCCCCTTGTTGGTCGCGACCGAGGACAGTAGTCTTCCACTCGTGGACCTTCAGGGGGATCGTGGAGCTCAGCTTGTCATTTGCCCACCTGCAGACCCAACGCCCCATCCTGGAGAAACTGAGGAGCAGGAGAGGAAAAATGGCCAGAAAATGGCCTCCCTGATGTCACTATAGAAATTTCCCCATTTAAAGATTAAGAGAAAATCCTAGAGTGTTGGCCAGAAGTGACTTCACAACCTACCCTAACTCCATTTCATAAAAGAACATAAGAGAAGCCATGTTGGATCAAGCCAATGGCCCATCCAGTCCAACATTCTGTGTCACATAAGAACATAAGAGAAGCCATGTTGGATCAGGCCAGTGGCCCATCCAGTCCAACACTCTGTGTCACATAAGAACATAAGAGAAGCCATGTTGGATCAAGCCAATGGCCCATCCAGTCCAACATTCTGTGTCACATAAGAACATAAGAGAAGCCATGTTGGATCAAGCCAATGGCCCATCCAGTCCAACATTCTGTGTCACATAAGAACATAAGAGAAGCCATGTTGGATCAGGCCAATGGCCCATCCAGTCCAACACTCTGTGTCACATATAAGAACATAAGAGAAGCCATGTTGGATCAGGCCAGTGGCTCCTCCAGTCCAACGCTCTGTGTCACATAAGAACATAAGAGAAGCCATGTTGGATCAAGCCAATGGCCCATCCAGTCCAACATTCTGTGTCACATAAGAACATAAGAAAAGCCATGTTGGATCAGGCCAGTGGCTCCTCCAGTCCAACGCTCTGTGTCACATAAGAACATAAGAGAAGCCATGTTGGATCAGGCCAGTGGCTCCTCCAGTCCAACGCTCTGTGTCACATAAGAACATAAGAGAAGCCATGTTGGATCAAGCCAATGGCCCATCCAGTCCAACATTCTGTGTCACATAAGAACATAAGAGAAGCCATGTTGGATCAGGCCAATGGCCCATCCAGTCCAACACTCTGTGTCACATATAAGAACATAAGAGAAGCCATGTTGGATCAGGCCAGTGGCTCCTCCAGTCCAACGCTCTGTGTCACATAAGAACATAAGAGAAGCCATGTTGGATCAAGCCAATGGCCCATCCAGTCCAACATTCTGTGTCACACAGTGGCCAAAAAAACCCAAAACCAAGTGCCATCAGGAGGTCCATCAGTGGGGCCAGGACACTAGAAACCCTCCCACTGTAGCCGCCCCCCCACCAGCACCAAGAATACAGAGCATCACTGCCCCAGACAGAGAGTTCCAACAATACACTGTGGCTAAGAGCCACTGATGGACCTCTGCTCCATATTTTTATCTAACCCCCTCTTGAAGCTGGCTATGCTTGTAGCCACCGCCACCTCCTGTGGCAGTGAATTCCACATGTTAATCACCCTTTGGGTGAAGAAGTACTTCCTTCTATCCGTTTTAACCTGACTGCTCAGCAATTTCATTGAATGCCCACGAGTCCAATCCTCTCTTGAAGCTGGCTGTGCTTGTAGCCGCCACCACCTCCTGTGGCAGTGAATTCCACGTGTTAATCACCCTTTGGGTGAAGAAGAACTTCCTTTTATCTTATCTAACCTCAGCAATTTCATGGAGGGCTCAGCAATTTCATGGAGTGCCCATGAGTTCTTGTATTGTGAGATAGCGACAAAAGGACTTCTTTCTCTACCTTCTCTGTCCCGTGCATAATCTTTTAAACCTCTATCATGTCCCCCCTGAGTCAGCATTTCCTCCTAGGCACTGTCTTCAAAATCTTTATGGGGTTTTATGTAGAGGTGCCAGCGTTGCCTCAGCAAACGTTGGGATATTTTTAAGGTAGTGCCTGGGGAGCGTGGACAGTCGAGAGGGTGTGATGTCACTTCTGGGCAACACTCTAGGAATGTCCCCTATAATCCTTCTGTTAAAAACCATAAAGATTTGGGAAATTCCTTGAGTGACACTACTGAGGCAATTTTCTGGCCAATTTTCTCCTCTGCCTCCATTTCTCAGTGGCTGGGAATGGGTTCAGAGGGGAGGGTGTTGACCCCACCCCCCAGCAGGTGGGCAAATGGCAAGTCTCTGGTTCACCCACACTGACACCTGTTTCAAGCAGGGGTGGAATTCTAGCAGGAGCTCCTTTGCATATTAGGCCACACCCCCTGGTGTAGCCAATCCTCCAAGAGCTTACAAGGCTCTTTTTTGTAAGCTCTTGGAGGATTGGCTACATCAGGGGTGTGTGGCCTAATATGCAAAGGAGCTCCTGCTAGAATTGCACCCCTGGTTTCAAGGTACTGAAGCTACAGCTGCCGTTGTCAAAACCCAAAGTATTTTTATATTTTGGAGGAAAGTCAGCAGAGCGAACAATTCGATTTGCTCTCTTTTGTTGGTTTGGTCGATGCTAGATGTTTTCTTTCTCCTCGAGGAAACACGGCAACCGGCTTCCCCTCACTCCCCACCCCCACCCCCCAAAATTGGTGTTTAAATAAAAAGTCCCCATCAGATTATCCCCTCACCTCTGTAGCCTCTGTGCCCTGCTGAAGGATTTGCTAAAGACGAGGCTGCTAGGCTAATCATTCTGGCCCCCTCATCTTCTATTGTTCCTAAAAGATCTTGGATGGGAGGCAGTTATAGTCAAACGCTAATCCACCCAGATAACAGACATTCCCCATATGGTCAGTTACCAGCTTTGCCTTAAGCCAATCAATAATTACTCTGTGGAAGAAAAATAAGGGATTTTTTTTAAAAAAAACAAGGTAGAAGGTCATAGTTGATCTCTAGATCAGGGGTCCCCAACCCCCGGGCCGTGGACCAGTACCGGTCCTTGGCCTGTTAGCAACTGGGCCACGAGTTGTATAATTATTTCATTATATATTACAATGTAGTAATAATAATAATAATAATAATAATAATACACTGGATTTATATCCCGTCCTCCACTCCGAAGAGTCTCAGAGCGGCTCACAATCTCCTTTACCTTCCTCCCCCACAACAGACACCCTGTGAGGTGGGTGGGGCTGGAGAAGGCTCTCCCAGCAGCTGCCCTTTCAAGGACAACCTCTGCCAGAGCTATGGCTGACCCAAGGCCATTCCAGCAGCTGCAAGTGGAGGAGTGGGGAATCAAACCTGGTTCTCCCAGATAAGAGCCCGCGCACTTAACTACCACACCAAACTAATAGAAATAAAGTGTACAACTGTATCACTCTGAAACCATCGCACACACACACGGTCCATGGAAATATTGTCTTCCACAAAACCGGTCCCTGGTGCCATAAAGGTTGGGAACTGCTGCTCTCGATCCCGGATAAATGTTATTCACATGGTAAGTGGAACCTGACCATTCCTCATCCAGTGCTGTTTGAAAATGGCACCCTTTCTTCCAAATTTTATTTAGCTCTTGCATGGGGAAGATGTTGGAGTGAGCAACTCAGCATGCCTGGATTCGGTTGCCGAGCTCCCGCGGGGTTGGGGGGAATCCCCTGGTTTGGGGTGCCCAACCCACCAGCACAGAGCAGGCTGCAAGGGGGGATCCCCGCCCCCAAAGAGCCCTGTCATCGTGCAACGTGCCCTGAGTGATGACATCACCCAGAAGGGACAACATGATGCCGGGCACAACACTCTGGGGACATTGTAGGATTCATGATAAAACTCTATGATGCCATAGAGTTTTTACCTCAAATCCTAGAGCAGGGGTGGCCAAACTGTGGCTTTGGAGCCACTTGTGGCTCTTTCACACATATTGTGTGGCTCCCTAAGCTCCCACTGCCCCATTGGCTAGCTGCTTGGGGAGTGCATTTAAAGTTAAAGTTGCTTTCTTTCCACCTCTCCTTCCTTCCTTCCTTGCAGCTCTCAAACACCTGACGTTCATGTCTTGTGGCTCTCAAACATCTGATGTTTATTCTTTGTGGCAAGTTTGGCCACCCCTGTCCTAGAGTGTCACGCCAGGGATGCTCTAAGATTTGCGATAAAACTCTATGGTACTATAGAGTTTTATTGCAAATCCTGGAGTGTCCCCTGCCATGGCAGTGGAGGGACTTGACAACTCTCAGTTAGCAAAGTAGAATGCATTCTTATATTTTCTTTCAACCCAAGTTACCCTTCCCTGATGGGTATTTTCCCCAGTAAACTGTATTTCTTTTTTAGCATATCTCCATTCTATCTGCACATCGCCTCTGAATTTTAAATGAATATCCCAGCATACTGGCATCTCAGAGGAAAGACAAAACTGAACTCTTCCCTCTAGTTGTAAGCAATGTTCCCTCTAAGCTGCAGAGTCTTCTGAGCAAAACTTCTACTTTGTGAGCTACTAGTATAAAGTTGTGAGCTACTGGCATTAAAGTTGAGAGCTACTGCATAAATTATTGTGTTCTGGGGGTCATCCTTCCTGAGCTAAGGCAAAAATGTGTGAGCTGGAGGCTAAAAATCTATGAGCTAGCGCACACTAACTCATCTTAGAGGGAACACTGGTTGTAAGTGTTAGCTGTTATCCTGATCTCTAATCCCCACATCCTAGAGGTTGCGGGAAAATAATAAAGCTAAAACCTTCAAAACCTTAACACTGTTGATTGTGTATACACAGAAAAGGGGGAAGCCTGAACTGTGTATTAGGTTGCCAATAGCAACCCAAAATGGCTGCTAACATAGCAGCAAGAGCCACTAGAATGAGGATGAAGAAGAGGAAATGAGGGGAGAGGCAGCACTGGAGTCTTGATATGTCCCATTTGTAGTAACAAAACATTTATTTATTATTTATTTATTACTTTGCATTTATATCCCGCCCTCTCCGCAAGCGGACTCAGGGCGGCTGAAATGTAGAGACATTTCCTTATAGTTTACATGGTTAAGGAACTGGAAAGTTGTGAAATGGCATTAAGATTTACGGTTGCCAGGGTGCATCTAGCAATTCGCAGCAAGGTTGGGGGTGAGGACATGGGGGGCACATTATGTTAGCAGTGTGGCAGGTATAGGGCTGGCCCTAGGGTGCACGGTGCCCCAGGCAAGCCCACCGCCTGCCATCCCCCGCCACCCTCCTCCACGGCCCACCCCCTGGAAGTAAGGTGGGAGGCACCAGGGTGACTGGCATCACAACAGCTGGCTGACTTCCTTCACCTCCCTTCTAATTCCTGAAGGGAAGCAAAGTGAAGCCAGCTGTGGCATTTGCCTAGGGCACCAGGAGGGGGGGGGAGTGCCCAATTTCGTCCCCCTCCAGCCCGCCACTCTAGGCATATGCCTAACTTGCCTAGTGGAAGGCCCAGCCATGGACAGATACCAGCAACATTGGCAATAGTGTTAGGCAAATTGTCCTAAAAATAGGGTTTTGGGGAATTTAGAGTGGTGGGCAAACAGCCGTCAGAGAGATCTAAATCCTGTTTATACAGAAGGTGTCTTCTTTGGGAATTACCGAGTAAGGAGACACTATAATCTAATAATCAAGGGGGGGGGGGTTATTATAAAATAAAGTCAAGTCAAGTCAAGTTTATTTTTATATCCCGCCCTCCCCCGCCAAAGGCAGGCTCAGGGCGGCTCACAGACATGGAAACCATGATTTAAGTAAAATACAATGTAAACAAAATTTAAAAATACAATTCAATTACATAAATTAATTAAAATAGATAAAAACAGGTGATATAAGGTGCTATAGTCACAATCATACATAGGATGGCTAGATGGTTACAGATCGGTTCCAATTTCAGTTTAGCCAGGTTCTACCTCAAAAGCAAGCTGGAAGAGAAAAGTTTTGCAAGCCCTGCGGAATTGATTCAGGTCCCGCAGGGCTCGCATCGTCTCTGGAAGTTGGTTCCACCATCGAGGGGCCATTGCTGAGAAAGCTTGCTCCCTGGTTGTCTTCAGTCTAGCTTCTCTTGGCCCAGGGATTTTTAGAAGATTTTGAGAGCTAGATCTCAGTGCTCTCTGGGGGATATATGGGGAGAGGCGGTCCCTAAGGTAGGCAGGTCCTCGGCCATATAGGGCTTTAAAGGTAATAACCAGCACCTTATAGCGAACACGGTACATAACCGGCAGCCAATGCAGGTCCCGCAGCCCAGGCCGCGCGTGTTCCCACCGAGGTAGTCCCACCAGCAGCCTGGCCGCCGCGTTCTGCACTACCTGGAGTTTCCGTGTTCGGTATAAGGGCAGCCCCATGTAGAGGGCATTGCAGTAGTCTAGTCTCGAGGTGACCGTTGCGTAGATCACAGTTGCTAGGTCGCCGCGTTCCAAGAAGGGAGCCAACTGCCTCGCCCTCTTGAGGTGGAAGAAGGCGGCTCTAGCAGTAGCAGCTATCTGGGCCTCCATTGATAAAAAATAAAGGCAAACATACAAGAGTATAAAATCACACAACACACATACAGGCCTAATAAAGATAGGATTGAAATAGACAGAGGTAAACACAAGGGTGGACAAACAGGGTCATAATTACCTATCGTAGTCTTCGAGGAAGGCTCCAACGGGGACAAAAAAGAAGATGAAGAAGATGAAGATATTGGATTTATATCCCGCCCTCCACTCCGAAGAGTCTCAGAGCGGCTCACAATCTCCTTTACCTTCCCCTCCCCCACAACAGTCACCCTGTGAGGTGGGTGGGGCCTAGAGGGCTCTCACAGCAGCTGCCCTTTCAAGGACAACCTCTGCCAGAGCTATGGCTGATCCAAGGCCATTCCAGCAGCTGCAAGTGGAGGAGTGGGGAATCAAACCCGGTTCTCCCAGATAAGAGTCCGCGCACTTAACCAACTACACCAAACCAGAGATGGGAGATGGACCCTCAACTGATCAGGTATTGGGGGCGTACGTATCTAACAGCGGGATATGTGGTACTTTCAAATGCACACATGTAGGGTGTATGGTCAGAGTTTATAAGGTCTTCCTTAAGCCCTTAGGGGGCAGGAGGGCAGAGGATTATGACGCTGGGTCAGATGGGGCATGATGCGTTGTCACATGGTGTGTTACCTCAGGAAAACGGGAGGCTCCAGAATGACAGTTAGGGCAAGGCATGGGTGGAGGTGAGTAAACAAGCTATCCAAACTTATCTAAAAGGGACAATAGAGGGCCAAATTGGTACCTAAGGTGACACCCGATCTACACAAAGAACTTTGGCTCTGGGTGAAGCTGGTCTTCCTCTTCTGCTCTTCTGGCTAGCCCCGTCCATTGTCTAAAGTTCCGTTTGACAAAGACCTGGGCGGTCCGGCAGGATCCACGCCTAAGCCGAGCATGATTGCCTTATGTAGATGTAACAGCTGTTGAGTACGTGAGCCTCTCGCTTCTCTGTCACGGAGTCTGGCACTGCGGGAAGATGGTTGCTGATGTTAGCCTACCAACATGGCTTTTCTGGACGAAGCTGGAAACCGCTTGCCTGTGCAGTTCCTGGTTGCGTGACTTCTTCCACTGCAACGGCTGAGATGGTGCACGCACGGAGCGGCTGGAAACCCATCTGTACTTCTGGCTAGCGCTCTTCCAGAGATATAGAGTGCCGTTGTAACACTGAGGCTGTTAGTATTCACATAAGTCTCTTATAAAACGGTAGATAAAACCCACATTGCTCAGCAGATGTGTGTGAGTTGCTTCTCCAGGCACTCTGGCAACCAAATGGGTGATTACGATGTCCGTATATAACTGAAATTAGCAGTCTCTTGCTCACAATGGTATTACATCATTTCCAGGTACACCTCTGAAGTCATGAGGGATAGCCTTAAGAAATGCTGGAAACTCTCTGTAAAACCATAGAGTTTCCTGCGACTCTTAGAGCTACCCGGAAGTGACGTACCAGTGCAGAGAATGCCAGTGCTTTCGAAAAATTATTGACCTGGGCAACAATAGCAGTTGATGAGAGGACATAGTGGGTGGTCTGACACCGGGAAAGGGGACGGCAGCAGAGTGGAACCCCACAGAGCCCACCCCCCAAGGCAGCCATTTTCTTCAGGAGATCTAATATCTGTTGTCTGGAGATCATTTGTAATTCTAAAAGATCTCCAGGTCCCACCAGAAGCTGGCAGCCCCTATACTGAGAGAAGAAGACGACATTGGATTTATACCCTGCTCTACATTCTGACTCTCAGAGTCTCAGAGTGGCTCACAATCTCCTTTACACCTTCCTCCCCCACAACAAACACCCTGTGAGGTAGGTGGGGCCGAGAGAGCTCTCACAAAAGCTGCCCTTTCAAGCACAACCTCTGCGAGAGCGATGGCTAACCCAAGGTCATTCCAGCAGCTGCAAGTGGAGGAGTGGGGAATCAAACCTGGTTCTCCAAGATAAAAGTCTGCGTGCTTCACCACTACACCAAACTGTCTCTCATTCCACCTATCCAGTTACAAATAAAATATACAGAGAGCTGCATGGCTAGCATTCAAAAGCTGCAGGTGGAAGAGTGGGGAATCAAACCCGGTTCTCCCAGATAAGAGTCCGCACACTTAACCACTACACCAAATTGGACAATCCAAATTGGCCAAACCATCCAATAATTTAAACAAAACAATATAAGTTTTAAAATACAGGTGGCACTGTCCAGGGCTTTTTTTTGTAGAAAAAGCCCAGCATGAACTCATTTGCAGATTAGGCCACACCCTCTAACATCACCATTGTTTTGCACAGCGTGAACTGGTTTGCATATTAGGCCACACCCTCTGACATCACCATTGTTTTGCACAGAGTGAACTCGTTTGCATATTAGGCCACACCCCCTGATATCACCATTGTTTTGCGAGGCACTCGTTCACATATTGTTTTGCGGCAACTCGTTTGCATAGTAGACCACACCCCCTGGGACAAAGGCAGCCAGAACTGCATTCCTGCTCAAAAAAACCCCTGGCTCTATCAACAAATACAGTTACCATTTCTGTTCCCATTTCATTACTAAAGCACAAAAGGAGGCACGGGTTGTAGGGATGTGTTGGAATACAAGCTATGCACATTTCAGACATTCTAGAGTTAACTCTTTGTTTACCTGATAGAGGAAGTGATGTATTGTAACCTAAACCCAATTGCCAGCAGAGTCTTCTTTGCCCACTAAAGATGTAAACACAACATTGGTCAGAAAGGACCTTAGGTGTGAAATGTTTTGACAAGCTGAATTGCTCTTCTTCCTGGCGAAATGCTCTTTGGGAAGAAGAACGGTTAGACTAAGGGTTGTATAATACAGCCATGTAGAGGACAGACATAGTTAGACTAGCTGGTATGCTAAATTGCTCTTCTTTTTTATCCCAAGTACCCTATCCTGATGTTTCCTAGTAAACTTTATTTCTTTTGATAAGCTTAAGCCTCCAATTATTGCCACTCCGCGCCTCCGAATTTAACGTATATTTCCCATCAGGATGCCAGCCTTAGTCTGTTCGCCCATTTTCTGGATGAGAAAAAAAGGAGTTCCTAATTATCTAAATTCCTTTTTTTTTTTTTTAAGAAAAGATGGAAAATGTAGAGTGGATAAGACGCCAGCAGACAAGGAGTATCAACTAATTGCACCATTACACAATAAATGCATCGTTGCCATTAGCCGGAGGGAAAAGAAGTCTAATGGAATGAAAACTCCAGATAGTTTCATTATGCTCCTGCTAAGGGAAGGGCAGAGCCCGCCGTCTGGACAAAAGGAAAGATTCTGCAGGGCGAAAGGACTGCCTTTCTGTCCCGCTTGCATGGAAACGAATACTCCGTCAACCATTCATTTGGATGATTATGGAAACGACGGTTGGTTTTTTGAAATGCTTGGTTAATGATTCACTTCCATTAAAAGAAATCGATCGAATGCATCTGCGGAAACTTAGAGGCACCTTTAAGAACAACCAGGGCTCTTTTTGTCACAGGAGTTCCTTTGCCTGTTAGGCCACACACCCCTGATGTAGCCAATCCTCCTGGAGCTCCTTTGCATATTAGGCCCCATCCCCTGATGTAGCCAATCCTCCTGGAGCTCCTTTGCACATTAGGCCCCACCCCCTGATGTAGCCAATCCTCCTGGAGCTCCTTTGCGTATTAGGCCCCACCCCCTGATGTAGCCAATCCTCCTGGAGCTCCTTTGCGTATTAGGCCCCACCCCCTGATGTAGCCAATCCTCCTGGAGCTCCTTTGCATATTAGGCCCCACCCCCTGATGTAGCCAATCCTCCTGGAGCTCCTTTGCATATTAGGCCCCACCCCCTGATGTAGCCAATCCTCCTGGAGCTCCTTTGCACATTAGGCCCCACCCCCTGATGTAGCCAATCCTCCTGGAGCTCCTTTGCATATTAGGCCCCACCCCCTGATGTAGCCAATCCTCCTGGAGCTCCTTTGCATATTAGGCCCCACCCCCTGATGTAGCCAATCCTCCTGCAGCTTACAAGGCTCTTTTTTGTCAGCTCTTGGAGGATTGGCTACATCAGAGGGGTGGGGCCTAATATGCAAAGGAGCTCCTGCTAGAATTCCACCCCTGATTAACGTGAATGTAAGATGTTACTGAAAAATGTATTCTGCTAGGATTCCCTCGGTGGAATCCTAAGTGGCTGACTTAAGGTGACTCTGTAGGGTTTTCAGGGCAAGAGATGAAAAGACATGGTTTGCCATTGCCTGCCTCTTATGTGCCAACTCTGAACTTCCTTAGTGGTCTCCTATCCAGGGCTTTTTTTTGTAGCAGGAGCTCCTTTGCATATTAGGCCCCACGCCTCTGATGTAGCCAATCCTCCTGGAGCTTCCAGTAGGCCCTGTACGAAGAGCCCTGTAAGGAATTCTAGCAGGACCTCCTTTGCATATTAGGCCACACACCCCTGATGTAGCCAATCCTCCTGGAGCTTCCAGTAGGCCCTGTACTGAGAGCCCTGTAAGGAATTCTAGCAGGACCTCCTTTGCCTATTAGGCCACACACCCCTGATGTAGCCAATCCTCCTGGAGCTTACAGCAGGCCCTGTACTGAGAGCCCTGTAAGGAATTCTAGCAGGGCCTCCTTTGCATATTAGGCCACGCCCCCCTGATGCAGCCAATCCTCCTGGAGCTTCCAGTAGGCCCTGTACGAAGAGCCCTGTAAGGAATTCTAGCAGGACCTCCTTTGCATATTAGGCCACGCCCCCCTGATGCAGCCAATCCTCCTGGAGCTTACAGCAGGCCCTGTAAGAAGAGCCCTGTAGGGAATTCTAGCAGGACCTCCTTTGCATATTAGGCCACACGCCTCTGATGTAGCCAATCCTCCTGGAGCTTACAGCAGGCCCTGTACGAAGAGCCCTGTAGGGAATTCTAGCAGGACCTCCTTTGCATATTAGGCCACACACCCCTGATGCAGCCAATCCTCCTGGAGCTTCCAGTAGGCCCTGTACTGAGAGCCCTGTAAGGAATTCTAGCAGGACCTCCTTTGCATATTAGGCCACACACCTCTGATGTAGCCAATCCTCCTGGAGCTTCCAGTAGGCCCTGTACGAAGAGCCCTGTAAGGAATTCTAGCAGGGCCTCCTTTGCATATTAGGCCACGCCCCCCTGATGCAGCCAATCCTCCTGGAGCTTCCAGTAGGCCCTGTACGAAGAGCCCTGTAAGGAATTCTAGCAGGACCTCCTTTGCATATTAGGCCACGCCCCCCTGATGCAGCCAATCCTCCTGGAGCTTCCAGTAGGCCCTGTACGAAGAGCCCTGTAAGGAATTCTAACAGGACCTCCTTTGCATATTAGGCCACGCCCCCCTGATGCAGCCAATCCTCCTGGAGCTTCCAGTAGGCCCTGTACGAAGAGCCCTGTAAGGAATTCTAGCAGGACCTCCTTTGCATATTAGGCCACACACCACTGATGTAGCCAATCCTCCCGGAGCTTCCAGTAGGCCCTGTACTTAGAGCCCTGTAAGGAATTCTAGCAGGACCTCCTTTGCATATTAGGCCACGCCCCCCTGATGCAGCCAATCCTCCTGGAGCTTCCAGTAGGCCCTGTACGAAGAGCCCTGTAAGGAATTCTAGCAGGACCTCCTTTGCATATTAGGCCACACACCCCTGATGTAGCCAATCCTCCGGGAGCTTCCAGTAGCCCCTGTACTTAGAGCCCTGTAAGGAATTCTAGCAGGACCTCCTTTGCATATTAGGCCACACCTCCCTGATGTAGCCAATCCTCCGGGAGCTTCCAGTAGGCCCTGTACTTAGAGCCCTGTAAGGAATTCTAGCAGGACCTCCTTTGCCACACACCCCTGATGTAGCCAATCCTCCGGGAGCTTCCAGTAGGCCCTGTAAGGAATTCTAGCAGGACCTCCTTTGCCTTTTAGGCCACACCCCCCTGATGTAGCCAATCTTCCGGGAGCTTCCAGTAGGCCCTGTAAGAAGAGCCCTGTAAGCTCCAGAAGGAGTGGCTACATCAGGGGTGTGTGGCCTAATATGCAAAGGAGTTGCTGCTACAAAAAAGGCTGAGACCCACAACGTTTTATTCAAGGTATAAGCTTCCGTGTGCATGCACATTTCTTCAGGTACAGTGAAACAAGATGCCCACGACTATGACCTATAGATGAGGGGGGGGGGGGTTGGTTGTCAGGAAGGAGAGTTGCCCCCCACCTATAATATGTAATGGTTGATGATGTCTTGCTTCACTGTTTCCAAAGAAGTGTGCGCAGTGCATGCATAGAAAAGCTTACACCCAGAACAGAATTGTGTCGGCCGTAAAGGTGCCACCGGAACCTGAACTTTGCTTGTTAGAAGAGAAGATCTTCATTGTTATTGCCAGGGGTCATTCTGTAGAAAAATAGGTGGTGGAGCTCATTAGCATAACTCATTAGAATATGCCCCTCCACCAGCCAAAAGCAACCTGACCCAAGAAAGGAGAGTTCCGGGTGAGCAAGACCTGCCTGGGCTGGCTAGAGATCCAGCCAGTCCAAGCAGGCCTCACTCACCTGGGGCTCTCTTGGGCCACCGCCCCCCCAGTCCAAAGGCCAGCAAGCCATCCACTGCCTAAAATCACATAAGAAGTGGGAAAAGGGTGACGTGGGCTTCTCCAGGGGTTAATGAGGGCCACTGAGGGATTGTCTAAGCTCCTGGTGGCTGGCTGGCTACTCTCCTAATCCAGGGATTGTTATGCAGCTGCACCTACTACTCAATGGACAAGGTAGGTGGGGAGGAAGAGGGGGAACCCTCACAAGGGTTCAGGAGCTGTGCCCCTGTGAGCTCCTGCTGAATCCGAGGCCTGGTTAGGGCCTGTTAAAGCAACGTATTAGAATCCAAACAGCCTCCGCAAATAAACCAGTGCTTTTAAAATGGGGGGATGACTTTCAAAGCTGTTTAGACAGGTTTTGCTTGGCACTTACTGGTCATGTAAAATATCTGCATTCTTGGACTGGTACCACCAACTCCTACTGCTCATAAGAACATAAGAGAAGCCATGTTGGATCAGGCCAATGGCCCATCCAGTCCAACACTCTGTGTCACACAGTGGCCAAAAAAATGTATATACACACACTGTGGCTAATAGCCACTGATGGACCTCTGCTCCATATTTTTATCTAAACCCCTCTTGAAGGTGGCTATGCTTGTAGCTGCCACCACCTTCTGTGGCAGTGAATTCCACATGTTAATCACCCTTTGGGTGAAGAAGGACTTCCTTTTATCCGTTTTAACCTGTCATAGAGATAATCCCTCCCCCCCTTCTCTTTCTGGTGGGGGTGGAAGGGACCGTCAAGCACTGTTTATTTATGGTAACCCTGCAGTGTTTGCAAGGCAAGAGATGTTCTGAGGTGGCTTGCAATTGCCTGCCTCCGCATAGCAACCCCAGTAGGGTTGCCAATCTCCCAGGTGGGAGAAGCAATAATCAACACTGGGATAGAGAAAGTAGAGAAAGAAGTACTTTTCTCCCTTTCTCACAATACAAGAACTCGTGGGCATTCGATGAAATTGCTGAGCAGTCGGTTTAGAACTGATAAAAGGAGGTACTTCTTCACCCAAAGAGTGATTAACATGTGGAATTCACTGCCACAGGAGGTGGCGGCGGCTACAAGCATAGCCAGCTTTAAGAGGGGATTGGATAAAAATATGGAGCAAAGGTCCATCAGTGGCTATTAGCCACAGTGTGTGTGTGTATATATATATATATATATATATATATATATATATATATATATATATGTGTGTGTGTGTGTGTGTGTGTGTGTATGTGTGTATACACACACACATATATTGGCCACTGTGTAACACAGAGTGTTGGACTGGATGGGCCATTGGCCTGATCCAACATGGCTTCTCTTTTGTTCTTATGTTCTTACTTTTAAAATATAAAACGACTTTTAGGGTCCTGTTCAGACGGACAGTATAATCAGATTTTGCTGCTGTTTTCTACTGGATTAAAAGTGGCTGATCAGACAGCAACATTTGCCTCCCGGTATGAACTCGTGGTAGCCCCCCCCCGCCCCCCAATCCTTCTCAGAACCGGATTATTCTACCTGCTCCTTTGCAGTGTTTTTTGAGTTCTCCGGTTTCACCTCGTCGTTTTCTCCGTCTGGGTAGTTCTGATGCCATGTTAACCAACTTCCGGATGTCTGAAGGTTGCCCCAGAGCAAAAGGAGCCTCAGACATCTTGTTTACGGTCGCCATTTTTTTGTACTACTTAGCGATATGCGTATAACCGCACAACGTTTTCTGACCTCTGTGCATATGCGCGCATGTGCCTGCCTGCCTTCCTTCCTTCCTTCCTTCCTTCCTTCCTTCCTTCCTTCCTTCCTGCTCTCAAACATCTGATGTTCATGTCTTGTGGCTCTCAAACACCTGAGGTTTATTCTATATGGCTCTTACATTAAGCAAGGTCAGCCACCCCCACTCTAGGACATTATACCCTGCTGTAGGGCTTTTTTTGTAGGAAAAGTCGAGCAAGAACTCATTTGCATATTAAGCCACACCCCTTAATGCCAAGCCAGTCTGAATGTTCTGGTGCATTCCTGCTCAACCCCCACCCCCACCCCGCTCCTCTCAAAGCCCCCTTTTCCCAGGATCTACTTCCAAAATCTCCCAAGAGTTTCCTAACTTGGAACTGGCAATCCAGCGAGCATGTTACTAGGACATAGCACTCTAATGCGATTTCAGAGTGGACCAAAACTACCCTCGATTATTTGTAAGGGCTGCAGCTATCCGGGCAGCCAGATCTTTAACAGACACAAGGGAAATACCGAGACAATCCTATTAGTGCCTCGTACTCATTAGATATACTTACGTCAATTAGCTGAGCACTGTAGCAGAAAGGTGACTGTAAGACATGTATTTTTTTTTTAAATCAGCATAGATTTCCAGCTCTGGCCAAGTACCAAGCCTCACAGTCCATTAATGAACCTTATCTGACTATAATACGGTTTAATTATATTAAGATGTCAAAACTGATTTAATGGCGTAATTGCTCCAGAAACGAAACACCAGCCGATGAACAGAAAAATGCATACTCCGTTCCGAGAGCAGTGGATTCCAAAAAAACAGAAGCATGATGGGGGGGGGGGGTTAATCAAAAGCAGTGGGAGAGAATTTTTTTAAACTTCCAAAAGTGTCACCTCTGCTGGGATAGGTTCACAAGTTTTAGAAACAATACAAAATCTACAAACACCTGCATGCCTGAAAGGAGACAATGGAACAAGCATCCACAGGGCTTTTTTTGCAGCAGGAACTCCTTTACATATTAGGCCACACCCCCTGATGTAGCCAATCCTCCAAGAGCTTACAAAAAAAGAGCCTTGTAAGGTAGAATTCTAGCAGAAGCTCCTTTGCATATTAGGCCGCACCCCCTGATGTAGCCAATCCTCCAAGAGCTTACAAAAAAAGAGCCTTGTAAGGTGGAATTCTAGCAGAAGCTCCTTTGCATATTAGGCCGCACCCCCTGATGTAGCCAATCCTCCAAGAGCTTACAAAAAAAGAGCCTTGTAAGGTGGAATTCTAGCAGAAGCTCCTTTGCATATTAGGCCGCACCCCCTGATGTAGCCAATCCTCCAAGAGCTTACAAAAAAAGAGCCTTGTAAGGTGGAATTCTAGCAGAAGCTCCTTTGCATATTAGGCCGCACCCCCTGATGTAGCCACTCCTCCAAGAGCTTACAAAAAAAGAGCCTTGTAAGGTGGAATTCTAGCAGAAGCTCCTTTGCATATTAGGCCGCACCCCCTGATGTAGCCAATCCTCCAAGAGCTTACAAAAAAAGAGCCTTGTAAGGTGGAATTCTAGCAGGAGCTCCTTTGCATATTAGGCCACACAACCCTGATGTAGCCAATCCTCCAAGAGCTTACAATAGGCCCTGTAACCCAGCTTGCTGGGGGTAAAGTGTAGATGACTGGGGAAGGCAATGGCAAACCACCTTATAAAAAGTCTGCCAAGAAAACGTCATGACGTGACTTCACTCCATGGGTCCGTAACGACTCAGTGCTTGCACAGTGCTTGCACCTTTACCTTCTTAAGTTCTTGGAGGATTGGTTGCATCTCGTGTATATGACGTAATATGCAAAGGAGTTCTTGCTCCAAAAAAAGCCCTTTTCCTTCTTCTCCTCCTCTTCCTCCTTGCTGGACAGATGTAGCCAATCCTCCTGGAGCTTACAGTAGGCCCTGTACGAAGAGCCCTGGAAGCTCTTGGAGGACTGGCTACACCAGGGGTGTGTGGCCTAATATGCAGAGGAGCTCCTGCTAGAATTCCGCCCCTGGGTCACACACACCTGATGTAGCCAATCCTCCTGGAGCTTACAGTAGGCCCTGTACGAAGAGCCCTGTAAGCTCTTGGAGGACTGGCTACATCAGGGGTGTGTGGCCTAATATGCAAAGGAGTTCCTGCTACAAAAACAGCCAGGAGGAAGACGAGGAGGAGGGCTTTGATGCATTATGTGCCTTCCGCACTCTGCTAAACCCAAATAATCCTTTGCTTTTACCACCCCCAAAAAACAATGGAGGAGCAGGGAGATTGGAATCAGGGTCATGGGGATAAGGAAAAAAGGGAGATCTAATTTTTCCTGCATCACCATTTCCCCAGTCTAACCCAGTCTTGGTAGATCTGATACAGTACCAGAGCTTTTATTATAGCAAGAGCTCGGTTGCATATTAGGCCACACCCTCCTGATGCAGCCAATCCTCCAAGAGCTTAGAGGGCTCTCAGTACAGGGCCTACTATAAGCTCCAGGAGGATTGGCTACATCAGGAGGGTGTGGCCTAATATGCAAAGGAGTTCCTGCTACAAAAAAAAAGCCCTGTAGAGTACTAAGGTTATCAGTTTCCCAGTGGGGCCTAGAGACTTCCTAGAATTATAACTGACTTCCAGATAATTGTCTCCAGAAAATGAAGAGCAGTTCGCCAGGACAAAATGGACGGATTGGAGGGTGCACTCCATTGCATTATGCCCGGAAGAGTTCTCTCTCCTTCCCAAGCCCCGCCCTCCTCTGGCTCCACCCCCAGATCTCCAGGACATAGCCAGAGTTGAGAGCCCTATATAGCGTAAAGTAAACAGCATAAAGTTGCAGCATTAAAATCACAAGAAGAGCTAAATCAAAAGCAGGCCTTGGATTCAGCAGGAGCTCACAGGAGCACAGCTCCTGAACCTTTCTGACGCCCCCCTCTCCTCCTCCTCTCCACCTACCTACCTTGTCCATTGAATAGTCGGTGCAGCTGCATAACAATCCCTGGATTAGGAGAGCGGGCAGCCAGCCAGCCACCAGGGGCTTTGCCACGCCCCCAGAAGCCCTCATGAACCCCTGGAGAAGCCCACGCCACCCTTTCGTCACTTCTTATGTGGTTTTGGGTGGTGGGTGGCTTGCTGGCCTTTTGACTGCGTGTGGGGGGGGTGAACAAGGAGAGCCCCAGGCGAGCGAGGCCTGCTTGGGCTGGTTGGATCTCTAGCCAGCCCAAGCGGGCTTTGCTTGCCCGAGGTTCTCTTTTCTTGTGTGAGGTTGCTTTTGGCTGGGGGAGGGGGGGGGGCGGCAGCATACGCTAATGAGCTTCACCACCTGTTTTTCTACAAAACAACCCCTGATCAAAAACATTTACAAAGAAACAGCACTTTGACTTTAAAAAAAAAAAGACTGACCTCCAACACCAATTTCAAAGGAATCAGCTTTCTTCCTGTCAACTTTCTTCATTGTCCAACTTTGACACCCAGACATAGGAATGGGGAATACTATGGTGTGGATTTGCTTGATCTTGGTTCCCTACACTTAAGGAACTTTTCTAGCTTCTTTGTGGTTGCCCTTCTAACACCAGTTTGGTGTAGTGGTTAAGTGCGTGGATTCTTATCTGGGAGAACCGGGGTTGATTCCCCACTCCTCCGCTTGCAGCTGCTGAAATGGCCTTGGGTCAGCCATAGCTCTCTCAGAGCTGTCCTTGAAAGGGCAGCTTTTGTCAGAGCTCTCTCAGTCCCACCTACCTCACAGGGTGTCTGTTGTGGTGTGGGGGGTGGGAAAGTAAAGGCGATTTTGACCACTCTGAGATTCAGAGTGTAGGGCAGGATATAAATCCAATATCTTCTTCTTCTTCTTCGTCCTCGTCGTCATCTCAGTATCCTTCTGATTTCTCAGTTGCAGTCTCCCTTTCGGTTGATCATGGAGTGAAGGAATTAAGCAAAAGAACAATAAAGCCCTCCAGTGCTGGGGTGGCGACAGCAGCAGCAGAGGAATGAAGCAGGGCAAATGTACAGAACCCCACCAAAGTTGCTGCTCCATTTCTGCAAATCCTTCTGCACTCCTACAAAAGACCGAGAGCAAATTGTTGCCGGTGTGGGAGCAGCCCTCATACATTATTTAATCTCGCCTTCTTCTCACTCAAGCTAGCATCGCCGGAAACATTTGCTTACTCTCCACCGACAGAGTTTTTGCAGGGAAGCCGGTTGTGTGTGCTTGTGCGTCTACGCACACGTGTGAGGTTGTCTGCCCCACTTCTCCTCACCCTGCCCATGAACCAAACTGATTTTCAAACGGAGGCAGAAATGCATCCTGTTAGAGCCGAGCGAGAGCGAAGCTGGAGGCTATAATATATTAATCCATGATATAAAGAAGGCGAAGGGAAGGATTCAAGGCGTACGGCGAAGTCTCCACTTTAAGTGCCTCCCTGGTCGCTGCTCGAGATGAAATACATGCTGTTCCCTGCTTTTTACAGCTCTCATTTATACCGGTTTGTCCAGCTAGCTATGAGAAGAAAACCCCTCTGCTTTAAGGCCTAATGGCCTGGTAGTAGCTAAGCAATTTTGAGAGGCCAAGACCTAGTTAAGAGAATATATAGCAGAAGGGACTGCTGACACCATACGGCTGCCTGGGCAATTTGTGTTTCATCAATAATACAGCATCTTTCTTTCCCATTTCTATCCCCAATACATTAAATTTACATCACCCGTCTCCAGAACAGCAGGCATATACTGAAGGCAGAGCTATTTAAGTAGGTGGAGAAGAGGGAAAATCTCCCTCTCTCTCTCCCTCTCTCTCTCTCTTTCTTTCTCTTTCTCTTTCCCTCCCTCCTTCTCCAGGGCTTTTTTCTTTTGGAGCAGGAATTGCTTTGCATATTAGGCCACACCCCCTTGATGTAGTCAATCCTCCAAGAGCTTACAGGGCTCTTCTTACAGGGCCTACTGTAACCTCCAGGAGGATTGGCTATATCAGGGGGTGTGGCCTAATATGCAAAGAAGTTCCTGCTACCAAAAAAAGCCCTGTGTTTGTGTGTATGGGTTGCCAATCCCCAGGTGGAGGCAGGGGATCCCCCGGATTGGAGGCCCTTCTCTCGCTTCAGGGTCATCAGAAAGTGGGGGGAGGGGAAGGAAATGTCTGCTGGGAACTCTATTATTCCTTAAGGAGACTTATTCCCATAGGAAATAATGGTGAGTTGATCTGCGGGTATCTGGGGCTCTGGAGGGGCTGTTTTTTGAGATAGATACACCAAATTTTCAGCATAGCATTCAGTGCCTCTCCCCAAAATACCCCCCAAGTTGCAAAAAGATTGGACCAGGGGGTCCAATTCTTTGAGCCCCAAAAGAAGGTGCCTCTGTCCTTCACTATTTCCTATGGAAGGAAGGCATTTAAAAGGCGTGTGGTCCCTTTTATATATGATGGCCAGAACTCCCTTTGGAGTTCAATGATGCTTGTCACACCCTTGTTCCTGGCTCCACCCCCAATGTCTCCTGGCTCCACCCCCAAAGTCCCCAGATATTTCTTGAATTGGACTTGGCAACCCTCGTGAGGCCAGGAGGCTGAAGCTGGTTCCTTATTTGCAGTTCCTTATTCATTCCTTATTCGTGAATTCAACCGAAAACAATGAAGAGAGTTTGAAAGCTCTGAACCCCAAAATAAGGTTTTTACCCCCATATATCATACACCCCCACATTCAGGGGACTCTGCCCTTCAAGAAGACATGTGCTGCTTCATGGCCCAATGAGCGGTTTTCGTGCCACCTGCTCCAGAGCAAGTTGCCCCCAGGACACTCCAAGAGGCAGACACTGGGGCCAGGCTGTACCCCAAAACAACGTTTGGACCACCCCAAGTGACACATCCCTACGCTCGGGACACTGTCCCCTCAAGAAGGCATGCAGGGCTGCCCAGTCCAAACACTGCTTCCGGCGCCACAAGCTTCCAATTGGGGTGCCACCTTGAAGCCTGTATTTTAAAGGAGATCTGAATAATTTTGATTGCTCGCCCTTTACACCCCAAAAAGCAATATGGATCACCTCATGCCGTACACCCCCACGTTCCGGGGGGGGGGGAGCGCCCAGGTTTGAGTGTTTTCAATGTTTAGCCCTCTCCACAGCGGGGCGGGGGTGGGGAGGGGAGACTGTGTGTCAGGGCTCGGAAGAGTGTGGCCTCGATAAAGCCGGGTTTTCAAAAGAACATCCTTTTCATTACCTCGTCGATCTCAATTAGAAGCAAATGTTTTCTCTGGTGGTGGGGGAGGAGGGAGGGAGGAAGAGAAGGCCTCCCCCTGCAGTGCTTTATGGGAGAGAAAGGAGCAGTGCTCCGTGTACTGGGAGGGGGTGTGTGTGTGTGCATTGTGTACAGTGATTTTTCTGTCTCCTCCATCCGGCCAGCATAATGCGTTTTGTCAGGAGAACAGCCCGACATCCTGAGCAGATTTGGAGAATTAAAGAGCAGAGCGGTGGAGGGGGTGGGGGGGAGGAAGGAAACTTGTTGCTAGGTGACCAGCAGTGGCAAACTACTCTATGTCACGGTGCCAGAGGTCTATTCCTTTTCATCCCCTTCGGCTTGCACAACTTCAGCCCTGCCTTTTAATTGGGGTCGATAATTAACTCTGTTCAAGGGTCGTTTTGTAGAAAAAAAAAAATAGGTAGTGGAGCTCATCCAGGGATTGTTATGCAGCTGCACCTACTATTCAATGGACAAGAAAAAGAAGATGATATTGGATTTATATCCCGCCCTCCACTCAAAATCTCGGAGTCTCAAAGTGACTCACAATGTCCTTCATCTTCCTCCCCCACAACAGACACCCTGTGAGGTGGGTGGGGCTGGAGAGGGCTCTCACAGCAGCTGTCCTTCCAAGGACAGAGTCTCAGAGCGGCTCACAATCTCCTTCATCTTCCTCCCCCACAACAGACACCCTGTGAGGTGGGTGGGGCTGAGAGGGCTCTCACAGCAGCTGTCCTTCCAAGGACAGAGTCTCAGAGCGGCTCACAATCTCCTTTCCCTTTCTCCCCCACAACAGACACCCTGTGAGGTGGGTGGGGCTGAGAGGGCTCTCACAGCAGCTGTCCTTCCAAGGACAGAGTCTCAGAGCGGCTCACAATCTCCTTTATCTTCCTCCCCCACAACAGACAGCCTGTGAGGTGGGTGGGGCCGAGAGGGCTCTCGCAGCAGCTGTCCTTCCAAGGACAGAGTCTCAGAGCGGCTCACAATCTCCTTCATCTTCCTCCCCCACAACAGACACCCTGTGAGGTGGGTGGGGCTGAGAGGGCTCTCACAGCAGCTGTCCTTCCAAGGACAGAGTCTCAGAGCGGCTCACAATCTCCTTTATCTTCCTCCCCCACAACAGACACCCTGTGAGGTGGGTGGGGCTGAGAGGGCTCTCACAGCAACTGCCCTTTCAAGGACAACTCCTACGACAGCTATGGCTGACCCAAGGCCATTCCAGCAGCTGCGAGTGGAGGAGTGGGGAATCAAACCCGGTTCTCCCAGATACGAGTCCACACACTTAACCACTACACCAAACTGGCTCTCAGAAGGAGGGAAGGAGGAGACGGAACTCTCAGAAAGGTTCAGGAGCTGCGCTCCTATGCACTCCCGCTGAATCCAAAGCCTGACTGTTCATAATGCCTTTCCCATTTGTCTCCTTCGTGCTACACACCAGAAGGCACCTGGTTTCGGAGATTTCATCCATCACGAGTTACGTTTCCAGCCGGAGCTTGTTTGCATATTAGACCACACCCTCTGGCCTGGGGGGCATGTGACTGTCGCATGGTGAGTTGGGCCAACCCAACAGGTGGAGCTCTGCTCCTGTGTGCTCTTACAGAAACCACCCCACACGCTGACCTCCAAGTTGGGCCCAACCTCCAAGTGCAGCCTGGAGAGCTCCTACAATTACAGCAGATGTCCAGACCATAGAGATCAGTTCCCCTGGAGAAAACAGCAGTTTTGAAGGATGGACTGTATGGCATTGGACCCAGCTGAGAGCCAGTTGGTGTAGTGGTTGTGTGCGGACTCTTATCTGGGAGAACCAGGTTTGATTCCCCACTCCTCCACTCGCAGCTGCTGGAATGGCCTTGGGTCAGCCATAGCTCTCGTAGGAGTTGTCCTTGAAAGGGCAGCTGCTGTCAGAGCTCTCTCAGTCCCACCTGCCTCACAGGGTGTCTGTTGTGGGGGAGGAAGATAAAGGACATTGTGAGCCACTCTAAGACTCTGAGATTCGGAGAGGAGGGCGGAATATAAATCCAATATCGTCTTCTTCTGAGGTCCCTCCCCAAACCCCACCTTTCCCAGGTTGAGTGTGCAGGTTTGATTCCCCACTCCTCCACTTGCAACTGCTGGAATGGCCTTGAGTCAGCCATAGCTCTCGTAGGAGTTGTCCTTGAAAGAGCAGCTGCTGTGAGAGTCCTCTCAGCCCCATAGGCATAAAGTGCGCGGGGACTGGGGGGCTCCAGCCTCCCCCCTGGGATTTTCCCACTGGGGCAATCAACACAGGACTTGGGGCTTCAAAGGCTGTGTGTATTTTCCCTCTGAGCTTAGAAGTCAGTGAATGACTTTATGAATGACTTAATGACTTTACAACCCAAGCTCAGCTCCTTAGAAATGCTAATCTTCAGCTACAGACGTCCTTCAATACAAAAAGAAGTCACAGCCCTCATATCCCAAATTAGCCAGATCTCATCAGTTTGGAAACTACACAGGGATGGCCATGGTTAGTGCTTAGAGGAAAGCTGAGGCTGCTGTGCAGAGGAAGACAGTGGCAAACCACTTCTGCTTATCTCTTGCCTTGAAAGTCTCATGAGGTGGAAAAGACAATGAACCAATCAGCCTTGGATAGGGCAGCAACTGTCAAGATAACAGTGACACTCTTTCTCCCTCCACTTTTAATGCACCAGCAGTCAGACTGCAGGCTCTCTTTGGTGGTGGATTCAAAATACTTGCTTGGTTCCAATTTACTTTTGGGGGGAAAGTGAGATTGAGTGTGGCCATGAAGGTCAGAGGCCTTTAAGAACAACATTTGAGGCCAGCGGCACCTTTAAGAACCAACCAAGTTTTATTCTAGGCATCAGCTTTTGTGTGCATGTACACTGTTTCATTTAGACTGCACACACACTTATTTTATCTGACATGAGCCTTTTTTTTTTTTTGCTATTCATCATTGATCTTATTTATTGTTTTGCTGCTGTTGGTTTTATGAAGTGAGTCATTTTGTGGGTAGGGCAGGATATGTTGAATACATGAAATGAAAGTTTGATTTCTGAGTAGAAGTGAAAACTGAATGATTTACGTGTCAAGCCCCGATATCAGCAGCAGCTGTAAACTGTAGCATATACTGAATCCAACATATAGTTGGTAACAGCCAGTTTGGTGCAGTAGTTAAGTGCGCGGACTCTTATCTGGGAGAACCGGGTTTACATAAGAACGTAAGAGAAGCCATGTTGGATCAGGCCAACGGCCCATCCAGTCCAACACTCTGTGTCACAGAGTGGCAAAAAATTTTATATATACACACACACTGTGGCTAATAGCCACTGATGGACCTCTACTCCATATTTTTATCTAAACCCCTCTTGAAGGTGGCTATGCTTGTGGCCGCCACCACCTCCTGTGGCAGTGAATTCCACATGTTAATCACCCTTTGGGTGAAGAAGTACTTCCTTTTATCCGTTTTAATCTGTCTGCTCAGCAATTTCATCGAATGCCCATGAGTTCTTGTATTGTGAGAAAGGGAGAAAAGTACCTCTTTCTCTACTTTCTCCATCCCATGCATAACCTTGTAAACCTCTATCATGTCACCCCGCAGTCGACGTTTCTCCAAGCTAAAGAGTCCCAAGCGTTTCAACCTTTCTTCATAGGGAAAGTGTTCCAGCCCTTTAATCATTCTAGTTGCCCTTTTCTTGACTTTCTCCAGTGCTATAATATCCTTTTTGAGGTGCGGCGACCAGAACTGCACACAGTACTCCAAATGAGACCTCACCATTGCAGCTGCTGGAATGGCCTTGGGTCAATCATCATTTTTGTAGGAGTTGTTCTTGAAAGGGTAACTGCTGTAAGAGCTCTCTTAGCCCAACCTATCTCACAGGGTGTCTGTTGGGGGCGGGCAGGGGGGAAGGTAAAGGAGATTGTGCTTCAGGGTCATCAGAAAACAGCGGCGGGGGGGGGGGGAGAAGGGAAATGTTCCCTTAAGATTTTCTGTATTGCCTTTCGCTGTCAAATTTGTGACCATTAGTTTGTCCTATACACATGATATGTATATTTGCAGATCTTAAAGTGGCTATTCTAAAAGTTGAACAAAGCAGGAGTCAAGTTTCACCTTTAAGACCAACCAATTTTTATTTAGAACGTACGCTTTCGTGTGCTCTTAAGCACACTTCATCAGACGAGGAATCCAGCACAGTGAGCAAAGTGTGCCGGATTCCTCATCTGATGAAGTGTGCTTAAGAGCACACGAAAGCTGACATTCTAAATAAAAATTGGCTGGTCTTAAAGGTGCCACTTGACTCCTGCTTTGCTCAACTGCTTCAGACCAACCCGGCTGCCCGCTTGGATCTATTCTAAAAGTGAATTTCAAAAACAGGACACAGCAAGAGACCTCTGAGATACCACTATAACCACTGGCCAACTCCCACCTTTTTCTGGGTTTGGCCCGGTCCATGGGCATTGTTGGGGGGGGGTGCTCCCTAAATTTATGGGGAGGGAGCTTCTCCACAAATTCATAGGTAGTGATAATGGAGGCCCCTTCCTGTGATGTCACTGGCTCCTCCCTATGATGTCACTGGATCAAATGTCTCAGGTTGGGCCCCAGCCGCCCCCCCCCCCGGGGGAATTGAAAAGTCTACTCCCCTGCTCAGCCCCACCCACCTCACAGGGAGGAGATGTTGTGGGGGAGATAAAGGAGATTGTGAGCCACTCTGAGATTCGAAGTGGAGGGCAGGATATAAATCCAATTATCTTCTTCTTCTGAGGCCCCTCCCCTCTCCAAACCCCACCTTCTCCAGGCTCCACCCCCAAATATCTGGGCATTTCCCAGCATGGAGTTTGTTACCCTTCCACAACCGGAGGCCTTTGGGTAGTCAAGCCAGGATTCCCGCTGAGGTTATCGGCTCAGCCTTGCAAAAATATCCCATAATACTCCCCCCGCAGGCTCGTACATTATTTATCCGAACCACTTTTATGTCTATTTCATAACGGCAGGGGGGGGGGGCAAAAAGGTAGGTTATGGCTGTAAAAATAATACATGAAAAAAAAATGTAGGGCCTGAAGAAAAAGGAACTAATTTGTTGCAAATCTTCTCCGCCTGATCACCTAGAGGCGAGTCTCACAGAAATGTGGGCGATAGGATGAACTGGCACACACGCTGCCTGAACTCGATCCTTATGATAATGTGTCATGGGAAAGTAGAAAAGAGCAAAAGTCCAGTAGCACCTTAAGGACCAACAAAATTTGAGTCAGAATAGGAGTTGTTGTGAGTCACTGCTGCTTCCTTCTTCAGGAAAAGGAAGAAGAAGAAGAATTGGTTTTATGTCCCACCCTTTACTACCCAAAGGAGTCTTGGAGAAGCTTACTTCTATCAGGCCCCCGAGCAACTGACTGTCGTCTGCTTCTTTCTCCCTCTCTCTTGCTTCCTTCTGCACCACAGCTTGCTTTGCTGGGCTTGCTCAATTGCTCAATTGCACCTCTATTTTCTTCCATTGGCTGAGACTCCTCCCTTGGGGAGGAAGGTGGGGGGGGCAAAGCTTGCTTTGCCAGGCTCTCTCAATCACACAGCAGAGCAACTGAGCCAAGCTTCTCTTCCTTCTATAGACTGAGGCTTCTCCCCACCCCAGTCCACTGGGGAAGGAAGGAAAGAGCCAGGGCTTCCTTTGCCCCATTCCCTGGATCCCATGGGAGAAATACAAAGAAAGCACCTTTAAGAGTAAGGAGTGCTAATCTTTTAAGCATGCTTTATTCTGTTTTTTAAAAAATCTTTAACTGTGTTTGTGTCCTTTATAAAGTTTATATCTCTGCTGCCTAATCTTAAATAGGTACACACATGGCCCGCCCCAACAAGGTCTTATTTATATCAGATTTGGCCCTCATAACAAATGAGTTCGACACCCCTGTTTACTCTCTCTGAGGCTAACCTCTAATGTGAAAGACAGATGGGAGAGAACTCAGCCTGAGACCCTGGAGAGCCACTGCCAGTTTGAGTACACAATACTTACTTTGACGGACCGGCAATCTCAGTATAAAGCAGCTTCATGTGTTCATGCGAAAATTTTGCTGTAAGAATAAAATGTGAGAGTTTTATTGTAGGGTTGACAAACCCCCACGGTGCGATGACATCACCTGAAACTGATGTATCATGTTGGGCAGGGACACTCTAGGAAATTGCAGGAAACTCTATGGTTTCGCATGGGGACGCTCTAGCAATTTGGGAAGAACCTCTGTGTTACCATAGAGTTCCCCCCCCAATTGCTAGAGCGTCCCCATACGAAACTATAGAGTTTCCCATGATTTCCTAGGGCATCCCTGTGTGAAGTGCCCAGCACGATATGTCGCTTCTGGGTGACATCATCGTGCCACATGCTGATGGGACTCCTTGGGGGTGGTAATCCCCCCGCCACCTCCTCCCTGCCAGTGGATTGGGGCCCACCAAACCAGGGAATCACCCACCCCCAGCGGGAACTTGGTAGTTATATTTTATTGGGAGAATAAAATGGAGTAGGAGAGAATGATGTGATGCACACCACTTTGAAGAGGGATAGTAGGGTAGAAATAAATACAACCTTCCCCCAAATCTTATCCCTGCTTTCTAGTTGCAGACAATACCTGTGGTAAATTAAATACAGAACAGTTGTCTGACAGAACAAAGTAGGAGTCAAGTTTTACCTTTAAGATCAACAAAGTTTTATTCAGAATGTAAGCTTTCGTATGCATGCATACTTCTTCAGACGAGGGGATAGGGCACAGTCAGGGCGGGCGCGTGGGGTTCTGCCACCTGAGGAAGAACCCTGACGTGTGACCACCCTCCTCCCATGGGGAGAAATTTTCAAGCGTGCAGCATGATGACGTCACCCAGACGTCAGTCACTGAAGTGCCGTTGTTTCTAGGCGCTGAAGGGTGGGGGAGTTCTTCCAACCCTTCAGTGCCCAGAAACAACGAGCAGCGCTTTCAGGCTTCAGCGTTCTCTGAGGAACGTTCTCTGAGGAGAATGCCGAAGCCTGAAAGCGCCATTATTTCTGGGTGCTGAGGGGGAGGGGAATTCCTCCGACCCTTCAGCACCCAGAAACAACGAGCGGCGCTTTCAGGCCACGGCATTCTCTGACTTCGGAGAATGCCAAAGCCTGAAAGCGTCATTTCTGGGCGCTGAGGGGCCAGGGAAGTTCCTCCGACCCCTCAGCGTCCAGTTGGAGGCTCAGGGACTGTGCGAGCTGGGAGGGGGCTCCTGCCCTGAGCCCCTGTTGGGAGCTGGCACCCTAAGCGATTGCCTAGGTCGCCTCCTCCCACGCGCTAACCGTGGCTACAGTGGGCTGAAAATACATGTAGTTGGTGGGTTAAGAGTGTAAACTGATCCAAAGTTAGGAGGATCACATGGCAAAATAGAGTAATAAATTGGAAGACCATTTTGGTCTGGATAGCAATAAAAGGTAATAAAAGTTGCCTGTTAGTTGCTGTTGCTGCAAGTCTAGGTAAAACCGAAAGGACATGTATTTCCCAGTTCTTGCCCACCTAATTTACTTTTTAACATCATTCTATACATTATAAGCATCATTTTAGTTTGCCTTAGAAAAAAAGAACGCATAAAATGAAAATGAGCCAGTTTGGTGTAGTGGTTAAGTGTGCGGACTCTTATCTGGGAGAACCGGGTTTGATTCTCCACTCCTCCACTTGCACCTGCTGGAATGGCCTTGGGTCAGCCATAGCTCTGGCAGAGGTTGTCCTTGAAAGGGCAGCTTCTGTGAGAGCCCTCTCAGCCCCACCCACCTCACAGGGTGTCTGTTGTGGGGGAGGGGAAGGTAAAGGAGATTGTGAGCTGCTCTGAGACACTTCGGAGTGGAGGGCGGGATATAAATCCAATATCTTCATCTACCTCACAGGGTGTCTGTTGTGGGGGAGGAAGGGAAAGGAGATTGTGAGCCGCTCTGAGACTCTTCGGAGTGGAGGGCGGGATATAAATCCAATATCTTCATCTACCTCACAGGGTGTCTGTTGCGGGGGAGGAAGGGAAAGGAGATTGTGAACCGCTCTGAGACTCTTCGGAGTGGAGGGCGGGATATAAATCCAATATCTTCATCTACCTCACAGGGTGTCTGTTGTGGGGGAGGAAGGGAAAGGAGATTGTGAGCCGCTCTGAGACTCTTCGGAGTGGAGGGCGGGATATAAATCCAGTATCTTCATCTACCTCACAGGGTGTCTGTTGTGGGGGAGGAAGGGAAAGGAGATTGTGAGCCGCTCTGAGACTCTTCGGAGTGGAGGGCGGGATATAAATCCAATATCTTCATCTACCTCACAGGGTGTCTGTTGTGGGGGAGGGGAAGGTAAAGGAGATTGTGAGCCGCTCTGAGACTCTTCGGAGTGGAGGGCGGGATATAAATCCAATATCTTCATCTACCTCACAGGGTGTCTGTTGTGGGGGAGGGGAAGGTAAAGGAGATTGTGAGCCGTTCTGAGACTCTTCGGAGTGGAGGGCGGGATATAAATCCAATATCTTCTTCTTCTTCTTCTTCTTAAGTATATGTAATGAGGTAAACAGCCAATATCCCTTATTTGAACAAAGCAGTAGACAAATGCACCTTTGAGGCCAACTAAGTTTTATTCAGAATGTAAGCTTTCGTATGCTCTGCTGAAGAGCATACAAAAGCTTACATTCTGAATAAAACTTAGTTGGTCTTAAAGGTGCATTTGTCTACTGCTTTGTTTTATTGCTTCAGACCAGCAGGGCTGCCGACTGGGATCTATTCCTTATTTGAGTATGTCAATACAAACAAATTATTCTATTATTAAAGAGAAATACCTTGGAATACTGTGGATGTATAGCTATACTCAGTGAGAGTGGGTTTAGCATACGTAATGAGATTTAAAAAAAAACCCAGTATCTCTGTTTAGTCCTGGGGAGGTGTTTGTTCCAAGTTTCATAATGATTTGTCGTTCAGCAATTTCTCTCTCTATTCTGTTCTTGAAGTTCCTTTGCAGTAAAACAGCTACTTTGAGGTCACCCATTGAAGGCCTGATAATTTCTTATTCTTCTCTCTCTCTCTCCTTGTCTCTGTCTTTCTCTCTCTCCTTTTAAAAAAACCAGCAAACCTGTTGCCCATGAAAGTTTTAATCAACTAGAATGTATTGTTACCCAAAATCCCACCCCCCACCCCCTTTAAGTTTCTCAGTGAGGCTTAGCTGACACTTACTTTTCACCAGTTTTTCTGAAAAGGTTAATAGTTCAGGGAGTGAAGTTAGTAGCAAACCGAATTTCCCCTTGCTAATCCCCCCATGCAGAAAAGGCCGGGCCTTTGGTTTGACGAGGGAGGGGGACGTAATGAGACTCTAGTACATTCTTAAAGCTTAGACTTCATTCACTCCTCGCTGAATGGGGGCCAAGCCCAAAATTATAGCCCATAGGTGTTTCCCCTGCCTCTTTTCATAAAGCCACTCTCCTGACACCAATTAAAGAGATTATGTCATCAACTGAAAAGGGGGAAAAAAAGGGCCTAACTTTTGTAGGCGAAAGCCGGGCGATTACTCCAGACAGGGTCACCGGGCCCAACGGAATACCAGCTGACCTTTGCAAAATTAACTTTGGAGCTCAATTCCTAATTAACTGTTTTCAGCGAAAGAATGTGCACATTGCAGGCGAGCGGGGGAAAACATTTGCTTGGTTCCAAGAAGCTGGAGAGAAGTGAGCAGAGGGCGGGGGGACTCCTTTGTCCTTTCTTATTTATTTATTATTTCTCATATTTATCCACGGTGAGGCCTGCCTGGTTGTCAGAAGGGGATGGGGCAGGGTTGCCAACTCCAGGTTAGGAAACTCCTGGAGATTTGTGAGGAGGACAAGGACTTCCGTGGGGTACAGGGCCTAGGGTTGCCAGCCTCCAGGTGGAGCCTGGAGATTTTCCGCTTTGGCAACAGGTCTCCAGCTGGCAGTAGGGTTACTAAGCCCCTGGGCTGGGTGGGGATTCTCCAGCCCTGGAGGTTCCCAACCTGCCAGACCACATTGGGCCGGCTGGGGCAACCTCCCCCAACGTTGTTGGCCAAATGACATCACTTGCAGGTGACATCATCGTGCCGGTAACGTTGTGCACGGCTGCTCTAGGCATTTCTGGGGAAACTCTATGGTTTTTTCCAAATGCTCTAGCAATTTGGGAGGGGCAAAACTCTATGGTATCTATTGTACCATATGGTATCTATTGTACCATAGAGCTTTCCCTCCCAAATTGCTAGAGCATCTGGGAAAACCATAGAGTTTCCCCAGAAACACCTAGAGCAGCCACTCACAACATCACTGACACAATGATGTCACTTCCGGGTGGCGTCATCGCGCCACGTGTGCTTTGCACGCATGTGAAAGTCCCCCACCGGAGGATGCAGAGGACTTGGCAACCCTGGTTGGCAGAGATCAGCTCCCCTGGAGAAAATGGCTGCTTTGAAGGGTGGACTCTATGACATTGTATCCCGCTGAGGCCCCTCCCCTCACCAAACTCCGCCCTCTCCTGGCTCCACCCCAAAGGCTCCAGGTGTTCCAACACAGACCTGGCAACCTTAACAGTGCCATCCACCCTCTGGAGCATCTATTTCCTCCAAAGGGCCAGTTTGGTGTAGTGGTGAAGTGTGCAGACTCTTATCTGAGAGAACCAGGTTTGATTCCCCACACCTCCACTTGCACCTGCTGGAATGGCCTTGGGTCGGCCCTAGCTCTCACAGAGCTGTCCTTGAAAGGGAAGTTTCCGTCAGCGCTCTCACAGTCCCACCCACCTCACAGGGTGTCTGTTGTTGGGGAGGAAGGTAAAAGAGACTGTAAGCCACTCTGAGATTCAGGGTGAAGGGAGGGATATAAATCCAAATCTTCTTCTTCTTCTTCTTCTTAAAGGCAACATTGGACTCAAATGAATAAAATAAGACCAACTAGGTTTTATTCAAGGTATGATTAATAAAGAAGACTGTAGATTTATACCCCGCCCTTCTCTCTGAATCAAAGACTCAGAGCAGTTTACAGTCTCCTATATCTTCCTCCCCCACAACAGACACCCTGTGAGGTGGGTGGGGCAACTTTGTTGTCCTTAAAGGGGCCACTGGATTCTAACTTTATTGCTGGAGTTCAACACGCCTAGCCAACTGGAGTTAGTATTGACAAAGAAATGCAATGGCCAGCACTGTACTTCAAATTTGCCTCTGATCCTGTTCATAGTATTTTTCATTCGTTGCAATCGATGTTGGAAATGCCTCCAACACAGAGTCCAATGTCATTCTCAAAGGTAAATTACACGCGATCCTAATTTCAATGGGCGTAAGAGACTCTGCCTAACACTGCTGAATCTCCCTTTATGGAAACCTTTGGCTCTCACACAAGGTGCTAGAGCCCCCTAGCGTCCACTTCTGTTGTTGCCAAAATAGATTTGTCCCAAGGCATAATTGTCGGTTGTGCATAATCATCTGCTGTTTCCTTTGAGTGCATGGGATAGGGAAGGCAGAGAAAGAAGTACTTTTCTCCCTTTCTCACAATATGAGAACTCATGGGCATTCAATGAAATTGTTGAGCGGTCGGGTTAGAACTGATAAAAGAAAGTCCTTCACCGAAAGGGTGATTAACACGTGGAATTCACTGCCACAGGAGGTGGTGGCGGCTGCAAGCGTAGACAGCTTCAAGAAGGGATTGGATAAGAATATGGAGCAGAGGTCTGTCAGTGGCTATTAACCACAGCTTATCATTGGAACTCTCTGTCTGGGGCAGTGATGCTCTGTATTCTCGATGCTTGGGTGGTGGGAGCAACAGTGGGAGGGCTTCTAGTGTCCTGGCCCCACTGATGGACCTCCTGATGGCACTTGGGGTTTTTTTGGCCACTGTGTGTACAGAGTGTTGGACTGGATGGGCCATTGGCCTGATCCAGCATGGCTTCTCTTATGTTCTTATGTCCATCAGTGGCTGTTAGCCACAGCGTATTGATGGAGCTCTCTGTCTGGGGCAGTGATGCTCTGTATTCTTGGTGATTGTGGGTGTGGGGAACAGTGGGAGGGCTTCCAGCCCCACCGATAGATCTCCTAATGGCACTTGGGGTTTTTTGGCCACTATGTGGCACAGAGTGTTGGACGGGATGGGCCATTGGCCTGATCCAACATGGCTTCTCTTATTCTTATGTTCTTATGTTGAGTGGAGAAGGAGCTAACGGATTTCATGTGACAATCATCCCGCTTTGGACTGAGCAGTTCGAAGTTCTAGGTGATAACATCTAGTCCAACCCCCTGCACTATGCAGGAACTTTACAAATAATTCCCACACATACATCCCCAGTGACCCCCTGCTCCATGCGCAGAAGATGGCAAAAGCCTCCAGGATCCTTTGCCAAACTGGCCTGGGGAAAAATTGTTGCCTGACCCCAAAGTAGGAATCAGCATTTCCCTGGGCATGTAAGAAAAAGCCACAAGAAGGGCTTTTTTTGTAGTAGGAACTCCTTTGCATATCAGGCCACACACCCCTGATGTAGCCAGGGCCGGCACGTGGAAGTCGGCAAAGTGGGCGGCAGCTGCAAGTGGAGGAGTGGGGTATCAAACTTGGTTCTCTCAGATAAGAGTCTGCACACTTAACCACTACACCAAACTGGAAGGAAGAACATAAGAACATAAGAGAAGCCATGTTGGATCAGGCCAATGGCCCATCCAGTCCAACACTTTGTGTCACACAGTGGCCAAAAAAAATTTATATATACACACACACTGTGGCTAATAGCCACTGATGGACCTCTGTTCCATATTTTTATCTAAACCCCTCTTGAAGGTGGCTATGCTTGTGGCCGCCACCACCTCCTGTGGCAGTGAATTCCACATGCCAATCACCCTTTGGGTGAAGAAGTACTTCCTTTTATCCGTTTTAACCTGGCTGCTCAGCAGGAAATAGATGAGGAAGGAAAATAGATGAGGGAGGGAGGAGGGAGAGAGAAGTGGAAAGAAAGCAACTTTAATTTTAAATGATTCTCCAAGCCGGTGGTTGGCTTGGGTTGGAGAGGTGATTTAAAGAGATGCCTTCTTCAAGTTGGTTAACGGGACGGTAGCGGCTTCGAGAGTCACACAATACGTGTGAAAGAGCCATACGTGGCTCCAAAGCCACAGTTAGGCCACCCCTGAACCAGGGCTGAGCCTGCTTTGTTTCTGAGATTTAACCAGATCGAGAGTGGGTTAACCTGGGCCATCCAGGTGAGGGTAGGTATAAATTAGTTTGTGTCTATTTTCTTTAGGTGAATAAAACAACCCTGCTCTCTGCCTTTGGGCTGCCAAATGCTACTTCATTGGCCAACATGAGACTACTTTCCCGTTCTTTCTACCTGCATTCCCTCAGCTTTTGGGCTTGGGGCGGATCTCACAGTCATCGTAACCTAACGCAGATCAGGGAATCGCATCTGATGGCATAACGAGGATCCGAGCGGACAAGGACTTTGCCTCGAACATCTCGCTGTCTAACCGGGAGAGACGTGAGATGTAGGATGCGATTGTCTCCAACGAGTGAACACAGAGATGAGATTCTCCCCCTCCTCCCCCCCCCCCCCAGCCATGGAAGAATGCCTCACACCAAGACGCAGAAAGGTAGCAGTTGCGGATCATGGGAGTCATCCCGACCGGCATTGGGTCATCCCTAAAAACAACGCTCAGCAATTCCAGTCACCAGGAAACCCTTCCTGGCAATAAGGCCAGTAAAGTGGACGCCTGCTCAAAAGAAATCATTAGACCAGGGCTGTCAAACCTGCAGCCCATGGGCCGGACCAGAGGGCTCCTATCAGGCCCACGAGCAAGTCTGCTTCCTTCTCCCTCTGCCTTGCTTCCTTCTGCATCACAGCTTGCTTTTCCAGGATCTCTCAATTGCACAGAAGATTGGTGTAGCCAGTTTGGTGTAGTGGTGAAGTGTGCAGACTCTTATTTGGGAGAACCATGTTTGATTCCCCACTCCTCCATTTACAGCTGCTGGAATGGGCTTGGGTTAGCTACAACTATCTCAGGAGTTGTCCTTGAAAGGGCAGCTGCTGTGAGAGCCCTCTCAGCCCCACCCACCTCACAGGGTGTCTGTTGTGGGGGGAGAAGATATAGGAGATTGTAAGCTGCTCTGAGTCTCTGATTCAGAGAGAAGGGCGGGGCATAAATCTGCAGTCATCTTATTACAGAGCAAAACTTCTATTTTCCCCGTTGGCTGAGGCTCCTCCTTGGGGAGGAAGGGGAGGGGGGAAGAGCTTGCTTTGAAACTGACCACAATATTGCAAGAGCGCTAATACTTTAAGCATGTTTTACTTTAGGGGTTTTTTTAAAAAAAAAATCTTTAATTGGGTTTGTCTGTGTCCTCTATAAAGTTTATATCTTTGCTACCCGGCATTACATTTTATGACACGCATGGCCCGACCCAACAAGGTCTCATTTATGTCAGATCCGACCCTCATAACGAATGAGTTCGACACCCCTGCCTTAGACCCTGGAGGTCCTTTTTCCTACATTGCATCATGGAGCGAACAGATGAAATGTTCCTTTGAGTAATGTGAAATGAAATCGCTCAAGAATGACTTCTTCATGCGCTTATTTGTTTTCCCCTCCACAAATGACATGTATTTCAGAAGCATAGGAGATCCAGTTTGGTGTAGTGGTTAAGCGTACGGACTCTTATCTGGGAGAACCGGGTTTGATTCCCCACTCCTCCACTTGCACCTGCTGGCATGGCCTTGGGTCAGCCATAGCTCTGGCAGAGTTTGTCCTTGAAAGGGCAGCTGCTGTTAGAGCTCTTTTAGCCCCACCTACCTCACAGAGTGTCTGTTGTGGGGGAGGACGGGAAAGGAGATTGTGAGCCGCTCTGAGACTCTTCGGAGTGGAGGGCAGGATATAAATCCAATATCTTCATCTACCTCACAGGGTGTCTGTTGTGGGGGAGGAAGGGAAAGGAGACTGTGAGCCGCTCTGAGACTCTTCGGAGTGAAGGGCGGGATATAAATCCAATATCTTCATCTACCTCACAGAGTGTCTGTTGTGGGGGAGGAAGGTAAAGGAGATTGTGAGCCACTCTGAGACTCTTCGGATTGGAGGGCAGGATATAAATCCAATATCTTCATCTACCTCACAGGGTGTCTGTTGTGGGAGGGGGGGAGTTAAAGGAGATTGTGAGGCACTCTGAGACTCTTCGGAGTGGAGGGCGGGATATAAATCCAATATCTTCATCTACCTCACAGGGCGTCTGTTGTGGGGGAGGAAGGTAAAGGAGATTGTGAGCCGCTCTGAGACTCTTCGGAGTGGAGGGCAGGATATAAATCCAATATCTTCATCTACCTCACAGGGTGTCTGTTGTGGGGGAGAAAGGGAAAGGAGATTGTGAGCTGCTCTGAGACTCTTTGGAGTGGAGGGCGGGATATAAATCCAATATCTTCTTCTTCATAAGTATCCCGGATGCAACTCAGGATATCTTGCAATATTCAGGTCGCTTTTCTCTGTTCCAGGGGGCCTGGGGAGGGGGTGCATCTGTGCATCAAAGAAGGAACAGGGACAGGAATGGAATTCTAGCAGGAGCTCCTTTGCATATTAGGCCACACCCCCTGATGTAGCCAATCCTCCCAAAAAAAGAGAGCCTTGTAAGCTCTTGGAGGATTGGCTACATCAGGGGTGTCTGGCCTAATATGCAAAGCAGCTCCTGCTAGAATCCCAGCCTGGCTACCCAAATGAAGAATGGTTTCGAACCACTTTAACACGAAGAGCAATTAAAACATTTTGTAAATCAGCCTTTAAAAACTGTCAAGTCTGGATCAGGAATCCTCAGCTTTATTCAGCTTGTGGGCAAGCCTTTAGAATTCTGACACAGGGCAGTGGGTGCAAAGACAAAATGGCTGCTGAGGGAGGCGGAGCCAGCCACAAAATGACTACCACAAAATAGCCACACGCATACACGAAGCCCAAGCATAGGGGAGAAGGTGGGTAATGAAATATATATGTGTCGGAGTGGGCGTCTGTTGGAGTGAGCGACTCAGCCTGCCTGGAAACTGGGGGGCGCTACATCTCTCTGAGTGTGTGTAGGTGTTATCTCCTTGAATGGGATGCTTCGCTTTGTCTTAACCTGGGAGCTGCCCTCTGATCCCTCCTGTCTCACATGCTTTGTCCTCCCCCACCCCACACATGGCCTTCCATGGAGACATATGTCTCTGCTGTATTTGGGCTGTATCAACAGAAGTATAGTGCCCAGATCACGTGAAGTGATGGTTTCGCTTGACTCTGCTCTGGTAAGTCCTCACCTGGAGTATTGTGTTCAGTTTTGGGCACCGCATTTTAAGAAGGAGATAGACAAGCTGGAACGGGTCCAGAGAGGGCGACGAAGATGGTGAGGGGTCTGGAGACCAAGTCCTATGATAGATCTAAGTAGGCAGCCGTGTTGGTCTGAAGTAGTAGGAGTTGATTGCACCTTTAAGACCAACTTAGTTTTTATTCAGAACGTAAGCTTTCGTGTGCTCTTAAGCAGCCTTCATCAGACAAGGAATCCGGCACAGTGAGCAGAGCCTTACATAGCTGGTAAGCAGTGGCCCAGAATGCAAAATGGTAGAGATTTAAGAACCAATGACAGAATAGCAAAATTAAAGGTTTGCTCAATTTGTTAATTTTACTATTCTGTAATAAAGTCTGGTGTGAAAACGTTGTGAAAGCAACGTCACCCCAGAGTCGGAAACTGGTGCTTGCACAGGGGACCTTTCCTTTCCTTTCCATTGGATCGTATATTTGTACCATTTTACATTCTAAACCACTGCCTACCAGATAATTTTACTATTCTGTCATTAGTTCTTAAATCTGCACCATTTTGCATTCTGGGCCACTGCCTACCAGCTATGTACGGCTCTGCTCACTGTGTCGGATTCCTCGTCTGATGAAGTGTGCTTAAGAGCACACGAAAGCTTACGTTCTGAATAAAAACTAAGTTGGTCTTAAAGGTGCAATCGACTCCTATTTTGTTCATGTCCTTTTAAGAAAGTTTGAAAGAGCTGGGCATGTTTAGCCTGGAGAGGAGGCGGCTGAGAGGTGATAGGATCACCATCTTCAAGTACTTGAAGGGCTGTCCTATAGAGGATAGTGTGGAATTGTTTTCTGTTACCCCAGAAGGTAGGACCAGAACCAATGGGTTGAAATTAAATCAAAAGAGTTTCCAGCTCAACCACGAACTTCCTGACCGTTAGAGCGGTTCCTCAGGGGAACAGGCTTCCTCGGGAGGTGGTGGGCTCTCCTTCCTTGGAGGTTTTTGAACAGAGGCTAGATGGCCATCTGATGGCAATGAGGATCCTGTGAATTTAGGGGGTGTTTGTGAGTTTAGAGAGGTTCCTCAGTGGAACAGGCTTCCTCAGGAGCTGGTGGGCTCTCCTTCCTTGGAGGTTTTTAAACAGAGGCTAGATGGCCATCTGACGGCAATGAGGATCCTGTGAATTTAGGGGGAGGTATTTGTGAGTTTCTTGCATTGTGTAGGGGGTTGGACTAGATGACCCTGGAGGTCCCTTCCAACTCTATGATTCTATGATTCTGCAAGTCTCTCCTGTAGAGACAATGCCTTCATACTCCCACACACATGATGTTGGACAAGTTGGCCACTTGTGAGAGGAAAAGGACTCTTTAGATTAAGCTTCTCTCTCTCTCCTTTCGATTGCAACCTGAATGTAAATGGAATCTATTTAAATAAATAAAAAAATTTACTCTCTTTTTTTGCAATATACTAGGGAGATTTATTGACTGCACTCAGTACCATGCTTCTATGCAGGGCTTTTTTTGGTAGAAAAAGCCCAGCAGGAACTCATTTCCATATTAGACCACATCCCTGACCACCATTGTTTTGCACAGGGCTTTTTAGTAGAAGAAACGCAGCATGAATTCATTTGCATTTTAGGCCACAACCCCTGGCACCAAGCCAGCCGGAACTGCGTTCCTGTGCGTTCCTGCCTCTCTTTTTTTTTTTTTAAGGCCCACTTCTGTGACTATATATTATTTATATTAACCAAATATGCCTATTTTTTACACACACAGTCAATGAGGCATGAGAGGGAAAATAAAACCAACTCGGTGGTGGCAGTTCCTGCTGAAACAATGAAGAAGAAGAAGAAGAAGAAGAAGACAACTGCAGATTAATACCCCACCCTTGTCTCTGAATCATAGTGGCTTACAATCCCCTTTATTTTCTTTCCCCACAACAGACACCCTGTGAAGTAAGTGGGGCTGAGAGAGCTCTCACAGAAGCTGCCCTTTCAAGGACAGCTCTGCGAGAGCTATAGCTGACCCAAGGCCATTCCAGCTGGTGCAAGTGATGATGATGATATTGGATTCATATCCCGCCCTCCACTCCGAATCTCAGAGTCTCAGAGTGGCTCACAATCTCCTTTCCCTTCCTCCCCCACAACAGACGCCCTGTGAGGTGGGTGGGGCTGAGAGGGCTCTCACAGCAGCTGCCCTTCCAAGGACAGAGCCTCAGAGCGGCCTACAATCTCCTTTCCCTTCCTCCCCCACAACAGACACCCTGTGAGGTGGGTGGGGCTGAGAGGGCTCTCACAGCAGCTGCCCTTTCAAGGACAACCTCTGCCAGAGCTATGGCTGACCCAAGGCCATGCTAGCAGGTGCAAGTGGAGGAATGGGGAATCAAACCCGGTTCTCCCAGAGAAGAGTCCACACACTTAACCACTACACCAAACTGGCTCTCATAGTTTGAATCTGCATTGCCACTCTGATCTCCAACAGCCAATCAGAACCCCAACTGAGCAAGAGCCTCACCTGGCCCCACCCCCTTTCTAAAAGCACTTGGTGGGTAACACCAGGAAAGATGCTGGTGGGAGCACCTTGGTTACCATGGGGAGCATATTGGACAGGTCTGTAGCCAAGGGGGCTGTGGGGGCACAGCCCCCTGACTTCCAGAGGCCCTCTGGGGCACAGCCTGCTCCCCCCACACACTTTTTTGCCATGGCTGAGCCAGAGCTGGGGATGGAAGAAGATGAAGAGATTGGATTTATATTCTGCCCTTCACTAGCCAAAAGAGTCTCAGAATGGTTTACAAATCTCCTTTTCCTTCCCTCCTCACAACAGACACCGGGTGAGGTAGGTGGGGCTGAGAGAGCTCTGAAAGAACTGCTCTTGAGCAGAACAGCTCTGAGAGAACTTGTGGCTGTCCCAAGGTCACATCAGCAGGTGCATGTGCAGGAGCTGGGAATCAAACCCCGTTCTCCCAGATAAGAAAAAAAGAAGATAGTGGATTTATATCCCACCCTATACTCTGAATCTCAGAGTCTCAGAGCGGTCACAATTTCATTTACCTCCCCCCCACCACCACAACAGGCACCATGTGAGGTAGGTGGGGCTGAGAGAGCTCTGACAGCAGCTGCCCTTTCAAGGACAACTCCTACCAGAGCTGTGGCTGACCCAAGGCCAATCCAGCAGGTGCAAATGGAGGAGTGGGGAATCAAACCCGATTCTCCCAGATAAGAGTCCGCACACTTCACCACTACACCAAACTGGATGGAGCTGCTGGCTGCAAAACGCCACGGTGGGGGCACGGTGAGAACTTCTTAGGTGGCTGAACCGGAGGGCCTTCTGATACAGAATTCCACAATCCCTCCTCTTCTTCCTCCACTTGAGAACGCTGCCTCTCCATTAACTCGAAGCGGAGGATGTTAACGTCTAAGCACGAAGACCTTCGGCACACGGGTGGCTGAACACATCAGATGCTCGAAAACATAACACATCTGGCCTGACTTTCACCAGTGAGGTGGAAGTAACCGTCGCTGATCACGCCTCCCGCCGAGACAAGAACCCCGAAGATGGCCAAAGACACCGAAGCAAGACGAAGTCGGGGTGGGGGGAGGAGGGAGAAAAACGTAGCACGACAGAAAACATTATCCTAATGGTCCTTGGCGATTCGAGCGAAGAAGCGTGTCCCTGCGTCGCGCTACCGCATTACCTGTGCGCATCATGCTCTATTTACAATGCGTATTTATGCTTATTCCAGCTTGTGACAAGTTCACCTCCTCGGCTTACAACGTATTTCCATTTATCCCATAAAATATAAACACGCCGGCGTTGTTCCCCTAGCGGAGGCCTTGCTAGTCGTGAGCCTCGAGCGTAACATGCACATACCTCTTCGATGCTGCCTTTGGGTACAAGTATTTCTCCTGCATGACATCAAGGTCTAGCATAACGAAGTGTTTAGACTGGGTAGGTATTAGGTGTTTGAGTGTCATTTGCCGTTATTGCTAATGTATTGTGGGAGAGGGGGAAGGAGAGACACAGAGGGGGGCGGGCCTCCAAGTGGGGCCTGCAGATCTCCTAGAATTACAACTGATCTCCAGAGTACAGAGACGAGTCCCCTTGAAGGAGATGACTGCGTTATATACCAGTAGGGTTGCTAGGTTCAATTCAAGAAATATCTGGGGACTTTGGGGGTGGAGCCAGGAGACTTTAGGGTGGAGCCAGGAGACATTGGGGGTGGAGCCAGGAGACATAGGGATGGAGCCAGGAGACATTGGGGGTGGAGCCAGGAGACATTGGGGGTGGAGCCAGGAGACTTTGGGGTGGAGCCAGGAGACATTGGGGGTGGAGCCAAGAGACTTTAGGGTGGAGCCAGGAGACTTTGGGGGTGGAGCCAGGAGACATAGGGATGGAGCCAGAAGACTTTTGGGTGGAGCCAGGAGACATTGGGGGTGGAGCAAGGAGACATTGGGGTGGAGCCAGGAGACTTTGGGGTGGAGCCAGGAGACATTGGGGTGGAGCCAAGAGACTTTAGGGTGGAGCCAGGAGACTTTGGGGTGGAGCCAGGAGACATAGGGATGGAGCCAGGAGACTTTTGGGTGGAGCCAGGAGACATTGGGGGTGGAGCAAGGAGACATTGGGGGTGGAGCCAGGAGACATTGGGGGTGGAGCCAGGAGCAAGATTGTGACAAGCATAATTGAACTCCAAAGGGAGTTCTGGCCATCACATTTAAAGGGATCGCACACCTTTTAATTGCCTTTCCTCCATTGGAAATAATGAAGGATAGGGGCACCTTCTCACTGTGCCCCCACTGTGGTGTTTTGCAGCCAGCAGCTCCATCCAGTTTGGTGTAGTGGTTAAGTGTGTGGACTCTTATATGGGAGAATCGGGTTTGATTCCCCACTCCTCCACTTGCACATGCCCCAAAAGATTGCCCCTGGTCCAAACTTTTCGAAACTTGGAGGGTGTTTAAAGAAGAAGCACTGGATGCTATGCTGAAAATTTGGTGCCTATACCTCAAAAACAGCTGCCCCCCAGAGCCCCAGATACCCACAGATCAATTCTCTACTATACCCTGGCCTATGGGAATTGGTCTCCATAGGAAATAATGGAGTGCCCAGCAGACATTTCTCTCCCCCCTCCCACGCTTGCTGATGACCCTGAAGTGGGGGCACGGCCTCCAAACTGGGAAATCCCCTGCCCCCACCTAGTGATTTGTGCAAAGAAACCCAAAGGCTCACAGCTGGAAATTACTGGGAAACAATTTTACAAAATTGTGAATGTAATTATTCAGAAATTGCAAATGTGCAGAATGAACAATAAAAACAATTTCATATACTGTATAAGAACGTAAGAGAAGCCATGTTGGATCAGGCCAATGGCCCATCCAGTCCAACACTCTGTGTCACACATAAGAACGTAAGAGAAGCCATGTTGGATCAGGCCAATGGCCCATCCAGTCCAACACTCTGTGTCACACATAAGAACGTAAGAGAAGCCATGTTGGATCAGGCCAATGGCCCATCCAGTCCAACACTCTGTGTCACACATAAGAACGTAAGAGAAGCCATGTTGGATCAGGCCAATGGCCCATCCTGTCCAACACTCTGTGTCACACATAAGAACGTAAGAGAAGCCATGTTGGATCAGGCCAATGGCCCATCCAGTCCAACACTCTGTGTCACACATAAGAACGTAAGAGAAGCCATGTTGGATCAGGCCAGTGGCCCATCCAGTCCAACACTCTGTGTCACATAGTGGCCAAATACACACACACACACACACAAACATACGCACTGTGGGTAATAGCCACTGATGGACCTCTGCTCCATATTTTTATCTAACCCCCTCTTGTTTGTTCTTTTTGTCTTCACTTGGACCCAACAAACTCCTGGTGAAACCAGGAGACAGCAGACCAGCAGTTCAAAACAAGTTGCATCCACTGCAATCATTTCAGTGATTCAGAAGCAAAGCCAGTGCCCTTCTTTAGAGGCGTCCTTATATGGGAGCCGGAAGTGCTTTAGATGGCCAGGCCGGGCTGGTCCTGGGCTTTCTGACAACCTAGGGGAATCACCCACTAGTGCCCCCCCCCCCAATTATTAAACAAATATAAGAAAAAAGAAGAGTGCCAAGCTTGAAACTTTTCACATTTTTAATTTACTGATTTTTAATTTAAATTTTTCAAAAAAAATGTGATAAGTTATAAAAAAAATTGTGAGAATGCGTGCTTGCCGGCCATGCCAGGAAGGAGGGTGGCGGGATAGGATGAGGTGGGAGGCCGAGTCGCACATCGGGGAGAGGGGGGTGGCTTGGCTTTGCTGAGGGCAGCTTGGTGATGGGAGAGGACCAGGTGACAGTGGTTAGGAGCCAGAGTCATGTGTCGGAGAGGGGGCGCCCAGCGGTGCCCCTAGGCCTGGTGGCCCCCTAGGCGAATCCCTACTTTGCTTACTCCCACGCACCAGCCCTGTGGCCAGGAATCACCACCTTTGTCTCTGGGGAGGGGAAGGAATTTCCAGAAGGCACCATGTTGATTGTGGCTGCTTTATCCTTTGAGCATGCTCAAACATTCCCTTGGCCCAAGGGAGCATCTGACCCGCACAATTCCATTTCTGAAGGTAGGGTGGTTGTTGTTGTTAATAATAGAGAAGAGGAGGAGGAGGAGAAGAGGAAGAAGAAGAAGGTGGTTTATTAGATTTATATCCCACCCTCCCCATGATACCATTATTTCACATGATCTAGACCAAGGGTCCCCAGCGCCCGGGCTGTGGACTGGTACCGGTCCATGGCCTGCTAGCAACGGGGCCATGAGTTTTATAATTATTTCATTATATATTACAATGTAGTCAGAAGAAGAAGAAGAAGACAACATTGGATTTATATCCTGCCCTCCACTCCGAATTTCAGAGTCTCAGAGCGGCTCACAATCTCTTTTACCTTCCTCCCCCACAACAGACACCCTGTGTGGTAGGTGGGGCTGCAAGAGCTCTCCCCAGAAGCTGCCCTTTCATGGACAGGTCTGTGAGAGCTATGGCTGACCCAAGGCCATTCCAGCAGCTGCAAGTGGAGGAGTGGGGAATCAAATCCGGTTCTTCCAGATAAGAGTGCACACTTAACCATCACACCGAACTAATAGAAATAAAGTGCACAATTGTATCATCCTGAAACCATCCCCCCACCCCCCAGTCCGTGGAAAAAAATCTTCCACAAAACCGGTCCCTGGTGCCAAAAAGGTTGGGGATCTAAACACATTACTTCGGTTGATACAGAAGAGGAGGAGGAGTCTTAGCCAAAGAAGTCTTAGAGCGACTTAAAATTACGTTATAGTAACAGAAGGAGAGAGAAAAGAAATCACAATGAACAAAGTTAAGTCCTTTTTTGAAGTTCATTCATGAAGGAATTCCACTTCATTCCACTAATGGGAGGGGGCTATTGACTACCACATCATCTCAGGCATGTCAGTGAGACAACTCTTGCTTGATATAAATATATACAGCTCTGCTTTTGAAGGAGCGACTTCTCATAATAAAAGCTTATTTCAAAAACAGCACAAAGAAAACAATTTGCACTTATTCAGTATTCCGGTCAAGAACGGCAATAAAAACACAGAACTCGAGTACGCCTTCAGCTTCTTTTCAAGGCCTCACTGACTAAGTTGACATGGATATCAAGCAAGTATTCGAGCCAGGGAATCTGTCCATTTTCCTGCACTCTCCAGGAACAGAGATCCGGCAAATCCAATTAGGTCTCAGTTTTTGAGGCAACATTTAATTAATGTATTGACTTCATTTGGTGGTGTAAAGCCCTGTTGAGGTGCAGCTGAATTGTGGTGTATGGCGACCCCCACATGAGGTTTGTCAAGGCAAGAAGAAGATATTGGATTTCTATCCCGCCCTCCACTCCGAATCTCAGAGACTCAGAGCAACTCACAATCTCCTTTACCTTCCTCCCCCACAGCAGACACCCTGTGAGGTGGGTGGGGCTGAGAGGGCTCTCACAGCATTTGCTCTTTCAAGGACAACCTCTGCCAGAGCTCTGGCTGACCCAAGGCCATTCCAGCAGCTGCAAGTGGAGGAGTGGGGAAATCAAAGCCAGTTCTCCCAGATAAGAGTCCACGCACTTAACCACTACACCAAACTGGCTCTATAGTTAGGTCTCCAGTTAGACAAACAGGTGGTTTGCCATTGCCTACCTCTGCAGAATGACTCTGGACTTCCTTGGTGGTTTCCTATCCAAGTACTAACCAAGGGGGAACCTGCTTAACGTCCGAGACCTGACAAGATCAGGTTAGTCTGGGCCATTCAGGTCAACTTCTTTGGTGGTCTCCTGCTGACCCTGTTTAGCTTCTGAGGCTGGGTGATACTGGGCTAGCCTGGGCTTGTCTTTCTCCCCAATTGGAAACCAAAGCAACCGACATCCTTCCACTCTCCTCCGTATGACTGGAATCAGAATAATACTTCAGGTTCCTTCAGGCTCAGAATAATGCTTCAGATTCAGGGCTCTTTTTGGACAGGAGTGCACAGGAGCGGTGCTCCACCTAGGCTGGCTAGGGCTCCAGTCGGCACGCTGGGGAAGGCATCTTTAAACACCTCCCTGATGGCGTCAGCCTCCCCCAGCTTGTCCACTGAGGCAGGCGCACAGGGGAAGGCACGAGGGAGCTCCTGCTCGGTTTTTTCTACAAAAAAAAAGCGCCCTGCCTGTCATGCTACTAGAAACACGCACTAACACAAGGGTGGCCAAACTATGGCTCGGGGGCCACCTGTGGCTCTTTCACACATGTTGTGTGGCTCCTGAAGCCCCCACCGCCCTGTTGGTCGGCTTGGAGAAGCCATTTAAAGTTTTTTTTTAATCTCTCAAAAGCCAGTTAAAGTTACTTTCTTTCTACTTCTCCCTCCCCATCTATTCGCCTTCCTCCCTCCCTCCCTCCCTCCCTCCCTCCCTCCCTCCCTTCCTTCCTTCCTTCCTTCCTTCCTTCCTTCCTTCCTTCCTTCCTTCCTTCCTTCCTTCCTTCCTTCCTTCCTCCCTCCCTCCCTCCCTCCCTCCCTCCCTCCCTTCCTTCCTTCCTTCCTTCCTTCCTTCCTTCCTTCCTTCCTTCCTTCCTTCCTTCCTTCCTTCCTTCCTTCCTTCCTTCCTCTGACATTTATTCTATATGGCTCTTCCATTAAGCAAGTTGGGCCATCCCTGCTCAAGCACATAACAGCTTTTGCCACAATAATTGTTTTTCATCTTTATTTTCCTCAGGAGATTTCTCTTTGTTTCACCTCCAGCCAGGTTTGCCAGTTCAGGATTGGGAAATACCTGGAGATTTTTTTTTGGGGGGGGGGGGGGGTGGCGCCTGAGGAAGGCGGGGTTTCAGGAGGGGAGGGACTTCAGTGGGGTACGATGCCATAGAGTCCACCTGCCAGAGCAGCCATTTTCTCCAGGGGAACTGGTCTCTGTTGCCTAGTGATCAGCTGTAATCCCAGAAGCTTACCTCCAGCAGTTTGGCAACCCCATCTACAACAGGCCAATACGGCGGCCCCTTGGCAACTTGCTGTGGGCTGCAGAACCAAGAAATAGAAGTTAGAATGTCAGACTACCCGGGCTTTTTTTGAGCAGGAACACACAGGAACGCCGTTCTGGCTGGCTTGATGTCAGGGGGCATGGTATAATATGCAAATGAGTCTGTGCTGTTTTTTTCTACAAAAAAGCCCTGTGTGAATGGTGATGCTAGGGGTGTGTGGCCTAATATGCAAATGAATTCCTGCTGGACTTTTACAAACAAAGCACTGCGGACTACCAGGGGTGGAATTCTTGCAGGAGTTCCTCTGCATATTAGGCCACACAACCCTGATGTAGCCAATCCTCCAAGAGCTTACCAAAAAAAGCCTTGTAAGCTTTTGGGGGATTGGCTACATCAGGGGTGTGTGGCCTAATACGGAGAGGAGCTCCTGCTAGAATTCCACCCCTGTGGACTACCGTCTGAGAGACCTGGTTCGAATCCTCTCTCTGCCACGGAAGCTTGCTGGGTGACCTCGGGCCAGTCCCGTTCCCTCTGCTTAACCTACTTTGCAGGGTTGTTGTTAGGATAAAATGTAGGTGAGGAGAAATACGTGGGTAGCTTTGGGTCGTCAGTGGGGAGAAAAACAGGGTATGGCACAGTAAATGAGATCTGAAAAGCATTGGAGGAAAAGCACACTCTGGTTGGACTTAACCAGCCAATTATTAACCTCCAGTTCAGCAAGTAGAAACGCCTCTGCCAGTCTCTATCCTGCAGCATTTGAACGCTATCAAATGTTGCAGGATAGAGACTGGCAGTGGCGTTTCAATAGGAGATTCTATACGAAATATTAATTTGGAAGGCCGAGATATGAAATACAGCATTACAACACTACTGAACCCATAAATATAAAAGACGGTCCCCGGAAGAAGGGTTCTTCACGAAACAAAATGGACCGGTTCTTTTATGATTCGTTGGACTTTAATCAATTTTGATTATTTTTTGGGACTGCAGGAGTGTTGCGCACAAGACGGGGTTTTTTTTCTGTACCATTGAGATACTCATAAGAGGATATATTTTGAAATGGACTGAATGTATACTGAATACAACTGCAATTTTTTCTGCACGGAGTGAGAGTGTCGTTATTCCACCGTTCTCCTTACCTTCGTGGTCCCATGCTCCGTTGACTACACCTCATTGGAGCAGGAAGTGCTTCAGATGACCAGAAATCGTCACCTTTGAGTCCGCGGGGGAGCTCCAGAGAGCCAGTTTGGTGTAGTGGTTAAGTGCGTGGACTCTTCTCTGGGAGAACCGGGTTCGATTCCCCACTCCTCCACTTGTACCTGCTGGAATGGCCTTGGGTCAGCCATAGCTCTGGCAGAGGTTGTCCTTGAAAGGGCAGCTGCTGGGAGAGCCCTCTCAGCCCCACCCACCTCACAGGGTGTCTGTTGTGGGGGAAGAAGATAAAAGAGATTGTAGGCCGCTCTGAGACTGTCCTTGAAAGGGCAGCTGCTGTGAGAGCCCTCTCAGCCCCACCCACCACACAGGGTGTCTGTTGTGGGGGAGGAAGGGAAAGGAGATTGTAGGCCGCTCTGAGACTCTGTCCTTGAAAGGGCAGCTGCTGTGAGAGCCCTCTCAGCCCCACCCACCTCACAGGGTTTCTGTTGTGGGGGGAGAAGATAAAGGAGATTGTAAGCCGCTCTGAGTCTCTGATTCAAAGAGAAGGGCGGGGTATAAATCTGCAATTCTTCTTCTTCTTCTCCCATTTGGAAAGGCTCCTCTCCGTATTAGGCCAAACACCCCTGATGTAGCCAATCCCCCAAGAGCTTACAAGGCATTTTTTTGTAAGCTCTTGGAGGATTGGCTACATCGGAGGGGTGTGGCCTAATATGCAAAGGAGCACCTGCTAGAATTCCACCCCTGGCCGTTCCATTTCCACTCTATCACTTCTCCGTTTAAAAAAAAAAATACTTCCCGGCACAGAACAGTCTCAGGAGAACCTTGCGAGGCCCCTTCGACAGACCGCGGCTCTGCTGCTTTTCAATATTTTAACACGCCGGAAAATCCAGAGATGTCAGCGTGTCCTGCTGACACATCCTATCCCCGCTCTTTCCCTTTCCGCTGCTCTTGAGTCATGTGTCATGCTCGGTTGCCCCGCGTCGCCATTAAAGTCACACTAATGCAACCGCACAGCATCCGGCTTGGTTCTCCCCGCGGCGGGGGATCTCATGTCAGCAGGGTATGATCCGGCTCACGTCGAGAGGCGAGGCGCACCATCTTTGGACTCAGAGACTTGTCAAGAAAAAGCCCGCCCCCTATCACACGCGCCGAGAGTGGAGCACCCCCCTTGAGGCTTCGGGGTATGTGCACTGATACAGAACGGGATTGTCGTGACCCCTCCGAGGCATCGCTGTCAAGGTCAAAAGCACCGATCTTTCTGAACAACAGAAGCCAAGGTGCGGGGGGCAGGGGGGAGAGGGAAGAAAATGGATTCTCAAAGCAGGAAGGCTCCTCATTGCTCATACTGCGTTCTCTGAAACGCTGGGTCGTAGGGCTGCCATCCCGCATTGGGTGGCTGCAGCACTGTTGTGCGTGTGGACTCATGCAATACGTTTTGCCACTGTTCCTGGCCTGGCTCATTGGAGCCGTGTGGACTGAACAAGAGGCAGTAGGATCCAAATCTCTGCTGCCCTGGTCCAATCAGAAGCCCCCTGCTTGTTCAAATGACCTAATGGTGTCCTAGCGTGGGAACCTGGATCTGTTATTGGCCCCGCTGGCCCAGTTAAGCGGTCTTGGAGTTCAGGCGTTACTATGCTGCACTGAATAAAGAGCGCTATGACCACGGCAACCTCATTCCCTTCTCGCATTGAACCCACTATATTATAAACGCAATACCAATAGGTATCAGGGCCCCAAATAATGAAAAGGACTATGCAAATGCTATAGGATTGTATAATGATTTTTCAAATATATGTCAAAACATCTCATAAGACGTGTTCCAATATTACATACAGGGCTTTTTTTTCTTTTTTCTAGCTGGAACGCAGTTTCGGCTGGTTGGTGTCAGGCTTTGTTGCCTAATATGCAAATCAATTCTTGCTGGGCTTTTCTCTACAAAAAGCCCTGTGTGAAACAATGGTGATGTCAGGGGGTGTGGCCTAATGTGCAAATGAGTTCCCGCTGGGCCTCCCTCTACAAAAAGCCCTGTGTGAAACAATGGTGATGTTAGGGGGTGTGGCCTAATATGCAAATGAGTTCCTGCTGGGCTTCTCCCACAAAAGTCCTGCGTGAAACAATGGCTGTGTCAGGGGGTGTGGCCTAATATGCAAATGAATTCCTGCTGGGCTTTTTCTACAAAAAGTCCTGCGTGAGAAAATGGTGATGTCAGGGGGTGGTCTAATATGCAAATGAGTTCCTGCTGGGCTTTTCTCTACAAAAAGCCATGTGTGAGAAAATGGTGGTGTCAGGAGGGTGGCCTAATATGCAAATGAATTCCTGCTGGGCTTTTCTCTACAAAAAACCCTGTGTGAGAAAATGGTGAAGTCAGGGGGGTGTCCTAATATGCAAATGAGTTCCTGCTGGGGTTTTTCCTACAAAAAGTCCCGTGAGATAAAATGGTGATGCCAGGGGATGTGGCCTAATGTGCAAATGAGTTCCTGCCGGGCTTTTCCTACAAAAAGCCCCGCGTGAAACAATGGCGATGTCAGGGGGTGTGGCCTAATATGCAAATGATTTCCTGCTGGGCTTTTTCTACAAAAAGTCCTGCGTGAGAAAATGGTGATGTCAGGGAGGTGGCCTAATATGCAAATGAGTTGCTGCTGGGCTTTTCTCTACAAAAAGCCCTGTGTGAGAAAATTGAGATGTCAGGGTGGTGTCCTAATATGCAAATGAGTTCCTGCTGGGCTTTTCTCTTTAAAAAACCCCTGTGTGAAACAATGGTGATGTCAGGGGGTGGCCTAATATGCAAATGAGTTCCTGCTGGCTTTTTCTACAAAAGTCCTGCGCGAGAAAATGGTGGCGCCGGGGGGTGTGGCCTACTATGCAAATGAGTTCCTGCTGGGATCTTCCTTCAAAAAGTCCCACATGGAAAATGGGATTTCGGGGGTGTGGCCTAATATGTAAATGAGTTCATGCTGGGCTTTCTCTACAAAAACTCCTGTGTGAGAAAATGGTGATGTCAGGGGGTGGCCTAATATGCAAATGAGTTCCTGCTGGGCTTTTTCCTGCAAAAAGCCCTCTGTGAGAGAATGGTGATGGCAGGGGGTGTGGCCTAATATGCAAATGAATTCCTTCTGGGCTTGTCCTACAAAAAGTCCTGTGTGAGAAAATGGTGATGTCACAGGGTGTGGCCTAATGTGTAAACAAGTTCCTGCTGGGCTTTTCCTTCAAAAAAGCCCTGTGTGAAACACTGGTGATATCAGGGGGTGTAGCCTAATGTGCAAATGAGCTCCTGCTGGGCTTTTTCTACAAAAAAGCCCTGTGTGAAACAATGGTGATGTCACGTGGTGTGACCTAATGTGCAAATGAGTTTCTGCAGGGCTTTTTCTACCAAAAAAAAGCCCTGTGTGAAATAATAGTGACATCAGGGGTGTGGCCTGATATGCAAATGAGTTCCTGCTGGGCTTCTTCTACAACACAAATACAGTCCACAATAAAGTGCAGAAACCTCCATCAAGGGATATTTTATGGTATTGTGTTGCATTTCCCTGCATAACTTTCTTCGTGTAGTTTTGCACTTAAATCCCCAGTTGGGGGCAGGGCATCTCCTGGTTTGGAGGCCCTCCCTCCTGCTTCAGGGTTAGCAGAAATAATAAAAACAACAATTAAAACACTGGCCGGTAAGGAGGGAACACTGAGAGACAGCCCCGTAGCGCGGGGTCATAGAGGGAGGGGGCCACTGAGGTCCATACGGGAGGGAGCCCTTTAAATTGTGCAGGAGGCTGGTGACTGCTCCTGCCACCCCTCTTGCATAATTTAGACCCCACCGATCAGCTGATTTCTGGACCCTATAAATGGCATGGGAGGGGCAGCAGCTGCTTCTGGATGCCCCTCCCATGTGATTTCAATCACGCAGGAGGGAGGCAGCAGCCTGAAGATGAGGGGCCACCCAAAATTGTCAGAGAGCCAGGCCCCGTGGGCCCCTGGTTAGCTACTGGCCTGCTGAGAGACTACCAAATGGCACAAAAAAAGAACACCACCATACCCACTGGTGGTAGATGGCAACAGAAAGGGATAGACCAGCGGTGTCAAACTCATTTGTTATGAGGGCCGGATCTGGCATAAATGAGACCTTGTTGGGCCAGGCCAGGTTGTGTCAGGCCAGGCCATGTGTGTACCTATTTACGATTACGTAGGTAGAAGAGATATAAACTTCTTAAAGGACACAGGCAAACGTAAAAACCTAAAATAAAACATGCTTAAAACATTAGCATTTGTTGGTCTTAAAGGTGCTTTCTTTATATTTCTCCCATGGAATCCAGGGAACTTGGGAGCTCTGGGTCTTTCCCTCCCCAGGGGATCAGGAGGGGGAGGAGTCTCAACCAATGGAGAAAACTGAGGCTTTGCTCTGTAGGTCCTGTGCGATTGAGCAAGCCTTGTAAAGCAAGCTGAGATACAGAAGGAAGCAAGAGAGAGGGAGAAGGAAGCAGACAAGAGCCAGTTGCTCAGGGGCCTGATAGGATAGGATAGGGCCTGATTCAGCCCCTGGCCTGCATGTTTGACACCCCTGGGATAGATGAATCACCCTGGGGAGAGAGTTCCAGAGTTTTGGTGCCATCACTAAGAAGGCCCTCACCTGCCCAATCTCAGAAGCCAAGAGCATCTGAAGCAGCGTCTCTGCAGATGACCATCACAGTTGCATGGGTTCATAAGGGAACAGGCCGTCTTTCAGGTATGTTCGTCCCAAATATACCTGGTCAAAACTACCACTTTTAAACTTGCAGTCTGATCCCAATGTCCCATCATTCAGGAAAGACCTAATTTTTATGTTACTATCCAGTGCTAAAATACCATTGGCTTCTTTTGAGGAGGAGAAGGAGGAGACTGGATTTTTACCCTGCCCTTCACTCAGAGTCTCAGAGCAGCTTACAATCTCCTTTCCCTTCCTCTCCCGCTGAAAGAGCTCTGAGAGAACTGCCCTTGAGAGAACAGCTCTGAGAGAACTTGTAATTGACCCGAGGCCATTCCAGCAGCTGCAAGTGGAGGAGTGGGGAATCCAACCCGGTTCTCCCAGATTAGAGTCCGCGCACTTAACCACTACACCAAACTGACTCCATAAAACCAACTCCATAAAACTCATCAGATACATCAATACATCACACTGGCTCTATAAATATGAACTGGCTCTATAAAAAGATACCCCGTTAATATTACAACAGTATAAAACCATCTGGGATTCCTTTTATCATGGAGAAAATATCCGAACAGTTACAGTGTTCAAATAATCCTCAATACCATGGTAGCCAAACAGGGCCAACCCTGCCTCTAGGCAAGCTAGGCAGCTGCTAAGGGTGCCAGCCATCTGGGGGCACCAAACTGGGCTCCCCATGTGATTCAGTGACATTATCAGTGCAGGGGGGGGGGGGGCGCCAAAAGTTAGTCTTGCCTAGGGTGCCAGACAGTCTAGGGCTGGCCATACACCCAAAGCTGCTGAGAGGTCCAGGAGAATCCACAGAATGGGACTCCTCCATCTCTCTCTCTGCCCAGGTCATCTTTTGTAGGGCCACCAGAGCTTCTTAAGAACTAAGAAAAGCCAAATCAATTCTAAAGCGCTTGGAGCCCTTTAGCCTGGAGAAATGTCATAGAACAGAAGAGAAGCCATGTTGGATCAGGCCAATGGCCCACCCAGTCCAACACTCTGGGTCACACAGTGGCCAAAAAACCCAAGTGCCATCAGGAGGTTCATCACTGGGACCAGGACACAAGAAGACCTCCCACTGTTGCCCCCCCAAGCATCAAGCAGACAGAGCATCACTGCCCCTGACCTAAGAACATAAGAGACGCCATGTTTGATCAGGCCAATGGCCCATCCAGTCCAACAATCTGTGTCATACAGTGGCCAAAAAACCCAGGTGCCATCAGGAGGCCCATCACTGGGGCCAGGACACAAGAAGACCTCCCACTGTTGCCCCCCCCCAAGCACCAAGCAGACAGAGCATCACTGCCCCAGACCTAAGAACATAAGAGACGCCATGTTGGATCAGGCCAATGGCCCATCCAGTTCAACACTCTGTGTCACACATAAGAACATAAGAGAAGCCACATTGGGTCAGGCCAATGGTCCATCCAGTCCACTCTGTGTCACACAGTGGCCAAAACCCAGGTGCTATCAGGAGGTCCATCAGTGGGGCCAGGACACTAGAAGCCCTCCCACTGTTACCCCTCCCAAACCGACTGATCAGCAATTTGGTTAAGTGCCCACAAGTTCTTGAATTGTGAGAAAGGGAGAAAAGTACTTCTTTTTTGTAGCAGGAACTCCTTTGCATATTAGGCCACACCCCCTGATGTAGGCAATCCTCCAAGAGCTTACAGTAGGCCCTGTAAGAAGAGCCCTGTAATCTCCAGGAGGATTGGCTACATCAGGGGTTTGTGGCCTAATATGCGAAGGAATTCCTGCTACAAAAAAATCCCTGATGGCCACTATCACATATGTATTCCATACTATTGCACACCAATCACAAAACACTGCGAAGCAAGAAATTCCACTGGGCAGAAGTCACGAAATACCTTCAGATGCCAGCTATTGCACAGCACCCACAGCTGAAGTCAAATAGCACAGAATGCTATTTGACAGAAAACCGGCATGACCCACTCGGCCCATTTCCAGGAAATATCGAAACAATGGCTGGAAAATACATGCCCTAAAAATTCACATTTGGGGGCGGGGAAGTTTCCGAGCCAATCTGTTTCACCTGGAGGTGACTGCGTTACAGTAAAAGTGGGTCACCGGAATGAAATGCAACCCCCAGTCTGAGACTCCGCGGGGGCTCTGTGATTCAGCCCCAGCCAGGTGCGTTGCTAGAGGAGAGCAGACAAAGCCGAGGAGAAAGAAGGTTTCCCAGGACAGGAGAAGGAGGAAGGAAAGCAAAGATTATGAGCCACTTTGAAAGCAGACCCCCGGTTAGCACCTTTGTTCCACTGCAGCCCCCAGTAATCACCTGGCTTTTTTGTCCGCTTCGTCCCCTCCCTTCCCACCCACCCAGATCCAAGGAGACAATTAAGGGCGCCAGGTGCAATTCTTGCCCTCCTAAGCTGTTCCCAGTCCCCCTTGGCCAATTGAAATCGGCTGGGCCACAGCCCTGCCCTTCCTTTATGGAAGATCCGCTGTCCTTGGGGTATTGCTCCACTCACAAGGAGTTCTGCACAAACAAAAGAAAGGGAAAGGGGATTCCAGCAGCTCAAAAGAGGCTTTTTAAAAAAAAAAAATTCACCTTCCTGCTTCAACCTCACCTCCTCCTGGTTACTTTATGGAAGAGTTGACTTTAAATGCTACAAGGTTGGTGTAGATGATGATGATGATGATGATGATGATGATGATGATGATGATGATGATGATGATGATGATGATGATGATGATGATGATGATGATGATAAATAGATAGATAGATAGATAGATAGATAGATAGATAGATAGATAGATGATAGATAGATAGATAGATAGATAGATAGATAGATAGATAGATAGATAGACAGACAGACAGACAGACAGACAGACAGACAGACAGATAGATAGATAGATAGATGAGAGAGAGAGAGAGAGAGAGAGAGAGATGGATGATAGATAGATAGATAGATAGATAGATAGAGAGAGAGAGAGAGAGAGAGATAGATAGATAGATAGATAGATAGATAGATAGATAGATAGATAGATAGATAGATAGATAGATAGATAGATAGATAGATGGATGGATAGATAGATGATAGATAGATAGATAGATAGATAGATAGACAGACAGATAGATAGATAGATAGATGAGAGAGAGAGAGAGAGAGATGGATGATAGAGAGAGAGAGAGAGAGAGAGAGAGAGAGAGAGATAGATAGATAGATAGATAGATAGACAGACAGACAGATAGATAGATAGATAGATGAGAGAGAGAGAGAGAGAGATGGATGATAGAGAGAGAGAGAGAGAGAGATGGATGGATGGATGGATGGATGGATAGATAGATAGATAGATAGATAGATAGATAGATAGATAGATAGATAGATAGATAGATAGATAGATAGATAGATGAGGGAGAGAGAGAGAGAAATAAATAAAATGGAAAGAAAGAAAGAAAGAAAGAAAGAAAGAAAGAAAGAAAGAAAGAAAGAAAGAAAGAAAGAAAGAAAGAAAGAAAGAAAGAAAGAAAGAAAGAAAGAGACAGATCTGGGGGGGGGCTGTATTTTGAGGTAGAGGCACCAAATTTGCAGCATAGCATCTGATGCCTCTCCTTAAACACTCTCCAAGTTTCAAGAGGTTTGGACCAGAGGGTTCAACTCTATGAGCCCCAAAAGAAGGTGCGCCTATCCTTCATTATTCCAAATGGAGGGTGTGCGGTCCCTTTAAAAGTGATGGCCAGAACGCCCTTCGGAGTTCAATTCTGCTTGTCACAACCTTTCTCCTGGCTCTACCCCAATGTCTCCTGGCTCCACCCTCAAAGTCTCCTGGCTCCACCCCCAAAGTCCCCAGATATTTCTTGAATTGGACTTGGTAACCCGAACACGGCACCTACATTTTATACAACCCGATGTCCATTCTTGCAGCAAAAAATTTCAGCTGTCCTACTACTTCTTACTCTTACTCTTAGTAATCTAAAAGGTACAGTACTAGCATTCTACACAGCCATGATCAGAGATGCTCTCATCTTGGTCGACTGCCAGGGCACTGTTGCTGTTCCTACGTAGGCCCTGGCCACAGTTTCACCACCTCAATGAGAACTAGGCCTAGGACTGCTAAGCCACCCGGGTTCCCCCACCCGGGAGATTCCCAACCCGCCAGCTTCTTTCTCGGTCTCCTGCCACCTTCTTCGCTCTCCTGCCACGGCAGTGCCTTCCCCGCTCTCATGCCAGTTTTCTCGCTCTCCTGCCGCCTTCCCACTCTCCTGCTTCTTTCTCACTCATAAACACACTGGTTAGGATTGCCAAGTCCAATTCAAGAAATATCTGGGGACTTTGGGGGGTGGAGCCAGGAGACTTTGGGGGTGGAGTCAGGAGACATCGGGGGTGGGGCCAGGAGCCAGGGTTTGACAAGCAGAATTCAACTCCAAAGGGAGTTCTGGCCATCACATTTAAAGGGACCGCACACCTTTTGAATGCCTTCCTTCCATAGGAAAGAATGAAGGATAGGGGCATCTTTTGGGGCTCATAGAATTGGACCCCCTGGTCCAAACTTTTTGAAACTTGGGGGGTATTTTGGGGAAAGGCACTGGATACTATGCTGAAAATTTGGTGCCTCTATCTCAAAAAAACAGCCCCCCCAAGAGCTCCAGACACCCGCGGATCCATTCTTCATTATTTCCTATGGGAATAAGTCTCCGTAGGGAATAATAGAGTTCCTAGCAGACATTTTCCTCCCCTCCCCCGCTTTCTGATGACCCTGAAGCGGGGGGAGGGCCTGCAATCCGGGGGATCCCCTGTCCCTACCTGGGGATTGGCAACCCTAACACTGGCACACACACTCTCGGAGTACCACGTGATGGCTCAACAGGGAAGCAGGCTGCCCCAGATTTTAAAAGTCTGTGATATCATTTTGTGCCCTTGCAGCCGGGGCTGGCGTGTGGGAGTCGGCGAGGTAGGCAGCTCCCCTCCCTGTCCCTGCTTGTGCTGAGGAAGCTCGGTTCAGAGGGAGCTGGCTGGGCAGCGACCACGTGCTTCTTCCTCCGTTCTGATTCCGAACGGAGGAAGAAGGATGCAGGCAACTGCTGTCCAGCCTGTTCTTTTGCTTCAGAAGGAGCTGGCTGGGCAGTAGGGTTGCCAATCCCCAGGTGGGGGCAGGAGATCCCCCGGATTGGAAGCCCTCCCCCCGCTTCAGGGTCATCAGAAAGCAAGGGGGGGAGGGAAATGTCTGCTAGGCATTATTCCCTATGGAGACCAATTCCCATAGGGTATAATGGAGAATTGAACCACAGGTATCTGGGGTGGCCTGTTTTTTAAGATAGAGGCACCAAATTTTCAGCATAGCATCCGGTGCCTCTCCTCAAAATACCCTCCAAGTTTCAAAAGGACTGGACCAGGGGGTCCAATTCTATGAGCCCCCAAAGAAGGTGCCCCTATCCTTCATTATTTCCAGTGGAGGGAAGGCATTTAAAAGGTGTGCGGTCCCTTTAAATGAGATGGCCAGAATTCCCTTTATAGTCCAGTTCTGCTTGTCACAACCTTGCTCCCGGCTCCACCCCCAAAGTCTCCTGGCTCCACCCCGAAAGTCCCCAGATATTTCTTGAATTGGACTTGGCAACCCTACTGGGCAGCGGCCACCCACGTGCTTCTTCCTTCGCTCTGATTTGGAACGAAGGAAAAAGCTTGCGGGCGGCTGCTACCCAGCCAGCTCCTTCTGAAGTGGGGGAGAGGGCTGGGCAAGGGGCGGGCCGAGCAAGAAACCCCCCCTCTACCCCCCCTTCAGAGGGAGCTGGCTGGGCCAGCAGAGTGTGCCATCGAGATGACATCACTTTGAGGTGATGTCAGCAATTAGAGTCCAGGGGGGCGGGGGGTTCTGCTTGGGGCGGCAGAACCTCTAGTACCGGGCCTGCTTGCGACCCCTCCCCCACCTAAATTTTTTTCCCCTGGGGCCCCCCCATCTAACATTTTCTGGCTATGGGCCTGTGCAAATCCCCAAGAATTTCCCACCCTGGAGCGGGCAATCCTTTTAGGCTGGGGGACACGGAGGGCTTTTTTTGAGCAGGAACACACAGGAACGCTGGCTTGATGTCAGGGGTGCGGCCTAATATGCAAATGAGGTCCTCGTGGGCTTTTCCTATAAAGAAAGCCCTGTGCAAAACAAATTGTGATGCCAGGGGGTGTGGCCTAATATGCAAATGAGTTCCTGCTGGGCTTTTCCTACAAAATAAGCCCTGGGGTCACATATTAGGTGTGTTCGCTGGTTTCCTGTGATGGGTGTGTAAGCTGGCTAGCCAAACGGAGACCGAACCATCACAAGTTGTGATGTCAAGAGGACAGAAGTTTTCTTTCGCAATCGACCGGATGGACACGCGACAACTTGATCACTTTGCTACAGAGGAGGCTTCCAGTGCCTAATTAAAACGATGAGCCGTTATTAAAGCGAAAGAAAGCTGGCAGTTAAGAAAACACCATAGCCATCTTGCAGCTTCAAAATACATTAGCCGGGAAATAAAACCCACCCGCGTTTAATTGTTTTAAAAATGTTCAAAACAAAAATAAAGGTAGGAGGCAGAATTGTTTGACTGCAATCAGAATCGGAGAGAGGAAGAGATAATTTGAGGGATGGTGGCTCAGTGGTAGAGCATCTGCTTGGTAAGCAGAAGGTCCCAGGTTCAATCCCCGGCATCTCCAACTAAAAAGGGTCCAGGCAAGTAGGCATGGAAAACTTCAGCTTTAGACCCTGGAGAGCCGCTGCCAGTCAGAGTAGACAAGACTGACTTTGATGGACCGAGGGTCTGATTCAGTATAAGGCAGCTTCCTATGTTCCTATTCTTTGCATGTGTTTCACTTGATCTTTAGGGGGAAGGACGGTGGCTCAGTGGTAGAGCATCTGCTTGGGAAGCAGAAGGTCCCAGGTTCAATCCCTGGCATCTCCAAAAAAGGGTCCAGGCAAGTAGGTGTGAAAAACCTCAGCTTGAGACACTGGAGAGCCGCTGCCAGTCTGAGAAGACAATACTGACTTTAATGGACCAAAGGTCTGATTCAGTATAAGGCAGCTTCACATGTTCATATGCTTCATATAATTAGACAAGCAATCGACAGAAGCCTCGGAGTGGGGGTAGGGTTGCCAACTCCAGGTTGGGAAATTACTGGATATTTGGGGGGGGGGATTTGGGGAGAGGAGGGGCTTCAACAGGTTACAACGCCATAGAGTCCGCCCATCAGAACAGCTGTTTTCTCCAGGGGTAGTAAATACAACTGGAACCGGTGTCTATAGTGAGCTATATGTAACAACCACTGGAAGCAATGAAACTCTCACATAAAACATGCATAAATGCGTTCTTTTAGTGCAAACTAAAATAAAACAAAACTTAGGAACACTTAAATACTTCATACTTGAAATTTCCCCATACAGAGTCTCACACAGTCTCTTAGAAACAAACTTCTTCAAAAATGTGGGTGCCATCTTTGAGTTTGTTAGTGTTCCACTCGTGAAGGTACGGAGAGAATAAGGAACAACTTTTGAAAGGAATCCTCACGGTTTCACTTATCAATTCTTCTTCAGCCTCTTTCTCCTGACGTTACACAGAGCCACAACTTAATTCTTTACAACATGGACCAACCCATGCTCTCATCTGCTGCTACCGCCGCTGGAGATCAGTTGCAAAAGCGGGAGATCTCCAGGCACCACCTGGAGGCTGGCAACCAGAGTGTAATGCCCTAGAGACCAACTGCTCTCTTTTGAAAATTGTATAATGGCATTTTGAAGCTTTGTAGAAGCTTTGAGTGAAACAGAGCACCACGTACAACCCAGTCGCATTTCCTTCATGCCTTGCTGCATTTGAGTATTCCACCCCTACTTTGGAAGAAGGATTGGAGTGCTGGACTCTGTTTGAGAATTGCCCTCTATACCACAGCCTGGACCTTCAGTCTTGGAGTGATCGGCATTGATTGCTGCTTGTAAGACCAGGCCTCAGCTTCAGCAGGAGCTCACAGGAGAGCAGCTCCTGAACCTTTCTGAGGGTTCCGCCTCTTCCTCCCCACCTACCTTGTCCACTGAATAGTTGGTGCAGCTGCATAACAATCCCTTGGAGATTAGGAGAGCGGACAGCCAGCCCTCAGGGGCTTTGCCACACCCCCAACAGCCCTCATTAACCCCTGGAGAAGCCCGCGCCACCCTTTCTCCACTTATGTGATTTTGGATGTTGGGTGGCTTCCTGGCCTTTTGACTTGGGGGGGGGCGGGGTGGCCCAGGAGAGCCCCAGGCAAGTGAGGCCTGCTTGGGCTGGCTGGATTTCTAGCCAACCCAAGCAGGCCTCGCTCACTCGGGCTCTCCTTTCTTGCAACTGGTTGCTTTTGGCTGGGGGGGGCATATGCTAATGAGTTATGCTAATGAGCTCCACCACCTATTTTCCAACAAAAAGACCCCTGTGTAAGACTATGGGTGCGAGCGTGGTCAGTGTTCTTGTGCTTTAAATGTGATTTATTTCATTTTCTTTGTATAAATACGTCTTCATTTCTTTAAGCATTATTAAGTTTTTTGTTATTATTGAGGCTGGCTTTTCAGGGATGTCTGCATACCTTTTCCCTGCTCTGTTTTGCCACGTTTCTCTGTTTGGCTGCTTTTTAATCCCCAGGTGGGGGCAGGCGTTCCCCCATTTTGGAGGCCCTCCCCCTGCTTTAGGGTCATCAGAAAGCAGGAGGGGGGAGGGAAATGTCTGCTGGGTACTCCATTATGTCCTATGGAGACAGAGTCCCAGAGGGTATAATGGCGAATTGACCCGTGGGTATCTGGGGCTCTAGGAGGAGCTGTTTTTTGGGGTAGAGGCACCATATTTCCAGCATAGCATCTGATGCCTCTCCTCAAAACACCCTCCAAGTTTCAAAAAAATTGGACCAGGGGATCTAATTCTATGAGCCCCTAAAGAAGGTGCCCTTATCCTTCATTATTCCAAACGGAGGAAAGGGATTTAAAAGGTGTGCGGTCCCTTTAAATGGGATGGCCAGAACTCCCTTTGGAGTTCAATTATGCTTGTCACACCCTTGCTCCTGGCTCCACCCCCAAAGATATTTCTTGAGTTGGACCTGGCAATCCTACCTTTTACTGAAGTCCCCTTTTACTGCCTACTACAAAGTAGGTCAGTATTGTCTGATCGGCTTGGCAGTGGCTGTCTGGCAGACCTGGAGATAGGGTTGCCAGGTTACCCCTAACCTCCAGAGCGGGATGGGGGTGGTTAGGTTGCCATATCCAGGTTGGGAAACTCTTGGAGATGGAGCCTGGTGAGGAGTGCGCCCCCTGTGGGACTGGATGGGCCATTGGCCTGATCCAACATGGCTTCTCTTATGTTCTTATTAGATACAATGCCATATAGCAGGAGTGTCAAGCTCATTTTTTTATGAGGGCCAGATCTGACATAAATGAGACCTTTTTGGGCCTGGCCATGTGCAGGGCCGGTGCTAGGGTTTTTGGTGCCCTAGGCCAGCGGTCTCCAACCTTTTTGACATCAGGGACCGGTTTTGTGAAGGACAATTTTTCCTTTGGGGGGGGGGGGCGGGGTGTGAGGTATGATGGTTTTGGGATGATACAATCGTGCCCTTAATTTTTATTAGTTTGCTGTAGCGGTGAAGTGTGCGGACTCTTATCTGGGAGAACCGGGTTTGATTCCCCACTCCTCCACTTGCAGCTGCTGGAATGGCCTTGGGTCAGCCATAGGACTTGCAGGAGTTGTTCTTGAAAGGGCAGCTTCTGGGAGAGCCCTCTCAGCCCCATCCATCTCACAGGGTGTTTGTTGTGAGGGAGGAAGGTAAAGGAGATTGTGAGCCACTCTGAGATTTGGAGTGGAGGGCAGGATACTATTATTATTATTATTATTACTACTACATTGTAATATATAATGAAATGATTATACAACTCACGGCCTGGTTGCTAACAGGCTATGGACCGCTCCCGTTCCACGGGTTGGAGACCCCTGCTGTAGGCAAGCTGCCCACTAGGCTCCCCCTCCAATTTAAAGAACAGAGAATTGTAGGAGAAATGAAGAAACCTGAAACTATCTTACATTTTTAATTGACGGGGGGGGGGTATTTTAAATTTTAATTTAAAAAAAAATTGTGAGATTGAGCAGTCAAAATGGTGAGAATACTACTTGATCCTTTTAGCTGGAGGTGCCAGGGACAAGACCTTCACATGACCATTTCTACTTGAGCCTTTTAGCTGGAGGTGCCAGGGACAAGACCTTGTGCGTGCGAGAAAGAGGCTCTACCCCTGAGCTGTGGCTCCCACCCCAGGGCTCTGTTCAAGTAGAGTAGGAAGGACGAGTGGCAGCCTACAACTTCAACAGGAGCCAATTTGTAGAAACTGTAATTGGCTCTTCTTCAGCTTTCACAATTGGTTAATTTACCCCCACCTGGCCTCCAAGGAGCGCACAGCCCAGGCACTGTCTGCTTTCGCAAAACCAGCCGGGTAGCGTCTGCGCTCCACGAAACCTGCTTTCCAATGGAGAAAGCAGGCTGCAAGGAGCACACAGGCTGTGTGTGTTGAGAGAAGACGCCTGGCAACGCCCCCTAGGTCAGGTGGTGCCCTAGGCGACTGTCTACCTGGCGTACTCCCACACACCGGCCATGGCCATGTGTGTCATAAAACGTAATGCCAGGTAGCAGAGATATAAACTTTATAAAGGACGCAGACTAACACAGACTTTTATTTTAAAAAAGTAAAACAGGATTAAAACATTAGCACTTGTTGGTATTAAAGGTGTTTTCTTTGTATCTCTCCCATGGGGTCCAGGGAAGCTCTGGCTCTTTCCTTCTTTCCTCAGGGGAGCAGGAGGGGGAGGAGCCTCAGCCAAAAGAAGGAAGAAAGGCTTGGCTCAGTAGCTCTGCTGTGCGATTGAGAGAGCCTGGCAAAGCAACTATCCCTCCCACCCTTCCTCCCCAAGGGAGGAGCCTCAGCAAACTGAGAAAATAGAGGCTGTAGGAAGAAAGCAAGAGAGAAGGAGAAGGAAGCAGACAACAGAAAGTTACTCGGGGGGCCTGCCTCAGCCCCTAGTCCGCATGTTTGACGCCCCTGCCATATAGAGTCCACCCTCCCAAGCAGCCATCTTCTCAAGGGGAACTGATCTCTGTAGTCTGGAGATGAGCTAGAATTCCGGGGGATCCCCAGATCCCAACTGGAGGCTGGAGATCTCCTGGATTTATAACTGATTTCTAGATTCCAGACTACAGAGATAACTTCCCTTGGAGGAAATGGAAGGTGGACACCATGTCCTCATGACCTGCTGAGGCCCTTTCCCTCCCCAAACCCCGCCCTCCACAAACTCACAGGCTCTACCCCTAAATCTCCAGATATTTTCCAGCCAAGAGTTGGCAAGCCAGCATGCTAGTCTTAAAGCTGGAGATGTCCCAAATGGAATCTGGGGATCAGTTGTATGCAAAGCAGGGCTTTTTTTGAGCAGGAATGAACAGGAAAGCGGTTTTGGCTGGGTTGGCATCAGTAGGTGTGGCTTAAAACGCAAATGAGTTCCTGCTGGGCTTAAAAAAAAACAGCGCGAAACAATGGTGATATCAGGGTGTGTGGCCTAATATGCAAATGAGTTCATGCTAGGTTTCTCCTTTTAAAAGCCCTGTGTGAGACAATAGCGCTAGAGAGGGTGTAGCCTAATATGCAAATGAGTTCCTGCTTTGTCTCTTATTTTAAAGACCTGGTGTGAAGCAATGGTTATGTCAGGGGTTGTGGCCTAATAGGCTATCGAGGGTGTGGCCTATTATGCAAATGAGTTCGTGTTGGGTTTTTTCCTTACAAAAAAAAAACCCTGATGCAAATGATTACCACCAGGGCTTTTTTGCAGCAAGAACTCCTTCGCATATTAGGCCACACACCCCTTATGTAGCCAATCACCCAAGAGCTTACAGGGCTTTTAGTACAGAACCTACTGTAAGCTCCAGGAGGATTGGCTACATCAGGGAGTATGTGGCCTAATATGCAAACAAGTTCCTGCTAGAAAAAAAGCCCTGATTACCACTAAACAATGGTCCCTTTCTCAGACCCCAGCCTCTCTCAGATCCCCGAATCCAAGTGGCCCCGATCCGATCACACAGCATGGGGGTTTAGCCTCTTTGGGTGGGACTTAATCTCTTTCATATGCCTCCCTTCATGGATACTGGAGGAGATCTGTTCTTCGTTACCTTTTGGCAATACTCGTATAACTCGTCCTGCCAATAAATTAGGGCGGCAGCCGCTCCGTTCCCTTTTTTCTTCTTGGGAGGGAGGGGCAGAAGACTTCCTGTTCTCTGTGGATTCCCCAGCCATTTGAACCAGTCTAATGGAGAGGCGAAGAATGAGATCTTGGAAAGTCCAACGTTTCAGATTTGGCCTAAACAAACAACTAACAGGTCATTTTAAGCAAATGTATCCCCCCTCCCTCTTCCTCGACTCTCACATCACCCAATATGGGGATAATAAAAATAAACCACTGAAAGTTCAGTGTGATACGCTACGTGGTGCGCTCTGAATACAGCACAAACGCTATCAAAATTCTATTCTCCTCTTCTCAAACCTTCCCTGTTGAAGTAGGGTTGCCAAGTCCAATTCAAGAAATAGCTGGGGATTTGGGGGGTGGAGCCAGGAGACTTTGGGGGTGGAGCCAGGAGCAAGGGTGTGACCAGCAGAATTGAACTCCAAAGGGAGTTCTGGCCATCACATTTAAAGGGATCAAACACCTTTTAAATGCCTTCCTTCCATAGGAAATAATGGATAGGGTCACCAGTTTTGTGTAGTGGTTAAGTGTGTGGACTCTTATCTGGGAGAACCGGGTTTGATTCCCCACTCCTCCACTTGCACCTGCTGGAATGGCCTTGGGTCAGCCAGAGCTCTGGCAAAAGTTGTCCTTGAAAGGGCAGCTGCTGGGAGAGCCCTCTCCAGCCCCACCCACCTCACAGGGTGTCTGTTGTGGGGGAGGAAGGTAAAGGAGATTGTGAGCCGCTCTGAGACTCTTCGGAGTGGAGGGCGGGATATAAATCCAATATCTTCTTCTTCTTCTTTTGGGGCTCACAGATTTGGACCCCCTGGTCCAATCTTTTTTAAACTTGGGGGGTAATTTGGGGAGAGGCACTGAAGAAGAAGAAGAAGAAGAAGAAGAAGAAGAAGAAGAAGAAGAAGAAGATGATGATATTGGATTTATATCCCATCCTCCATTCCAAAGAGTCTCAGAGCAGCTCACAATCTCCTTTCCCTTCCTCCCCCACAACAGACAGCCTATGAGGTGGGTGGGGCTGGAGAGGGTTCTCACAGCAGCTGCCCTTTCAAGGACAACCTCTGCCAAAGCTATGGCTGACCCAAGACCATCTCAGCAGGTGCAAGTGGAGGAGTGGGGAATCAAACCCGGTTCTCCCAGATAAGAGTCCGCACACTTAACCACTACACCAAACTGGCTCTCCTGGGTGGTATACTGAGAACGTATACTGGGTGGTATACTGAAAATGTGGTGCCTCTGCCTCAAAAAACAGCCCGCCCCAGAGCCCCGCGGATCCATTCTCCATTATTTCCTATGGGAATAAGTCTCCATAGGGAATAATAGAGTTCCAAGCAGACATTTCCCTCCCCTCCCCCCGCTTTCTGATGACCCTGAAGCGGGGAGAGGGCCTCCAGTCCGGGGGATCCCCTGCTCCCACCTGGGGATTGGCAACCCTCTGTGGAAGAAAGGATGTTACAAGCATAGATAGCTCCAAGGGGGGATTGGATAAACATGTGGAGCAGAGGTCCATCGCTGGCTATTAGCCACACAGGGTATTGGTGGAACTCTCTGTCTGGGGCAAGTGATGCTCTGTATTCTTGGTGCTTGGCAGGGGCAACAGTGGGAGGGCTTCTAAGTGTCCCTGTGTGAGAGCCATGATATCATTGATTCCTCTGTAGGTAGAGGATAAGCAGCAAATTGACATACAGCATATTAAACTTTAATATTAAACAACCCTAATACGTCTCAGCGTTCCCTCTAGGCTGAGTTAGCGTGAGCTAGCTCACAGTTTTTTTAGCCTCCAGCTCACACATTTTTGTTTCAGCTCAGGAAGGAGGGCTCCAGAGAAAACAAATTGATGCAGAAGCTCATTGCTTTAATGCCAGGAACTCACAACATAGAATGAGGGTTGCCAATCCCCAGGTGGGGGCAGGGGATCCCCTAGTTTGGAGGCGCTCCCCCAGGGTCATCAGAAAGCAGGAAGGGGGGAGGGAAATGTCTGCTGGGCACTCCATTATTCCCTACAGAGACCAATTCCCATAGGGTATAATGGAGAATTGATCCGCGGGTATCTGGGGAGGGGGCTGTTTTTTGAGATAGATCAGGGGTGGCCAACGGTAGCTCTCCAGATGTTTTTTGCCTACAACTCCCATCAGCCCCAGCCATTGGCCATGCTGGCTGGGGCTGATGGGAGTTGTAGGCAAAAAAACATCTGGAGAGCTACCGTTGGCCACCTCTGAGATAGAGGCACCAAATTTTCAGCATAGCATCCAGTGCCTCTCCCCAAAATACCCTCCACATTTCAAAAGGATTGGACTAGGGCAGGGGTGGCCAACGGTAGCTCTTCAGATGTTTTTTGCCTACCGTCAGCCCCAGCCAGCATGGCCAATGGCTGAGGCTGATTGGAGTTGCAGGCAAAAAACACCTGGAGAGCTACCGTTGGCCACCCCTGGACTAGGGGGTCCAATTCTCTGAGCCCCAAAAGGTGCCTCTATCCTTCATTATTTCCAGTGGAGGGAAGGCATTTAAAAGCCCCTTTAAATGTGATGTTCAGAATTCCCCTTTGGTAGGATTGCCAAGTCCAATTCAAGAAATATCTGGGGACTTTGGGGGTGGAGCCAGGAGACTTTGGAGGTGGAGCCAGGAGACGTTAGGGGTGGAGCCAAGATCAAGGCTGTGACAAGCATAATTGAACTCCAAAGGGAGTTCTGGCCATCACATTTAAAGGGACGGCACACCTTTTCAATTCCTTCCTTCCATAGGAAATCATGAAGGATAGGGGCACCTTCTTTTGGGGCTCAAAAGGTCCAATCCTTTTGAAACTTGGAGGGTATTTTGGGGAGAGGCACTAGATGCTCTACTGAAAATTTGGTGCCTCTGCCCCCCAAAACAGGCCCCCCAGAGCCCCAGATACCCGCAGATCAATTCTCCATGATTTTCTATGGGAATAAATCTCCATAGGGAATAATAGAGTTCCCAGCAGATATTTCCCTCCCCTCCCCCCCCCCCGCTTTTTGACGACCTTGAAATGGGGGGGAGGGCCTCCAAACCGGGGGAACCCCTGCCCCCACCTGGGGATTGGCAACCCTACCCTTTGGAGTTGTTAGGCTTGTCACAGCCTTGCTCCTGGCTCCACCCGCAGAGCCCCCAGATATTTCTTGAATTGGACTTGGTAACAAATGAGTTCAACAGCCCTGCCCTATGGGAATCAGTCTCCATAGAGAATAATGGAGTGCCCAGCGGACATTTCCCTCCCTCCTTGCTTTCTGATTGGGGGGGGGGAGGGCGTCCCCTGCCCCCAATTGAGGATTTGCAGCCTTAGAGTAGGTAGCAGCTGTGAGGTAATTCATCAGCTTCAGGAAGCCTTTTCTCAGCGAGCTGCGGCCTAACCCTTGGAATTAAGAAGGCAAAGGAGGCGCTTGTCATTTGGCAATTTTTAATAGTGTGGTGTGTGTGTTTTTGTTGGGTGTGTCAGGTCCACACTTTGCAGTTTTCACTCTCCAGTTCTGTACTTCTGGAGAGAGAGAGAGAGCGAGAAAAGGCGGGGCGTCGCCTGCCTCTCCCGCCTCCTCCAGGCCCTCAAAGCCATTTTCTGTCGCTTTCTTTCTCTCAGGCCGGGAGAGAAGCGCGCAGGCGCAGTAGCCCCAAAGGTGATGTAATAAGAACCCCGGCCTGGGCGAGCGCTTCCCACTCCGAGCCACTCTTCCCCGCCCCTCCCCCTTCCCACATCCGGGACTCTCGCTGCGCTAGACTCGGCGCGCCAGAAGCAAACCCCGCCGTTGACGCAGCTGCTTTAAAAAGGGAGCTAGCGAGAGAGAGCGGGGGGGGGAGGGGAGGAGTTGGCGGGTGCGCTCATTGGTCAGGAAAAGCCAAGCGCGAGCACGTTGAAAGAAAAAAAAAATCGGGGGGGGGGGAAAGGAGGAATTGCCGGGAGCACTCATTGGTCAGGAAAAGCCAAGCGCGAGCACGTTGAAAGAAGAAAAAAACCAGGGAGGAATTGGCGGGAGCGCTTATTGGTCAGGAAAAGCCGAGCGCGTTGAAAGGAGAGAGAGAGAGAGAAGGAGGGTGGGAAAGGGAGGGACGCTTCGTTCGCGCCTGCGCAGTCGGCGTCCGTCGGACGTGCGCGCGGGGCGGCCCTTCCCCCTCCCTTCCTCGCCGGCTCTGCGCGTGCGGGGAGTTTTCTTCCCCCCCCCTCTCCTCGCGCGTGCGCGGAAGCTCGTTCTGCTCTGCCTCGGGCCCGCCTGAGGGGAATTGAGCGGCGCTGAGGGAAAAGGCAGGCAGAGCGGGGAGGCTTTCCGCGGCGGCGCTGCGAGGCGGGGAAGGAGGCCGGGGTGGGGGTGGGTGGGTCGGCGGGTGTCCGGCCGGAGAAGATGAGCCCCCCCTGGGCCGGAGCGGACGAGCAGCAGCGGGAGGAGGAGAGGCGGCGGCGGCTGTCGTCGCCTCCGCCGTGCGAATGAACTGAGCGAGGCCCTGGTCGCCCGGCCTGGCCCCACACTGACGCGCCGCTTCGGAGCTGCAGCCCGCGAACCCCTTCGCTTCTCCCCTTCTGGCCGCCAGCGGGGTGAGTGGTCGGGGAAGGGAAGGGAAGCGGGGTGGACGGCGAGGCCTCCGCCTGGGTCTCGATCGTCAGGCCTGTGGATAAGCAGGAGGGAGGGAAGACTGGTGAGGGGAAGGCCCGTAGTTATAATGGGGCCTGCGGAGGAGGGCTTTTTTTGCAGCAGGAACTCCTTTGCCTATTAGGCCACACACCCCTGATGTAGCCAGTCCTCAAGAGCTTACAGGCTCTTCATACAGGGCCTTGCTGTAAGCTCCAGGAGGATTGGTTGCATCACGAGTGGGTGGCCTAATAGGCAAATGTGGGGCTTTTTTTGCAGCAGGAACTCCTTTGCCTGTTAGGCCACCCACCCTAATGTAGCCAATCCTCCTGGAGCTTACAGGACTCTTCGTGCAGGGCCTGCTGTAAGCTCCAGGAGGGTTGGCTACATCAGGGGTGGGTGGCCTAATAGGCAAATGTGGGGCTTTTTTTTTGTAGCAGGAACTCCTTTGCCTATTAAGCCACACACTCCTGATGCAGCCAATCCTCCAAGATCTTACAGGGCTTTTAGAACAGAGCTCACTGTAAGCTCGAGGAGGATTGGCTGCATCAGGAGTGGGTGGCCTAATAGGCAAATGTGGGGCTTTTTTTGTAGCAGGAACTCCTTTGCCTGTTAGGCCACACACCCCTGATGTAGCCAATCCTCCTGGAGCTTACAGGACTCTTCGTGCAGGGCCTGCTGTAAGCTCCAGGAGGGTTGGCTACATCAGGGGTGGGTGGCCTAATAGGCAAATGTGGGGCTTTTTTTTTGTAGCAGGAACTCCTTTGCCTGTTAGGCCCACCCACCCTCCTGGAGCTTACAGTAGGCCCTGCAAGAAGAGCCCTGTAAGGAATTCTAGCAGGACCTCCTTTGACTATTAGGCCACACACCCCTGATGTAGCCAATCCTCCTGGAGCTTACAGGACTCTTCGTGCAGGGCCCACTGTAAGCTCCAGGAGGATTGGTTGCATCAGGGGTGGGTGGCCTAATAGGCAGATGTGGGGCTTTTTTTTGTAGCAGGAACTCCTTTGCCTGTTAGGCCACCCACCCTAATGTAGCCAATCCTCCTGGAGCTTACAGGACTCTTCGTGCAGGGCCTGCTGTAAGCTCCAGGAGAGTTGGCTACATCAGGAGTAGGTGGCCTAACAGGCAAATGTGGAGCTTTTTTTGTAGCAGGAGCTCCTTTGCCTGTTAGGCCATCCACCCTAATGTAGCCAATCCTCCTGGAGCTTACAGTAGGCCCTGCAAGAAAGCCCTGTAAGGAATTCTAGCAGGACCTCCTTTGACTATTAGGCCACACACCCCTGATGTAGCCAATTCCTCCTGGAGCTTACAAGATGCTTCGTGCAAGGCCTGCTGTAAGCTCCAGGAGGGTTGGCTACATCAGAGGTGGGTGGCCTAATAGGCAAATATGGGGCTTTTTTATTTTTGTAGCAGGAACTCCTTTGCCTGTTAGGCCACACACCCCTGATGTAGCCAATCCTCCAAGAGCTTACAGGGCTCTTCGTGCAGGGCCCACTGTAAGCTCCAGGAAGATTGGCTGCATCAGGAGTGGGTGGCCTAATAGGCAAATGTGGAGCTTTTTTTGTAGCAGGAGCTCCTTTGCCTATTAGGCCACACACCCCTGATGTAGCCAATCCTCCTGGAGCTTACAGGGCTCCTCCATCAGGAGTGCGTGGCCTAATAGGCAAAGATAGGGCTATTTTTGTAGCAGGAACTTCTTTGCCTATTAGGCCACACACCCCTGATGTAGCCAATCCTCCCAGAGCTTACAGGGCTCTTCATACAGGGCCCATTGTAAGCTCCAGGAGGATTGGCTGCATCAGGGGTGGGTGGCCTAATAGGCAAAGGTGGGGCTTTTTTTGTAGCAGGAATTCCTTTGCCTATTAGACCACACACCCTGATGTAGCCAATCCTCCAAGAGCTTATAGGGCTCTTTGTACAGGGCCTGCTGTAAGCTCCAGAAGGATTGGCTGCATCACAGGGGCGTGGCCTAATAGGCAAAGGAGTTCCTGCTACAAAAAAAAGCCCTGCAGGCACATCCTTTCAAAAACCCCTTCCAATTGTATGGCCCCTCCACTGGAGGGCCCCCAGTCTGTCCCCTTTGCTCACCACCACTCTGAACCTGGAGTAGCATTGCTGCTGGGCTTTTTGCTTTTTTCCTCTCTCCTTCTCTAACCCAGAGTGCAGACCAAAGGGGGGCAAGAATCTGTCTCTCACAGAGAGGGGCACATAAGAAAGGGGTGGGAGAGCAGAGCTGCTGTGACTGCCCAAGTGAAGGGGGGTTAGCTTTTGAAACTCAAGGCAGCTTACAGTGCTGAGAGCCCGGGCTGCCAAACTAGGTGGCTCCTCAGCCCTACCAAACAAGAAATCTTGGCTACGGCTCTAGTGGGGGGGAAGGGGCTGGATTGGAGGGTCGTAATCAGGCCTGTAGCCACAGGGGGGCCTGTGGGAGCACTGCCCCCTGACTTCCCAGAGTGCAGCCTGCTCCCCCCCCCCCTTTTTTTTGTCAGGAGAAAGCTTATGAGAAGTGGCAGGCCCCGCAGTGGAAAGGAAAGAATGCCCCCTGTTTTTTTCAAAAAAGTCTCCATCCTGGCTATGCCCCTTGTCATAACCCTCTGCAAGGGACCTGTCTGCCCCCCTCCCCTGTTGACAGCTGGCACTTTGGGGCAATGTTCCCACTAAGGTGCAGAGTCTTATGAGCAAATATTCTACTTTGTGAGCTACTGGCATTAGAGTGATGAGCTACTGCATAAATTCGTGTGCTCTAGGGTCGTCCTTCCTGAGCTAAGACAAAAATGTGTGAGCTGGAGGGTAAAAATTTATGAGCTAGTTCACGCTAACTCAGCTTAGAGGGAACACTGCTTGGGGGGGCATGGGTGGAAACCGTGTTTGATATATTGGATAGGTCTGTCTTGAGTGGATCATTCCTTTCCTTCCCAGCACACCCATGCCAAATCTTCGTTTCTCCTCTCCTCCCGCTCCCATTTTTCCTTGTTAGGTTTTATTTGTGCATCTGGAATTGTGACCGTCATCATCCGTGCATGACTGTGGTTCCAAGTCATGCCTTCTGCCCACCCTTGCAAAAGGAGCTTGCAGTTTAAATGCCCAAGGAGGGGGGAGATTGCATTGTAAATACCCAGTGAAGGAGGAGCTTGCAGTGTAAATGCACAGGGAAGGAGGGAAATAGAGGTTAATTTATGTCTGCTTGCTTTTTTTCCCTCCCTTGCTGGGAGGTACTGAACGAGAGAGGTTTTAAAAGCTGGTAATGGAACAGCATCAGCGTTGTCATTCAAAAAGCTGGTAATTCAGGGGTTGGTGGTTTTCTTTTTAAAACTTGTCAATGGAAGACTCCTGTGCTTCAGATTGCTTTTTTAAAAAAGTGTCAAAGCTTCTGACACACAGAGGCCAATAAATCACATAGTTAACATTTGCATGGAGGAATAAAAATCCCTTTTGGTTTCGATAAAACTTGTTTCCAGGTAAGTATGCTTTGCAACCTTGGTTAATCAGTGAGTGGATGCCTGGGGGGGGGGGGGGGGGGAGCCAAGTTGGGATTTTTGTTGCTCTGCATTCATTGTTTGTGCCAGCCCAGTTCTGTGGTGACGTCTCGATGTCTGTTTCTTTTCCTGGAGGGCGATGGTGGTGGCAGTGGTGGTGGGAGAGAGGGCTCCTTGCCTGCCAGGATTTATTAATAATGGTTACAAGTACACATTTGCCTCCTGCAGCCCACCTCCAGCTCAGCATTCTCCTATCACTCACAGAACCATTAATAAATGAATCTATTTATAAAGCACCCCGCCCAGCTGAATAATCCACTTCACTAGGTATATACTTTAGAATGTCTAATATTTATCAAGCAGGCTGCTTCAGCGATTGCCTTCCTACGCACAACTGCTGGCTGCTGTCTTATTTTAAACCAAGAAGTTGTGGGAAAGGGGGAAATTATGAACCAAAACAAAAAGGGTTATGTAAATATACTGCCTCTTGTCATATTTCAAATATTCAAACTGGGCGTGAGACTTTGTTGTTTTAAGAGAGGATTGCATCATCGCCCAATGAAATACTGAAAGTAATTAGCTTTTTTAAAATGCTGTCATTGGAATTAGCTATTTTAGGTGCTATTTTTACCAAGCAATGCTCCTACATTTATTTTTCTTACATAGTGTGGTTGTGACTGTGCCCATTCTACATTGAAACAGTTCAGGATTTTGTACCAAGAAAAGACTTAATTTTTCAGCCTGGACAAATTTTGCAAGTCAAGCTGGTTTGTTTATATGATTTACATGTGTATATTCTATTTATGGTAGTAAATTGGGAAGGGGAAAAATTATCAGGCCAGATTGCTAGAAATATTGCTCAGACCTTCATCCCCAGGTTTCAGTAGGTGTTGCTCCTGCATGTCCAAGCCAACCTTAACAACAATAAATGCTGCTAATGTTGTAAAAGAGAGCTAGATAGGAGAGGTTGTCTGGATGCTGAGCCCTGCACCCAGCAGGCAGTCATGTGGTTGTGAGGTGTGACTGCAGAATACACACCGCCTAGATGCTGAAAGTTTTAAAGGCAGGGTGTGTTTCAAAAACACAGGTTTGGGGATTAATTTAAAGCACAAAGTGGAGGTGGAGGTATTACTTCGGAAATGTTCACTTATAGAAATGGACAGCAGCAAGTGTGGATGTTCCCAGTTGCAATATCAGCATGATAATTATTGGTATTGATTGATTAGGTATTTTGAGTTCATGTGACTTTTCGCTCGGTTTGTGCCTCTGTGCTTATTCATCAGGCTCTAATTTGAATGCTGTATTTTGTAAAAAACAAGTACCTTTATTGAAACAATTTGTAATTTAACATGTTTGTTTAAAGTCGTGACTTTTCTTGTTGGTGTGTGTGGCTTTGTGTGATCTGGCTTTACCTGTTTATGAAACTTAAACAGTAGGAGTTCAAATGTGACCCAGCAGTTTTTTTTCCCCTGTGTCTGCAGACCAAGAGTGCTGCAGTGCTTGTGCTGCTAAAGGCGTTGTCGGGCTCTAAGAATGAAATTAAGATTGTGATACTCTTGGGCCTTGCCTGTCCAGGGCCCTGAAGGAAGCAGTAGGTTGTCAGTGTCTGTTCAGTTTTCTTTCTCTCATAAAGGTGCAAGAAGCTATAGAAACAAGCACTTGGAAGTAAGATCTGGGAGGAAAATGGGAATATATAAAGAGGCCAGGTAATCTTCCCATGTGTTTCTGCTTTCTTTCAAGAGCCAGATGGTTGGAATATTTATACATACAGATGACAGCTAGAGACTAATGTTAAACATGGCAAAATAATTTTAGAACTCTCCTCATGCTACTTTCTACCCATTGGAGCTAGGTTTGAGGCTTCTTCTGTTAGATCCCAAGTGGCAGATTTTCCTTCTCCCATTTTAAATCTTGCACATTTTCAAACACCCTGACATGAAATATTTCTCTGGCGGTCAAACCGTATTGTCTTCAATCCCAACGAGTATATTTAGGATTTAAGGTTCTGAGGAAGGGCAGGAAGCAGCCATATATGCTCCTCCATCTTGGCCAAATCTAGCTCTTATGAAACCTACCCTTCTTCCAGTTGCCATTGGTAAGGCCATCAGAGAGAGGGCAGCCAGGTAGCCCTCAGCGATATCTGAATCCAGCTAAGCTTGGAATCTCTTCTGCAAGGAACATTTTCCCAGTGAAATTAGTTTCGTGTGGGGGTTTGTCCCTATGGGATGCTTTAAGAACTTTTTTTTTAAATTGGAAAGTGGCATAAAATGTATAGTGACTGTCATGGCTTGCATCCACCAGAAGAATTTCCTGCCACAACATGCCTTTCTCCCTTCCCCTGCAGCCCCCCAAACTCCCAGAAACATTCTGAAGGTCCTCTGCTGGAACAACATTGGGTGGGGCAGTGAGAAAATCATGTTCCATTAGCAGCAATCTTTTTCATCCTTGGAAATGCCGCAGTGGATCCAAGACTATGTATGTTATGTACAAAAAGTGTTTCATTTTTATTAGTTTAGTTGTTAACCTAGTGCGGTAGGATATTCCCATTTCATAGCTGGGGAGCTGAGCTTGAATGATAGCTGAAAGCTAAGTTTGTTGCGTATGTGTAGACCAGGGGTGGCCAAACTTGCTTAACACAAGAGCCACATAGAATAAACATCAGATGTTTGAGAACTGCAAGACAGGAAGGAAGGAAAACAGATGGAGGAGGGAGTGGTGGAAGGAAAGCAACTTTAACTTTAAATGCATTCTCCAAGCTGGCCAACAGGGTGGTGGTGGTTTTGAGAGCCACACAGTCTATGTGAAAAAGCCACATGTGGCTCCCAAGCCACAATTTGACCACTCCTGGTGTAGACAGAATTTTCTTATGTGAAAAACTGTCTCTCTTAGCCAGTGGGACTGCAGTGGCCCCCACTGATTCTTTGTGCTTTCTGTATTTGTTCTCTTAGCCATCCTTTCAGATGAGTAGATGTCCATTTTACATGTACATGTGTGTTACAGTTTTCCTCAAGTAAGGGATCCAGTACAGTAGTTGCTTAGAGCAAATTACTTGCTCTATGAGAGTAATTGCGAGGTTGGTCTCAACAGCCCTGTAAGCTGGGTTAATGTTAACTGCTGTTTTAATAACAATATAAATATATACATATGGTATATTTTAAATGATATGGAAATGGAGCTCCTCCCGGGTTAGAAATTTAAAATTTATAGAAATCTTAGACCCATGGGAAAACTTCTTTGGAAAAAGATGGAATTGGGGGGGAGGACAGAAAAATATCTTATTTTCCTATCAAACCTGAACATATTTTCCTCCTCTAACAACATAAAATGCATTATTTATAACTTGGTAGCATATGAAATCATACTAATTGACATATTTATGAACTTTAAAAGTTAAAAAATGCAGCTGTTTTCTACAAGCAAAACTTCAAATATACCCAACACCAGAGAGAGAGAGAGAGCTACACACAGTTGCTTCCTGTGCCACCCTGCGACATGTATCTTAATTTTTGCCATTTCAGAGGTTGGAAAAAAATAGAAGAACTTTTTAAAAATTGTAGTAAGAGAGTGTAGCATTTGGGCAAAAATAGTGATATAGTAACAGTTGGTAGGAAGTGAATCAATCATATTTAGATACCAAAAACTATAACTTTGAAAATGCTGAACTTTTGAAATTATCCTAAACATACTGATTACAGCAAAAAGAAAGCAAATGTGAATGAAACAAAACATTCTTGAAAATAACAGTTTGGCATTTTGAGTGACTAAGCCATGCTATATTTTTAAATGTAAACAAAGTGGGTAGCACGGTATAAAATAAATAAATCCCTCATTCCAAAAGAGTTTTTAAAAACAGTACACCTGGAGGGTTTTGAAAGAAGAGAATCAGGAAAAAAAATCTCCCCTAAATTTTTCACTTTTTTCTGGGCCTTCACTTCTCTGCTCTGGGTCATACTTGTTCATTCCCTGCTATCCTTGCTGTTGGAAGCATTACAGTTGCATTGGGAATAGGAGAGTTTGAGGTGTTTTCCTCTAGGGAGTGGTTGAAACTCGGCTTTGCTTTCCTTTCTTCCTGGGATAGGAATTCAGACTTTTCATCCCCACTATCCTCCTTAGATACAGCAGGATGAAAAATTAGCCCCCTGTTCTATCTTGAAGGCTCCACTTAATAGGTTTGCTTTCAGAGCTTCATCCTTTTCTTCACTGGTGCATTACTTCCTCAGTATGATTGTTCAAATGACTTGAAGATTGGTGTGGTATTTAAGATGTGAACTTAATGGAACAATACTGAAGATATATTTGGTTCTTAAATGGGGCTGTAAGGCAAGGGGAGTGGCAGAATGCCTACTTCTATCTGAGTCTGTACATGTACTCACATTTCTCAAGGGGGAGAACAAAGAAAGGTCCTGTCTTTATTAGGAAGACACCATGATGCAGTTTAAAATGCTGTAGCCCAGGGGTGGCCAAACTGTGTCTCGGGAGCCACATGTGGCTCTTTCGTATATATTGTGCGGCTCTCAAAACCCCCACTGCCCCATTGGCCAGCTTGGAGAAGGCATTTGTCTCTTTAAATCACTTATTCAAGCCAAGCTAGCCAGCAGCTTGGAGAATGCATTTAAAGTTAAAGTTGATTTATTTCCACCTCTCTCCCCATCTTCCTTCCTTCCTTCCTTCCTTCCTTCCTTCCTTCCTTCCTTCCTTCCTTCCTTCCTTCCTTCCTTCCTTCCTTCCTTCCTTCCTTCCTACCTACCTACCTACCTACCTACCTACCTCTGACGTTCATGTCTTCTGCCTCTCAGATAGCTGACGTTTATTTGATGAGGCTCTTACATTAAACAAGTTTGGCCAACCCTGCTATAGCCTTACTTGCACAAGGCTATTCTGGACTCCATGCAATGTTTTTTAGTACACAGCCATAGACAAGTAATAGGCAGCTAGCTGACTAGTACTTCACCCTTGAAGTTTTGCCAAACTTGGTTCTTGCTTTGTAATGTGTTCTTTAAATGGGGTCTTTTTATTTCTGTAATATTCACACAACTTGAACCTTCATTGCTAGAGTTGTAAACTAAGGTAAATCTGAGTTGCTGGGTCTTAAAGTTGACTGTCTTAAAAACTAATATGAGTTTTGTGAATTGTGAGAGGACTTAGTGGCATAGTCAAATGGAGTAGGCTTGAGATTACAATGGACTGCAAGTACAATAGTAACTGTGTCCTATTGTAAGAACATAAGAGCCCCCCCTGCTGGATCGGACCAGTAGTCCATTTTGTCCAGCATCTTGTCTCACACAGTGGCCCACCAGTCCCTAGATGGCCACCAACAGGGCATAGAGGCTGAGACCTCCCCCCTGGTGTTGCCTCCTGGCTCTGGGATTTGGATGCTGACTGCATCTGAATGTGGAGGTTCCCCTCAGTCACCATGGCTAGTAGTCATTGATGGACATATCCTCCATAAATTTATCTAATCCCCTTTTAAAACCATTTGTTCCTGTGGCCATCATGACATCTTCTGGCAGCGAACTCCACATTGCAATCACTCACTGTGTCAAATAGTATTTCCTTTTGTCCATCCTGAACCAGCTGCTGATCAGCTTAATTGAATGTCCTCAAGTTCACGCACCATTTTATAAATCTCTTATCATGTCACCCCTTAGTCATCTCTTTTCTAAACTGAAAAGTCTCAGGCTCTTCAGCCTTTCCTCATAAGGGGGTGCTCCAACCCCCTAATCATCTTGGTTGCCCTCCTGTGTATTTTTTTTTCCAGCTGTGCAATGTCCTTTTGGAAATATGGTGACCAGAACTGTACACAGTATTCCAAATGAGGCCGCATCACAGATCTTTACAGGGGCATTACACTATCGGCCATTTTATTCTCAGTCCCTTTCTTAATAATCCCTAACATGGAGTTTGCCTTTTTTTTTTTACCACTGTAGCACACTGGGATGACACTTTCTCGGGTGATTTGTTCAGGCAGCCAGCGCCACAGATGTGAGATTGGTATCATTACCTAAAATACAGTGAGCATGATCCAGCCAAACTTGAGCACTTAGCTCCAAATAATTTCCGGGAACACGGAAGGAGTCTCATTCTTAATTGTCGCATTGAAGTCATTAAGTCTTTAAAGTGCACCTGATGGGGTTGTATTAACTGGGGATAATTTACTTCCACGCATTTGCATCAAAGTCAAGGTGGATATAAGACTATGGATAGTTGGCTGAATGAAACAATTAACATCTGTCCTTTTCCAAAGCTTGGAGAAGCAACAGATGGCAAAGAATGATTTGTAGTAGAGCAAAGTAGGAGTCAAGCACACCTTTAAGACAAAGTTTTATTCAGAATTTAAGCTTTTGTGTGCTCTAAGCACACTTCATCAGACGAGGAATCGGGTACGGTGTACAGAGTAGGCAGTGATTTGTAGTCATGCTGAGCTTTGAAAACATTCTTCCAGGTTCCAGTATCCTTGCCAAGAAAACCCCATGGACAGTAACAAAAGGCTAGTTGTGGTGCTGGAAAAGACTCTTGAGAGTCCCTTGGACTGCAGGAAGATCAAATCAGTCAGTTCTAAAGGATATCAACCCTGACTGTTCCCTGGAAGGTCAGATGATGAAACCGAAGCTCAAATACTTTGGCCACCAAATGAGATGGGAGTTCTCACCGGAGAAGACTCTGATGCTGGGAAAGACAGAAGGCAAAAGAAGGGGATGGCAAAAGATGAGATGGCTGGACACTTTACTGATGTAACTATCATGAATTTGAGTGGACTTCGGAGGGTGGTGGAAGACAGGAGGGCCTGGCGTGACTTTGTCCATGGGGTCGCAAAGAGTCGGACTTGACTGTGCGACTGAACAACAAAAAGGTTCCATCGAAGTGCAGTGTGGCATGAACGAGATCCTTGCATCCCTCTAACCTTTGAACCAGGTAAAGCAGTGGATGGTGTCCACCAGAGCTCGGGTTGACAAGGCTCCTTCTCCAAGCGTAACTGATCACCAAAGCCGAACACAGAAGAGGAGGAATTGGGAGAATCACATGTGTAATCTGTTGCATAGACAAGACGTAGTCTGGTCAGATAGCTGGCTGAGCATTGGCTGGCTTAGGTTTTGGGTTCTTTACAGTTCGTCTGAAATACAGACTTAATCCCAATTGAGGGCAGTTTCAGGTTAATATTTTTAGAGTCAAACATTTCTGACTTCATCCTGAAGATAAAACTGCTGTGGGACACAGCAATATGACTCAATGTAGCTTTGGCATCCCTCTGAGAGGCAAATGGAATTCATCTCTCCTACCGTCTTGGATGTAATGGGAAATCCTATGTTAATGACATATTAGGTTCATAATGTATGCTGTAAAGGCTGGTTCTGGGGTGATTAAAATGCCCTTAGGATGGTGTCAGTTGTCATCTTAAGTTCTGTCCCATTCTGCCCTTGCAGTGCCCTCATCCTGCTTGACTATATGTTGGCTTAGAGTTTTGTCTATTGACGCTTTGCTTTTAAGGAGGATAGATCCAGGTGGGCAGCCATGTTGGTCTGAAGCAACAGAATAAAGTTAGAATCCAGTGGCACCTTTAAGACCAACGAAGTTTTATTCAAGGTATGAGCTTTCATGTGCATCTGTACATTTCATGTGTCCGGAGAAGCGTGCGTGCATACAAAAGCTCATACCTTGAATAACACTCCATTGGTCTTAAAGGTGCTACTGGACTCTGTGTTAAGGAGGTGCAAATGCCTAGAGTAGACTGCAGTGCTGTCACAACATCTGGGGTCATTTCATTTGAGTGGCATAGGCTGATGTGGTGTAACAGTCGCATTTCAGCCTATGTGTTTGTTGGGATAGTACGTTAGACCTTGAAACTACACTGCCGTTCCCATCTTCTGCAGGGACACTGCAAAGTTTTGAGCCTGTGGTTCAACCTTATGTTCAGTATGTTTAGAACTGAGAAGCAAATTGGCTCAAATCAGTGTTCTGGTGTAACTTATTTAACAGTTGTTTCCTGGATACAAAGCAGGATGAAATTTAGAGGATTTTGTGGATGGTTTTGTTAAAAGAAATTAAATAGATTTAAACCTCGATCTGATTTATAAAATAGGCAGTGAATTACTATTATAAATTAGGTTGAAACAACTGAACCTGCTCTTGTTTAAAGAAAAGAACAAGCTTATTCCCTTGGAAGTGCTGTGTGAGGGCTGTCAACTTATGCAATAGTATACAGACACAATAAACATGTTCTGAGTCAAAATATAGTACAAAGGTAGAGCTGTGCAAAGTTTGCATTGTTGCTGTCAGGGTTGTGTAAGGCAGAAGCGACTTCTGAGCCAGCACGGTGTAGTAGTTAAGAGCAGAGGACTTTAATCTGGAGAACCAGATTTGATTCCTTATGCCTCCACATGCACTTTCTTAGCTCCACGTTCCTCACCAGGTCCTGTTGTGGGGAAGGTGATTGTAAGTCACTTGGGGACTCCTTTGAGAAAAGTAGGGTGTAAAAGCCAACTCTTCTTCTTAAGGCCATCTATGATGGTAATCATAGAAGTTGCTTAATGGGGATGGATTAGAGCTGTGATGGGAAATAAGCAGAAAGCATTCTACAATCCATACTTCAGCTTGGTTCACAGGTTATTTTCTGTACTGTTCTTTTTTCTCATGGGGTTTATCTATCACACAAGCAGCATATATAGCATTTGAAGCAGAAGAGTTTTGAAAAGCCAATTGGAAGGTATGTTTTGCCTCTTCAGAGGTGGAACCTGCTGGTTGAGCAGAAAGCGTGTGTGTGTGTGACTGTATTCTGGGTATATGGATTTCCAGCTGATTACACATATGTATTGCCTTTGCTGGATACAAACAATAGTATGCTGCATGTAATATAATATGTTACTAGAAGCATATACAAATTTAAGCAAATGTACCTTTATCAATTCAAGCTGTATTATATGCTGTATTATATCAATTCATGCTGTCTTATATTACAAGCAAATAATTGAACCTGAGAAACGCAATGCCTGAAAACTAAGCGGCAGGTATTAACCTTTAAAATTGCTTTAAATCAAACTCTCCGTAAATATGCTGTAATGTTTGAAATGATGATGTCGCAGTGGGGCTTAAGACAATGGTTTTCTCAGTTGTTAAAATGCATTCTGCAGGTATGTATCATACAATCACATCCCTCCACTTCCTAGTGAGATCATTCGCTGCTTTTTCTTCTTAGTGGTTTTAAGAGAGGCCTTTGCAAGTAATGTAGGGGGAAAAGGTAATAATTGGACAGTCATCACAGGACTCGTAAATTATTTAAATTCCCTTGATATCGGAATCACCAAAATCAGCTTGTAAGGTGACAGTGCTGAACTACAATGGAAAATATTTTGAAATTCCTGGGTGCCAGTGGAGATTTTGGGAAGTTCACTGGGCAATCTTGGGTCACTAGAAGAAGAAGAATTGCAGATTTATACCCCACCCTTCTCTCTAAATCAGAGACTCAGAGTGGCTTACAATCTCCTATATCTTCTCCCCCAACAACAGACACCCTGTGAGGTGGGTGGGGCTGAGAGGGCTCTCACAGCAGCTGTCCTTTCAAGGACAACCGCTGCCAGAGCTGTGGCTAACCCAAGGCCATTCCAGCAAGTATAAGTGGAGGAGTAGGGAATCAAACCCGGTTCTCCCAGATAAGAGTCCACGCATTTAGCCACTACCCCAAACTGGCTCTCTTGGCCTATCATACTCTTGGCCTAACTTTCATCACAGGTTAGACCAAAAGTATGTGAAAGTAAAACAGAGTGGAAAATAGTGTTGTCTTGGGTCCCATTGGAGAGAAAGGCAAGGGTATAAATGAAGTCAATAAATAAAATCTTAAGAACATAAGAAAAGCCATGTGTGATCAGGCCAGTGGCCCATCCAGTCCAACACTCTGTCACAAAGTGGCCAGAAAAACCAGGCTCCATCAATGGGGCCAGGACACTAGAAGTCCTCCCACTGTTGCCCTTCCAAGCACCAAGAATACAGAACATCACTGCCCCAGACAGAGAGTTCCGACAATACCCTGTAACTAATGGCCACTGATGGACCTCTGCTCCATATGTTTATCCAATTCCCCTCTTGAAGCTGACTGTGCTTGCAGCTGCCACCACCTCCTGTGGCAGTGAATTCCATGTGTTAATCACTCTTTGAGTGAAGAAGTACTTCCTTTTATCAGTTCTTCAGAATCTTAAAACAGTGGAGGCTGCTTTTCTATGAGGCAGTGTAATGTTTTGTGGGGCTGAATCTGATTCAGTGGGTCACTTCATAGAAAAATATTCTCATCTTAAAAGAATATGGGGGTTCTGAGGTGTGGAGGAATAGTAGCTCAGCTGTAAGAGCTAAGAGTCTTTTGGGGGGAAGAGGCTATTGACTGAATTCAGAAGGCACATGGAAAGGATTTATCTGCTCTTAAAAATAGCTACTGAGAAGTCACGTGGACATTTGAGGGAGCCTCATAGAACTGGGCCTAAAAGTAGAAAGCTCCAGAGTTCAACATCCCTATTTTTATGTACGCCTTCCTTTACAGCATCGATCTCTCTTTCTTCCCAAAGTTTTCTTCCTTCACCTCCTTTGAATTCCTACTGAGATTTACTTCAGAATTTCTGCAGCTTGTATTAAAACTCTACAAACTTTACCTTTTCAAACATGTCCAGAGATCGAAATAAAATACTTCCTGTCATAGAAATAATTTCCCTGTTCACTGACTTTGGTCAGAATGCTTCCTTAGTTCCTGGGTTGAGCAATCCATGTTTAAAGCATTGTACTGGTAACTAGTACGTTTAAAACTTCCATGAAAAAATGAACATAAACTGAAATGAACGTAGCTATCCATCTTCTGAAATTACCAACTTAGTCTATCAGATGATGAAATTTCTTAATATCTATCTGATAAGAGTTGATAGCATAGGTAAAGTGATGTATCTCATTTCAGCTTTTATTCGACTAAACATTTATTCGGCTGTGCACATTTTAACTTAAATGTATGTGAAAACTTCCACTGACTTTAAAATACCTACTCCTAATTTCTTATTTATGTGTTTTTTGGATTGATCTGAAATTCATCTGTATTTTTAATTAGTGGATTTTAATTAGTAAATTTGTTTGATTTTATGCTTAGTTGTTTTAGAAATATGTAATTTTTAAAAAAATTGATGTGACCCGCCCAGAGCCCATTGGGGAGGGCGGGATAGAAATGTGAATGAATAAACAAACAAATATCAATGCTGGGAAGGCTTTAGGCTTGAAAACCTGGCAGCAGATGACAAAACGTGTTCATCATGACTGATAATCCCCTGTTAAGCGCTTAGTTAAAACATGATTGACTTAGCATAGATTAATACCTTATTGGATCAGCAAGCTACTAGATCCTCTAGTGAAAGAGATCGTTTTAACCTCCTTTGTGGTTCTCGTTAAGTGAAACGAATGTAGCAGAGCATTGGACTTAAAAACAAAACTACTCATTTCACTTTTTCCCTGCAGTGTTAAAGTAGCAGTTGTATTCATAGACATCAGACAGAGAAGTACAGTATCTCATTTTCTGTCCCAAATGCCCAAAACTAACTTTCGGATTTCACTTTTGATATATTTTCTTTATTACTGACTGCGATGAACAGCTGTATCAGTCCTGCAGTTTTCAGTGATTTGTGTAGAAGGTGAAATCAGTTTGCTTGATTATTAAGATTTTAGAATACTTTATATGTACTTGTAAAATGACCGAACTGAGGCGATTCTACTTTGGTTGCAGTATGAGAAGAAAAGACAGTTATGCTTGGAAAAGTTGAAGGCAGCAAGAAAAGAAGAAAGAGCCAACATGAGATAGTGACTTAATCAAAGAAGCCATGACCCTCAGTTTGCAAGACCTGAGCAAGGCTGTTAACAATAGGATGTTTTGGAGGACACTAATCGATAGGTTCACTGCAAGTTGGAAGTGACTTGATGTCGCTTAACGCACACAAGCACACACTGAGTACTTGTGAGAGAGGGTAAGGTTTGTGAAATGGGTTTACTTCACATTTAAAATTTTGCACTAAGAAAAGGGGAAATTCGTGCATCCAGAAGCAGTAGTACTGAGTTTGTGGACTGTATAACAATTGACTTGCTTAAAAACAAGACTAAAATAATTTAATTGGTGGGCTGACAGAGACTTCTGGAAGCTAACAAGCAAGGAAAGATTTCACCTTCATGACCTCCTTATTTGTCTCCTAATACTTGGAGGTGCTGTATTCTACCAAGGGACATAATTTGGTTTTGTTGCTAGGACTGATGATTTATCTTATGCTAGTTTGTATAATCATTTGGGTTTAAAAGTGACTTTAAGTTAGTTAGATGGTTTGTGGTAGTAAACATAAACTGGTTATGTTATGTGAAGAAGCATTTTCTTTTGTATGACCTGAAATTAAATGCTGCTTGGTGAGTAGGGGTGTGTGCTCAGTATACACTCAGTATATACCAAATACCTTATTGGTATTTTGGGGGTATTTATTCAGCCAAATAGAGATTAGAGATCTGTACTCAACTATCAATATAGCTGAGCCCAAATAAAAGCTGATATTATTTGGCTTTTATTCGGGTATGGTACAGCTATACCGAGCTAGCACCAGTGAGATGACATGGCACTAGCAAATCCTCTCTTGCAGTTCTGAGCAGTGAAAGATCATCTGGATCAGCGGGAGCTGAGAGCCCCATGCGGCTTCAGCTGGGACTGGCTGGCTCCTTTGAAGCTTGGTTTAAACCAAGATACAAGAGGAGCAAGCTGAGGATTGGCTGGGGCAGTAGCAGCTCAGAGCTCCTGCTGCCTCAGATGATCTTCTCTCTGCTACGTCTGTGTGTAGGGGGGAGATACCTTACCTCGCACACCAGATCCTGGGGCCGACTTCTTCTGCAGGGCGATTTAACCCTTTAAATTCCTTTGGCTGGCCAAGCTGCAAGTGAACTCCTTATTAGTCTCCTAATAGTTGGAGGTGCTGGGGACATAATTTGGTTTTGTTGCTAGGACTGATGACTTACCTTATGCTAGTTCCGGGTTATCTTATGCTAGTTCTGGGTTCACTCACCTCGCAGCTTGCAAAAGGCATTTAAAGGGACCATCCATAAATTTGGCAATCCCGATTATTTCCTGGATCCCAGTATCTTTTAAAAAATAATATTTAGAGTTTTTTATACAGATAAGAAAAAGGAAGGAAAGGGGGAGAGGTAAAATAGATTAACCCTACAAAAAAGAGGGGGAAATATAATTCAGGTACTACAACTAAAAAAGAAGGAATGATATGATTCTTTCTGCTGCCAGAATGCATACATTTACTAGTTACAACCTTAGTCCAATATCAGAACAAAGGAAATTTATCACTTTTCTGTATAAATTTACTCTCTTTGCCTTTTAATTTCCAAAACCATAAGTCATCAACTCATTTTTTTTCTTTTTCATGCAAAAAGTCCATAAAGAGTTTCCATATAGGTATAAAATTACCGTAAGTAAAATCTTATCTTTTATCAAAGATGCAAGTTTGGCCATATCTGCACATTCCATTATCTTGACCATCTATTCCTCTATTGGAGATATACACACACAGTTTTCCAGTTGTGAGCATGCCACAGTCTTGCTGCTGTTATAAGCAAAAATAAAGTCCCATTCGTCTTCTCAAGTTGTTTATCCATTAATGTATTTGTATCCAATTTTATAGCCTTATTACAAGTCCGCCATATATGGTAAAATGTGCCTTCATGATGGTGGCATTTCTAGCATTTATAACATTTTTATATGTTTTAACTAGCTTATCTGGAGTTATATACCATTGGTGCATGATTTTATAAAAGTTTTCTTTTAAATTAGAACTTGAAGTAAATTTTAGACCATTGAGCCATAAATGTTCCCATCCTTCCATTTGCATTGAATCACCGAAATTTTTCAACCACTTTATCATACATTATTTACCTGTTCTTCTGTTTCAAATTTCAACGAACGTTTATACATTTTAGCAATAGTTGGTCATTTTGTACACAATTCTGTTTCAAATACAGTTGTAGATCAAAACTACCCATCCTTTTATCGAGTATAAATATTCCTAATAATTTTGTTTAGAAAAACTATTGGCAACTGTAACAGAAAGACTCTCGTTTTCATTTTACAATCACCCTGAGAAAAATCTAGACTTAGCTGAGGTAGATACTCTGATGGAGATACTAAGAGAAGAAATTAACAATTAGATAGAAGGAAAACAGAACTTATTGTATTAAAGTGTATTCCAAACTTGCTGGGGTTTTTTTGTTGTTGTTGTTGCAGGGAATTAAATTGATACTGTGTAATTTATAAATAAAGTAAGATGACTTGAAATGCCAAATGTTCTTTTGGATCACAGTGTAGAAGAAAGAAAGTATTTTTGGTTGGTTCTAGACTGAGCTGAGGTAGATACTCTGATGGAGATATTAAGAGAAGAAATTAACAAATAGACAAACAGAAGGGAAATGGAACTTATTGTATGAATGGTTATGGGGGAAAGATAATAAGAATATAGTGTAAAAAGGGGTTAACTGTAGTATGTATGATTTGGTTTAGGTTAGAACAAAGGATTTGTATTCTAATGATATAAGTATATAATGCATCCCGCTGTCTACATCCCTAAGTTTATGTTTTGTGTATGTATATATATATATATATATATATATATATATATATATATATATATATATATATATATATATATATTGTTATTGTTGTTGTTAAATGTAATAAAAAGTTAAAAACTCAAAAAAGAAAAAAAGAAAAATCTAAAATATCCCGGTATGTTCAATACTTTTATTTAGTAACCATGCTAATATTGGGAGTTGAGAATATTGGGGAAACCAATATTTTTCAGGTTCAGTATACCTGAACCCAAAAAATGCCCCAATTTTTTTTTTTTTTTGCATACTCCTGTTGGTGAGCATCAAGATGTTCCCTATGTTATCATACTCCATTTCCTCTCTGCCTTTGAGCAGCAGCTGCCAGTGCAGTTGAGCTAGAGAGTGGGGAGGAGAGGAAATCTAAGTGTGCAGTACAGCAATTGTTCTTGAATGAAATATTTGCCAGAAAACAGAGGCATGTGCATTAGTGGCGACACATCAAAGTCTGAGTCCTGGTATTATGATCAACATATCTGTAAAAATTCTCCCACTGCCCCATTTGAAATATGTCAATCTGTTAGTTCACTGTTTTCTAAGCTGAGAAGCCATCACCTCTTAAGCTTTTCTTATAGGAGAAATGCGGCAACTCCTTGATCTGTGTGGTTGCCCTTTGCCTTTTCTGGCTGGATTGAGCAACATGGGCAAAAATCTGGATGCGGTTGAACCACAGACTTATATAACAGTTTTATGATATTTAAGTTTTTTCCTAGTGCTGAATGGCTGTTTTGGTTAACTGTAGCTATTCTCAATGAACTAAAAGATCCAAGATCTTCATTATGGATTGGAAGGCAGCCAAGAAAGCAGGCTTGCAATTTCACATGTATTATCTGCCCTCAGACACATGGAACTGCTTCACATGGAGTCAGAACAAGGGTCTGTCATTGGCTGCTTGACTGGCAACAGCTCTCCGGGGCTTCAAGTTGAAGTTTCTCGCTTCACCTACTAGCTGAACCTGTTAAGATGCTAGGGCTTGAATCTTGGTGGTCTTCTGCATGATAATTGTTGTTGTTGTTCAGTCGCACAGTCGAGTCCGACTCTTTGCGACCCCATGGACAGAGTCACGCCAGGCCCTCCTGTCTTCCACCATCCTCCAAAGTCTGCTCCAATTTGTGTTTGTTACATCAGTAACGCTGTCCAGCCATCTCATCTTTTGCCATCCCCTTCTTCTTTTGCCTTCTGTATTTCCTAGCATCAGGATCATTTTACTTTTTTTTGCCATTGAAGATAGCGATTCCCCCTCTTACTGGTTTTCTGATGTCTTCAGACATTTTGATTGGTTTTTTATGTATTGCGATTTGCTCTTCTTCCTTTGTCACTACTAATAAACATTTGAAACCATTGAACTCATACGTTTTTTAATTTTTATTTTATCTTGGCAGACTTGCAAAAATGGTATTTTCCACATCTATCACTAAATGAATTTGCAGTCATTTCAGTCAGTCCTTGATGTTAACCTTCTAGAATAGAACCGTAGAATCTGGAGAGTTGGAAGGGACCAGACAAGCCATCTAGTCCAAGCTCCTGCTCAAGACGGGATCAGCTTAAAGTGTCCCTGACAAGTTCTTGTCCAGCAGCTGCTTGAAGAAGTCACCACTTAAGGAGCCAGTTACACCACTGAACTACTCTTACTGTTAAAAAAAAAAAATTCCTAGTATCCAGTTGGTATCTTTCCACCCTTAATTTAAACCCAGTAGTGCTCTCTTCTAAGTGACAGCCTTTCAGATACTTCAAGAGGACAGTCATGTCCCCCTCCCCCTATCTCCTCTTCTCCAGACTGAACATTTCCGAGTCCCTCAAGCTATCTTTCTGTCTTTTGTCACCCTCTTCTACATCCACTCCATTCCGCTCCCATCCTGTTTGAAGTGAGGCTTCCAGAACAAGGCACAGTACTCAAGGTATGGCCTGGCCAATGCGGTGTACAGCGGTACTATGACATCTTCCAATTTGGATGTTGTGCTTCTGTTGATACTCACCAAGACTTCATTGGCCTTTTTTGCCGCTGCATTACACTGACTGCTTGTACTTAGCTTACAGTCCATCCGTGCTCCAAGATACGCATCTTTGCAATCTTGAGGTTATATTGACATAGTAAACTTTATAATGGGCTACACTGATAAAGCGATCTAATGCCTCAGTGGTTACAAAATGTGGTCCACTTGCTGATATGGGATTGTGGGTGAAACTTGAAGAGAGCATTGCATCACTGTTTCAGCTGACTTCCTATTTTCTTTCAGGCATGATTCAGGGTGGTGGCGTTGACCTATATAAACCTTTTAGGCCAGCTTACGTAGGAGAACGGCTCCTCAGTTATTGCATCATAATCTTTCAGAGCAGCGAAGAACACCCTTCTAATTATTCTGCCCATCTGTCCCTTAACGTGCAGAGAACTTGCCAGAGCCCTGACCCAAGGCAGTCAGGTACATTCTGGAGAACTCTCCTTCCTCATTGACCTCCATGAATGGAGCTGGTGAACTCGACTTGCTCTGGTTACATTCTCAGGGCTCTGGGGACCTCTGAGTGCTTTGCCCTATAAACAACTTATGCTCAGTTCTTGGATGAAATTAAAAGAAGTTGCAAGGGCAGAAATAAAGATGGAGACTTGAAAGGGTATCAAAGAACGAATGCGGCATTTGTCTTGGAGAGATGGGAAGAGAAAGAAGGAACATCACGGGGATAGGCTGTTATGGGGGAAAGGTGCATTCCAAAAAGAGACACGGGTAAAGAGTATATATGACTGGTTGGATTGTGGCATGTGCTCATGTAGACACACTGGTAATGTTTGTGAAAGGAAGGCAGACAAAGTAGTTGTGTATTAAACAAAAGCAAGAGAATCAGTAAGAGGGAAATATTCAATATGAGAGAAACCCTTAGAGAGTACCTGAAAAGTGTTTCTTGTGATGGTAGAGGCATATCTTTGGAAACTTTATTCAGGGCCCTGTCTGGCATTACTGCCATTCCATTTAGAACCTATGTACATTTTTGATGGTTGAAAAATACTTCTTTGTGGCAAAGTAGAAGAGTCATCAGTTTTCCCCTCTTGGAGGTAAAAAAGTCTACCTTCTCTCTGCTGCTCTTGACGGTCTCAGATCCTACTGGAGCCTAATAAAATCAGATCCCTGTGGATTCACCTGTTAGTTGGGTCTCCCCCAACGGGGAATAGGTGAGGTTAGAAATATAAATTCTCCTCCTGGTGCTTTAATACGCCCTGCGGGAAGCATTTGAACATGTGCTCTCAGTGGCTGTCCCTTAACGTGCAGAGAACTTGCCAAAGCCTGGACCCAAGGCAGTCAGGTACATTCTGGAGAACTCTGCTTCCTCATTGACCTCCGTGAATGGAGCTGGTAAAATGCCTTTAACATTTAACAGCATTCCTTTTCAGGTTCCCATTTTCCCCAGAAGTCTGAGGGCTGCATTTTAAAGGTGAAGAAAGAAATTAAGCTCAACCCCTCCCTCCCCGGGTCAACCTCACTGCTGAAAATTACCCAGTATCCATAAGCTGCTTTTACACAGTTGTGTGTTCCCATTTGCTTTCTTCAGTGGTGGTAAAAGTGACATGAGGGTAGAGATTTTCAGCACAAAAAGTAGGGCCTCGGGTTACTTGATTTTTTCCTCACTAAATAGTACACTACGCGTCTGCATCCTGTTGAATAAAACGAAAAGGCTGGTCAGAATGATCACAGAGTGGTGCGTAATGTTTAGTTCCGACCTGATCTTGTCAGACTCAAGAGCCGTTGCATTCTGTGTCGCTTTCTCCCTCCCTATCCTAATGCCACTTTATGTTTTACATAAGTTGTGTGGGTGCCAAACATTGCATGGGGATTGCCCATAGGACACGTCTGTAGGAAATTTCCTTTGCCCAATTCATCGTCGTAGGAGTTGAGCTTTTGCACCTCAGAAAGCAGGGATCTGGAGAGTGGGAGATTCCTTTCCACGGTCAGCACAACCCAGTAGGCAGCTTCCCTTTCCTGTGTGAGGTTTAGGAGTAAGGAAAGGCCTTTTGAGCCTTTGCGGAGGTGGACGTTCTGAGTATTAAACTATGTTTACCATCTGAGAAGAGACTGTTACTCCTTCATTATATTTTTACAAATGGGGACCTGTGAAGGACTTGTGAGGATATGTCCCTTCTCTTGCTAGAAGGAAAAGAGGTGGGGGGCTGAATGCTAGCGGTGTTTCAAACTGGCGGGGGTGGGGGTGGAATCTTGGCAGCTGCAGGCCCCCTCCCAGACCAAGCACTTCTGGGGCTCAACTGCCCCCAAGTTAGTTTGCAGCACTGACTGGGGAGGACATTGCCAGAACATGGGAGCTGACCACCGATGCCAAGGCTCCCTCATAGCCCCACCACACTCAGTGCCCACCGTCTCCGGATGTTCTGTTCTTTCCCGCTTGCAGCTAGGAGGAGAATGTGGTGGGGAGGGGGGCAGCAGTAGGAGCCCAAACACGACTCGTGTTTGACAACATCTTTTCCTTGCTGCTCCCCTCTTTTTCTCCTGGTGGTGAGGAAGAGGTGGGGGGGAGGCTGAGGACAGTGGTAGCTGTCCAGACCCAGGTAGCATCCAGCACTCGTGCTCCCTGTCCTTTTCCATTTGTCTTTTCCATTCTAATAGTGTCCCCCTGCCCCACCCAGTGGCCAAAGCATCTTAGCATTGCTTGGCAACTCAGGCTGGCCGGTGAAATGTTGTGATGTCCTCAGTCTCTGTCTTTTCTTTTTAAGTTTGGGGATTTTTAAATCCCTGTCATCTTTTCTCGTCATTCAGTTCTTTCTTAGAAAGATTCTCCCCTTTCAGTATATGGCCCTAATTTGCAGATTCAGCGACCCATGTCTAGGGTCACATTCTGAATTAAACATAAATCCTGCTTTATCCAGTGTGGCTTACAAGAGTCAGAATCTAATACAAAGGTCAGTACAGAATATTCCTCAGGGAGGGGTAGATTTTTAGCTAAATTGCAGCCAGGCATCCCTTCCTCTGCTGACCTTACTGATGCTGTTAGAATACGGGTGGCCAAACTTGCTTAACATAAGAGCCACACAGAATAAACATCAGATGTTTGAGAGCAGGCAAGGAGGGGGGGGGAGGTAGAAGGGGGGAGGTAGAGGTAGAAAGAAAGCAACTTTAACTTTAAATGACTTCTCCAAGCTGCCGGCTGGCTTGGCTTGGAGAAGTAATTTAAAGCGGCAATGGTTTTTCCAAGTCGGACGATGTGAAATATGTGTGAGAGAGCCACATGCGGCTCCCAAGCCGCAGTTTGCCAACCCCTCGCACTAGAACTTGCTCGCTAGCTAACTTGTTTGCTAACATGGAGTGCAGATTTTGCCACATCACTGTGTCTTAGTATAGCGTGTGAGCGTATGGTTAAAAGAAGTTGCCTTGGAGCAAAAGCTTAAGATACCCTGTTGATCTTGTGGTATGATGCCATTGACCATATATTCCTACGCTTTCCTGTCTGAGGGGTGCTTTTAGAAGCTATATTTACTCTCCGGTGTTGGCAGCCTCCACAAAGCATGCATGCAATCGCTGGAATATCCTTTATAACAGTTTGTCATCACATCACTTTATAGCACGATAGGCAACACTGAAAATATTTGGGTGCCTTCGTCATATCTTTCGGTATACGTTACTTTTAAAATTGTACTTCTCTGTCTACCCAGCAAACCCTGAGAGTGTTAGATTGAGTTAAAAACAAAAACTTGTACCTGAATAAAAAACTTTATTTGAAAATACCTGATGATTTGTGTACATGTACAAATACCTGGTGCTGACAACATTAGCACCATATTAAAAGAGCATGTGTATTGCTTCCATAAACAAACTGATGATAACATTGGACACATCATGCGGTCGGTTGTCATGGAGTAAGTATGATGTCTGAAAAGAAATTCTCTACCACTTGGAAAACTTTTCCATTACTATATCCTCATTAAGGTGTTTTCGTGTTCCTGTACCTGCTGGTTTGGGACCTTAGCTAGGTTTACAAAAGTCATGCGGCAGTTTGCACAAACTAGCAGCAAAGAGATGGTTGTGGTAGCGATGTGTGTGCACATTCTTGTGACAATCTTGGTGTAGTATCATTATTAGTGTGATCCAAGTGGGCAGCCGTGCTGGTCTGAAGCAGTTGAATAAAGTAGGAGTCAAGTGGCACCTTTAAGACCCAACGAACTTTTATTCAGAACGTAAGCTGAAGAAGTGTGCTTTTAGCACACTTTACAGTCTTAAAGGTGAAACTTGACTCCTGCTTTGTTCATTATTAGTGTGTTCACCATGCTGCCCTTTTTGATTAACAGAGTCCCCCCCCCCCCCCCCCCGAAAATAACTATGGGCAACTGGATGGGGAAACTGAGTAGTGCAATTCTGGCAATCATTTTGAAAGCTTTAAAAGTTTATGGCTTAGATTCAGGCTATGGTTTCTGTATGCCCAGGGAGAAGGTGCAGTTTTCACAGCCTTCTTCTCTGGCAGTCAGATTGTCCCCAGAAATGAACATATGAAGCTGCCTTATACTGAATCAGACCCTTGGTCCATCAAAGTCAGTATTGTCTACTCAGACTGGCAGCGGCTCTCCAGGGTCTCAAGCTGAGGTTTTCCACACCTATTTGCCTGGACCCTTTTTTGGAGATGCCAGGGATTGAACCTGGGACCTTCTGCTTCCCAAGCAGATGCTCTACCACTGAGCCACCATCCCTCCCCATGCTGCTCTTGGAGCATGAGGGAGATGGTTTGAGGAGGGGAGTTGCTAAACCCTTGGAAATTGTAGGTGAAATTCAAATTGTAAAGTGCTAAATACATATTGTAAATAAATCTGAAGTAGTTTGACCTTGATGATGCAAACCCTGTGTAGAGAGATAAAAATTCTGGAAATTCTGAAGCCACAGGGGAAAAATTGCTCCCCCCCCCAAGGAAAAAAAAACTGAAAGGGGGAGGAGTTAAGAACATACGCACATAAGAGAAGCCATGTTAGATCAGGCCAATGGCCCATCCAGTCCAACACTCTGTGTCACACAGTGGCAAAAATTTTATATACACACACACACACACACACACACTGTGGCTAATAGCCACTGATGGACCTCTGCTCCATATTTTTATCTAAACCCCTCTTGAAGGTGGCTGTGCTTGTGGCCGCCACCACCTCCTGTGACAGTGAATTCCACATGTTAATCACCCTTTGGGCGAAGAAGTACTTCCTTTTATCCGTTTTATCCTGTCTGCTCAGCAATTTCATCGAACGCCCACGAGTTCTTGTATTGTGAGAAAGGGAGAAAAGTACTTCTTTCTCCACGTTCTCCATCCCATGCATTATCTTGTAAACCTCTGTCATGTCACCCCGCAGTCGACGTTTCTCCAAGCTAAAGAGTCCCAAGCGTTTCAACCTTTCTTCATAGGGAAAGTGTTCCAGCCCTTTAATCATTCTAGTTGCCCTTTTCTGGACTTTCTCCAATGCTATAATATCCTTTTTGAGGTGCGGCGACCAGAACTGCACACAGTACTCCAAATGAGACCACACCATCGATTTATACAGGGGCATTATGATACTGGCGGATTTGTTTTCAATTCCCTTCCTACTAATTCCCAGCATGGCATTGGCCTTTTTTATTGCAAACGCACACTGTCTTGACATTTTCAGTGAGTTCTCTACCACGACCCCAAGATCTCTCTCTTGGTCAGTCTCTGCCAGTTGAAATATATACTTTCCTGCGATCCTAAACCACTTTTACTTCCTCATCCAAAGAGTAATTAACACGTGGAATTGGTGGGGGCTACAAGCATAGACTGCTTCAAGAGGGGACTGGATAAATATATGGAGCAGAGGTCCATCAGTGTCTGTTAGCTGCAAGGTATAGATAGCAGAGTGGTAAAGCTGCAGTACTGTAGTCGGAGCTCTCTGCTCACATTCTGAGTTTGATCCCAGCAGAAGCTGGTTCAGATATCCGGCTCAAGGTTAACTCAGCCTTCCATCCTTCTGAGGTCAGTTAAATGAGGACCCACCTTGCTGGGGGGAAAGTGTAGAGGACTGGGGAAGGCAATGGCAAACCACCCCATAAAAAGTCTGCCGCGAAAACGTGAAAGCAACGTCACCCCAGAGTCGAGAACGACTGATGCTTGCACAGGGGACTACCTTTACCTTTTTTAATAGATGGAACACTCTGTCTGGGATAGTGAGGCTCTGTATTCTTGGTGCTTGAGGGGCAACAGTGGGAGGGCTTCTGGAGTCCTGGCTCTGCTGGTGGACCTCCTGATGGTGCCTGGGTTTGGGCCACTGTGTAACACAGAGTGCAGGACTGGACGGGCCATTGGCCCAATCCAACATGCCTTCTTTTATATTATTAACAAAAAAATAATGATTTCTTGTCTACATATGAGTAATTGAATTTGCCTGCATTTATCTATTGCTACCTGTCTTTCTTTTCACCATTTCCCTGCCTCTGTTTTCCCCAAGGTCACATAAACTTGTTTGGGGCTGGGAACAATCTTATGTGTACTAATAACAGTAATATACTCTTGATAATTATATACTTGTAACAGATATATACTCCAAGTCTGTACCATATCACAGCTGTATGACGTATGTTTATTATAGACTGAACTTAGCTATCTGTCTTACACAACAGCAGCAGCTATGTTTTGACCTGTGATATATGCACTGTTGTGATTGTATCTTAGCTTCCTCATAGAATAATGAGGAAAAAATGATTCCTACTAAATAACGCAACTCTGAGACATCTCTGCGATAGTATACGTGAGGTGTACAAGGCTGAAAAACATAAACGGTAGTGTGAGAAATCACTGATTAAGGGTGAACTTGCAAAAAAAAAAACCCTTGTACTTTCGTTTGAATTATACGTAACCCTGGTCTGAAGAATTGTGAAGGCATTCTTATATTTTGTTTTGTAGAGTTTGCTTGCCTCTGCTTTATTCTAGAGTTACCACCAGTGCATATGTAGCGCTTCCCTTTACCCCATTTTTTCCTTCTTTTTTTTTTTGGTTGACTATTAATACTTGAATCATGCATTGTTTTGGAACAATATCTCAGTCTATTCAACAGGGAAATTACTCTGTTTCATTTCTCTTACACTTAGGCATCAAGGATTTGATAACTGAAACAGATTGAATATCACGGGTCGTTTTGCAGAAAAATACGTAGGTGGTGGGGCTCATTCAGGGATTGTTATGCAGCTGCACCTACTTATTCAGTGGACAAGGTGGGGAAGAGGAGGGGGAACCATCAGAAAGGTTCAGGAGCTGTGCTCCTGTGAGCTCCTGCTGAATTCAAGGCCTGAATTTTACAAGGTTATTTGGTTTTAAAAATCAGTTGACAGATCAAATAAGACATTTGAAGTGTTTGATTTAAGCAGGGACAGAACTACGTGTAGTGCAACAGAATATAGTCCAGAATAGTGCTACCTACAGGACAGTACTGAGGTACTCTTCTTCTGCCCTCCACATACATATGTCTGACTTTATCCATATCAAATGTGTTGGATTTTTTTTTTTTCATCCACAGTTGTGTTTGTAAAGGTGGGTGTTGAAAAGTTTGGATTTTTATGGCTGTATCTGAAAGCACATACTCTGTAATGGAATCCGTATTATACTATTTTATGCGGAGAGTGAAGAAAATGTGGAATTTGCTTCCAGAGAACATAGTGATGGTCGCAGGAGTAAACAGCTTTTAAAAGTAGTGGGCAGTGTCTCACGAAAGCTCATACCCTGCCACAAATTTTGTTAGTCTTTAAGGTGCTACTGGACTCCTGCTCTTTCCTACTGCTACAGACAGACTAACATGGCTACCCATCTTGATCCAGCTTTAGAAGGTGATTAGATAGATTCATGGAGGATCAGTCTATCAATGGCAACTAGCCATGGCGACTGAGGGGAACCTCCACATTCAGAGGCCCGAAACCCTTGAATCCCAGAGACAGGAGGCAACATCAGTGGAACGCCTTTGCCTCTATGCCCTCTTGTTGGCTATCCACAGGAACTGGTTGGCCCCTGTGCAAGACACGATGCTGGGCTAGATGGACTATTGGCCAGATCCAGCAGGGCTCTTCTGATGTTCTAATGAAGGCCTCGGCCTCTTACCCCCGTTGTTGGCCCTCCATAGGAACTGGTTAGCCACTGTGTGAGACAGGTGGCAGGGCTAGATGGACCATTGGTCTGATCCAGCAGGGCTCTTCTGATGTTCTAATGAAGGCCTCAGCCTCCATGCGCTGTTGTTGGCCCTCCAGAGGAACAGTGTGTGACAGAATGCTGGACTAGGAAAAACACTCCAGTAAGCCCAAACAGGCCTCCAGAAAGAGGCACAGTGAGGCTAATAAGGCAGCTCTTTACCTCCCCCCTACAAGATATACTGCAATCCAAAGCTCTGCTCACAACCTGAGTTCGATCCCGATGGAACTTGGTCCAGCCTTCCATCCTTCCAAGGTCGGTAAAATGAATCCCCAGCTTGCTGGGGGAAAAGTGTAGATGACTGGGGAAGGCAATGGCAAAGCACCCATAAAAAGTCTGCCATGAAAATGTTGTGAAAGCAACGTCACCCCAGAGTCTGAAACAACTGGTGCTTGCACTGGGGACTACCTTTACCTTTTTACAGGATATGCTTTTCAGGCTGCAAGAATCCTGGAAACCAGCAAAGCCCCTGCCTGGCTCACCAAGGCAGACATTCCCTCTCACTCTCCTGGTCCACCAAGGCAGACGTTTCCTCTTTCCCTCCTGCAGATCAGAGGCAGGATTTCCATTCACAGATTTTGACCTCTCTAATGAGGATTCTGATGGAGAGGATGGGCAATTATCAGAGGAGGAGCCTACTCAACAAAGCCAGCAGTCTTAACACTTTTCACAGGAGGAATGATCTCACTTGTGCATCACTCAATGCACAGTAGCCAAGAAGGTCTGAGCGCCTGCTCCGGCTGCAACGCCACTGAGGATGTTCTCCGCAGCTGAGAACGAAATGTCTGGAAGGAAAGCTTTCTCCAGTAGAACACGGCATTTGATCCTGAAAGATTCTACAAACCCTAATGATGTTACCAGCCGTGAAAACCTGAAATCTTTGAGATCTCACTTGTCTTTCAGGACCCATAAATTCTTCAGATTTCTCTCCCAAAGTACAACAACCTGAGGACACAGAGAAGGATGGATCCCCTGAAGTCTTGCCTAACACCAGAGGTGTTAGGAGGTGCCTTTCCACAGCATATCAGCATTCACATGGTGGTGCAAGCTGAAAGAATGTATCCTTTTTCTCCTAAAGTATCTAACCTCTTAAATGTCCAGTCTTTGATGCCCTGGTAGCCAGCTAGACATCAGGAGTAGAACTTCCTAAAGAAGAGGAAGGCTAACTGTGAAAGATGTCATTGACGGGAAGAGTCAGGCAGTTCTGTGCAACCTGTATGAAGCCATCACTCTTGTCTATTGGAGCAGCGGCTGCAAATTCACATGGCCAGCGTCTCTATTATATATGGCTCTGAAGATTGCGAAGAGAGTTCTCTGACTTGAACAAGAAGTCCTAGCTTTCTGTCATAGGCTGGAGAGAGCAGCTGCCTTCATGACTGATGCCAGCCTTAGACTCCATGAAACTCTCAGCAAGGGCTGTGACGTCCGATGTGGTGGTGCATAGGCAGCTCTGACTGAAGTCCTGGCCAACGGATATGCTCTCTAAATTGAATGTGGCCACATGACCATTCCTTGGAGACAAGAAGATGATATTGCATTTATATCCCACTCTCTGCTCCAAATATCTCAAAAGGTTATTTCATAGGGTTTTCTGCTCCTCCATCCATTTGCTTCCTGAACTTCTCAGTCTCAGACCGCCCACTGAAATGACAGCATACGCAATAAATCACCTTCTGGACATAGATGCAGTAGAGGCAAAAGTACCATTGTGACAAAGGTTCTCAGGAATTCACTGATTTTTTTTTCACAGTTCCATATTGAAATGAAGACTAGAGAGCAGTCTTGGATCTAAAATTCTTGAACATTTGTTTTTCAAAATTTCCAGATCTACTTTGTTCCTAAGGTAAATTCAGGCTGTCACACGGCACAGCAATTATCCTTACCATCATTCTCTCCGAGTTCACCACATCCAAAAGAAAACAAAAAACAAAAACCTTGGCACTGGCTTCATCTATGCAGGGCCTTGCATATGGGACCCAATTTGGTGTAGTGGTTAAATGTGCGGACTATTTATCTGGGAAAATTGGGTTTGATTCCCCACTCCTCCACTTGCACCTGCTGGAATGGCCTTGAGTCAGCCATAGCTCTCGCAGAGATTGTCCTTCAAAGGGCAGCTGCTGTGAGAGCTCTCTTAGCCCCACCGACCTCACAGGGTGTCTGTTGTGGGGGCGGGGAGATTGTGACTGCTCTGAGATTTAGAGTATAGGGCGGGATATAAATTATAAATCCAGTATCATCATCTTATTCATATATATACATTTGAAGAACTAAACCAACCAGAAAACTGGAGACCTTGTTTGTAGCATACCACCCAGTAGTGTGGGGCAAAACGGTTTCTAGAGCTACTCTTAGCAGGTGGCTGAAAGAGTACACATTAATGGCCTTCTCAATGCAAGGCCTCATCCTGCCTGAAGGAATCATGGTGCGTTCTACCAGAAGTCCATCTACCATGGCAGTCTTCCATACGGATGCCTCTGTGGAACACAGATGGAGAGCAGCAACTTGGGCATCCAAGTCAGCATTCATCAGGCATTACAAAATGAGCTCTACGGCGACGGCAGGGGCATCCTTTGGCCAAAGGGTGCTGCAGCATGTGGTGTAGACAGGCCTGCATTTGCTTTGGCAGTTGGGACCCTCCCATTGGACAGGTGGAAGTGTTGACACTCTCCCATGTGTGTCAATGGAAAATGGAACATAGGACTTAGTGTGAAGGTTCCTTTTGTTTGAGAAGGAGGAACACATCCTGGACCCACCCAAAGTTTTTGGGTTTGTTTTGTTTTTACTCCTGTGGTGGAGGAACTGTCTTGCCAACAGGAAAGTTAGTCTGTGAAACTGTTGCTATTTGCCTGTTTCTATTTCCTATGGTATTACTTATTCCCAGGGCTTTTTTTGTAACAGAAACTTTTTTGCATATTACACCCCTGATGTAGCCAATCCTCCTGGAGCTTACAAGGCTCTTCTTACAGGGCCTACTGTAAGCTCTTGGAGGATTGACTACATGAGGGGTGTGTGGCCCAATATGCAAAGGAGTTCCTGCTACAAAAAAAACCCCTTATTCCTGCTGAAGTTTTGTTCCTGACAAAGTTGTTTCAGAAGGTCAGGCTGGAGGAAGGTTTGAGACACACGGAGTAGTCTCTTTAGGAGCTGTGGAAGCCCCTGAGCTGAAGAGGGCAGGCATCCCCTCCCCATTGGAGTGGCAGTGGAAAGAGCAGTCTAGTCCCTGCCTCCTAGAATGATGGGATGAGGAGTATCCAAATGCACCAGGATGTTATCCTTGTTCTCAAACAAAAGGAACCATCATGGCAAGTCCAGCGTTGCATTTCCTCCTTCCTGTCATTATAGTAGCGTGACATGGAGATGTAGGGGCACCCTAAGGCGATTTCAACATACAGAAAAGACTGAGTGGGGATGGTAGCTTATTTTATATAATTTGGCTGCATTCAAGCATCACAGTAATCCACAATTTCTATGCTACGGCTTGTACCCGACTTATTAACTGCAATTAGTATTACAAGCGGCTTCTTGTTTCGGCTGAATTTGGAAATCTTCGTTCATTAGCCGCCACCCTTCTCAGCCTCCTACAGAGTCCGCTGCATAGAACAGTAGAGGAAGCTAGTAGCTGCGGTGATAGTAGGCTAACCATAGTTCTGTTGTGGGACACGCCCCCTCTGCCTATGCTTTTTTCCCTGCTAGTGATGACTCATCAAGCAGGGCTGTGTAACTCCAGTTTCTCCCGAGGAAGAGAGAGATGTCAAAAACGTTAAGAAATATAAGACACTGAGAAGAGCCCTGCTGCATCAGACCAGTGGTCCAGCTTCCCGTCTCACACAGTAGCCAACCAGTTATTCCGAAAGACCAGCAACAGGGCATAGAGGCCGAGACCTTCTCCTGATATTGCCTCCTAGCTCTGGGATTTTGAGATTTACCGCCTCTGAATGTGGAAGTTCCCCTCGGTCACCATGGCTAATAGCCCCTGATGAACCTTTCCTCTACGAGTCTATTTCCCTTTCAATACGATCTATTCCCGTGGTGCACACTTAACCAGTTTGGTGTAGTGGTTAAGTGTATGGACTCTTATCTGGGAGAGCCGGGTTTGATTCCCCACTCCTCCACTTGCAGCTGCTGGCATGGCCTTGGGTCAGCCATAGCTCTGGCAGGGGTTGTCCTTGAAAGGGCAGCTGCTGTGAGAGCCCTCTCCAGCCCCACCCACCTCACAGGGTGTCTGTTGTGGGGGAGGGAGATAAAGGCGATTGTGAGCCGCTCTGAGACTCTTTGGAGTGGAGGGCGGGATATAAATCCAATATCTTCTTCTTCTTTATATCCTCGTGCAGCAATTGCCGCATTTTAATCACTCTCTGCGTAAAAGAGCTGCTCACAGTCTTCTCATACAGCTGCTGAATTCAGTGAATAGGTTACATATTGTTTAATTACGTGCTTTTAATCAGTCAGTCAACATACGCAACAAATTCCTCCATGCAAAAATGCTGAATTGGTCCCATGACTCTGTTAACAGTGGAGCTGTCTCTCATTGCAGAGATCCTTGTTACAACGGAAAAGTGAAACGCTGTTTGCCCATAGGATCCAGTCCATTGTTACAGTCAGCAGCCGTTGACGAACCACTTACTACTGCTATATTTCACCCTACCCCATAGGAGTCTCCTCCCCCAGAATGCCAGGGGAGAACTAATGAGTGAGTGACCTGCTAGTAATCATATGCTTCTTCCCAACCACTTAACTATTTCTGAAATAAAAGGATGGGGAGTGTAGCTATTCATTGGAGAGTGGGAAGAAGGAGGGCTTTAAAGGGAGAGCCAGTTTGGTGTAGTGGTTAAGTGTGCGGACTCTTACCTGGGAGAACCGGGTTTGATTCCCCACTCCTCCACTTGCACCTGCTGGAATGGCCTTGGGTCAGCCATAGCTCTGGCAGAAGTTGTCCTAGAAAGGGCAGCTGCTGGGAGAGCCCTCTCCAGCCCCACCCACCTCACAGGGTGTTTGTTGTGGGGGAGGAAGGTAAAGGAGATTGTGAGCCGCTCTGAGACTCTTTGGAGTGGAGGGCGGGATATAAATCCAATATCATCATCTTCTATCTTCTAAAGTGTCTATTCTGTTGCATAGTATTTTTGAAGACATGTAGGAAGCCAGCGCTGCAGACATGGGAAGGGTTGGCTAATTGTGCACGTAATGATTGGCTTGACATAGTGGCCCATAAACCTCCGTGAAGGCTTGGTCTTACCCTACACTTCCTTGGCTTTTTGTTATGATCAACGGTGAGTGAGCGCCATATGTGGCAATGCCTTGTTAGTAACTGGGCAGTGCAAGGGAGCTCTGGGGAATATTTAGGGATTCTGCCTTGGGGTAAGGAAGGAAGGCAAGCTGCAGACTAAATGGATTTATAAATCCTAGAACACTGCGTTCGGGATCTCAGGATCTTTTAATGATCTCTGTGGTGAAGGAAGCCCTGCTGACTTACCACCAGGGCTTTCTCTGTGGCAGCTCCCACATGGTGGGATGTGCTCCCTGATGACATCAGAGCCCTGCGGGACCTCCCACATTTCCATGGGGCTTGCAAAACTGAACTTTTTCACCTTGCGTTTGAATAATGGGAGACAGCCGCTACACCACGGAGCTGAACGGTCTCCGCTGACACCACTGCACTAGCACCATGAGCACCACAACCGTTAAAAGACCCTGGATAGTTGCTGTGATTTTACTGAATGTTTTATTGCACAGTATTGTTTTAAGTCTTATATTTTGAGGTTGTTTTACTGGTTGTTAGGTGCCCTGAGGGGAGGGTGTAAATTTAAAAAAAAAAAATTTAGGGTTATGATTTATCTTAAAGGTGAATGTTGACGGTGTTGCTAAAAATGGGGGGTCTTCAGCAGTGTAAATTTAATTAGGAGGTAAAATATCAAGAGTAGTAACATGAATGTAAATGAGTTTTGGATATAGGTATGAGGTAGTTACAATGATATTTAACTTACATGACCATGGGAAATTAATATTGCTTTAGATATGGGTATTTAGTAGTTGGTATTTTAATGAATTTAAAGGATTTTAAAGTTTAAAGTTATAACTTGAAAACTAATGCTATAACTTAAGGTATTACTGGGTAAATTCTCAAATGGATAACTTAATGTTAAATAAGGCAATTTACATGTACATGACTGAACTATGTTATAAGTCTTTTAAGACCTTGGTTACTAGTAATTTGAGACTGTGATTTTTAACACATACAAGTAAGTGTGAGACTAATCAAGTTTAAGAAGTATTAAGACTGGAACTGTGCCTCTTAAAATAGTGCTGATAGAAAAAATTGTGTATTAGAAAGTTATTACTAATAGTTCTTTGATTCTGGAAGAGCTTGATAATGAGAAATGATATATGAGACATGGAAACTTCATAATGAAAAATGATGAAGCTGTGATCTGGAAATGGTGTTTAAGTATTTTGCAAGACTACAGGATTTTGCATCATTAATATAAGGATTTAGAATGCCTGTAGAAGGTTAGGGTGGTAATTTTGCAATGTTTGAATGCTTGCAGGTATTGTGAAACAGTTTTTTCTTTTTTAAAAAAAGGGGGAGGGCGGGATATAAATCAAATCAAATAAAAATTGTGGTCTTTCTGGTAGACTAATTGGGGTTTGTACAACAAATCACTGGTGGCATCTGAATAAAGCCTTCCTTTTTTGCTTGCTGAGGGAGCTGGAAGCAAATCTTCATCTGAAATGCACAGGCATGAGAGAGCCAGTTTGGTGTAGTAGTTAAGTGTGCGGACTCTTATCTGGGAGAACCGGGTTTGATTCCCCACTCCTCCACTTGAAGCTGCTGGAATGGCCTTGGGTCAGCCATAGCTCTCACAGAGGTTGTCCTTGAAAGGGCAGCTGCTGTGAGATCCCTCTTAGCCCCACCCACCTCACAGGGTGTCTGTTGGGGTGGGGGAGAAGATATAGGAGATTGTAAGCCGCTCTGAGTCTCTGATTCAGAGAGAAGGGTGGGGTATAAATCTGCAGTCTTCTTCCTATTAATTGTTTTATTGATTTGATTTCTGTTCTGCCCTTCTCATGAGTGGGCTCAGGGCGGGTTACACCATAGAAAGCGATAACATAAATTGTGTTAAAAAATTTTAAAAACATGAATTCAACAAGTACTTGAAGTGCTGTCATATAGAGGATGGTGTGGAATTATTTTCTGTGGCCCCAGAAGGTAGGACCAGAGCCAACAGGTTGAAATTAAATCAAAAGAGTTTCCGGCTCAATATCAGGAAAAAATTTCCTGACCATTAGAGGGGTTCCTTAGTGGAACAGGCTTCCTCGGGAGGTGGTGGGCTCTCCTTCCTTGGAGTTTTTTAAACAGAGGCTAGATGGCCATCTGACAGCAATGCTGATCCTGTGAATTTAGGGGGAGGTATTTGTGAGTTTCCTGCATTGTTCAGGGGGTTGGACTAGATGACCCTGGAGGTCCCTTCCAACTCTATTTCTAACAACAATATAATGGCATTCTAAAAAAAAGATTATACTGTCTTTATGTTTTAGATTTTACTGGGTATGGCTTAGTCCGTGGCTTCTTAAGTTTGATGTTTCCTGCCATCAGCAATTATACTAGCAGTCTGACAAGTTGTTCAAATAATAGTTGGAACAGGAGGGGCTGATAGTATTGGATATTCAATGCCTCAACTAAAAGTCTGCTGGAAAAGCTCAGTTTTGCATGCCCTGTGGAATTGCAGAAGACCCAGCGGAGCCCTGACCGCTATTGTGGGAGCTCATTCCATCAGGTTGGGGCCAGCATTGAAAAGCCCTAGCCCTAGTTGAGGCTAGCGTGGCCAGACTTACACAGAATAAATGTCAGAAGTTTGAGAGCCACAAGACATGAACATCAGACATTTGAGAACCTCAAGGAAAGAAGGAAGGCAAATAGATGGAAGGGAGGGAAAAGTGGAAAGAAAGCAACTTTAAATGCATTCTCCAAACCAGCTGACGGGGTAGTAGGGGCTTCAAGAGCCACGCAATATGTGTGAAAGTGCCACATGTGGCTCCTGAGCCACAGTTTGGCCATTCCTGGGCTAGACGGATTTTCAGGCCAGGGATTACATGTCAGCAAGGTGCATTTCCTGCAAATTAAAAATACATCTCTTCTTCCTTTGCTTTGTATTCCATTTTATTAGTGCCTTACTTTTTCGGGCCAAGAGGAATCTTGTCTGCTTTGTGCGAGACCTATATATTGGCCACTGTGTGACACAGAGTGTTGGACTGGATGGGCCATTGGCCTGATCCAACATGGCTTCTCTTATGTTCTTATGTTAAGACCTAATATGAAAAAGAAGGTTCTGTGAAAGTATGTGGGGTGGTGATATGATATATATAGTACTTTTAAAGCATTTGTTGGGCTTTTCATATTTCTGTTCTTAACTTTCTAAAGTCAGCTGTTATTACTCCATATAGCAAAGGCTGAGGTATTGAGACCGGTTTGCCAAGACCAAATTATTTCAGAGTCATTTGTAAGGAACCTCTCAAAATCTAACCAAGGAGTCCTATATTCTACTATTTCTAAATTAGGTTTATATTTGTTGGTTGGATTCATCAGTCATCCACTGGAAACGTAGTCGCGACAGCTTTAAATCCTATGCTGAGAATGAACATAGTGAATTCTTGGTTTATGCTGCCTGCAGTCCCAGGAAATAAGACAGGGTAGAAATGTTTTAAGTAAATGGAAGAACAGGCACCTGGGACAGGGGTCCCCGACCTTTTTGGGGGCACCTTTGGAACTCTGACACAGCATGGTGAGCATAGCCACAAAATGGCTGCCGCAGGAGGCGGGGCCAGCTACAAAACGATTGCCATAGCTTTACTTAACTAACACCATGAAGATTCTTGAGCTGTGGTGGAAGCTGCTGCCAAAACAGCATTTAAAAAAAAAAACTGCACAGCCAATCAGATCTCCAGTAGCTGTTCAGAATCCTTGCTGGGAAGAAGCCCTACCTGGCCCCACCCACTTCCTAAAAGCACTTGGCAGGCACCAGAAAAGGTGTTGGTGGACACCATGGTGCCCATTGGCACTATCTTAGGAATCCCTGGTCTAATCCTATATCCAGTGTAGTGCAAAAAGTTTGTCTTAGGCCAGAATAGAGGCTCCACGTATAAATTGTGTAAAGTGTGCTTTCCGGTTGACGGTTGTCGGAAAACCTTAGACTGCGGTGAGGTCAGCTGTCCAAGCCTGTGACATGTTCGATCTAATTAGATCTGACTTTTACTTGTTGATATACAATTGAGCATCCGAAAAAGTTCAACTCGGCAGATAATCTAGGGAGCTCTATTTCTGAACGGTTGGTAGGGTGGATTGATTTATTTACATTTAGCGCAGATGTTTTGATAAAAGGCACATTAATTGTAGTGTAAACTCTCCTCTCTCATAGTAACAGCTTAAATATTTATAAAATATAACAAGTACGCTTATGAGCACAAGTCCACAAAAGCAAAGTTACTGGGCTCCAAGTTAAGGCAGACCCCGTGCAATTCCTTGTTGCCATGTTTTGTGTCACGAAAGGTTGCCGTTCAGTCTTAAGCTTGCCTGTTTTTTTTAAGCAGGGTGAAACTAAAACTATTGACTCTTCCCTAGAAGCAGCTTAACAGGCCTTTTTTGTTTCCATAGATCTGAAAGGACATCATGGGAGCATTTTTAGATAAGCCAAAGATGGAGAAGCACAATGCCCAAGGGCAGGGCAACGGACTACGTTACGGACTAAGTAGCATGCAAGGTTGGCGAGTGGAGATGGAGGATGCGCACACAGCTGTGATCGGCTTACCGAATGGACTCGATCGGTGGTCTTTCTTTGCTGTCTACGATGGGCACGCCGGATCCCAAGTTGCCAAATATTGCTGTGAGCATTTGTTGTATCACATCACACACAATGATGATTTTCTGATGGGTGGTGGCCCGCCGTCCGTGCAAAACGTCAAGGCTGGGATCCGGGCAGGCTTCCTGCAAATCGATGATCAAATGAGGCTCATCTGCGAGAAGAAACACGGCGTGGACAGAAGCGGGTCAACGGCTGTAGGCGTCCTGATCTCTCCCCAGCACATCTACTTTATCAACTGCGGAGACTCTAGAGGTTTGCTTTGTAGGAACAGGAAGGTTTATTTCTTTACGGAAGATCACAAGCCCAGCAATCCGCTGGAGAAGGAGCGCATACAGAATGCAGGCGGCTCGGTAATGATCCAGCGTGTGAACGGCTCTCTTGCTGTGTCGAGAGCGCTCGGGGACTTTGATTACAAATGCGTCCACGGGAAGGGCCCGACAGAGCAGCTCGTCTCCCCGGAGCCTGAAGTCTATGAAATCGAGAGATCGGAAGATGAAGATCAGTTCATCATTCTGGCTTGTGACGGTATCTGGGATGTTATGGGAAATGAAGAGCTGTGCGAGTTTGTAAGGTCGAGGCTGGAAGTCACTGACGACCTCGAGAGAGTTTGCAATGAGATAGTCGACACCTGCTTGTACAAGGTAGCCAGATGATTGGGGGGGGGGGGCGGTGTGTGGTGGTAATCATTGCACTTTTTCATTAGGAATTCTACAAGGGAATCTGTTCAGATCAGTCGACTGTGTGCGACTTAAAAGTTGAAGAGTTTGTAAGATACGTCACCCTGCAGCACATGTATGGGGAAAGGGGCCATGGCTCAGTGGTAAAGCATCTGCTCTGCAGGCGGAAAGTCCCAGGTTCAGTCCCTGGCACCTGCAGTTAAAAAGGACCTGAATAGAATACAATCCAAGAGAAGTCACTATAATGGATAACACACCCACCCACCCAAGTGAAGGCATTCACTCCCCCCTCCACCTCAAGAGGAGCCAATAATAATAATAATAAATTTTATTGATCTCTGCCATCTGGAAAGCAGTTGTAATTCTGAATGATCTCCAGCCCTGACCTGGAGATTACAACACTCGGGAGACCACAGTGCACAGGTTGAGAAAATTGAGAATGTTCATGTTCTCAAAATGGAATAGAATACATTCCGAGAGAGGTCATTATAATGGATAATACAACAAAAAATGCAAACTAGTGACCAATTTACTAAGAAGTATATAGAAACCAGTCCAAATGTCCAAAACATGTATATTCAAGTCCCAAAGCAGTGTGGTGACAAGCCAATCGATTAAGTACTTGTTTCTTTCCAGTCTTCATCAGACCTGGGACCACTAACAAAAGAAAATATTATACAAAAATATCAGAAGGACATTCAGACACCACCAACCCTCTTCCAGTGAAAAAAAATATATCATACTTACATATTGATTCAATTGTATAGATTCTTTACACAATTTTCAAAAAAGAGGGACGCAGAGCGTCTCCAGCAGCAATTTCACATCAGCTACAGCTCAGTATGTGGCCTCTTGCGCACCCTAATGGTGCAACTAACATGTTAAAAAGGACCTGGCAGTAGGTGATGTGAAGGAATCCGCTGCCCATCTGAGTCAACAGTACTGACCTTGATGGGCCAAGGTTCTAATTTAGTATAAGGCAGATTTATGTAGATAGCAATGTTCCCTCTAAGCTGCAGAATCTTGTGAGCAAAAATTCTATTTCGTGAGCTACTGGTATTGAAGTTGTGAGCTACTGCCTAAATTATTGTGCTCTGGGGCAGTTTTTCCTGAGCTAAGACAAAAAAAGGTGTGAGCTGGAGGCTAAAAATCTGTGAGCTAGCTCGCGCTAACTCAGCTTAGAGGGAAAACTGGTGGAGAGCAGTTTGGCGAAGGGGTTAAGAGCACAGACTCTTTGTCTGGGAGAACCGGGTTTGATTCCCCACTCCCTCCACATGCACCTGCTGACGTAACCTTGATTCATTCGCAAGTTCTCAAAGCTGTTCTATCAAGAGCAGTTCCTGAAAGAGCTCTCTCAGCCCCACCTGCCTCACAGAGTGTCTGTTGTGGGAAGGAAAAGGAGATTGTAGGCCACTCTGAGACTCCCAAGTGGAAGGGCAAGGTATAAATCAAATCTACTCTTCTATGTTCAGTATTGTGTGTCACATGGTATTAAAACTTCTGCCAGTGTCTTTGGAAAGCAGATTGTGGACTGGGCTACATAGGCCTGATATCAAATGCACAGGCTTACAAATTGAACTGTATTTGCTAACCACTGTATTTGTGCTTAAGGTTATTTAGGGAAATTTTTTTCCCCTCCCCCTAAATGTTTACTTGTGAACAGCTGATCACATAAGAGCCATCTGGACATTAGATTTAATTTTGATTTTAATATTTCTACCCTGTGCCGCTGTTGAAATGTAGTCATTTGGAAATCCTCAGCAGGTTGAAAGTTCTAAGAGGATGATGAATTGTGAGAGAAGGGGTGGGGCTTGTCTCATGGGTATTTCTCAGACCCCAACATTGTCTCCCCCAGTTGCCTCTTCCCCACTTTGGGAAAAAAATTCAGATAACCCGTAGTGTTGTTTTTTTTTGGGGGGGGGGGAGGTTTGAGATGGGAGGGGAGCCTGAATGGAAAAGTTGCTGAAAGAAAAAAGTTAAAACTGCTGCTTCCTGTCTATTATTCCTTTGCCCAAACTCTCAGCCCCTTGAAGCTGCTTTTTTTAAAGCCAAAATGATTTGGGGCCTAACTGCAGGGCTCTTTTTCTAGCAGGAGCTTCTCTGCATATTAGGCCATGCCCCTCTGATGTAACCAATCCTCCAAGAGCTTAGAGGGCTCTTAGTACAGGGTCTCCTGTAAACTCCAGGAGGATTGGCTACATCAGAGGGGCGTGGCCTAATATGCAGAGGAGCTTCTGCTAGAAAAAGAGTCCTGGGCCTAAGTGTTCCTATAGCTGGGTAGGGAATGGAACACATTCCCACTGCATTTTATGCAGTTTATAGGTTTCATCAGAAATACCCAACTTGTTTGACACCCGTAAACAATTTCCGAAGCCTGCGGGCTGCCCTCTTTCAGGAGCCGTGCACTTTGAATTCGTGTTTTGCCAAGGCAGGATCCATCGCAATAAGTCACAAAGAGGATAACGCTCAGTGCGAACCCAGTGGACACGCCCTGTAAGCAAATAGATTTTCCTCATCTATAGAGACAGAGCAAGGCTGTTTTATGCTTGCATGGTTTTCTTGTGCAGTCTGGAAGGTAATAAAAAGTTAGTGCAGCAAACGCGTAACGCGATGGAAAATTGGACCTCATCTGAACTCTTTCCTTCTTTTTCCCCTCTCCTCCAGGGTAGCCGAGACAACATGAGTGTGATACTGATCTGTTTCCCAAATGCACCAAAGGTATTACCGGAGGCAGTGAAGAGGGAGACAGAGCTGGACAAGTTCCTGGAAAGCAGAGTAGAAGGTGGCTCTTTTAAAAAAAAATAAGTAATTTCATTTCTAAGCGCAAGCCCAACAAGCTGAGCACTCGATATCTGCAGGCTTTTTATTAAACCCGTAAGTGCCAGAGGACATTTAGCATACATCGCTCAAAAAGGCACTACTTGTTGTCTTTTTTGGATGTGTGTAATATGTCCTTTCCGAATACTAGGAGGTGTCCTCTACCTGTTCCTGGCAGGTCTGCCTGCAAGAGACGAAAGTCTGAAAGTAGCGTTCACAGTAGACCATGAACAGCAATAAATCCAGGGCAGAAATGATTTTTTGTTTTAGGTGGCTGGGAGACGCGTTAGCCGTCATAATACGATTATAGTTGAGGGAACGATGTGTCGGTCTCTGTTACACCTTTGTAACAGTCATCCTGAAATGGCTGTAGGCTATAGGAAATTCTAATCCCGATACATTTTTAATGGTAGATAAAAATGTGTTTTATGTAATTTTTTTTTAACTATCTGGTTTGAAATGGAATCTGGTTTAGAATATAGGTTTTAAAAGTGTGCCTCAATCAGGGATACAGTCGTGCCTTGGAACATGAAAGAAGGTTAGGGTGATGTTAACCAGGAACAAACAGTCGTTTCCCGAGCAGAGAAAACCCACTATGGCAGGTGTTGTATTTCAGCAGAGTATTAGAGCAGTTGCACTGGTAAAACAGTGTTATGGATCCAGGCATGTTCACGTATGTGTTTGGACGTCGTCAACACTGTGCACTGTATCTCCACCATGATCAAGTTTCATGTCTCATGCACTTTATTATGTGTGTAACTCTAAACGGAAATACTTCTCCATCAAAGAGTGCCTGTCAGTGCTTTCTCTCTTGAAATTTACTGGTCGGCCCGTATGCATTACAGCCTATGGAATGGGAAATTTGTTTTACAAACAAAACGATAGCTATTCTGGGCTCCAAGGTGTGACCTCGTTTGCAAGACGGTCAACACAGGTCTTCCTTATTGGTGAAACTTTCTTCACAAATTTTAGCATATGATTTTAAAAAAAGCCCCAGTGAAAAGACAAATTTATTTTCCTTGCCATGGTGAATATGCTGGATTAGAATTAGTGAAACAGGGCTTAGCAGGGAAGCCAATGAAGGCATGAAGCCTCCAAGAAAAGTTTGCTGAAAAGGCTATAGCTTTTTCTCAGTGTTACAAGCATGGATACTTCTTGAGAACATGCAGAAGAAATGCCACTGGGATAAGCAATAACAGAGAGGGAAAAATAACTGCCCCAATGGTGGGAGGGAAACATTATCACATGACATACTGCTGCAACATAACACCTAACAAGAACTTAGAGAGCCAGTTTGGTGTAGTGGTTAAGAGCGTGGACTCTTATCTGGGAGAACCGGGTTTGATTCCCCACTTTTCTACTTGCACCTGCTGGAATGGCCTTAGGTCAGCCATAGCTCTGGCAGAGGTTGTCCTTGAAAGGGCAGCTTCTGTGAGAGCCCTCTCAGCCCCACCCACCTCACAGGGTGTCTGTTGTGGGGGAGGAAGGTAAAGGAGACTGTGAGCCGCTCTGAGACTCTGATTCAGAGAGAAGGGCGGGGTATAAATCTGCAATTCTTCTTCTATTCTTAAAGGTGCACTAAACATTTGCACAGATCTAACTGTAGCCCTACAGGGCAACATGAGAGCGCTTTATACTAGAAGCAGTGCACTTGAGAGTTACTAATATAATTATTTAGAAGTCACATCTCGCGGAGGTGTGGCATGTGACATACATAGGAGTCTGGGGTGGATGGAATGTGATTGTTTTCCCTAGTCCCTGGTTAAGAGGTGCTGCTGTCTGTATGTCATGCCTGCAAGCAATCCTGTGTCCCACCAGGAGGGGAATCTGAACAATTCTAATTGACTTATGTTGGCAGCAGAGACCAGATGTAATGGTGTTCCTTAACTGCCTCTTTATTGGATGCAGCAAAGTCCACCCAGGTATCCCTCATGAGCGCATTTCCTTTTCTGTCCCTTCAAACATCAGGGGGTTGATGGGTGCTTCTGCCTTGGGGCAGTTCACCAGGCCTGTCCCAGTTGGGTAGTGTTTTCTTGCCGCGGGTCCCCTTCTCCTTTAATTTCATTTAAATTTAATTTATTAGATTTATATCCCGCAAGCGGGGTCAGGGCGGCTTACGACAATAAAACAACAGAGTTAAAATAGCATCATAAAGCAGACATTACAAAACAGGAGCAGCACAGAAACAATATTACAGATATAGGCTGTAAACTGTGTGGCTGATGGCTAACAGCATAACATAACACCATAATGATGAAATACTGGGACGCCCACTGGATCAATTAAAAGCCTGGTGGAAGAGCTCCATCTTAAAGGCCCTGAGAAACCTCGATAAGTCCCGGATCTCCAGCAGGAGCTCATTCCACCAGGTAGGGGTTCCACCAGGTAGGGATTCCTCTTGCTTCCTTCTTTTCACCTCCTCAGTTTTACTCGCCAGTTTGCATTCCTGACCTCTCTTGTGTCTTCTGACATGGCCGTTTTTGTCCCTGGGGCCATGTCAGAAGACGTGGGGCATGTCGTTCTCTTAGCCCCTTCCGTGCCTTGCCCCGCTCCCTCGGTTTGCATAGGGCTGCTTCTGTCTTTTTGGAAGGTGCCCTGCTCTATCCTGGAGCAGCTGCTGCCTTTTGCCTAGGCAGCTGGTTCCCTATCTCTCCCCCCACATCTTAGCCACAGTGATCGCCTCCAGGTTGGACTACTGCAACTTGCTGTACGCGGGGCTTCCCTTGACCCTGCTCCAGACTGCTCTAGAAACTTGACCTGGTTCAAAACATGGTGGAGCGCCTGCTGACTGGGTTGTCTTTGTGGACACACATGCATCCGGTGCTTTGTTGGCAGCACCGGTTGCCAGTTGAGTACTGGATCAGGTCCAAGGTTCTAATACTTACTTTCAGAACCTTGTGCAGCTTGGGACTGTCATATGTGCAGGACTGACTCTCCCCATGTGTTCCCCAGCGAGCCTTGTGCTCTTCTGAACAACATTTTCTTGTGGTCCCCGGCCCCCAAAACATCTGCTTAGCCTTGACCAGAGCCAGGACCTTTTCAGCCCTGGCTCTGATATGGTGGAACTCTCTCTACCAAGCGAGATCAGGGCCCCTATGGGTCTTGCTACAGTTCCACAGGGCCTGCAAAACAGAATTGTTCCACAAGGCCTTTGGTTGAGGGGGCAGGGGCCTGGGTATGGTCTCCCCTACTTCTCCCCATCCTCCATGTTCCATCTACAAATGGTATGTCCCCTAACTCCCAAATATCTCTTCCATCCAAACAGTTCCTGGGAATCTTGATGCATTTTTTTCTGTCATCTTGTTTTGCCATCTTAAATCAGGGTGTCAAACATGTGGCGTGAGGGCCGAATCAGGCCCCCAGAGGGCTTTTATCAGACCCCAAGCAATTGGCTGTCATCTGCTTCCTTCTCTCTTGCTTCCTTCTGCATCACAGCTTTGCCAGGCTTGCTCAATTTCACAGGAGCTACAGAGCAAAGCCTATATCTTCTCCATTGGTTGAGGATCCTTCCTTGGGGAGGAAAAGGGGTTAGGCAGAGCTTCGTTTGCCAGGCTCTCTCAATCACACAGCGGGGCTACTGAGTCAAGCCTCTCTCCCTTCTGCTGCCCCCCCATCCCCTGGGGAAGCAAGGAATGAGCCAGAGCTTCCTTTGCCCAGTTCCCTGGATCCCACGGGAGAAATACAAAAAAAAAAATCATCTTTAAGTCCAGCGAGTGCTAAATTTGAAGCATGTTTTAAGCTTTTTAAAAAATATATTTAATTGTGTTTGTCTGTGTCCTTTATAAAGTTTATATCTCTGCTTATCTTAATCTTAAATAGGCTTGACAAGGTCTCATTTATGTAAGATTCAACCCTCACAGCAAATGAGTTCGACACTCCTGTTTTAAATGTTTTTGTTGGGGGCCTGTTGTAAGCCGCCATGAGCCTGCTTGCGGGGGGTGGGGTGGGGTGGGGGGGAATACAAGCCCGCAGCTAACCAGAGGCCCATGGGGCCTGGCCCTCTGACAGTATTTTGGGGGCCCTCACCCCCATCCCAGGGCTGCACCCCTCATTTGTGATTTAAATTGCATGGGAGGGGCTTGCAGGAGCAGCCAGTGCTACTCTCATGCCATTTAAAGGGACCACTAATCAGCTGATTACAGACTGTTTAAATCATGCAGGAGGGAGAGGGATGCCCCCACCCCAAACATCTTCAACTTTCTGCACTCACCCCCATGTGCCCCTCCCCAGTGGCCCCTAGCTACAGGGCTGGCGGGATATAACTATAATGAAATAAACAAATGGAGCCTTCTCTGGCCTCTGCTGCCACCTTCGTGCCACAAATCCATGAGAGCCAGTTTGGTGTAGTGGTTAAGTGTGTGGACTCTTATCTGGGAGACCCAGGTTTGATTCCCCATTGCTCCATTTGCAGCTGCTGGAGTGGCCTCGGGTCAGCCATAGCTCACGTAGGAGTTGTCCTTGAAAGGGCAGCTGTGAGAGCCCTCTCAGACCCACCCACCTCACAGGGTGTCTGTTGTGGGGGAGAAGATATAGGAGATTGAAAACCGCTCTGAGTCTCCGATTCAGAGAGAAGGGCGGGGTATAAATCTGCAGTTGTCGTCATCTTATCCCCCAGCTTGACAAACGAACGGCTTTTTAAAAGGCCATTTCTGTTTTGTTGTTGGTCCACAGGTGCCAATTTTCCTTCCAGTGAAATTTTAAAATTCCATTCGGGAGGCACATTGCCAAATGGTTGCATTTGACGGTTTCCCCAGGTGCAGGCTCCCCCTGCCCTGCCCCCCCCCTTCCCGGCTGCAGGTCTTCTCCTTGAAAAGTTGCTTCTGGAGGCCCAGAGCTTCTTTCCTTGCAGCAGGATTGTTAAGCGGTAACATTGCAATACTGCAGTCCAAGCTCTGCTGGGTTCAGGTAGCCAGCTCAGAGTTGACTCAGCTTTCCATCCTTCCGAGGCCAATAAAATGAGAAGAAGATGATATTGGATTTATATCCCGCCCTCCACTCCGAAGAGTCTCAGAGCGGCTCACAATCTCCTTTCCCCCACAATCTCCCCCACAACAGACACCCTGTGAGGTAGATGAAGATATTGGATTTATATCCCGCCCTCCACTCCAAAGAGTCTCAGAGCGGCTCACAATCTCCTTTACCTTCCTCCCCCACAACAGTCACCCTGTGAGGTGGGTGGGACTGGAGAGGGCTCTCGCAGCAGCTGCCCTTTCAAGGACAGAGTCTCAGAGCGGCTCACAATCTCCTTTACCTTCCTCCCCCACAGCAGACATCCTGTGAGGTGGGTGGGGCTGGAGAGGGCTCTCACAGCAGCTACCCTTTCAAGGACAACCTCTGCCAGAGCTATGGCTGACCCAAGGCCATTCCAGCAGCTGCAAGTAGAGGAGTGGGGAATCAAACCCGGTTCTCCCAGATAAGAGTCTGCGCACTTAACCACTACACCAAACTGGCTGCGATTAAAAAAAAAAGGAGGACCCAGCTTGAGAAGGCAGTGGCAAACCACCCCATAAAAAAGTCTGCCGTGAAAACATTGTGAAAGCAATGTCACCCCAGAGTCGGAAACGACTGGTGCTTACACAGGGGATTACCTTTACCTTTGAGAAGCCAGAAGGGGTAATAGGTGGCCTTTCCGTGTTCGTAGCCAGGGTGGGTGAAAGTGCAGTTATGCATGAGCCTTATTTTTTATTTTGAATCGCAGCCCCTATGGCTGAAAGATAAAAACATTAAAAGTATAAACCTGTTGTCAAAGAGCCTGGATTCTTTGGTTTTTAACTTGTATATGGGAAATTGTTGAGACTATGAACAGGGCTTTTTTTAATAGCAGAAACTCCTTTGTGTGCTAGGCTACACCCCCCTGATGTAGCCAGTCCTCCAAGAGCTTACAGTAGACCCTGTAAGCTCTTGGAGGATTGGCTACATCAGGGGGGGTGTAGCCTAATATGCAGAGGAGCTCCTATTACAAAAAAAAGAAGAAGCCCTAACTGTGAATAAGTTTTGTAGCTGTGATCCAGTTAGATCTCAGTCCACTAGCTCCTTAGCAACCAAGAAGATTGTCAGATACGATCTCTTGAAAATCAAAACTTCCCAAATGTTGTTGCTCTCTTAAGGGGCTACCAAGCTGTTAACTGTTCTACCGCAGACCCAACACGTCATCATCTTGAAACATCATCTTCAAACATCTCTTGTTTCTGTCCCCCTCCCTCGCAAAGATTTCCTGAATTGTTCTTTAAAATTTCCTCAATGTAATTGTTAGTTTTAGGAATCTGATGCTAGAACATATTGAAGGGAGCTGTTGGGGATGTACGTGCTCTGTATTCCTCCATATTTTTCTTTAGATGGCTTTCATGCAAAATTCCTCTTAACTTAGAGAGGGGGTTTAAAACAATTTAGGGGTTCTTGAGGCTGGTTCTGCTGAAAATCCAAGGAGACCTTAGTGCCTGGTTTCCAGTTCTGTTTGAGAAGGGAAATCTTCCAGTTAATAGAAGATTTGTTGTCTTTGAAAGTGGGCCAAGCAGGAGGAAAGTTTACAAGCAATTTAACATCGCACTACTAAAATGAAACGATTAAGGTAACATTTGAAGTATTTCTGAATGTATGAACCGTGGGAATCCAGGCAAGGCAAACGGAAGTGGGCACGCTGCATTTTTCTGAATGACCTGACTGTTAGGGCTTGTACTTCTGAGCTAGTGATTTTATAAAAAGAGCTGCTGTTAGAATAATAAATACAGTAATTCTATCTGGTTTAGAATAATAACTGCTGTGTAGGAGCTGTGCTGTTGACTGGTATAGAATATGGCAATAACAGATTCTCTTGCCTTTTGTCCTCTGTTCAGTTTGTTGTACTCAACGTCAAACAAGTTCAGTTGTGAATAAGTGTGGGAAATAATTTTTAAACCAGCCATTTAAATGTGGGATGTAATCTTTAAAGTGCACAAAATTGCAGATGTTGAGAACTTTGTCCCAAAGTGTCCTGTTAGCACCACAGATAATGGGTCTAGCCCAGGTTTTTTTTTTAAGAAAACAAACCTTCCAAAACTTTTCCCTATTCAGATTTTAGTCCCAAAATCTGCTACCAATGTGTGCAAATTCCATTTTTGAGGAGTTTGCACAAGTATTTGGTCAGAAAAATCTGTGTTTTGAAATAATGTTTTGTAGCAAACAAATGTTGAATACTATTTAAATGTCTGTATTTTGAGAAATTCATTGAGTTTGGTAAATTTTAGTGTGGTATACACCTATCCATATCTTCAATAAGAGACAATGTTTAGCTATAGATGTCTCTCTCTCTCTCTCTGTCTCTCTCTCTTTGTCTCTGTCTCCGTCTCTCTCTGAAAAGTGAGGATAAGTAGATCTTTTGTCTAGATGCAAATACCATCTCCCACAACTGTAAAAATACGGAACATTGTTTCTCAGATGTTTAGCACCATGGCCTCATGTTAAAATAAGGTACACATTCAGTCTGTCTGTCTTTCAATATTCTTGTACCACAGTTTGAATATACTGAGTTAATGAGAAGGAGCTGTGATATGCATCGATGCAAAAAAAAAGATATTGCAGCGTGAAGGCCAGCATGCTGGTTCCATTCGTGCCATAAATATTCATATGGGCTGTGCATATATCTCTTATTGAGTACAACTGTATTAATTTTAGTGGAGAACGTTATTTTAAAATGTACTGCAGCTTTAGGTTTTGGAACTGTTGTTCAGGTCCCTTTAAATCCCTTTATTTTTGTACAAAAGATAACTTAGCATTAGAGTGATGTAGACAATACTAGATGTTCACAATTCACAATAAAAGAACTTGGCGAAACAAAACTGAGATCTTTTCTCTTTATTCAGCTTTCAGTATTGGAAATCTTCCCCGCCCCGGATTTAAAACAGCAGGTGTTGAAAAACGAATCTTTGCCCTTAGTAAGCTTCACTTTTAAACTGCCTTCATAATTTAAAGCACCTGCCTCACAATATTGTCCAGGATCCTAAGAATAATGACATTTTTATGAACCTAGTGGGTCTTTTTTTTTCCCTCTCTCACTTGCACAGCAGCTTTTTGCTCCAAATGGCAAACTGTTTTTGAAATTGAGACAGGGGGATTAGCTGATGAAATGGGGTGGGGGGAAGCCTGCACTCCCACTGGACGCCCCTGGCCACGAGCTCTTCAGATCCTGACCACTGTTAACAGTTATTGCTGAACAGGGTGTGGGTGGGGGAATATAGTTCTAGAGCTAAATGAAATGTTGCCTGTAAACTCATTAGCCGCTGCTAAAACTTTCTTCCAACATGTTTACTATCAGATGCATGACATAACGGACAGTTATGGCTAAAACTTAACAGTTAAAAAAAAGACGACAGAAGATGCTTTAAAAAATTACTTCGCTAGCTGTGTTCTTTTTTCATATGTTCTGCATACAGTTCACTGGTGTAGATTGTAAAAACTTTACGATGTTTAGTTATACCCTGCTTCTCCCCCCCCCCCTCAAGAATTACTTTTGGTAAATAATCCTTTTTCATTTTATTTTGATTAAAAGGTTAAATCTGCATCTTGGGGGGGGGGGCGGGGAAGAAGGAGAAGCTCCAACATCTTTTTGTTGGTATTTTAAAATAGTACTGGAACTTGTGTATATAAAGCCCAGATACTCTGCTGGTTTACGACTATGCTGCCCCTGTGAAGAACACCTCTACTATAATAACCTTAGGCCAAGGGTCTCTAACGTGGTGCCCTCTGACACCTACCAAGTGTTTTTCAGAAAGTGGGTAGGGCCAGATAGGGCTTTTGCCCAGCAAGGCTTCTGATTGGCTATTGGAGAATCAATCGGCTGTACAGTTTTTCTAACAATCCGTTTGTGGCTGTCTCCACCTCGTGTGGTGGCCATCTTGCGAGAGCCATTTTGTTACTGTGCTGGGTCAGAATTCCATATGTGCCCATAGACTCAAAAAGGTTGCAGACACCACCACCACCCCCCTCCCCAGCCGCCTTAGGTTTTCAGGAGATAGCAATACAGGACAGTTTTACAAGCAAACATTTCCAAGTGTGGTCCCTTTTATGTCTTCAGTTAAAGGATCTCTGGCAGTGAAGCCAAGAAAGGCTTTTGCCGTCAGTGAGGATAGGATTGTTACTCAATGAATCAACGTTCTAAGGTAGATGCTTTTACCAGAGGTTCTGTTAGCAGTTCTGTAAGATCTTAAGACATTATTTCCTGAGATTTTTGGTAGCAGTTGAGTTGGTGCAATTAAGCACCGTGGAAAATTAGAAATTTAATCATTTTGTAAAATCTTGGTAACCTGATTTCCTATGAATGTAACAAGATTTTTTTGCTATTCATTCGAAAGAAAGATGGATTGAAAATGTAGGTAAATGCATTCAGTGTTCAAATATTGTTTAAAAATGAATGACAGTATTGTAGCAGAAATAAGATCCTTGGTTGTTCAGTGTTTCATACAATGGGGCTTAAGAATTTCTATGACTTTTCTGTCTGCATTGTTTCCCCCATAAATACACTGTGTAACGCATCTCTTGTTATTTCGCCAATCTGTTTTTGTTCCTGTTGGAATGCCTTTTACTGTCTCAATCATATTTTAACACTTCGAGCGATAAAACTCTGGAAAACTCGCCTATTGATGTGTATTCCCTGGCCAAAAATGGCAGTTGCATTTTAATGGCGAAGTCTATATATAACCAATTTGTTTTTTTTCCTCTCAGTCAGTATAAGCAGACCAGGTCCTAGTGTTCTTTTAGCACAAGCTGCTTTCACAGTCTGATAAGAACATGAGGCTTGGTATTATGACATGATATAATAAAGCTAAAGCTGTGTGTGGTTCCAAAGGATTTCTCGTGCGAAAGATCTGTAAAGGAACTGACTGTATACAAAGATGACATGTAAAATTGTTCTCCCCCCACCCCCCAACACTAGTTTTGAGAGTATTGACTTTACTGTAAGTCGCATTACAAGACGAGCCTTTAACACTATAGCTTGCCTTTTGATAAACCCCCCCCCCCAAGTACTGCAGTCTTTTCCATTGCATTTCAACTGAATTTACAAAGAAAGTACTTCTGATTCCCAGAAATCATCAAGAAGCAGGGGGAAGGAGCACCAGACTTAGTCCACGTCATGCGCACATTACAAACGGAGAACATCCCAAATCTTCCACCCGGAGGTGAATTGGCGAGCAAGTGAGTTTACGCTAGCCTAAATGTGCTTTTGCTTTTAAATTTGTGCATAAGACCGCTTTATTTTATTTTATTGGGGGGGGAAGCAGGGAGGGCGGGGTTGGGAAGCCCACCCAAAATAGCTTGGAACAAAAATGGGGCTTTACCGAGTGTTAAACCGAACCAGCTGTTTCCAATTTGGGATTATTTTTAAAAAAGGAAATGGAAGCCTGTGGCAGACAGGGAGGTGGATTCTAAAAGTAAACCCGTGTCATGCCGTAGCTGAAGAAAGGTCATGCTATTTTTAAGGGTGGCCTCATCCTTTCGCCAGAGTTCTCAAATATTAACCTCTTTTAGAGCTTAAAAGTGCAAAATTGTGGCATGCGTTCATAGTTGAGATCTGGGTTTTTTATGCTTTGAAATTGTTAAGGAATCTAGTTTTATGTTCATTAAGTTCCATGCTTATTCTGTATGTTCACATTTTTTGCCAAGATTCAAACTTGGTTTTCCTGAACAACAAAATAGGCCAATTTAGCATAGAATCCTGGAGATGGATTAAAAGGCTTCCAGAATTAAACTAGTCACAAAATATATAACCCAAGGAAAATATACAAGATCAGATTTTGATGTCTTGTTAACGCCGTTAGTGTCAAAATACTTAATATGATGTCAGAATTGCCTCTGTAAAACAATTATGTTGTCTAATCAGAGCGTAACGGGGCCATTCACTTTTGCCAATCCAGCTGTTTCCTTTTTAACTTAATGTAGTTATTTCAAGCAATTTTATACCAAAGTTGAAGACCTTTTGGCTGCCTTTGCACTAGAGAACAGTTGAAGTGATTTGAGATGATTTGAGAACATTGCAGGTGTTGTTTACTGTACTTCACCGTTCAGTAATAACAAGCCAAGTCAGTTGTAGAACTTCCCTGTCTAAAGTAGCCTGCTGTAATGGCCTACATTTCCCAGTAGTGGGTCGATATGTTGGGAATTCGTTTGACCCATTAGCTAAACCGATTTCAGGTAGACCCAGCTAGTTGGGAATGGCCAGTGGGAAATTTGATTCCCCTACCGGACAGATTTTTTTTTTTTCAGAACCTCCCCTCATTTTTTCTACAAGATAGGTTTGGGTCTGCTGTTCAAGAGTCAGAAATTTGAGCTCTATGGATCTTCTTCGTGGTCTCTGTGCAGTCCCACACATGGGATCTTGCCACTGACAACGGATCCATACCTCGGAGTCTCCAATAGCTCGCCTAGAGTGTTTTTCTGGCGCGCTTTCCGCTCGCCCTGGGGAGCAGGCATCGACTGCGCATGCCTGGAGCGAGCGGGAGGCGCCATTCCCACTCAGTTTCTTCCTTTCCGCCGCCCGGACAACACCTACCTTGCTTTCTCTAGGGAGCATTCCCGTTTGCTGGTACAGGCTGGATCCTTTCGGGACATCGGTGTCTCTCCACTCTATAGAGAGTCCTCCACTCAAGTCTCCACCCAGCAGGTTCGATCCCGCTCTCCGCTTCGACATCGTGATCTCCGCTCACGCTCTCCATACCAGGACTATTACCACAGTGGCCGATATGATTATTCCTCACGCTCTAGGTCACCATCTCCCAGACGCCGCCAGGTTTACCATCGTTACTCCCGTTCCCCCTCCGAGGAGAGTTCCCGTCGCTCTAGGTACCGTGAATTTGATGTCGAGCCCCACGTTCATAATGTATCGACTCCTCGAATCCAAGACTTCGAATCCCCTCGGTACCGTGAGTTTTCTCGAACCCGAGACTACGCATCTCCTCGATACCGTGAGCCTTCTTGTTCCAGAGACCAGGAGTACCTCTCTTCTCGGGGCCGTGAAACCCTTCGACTCCATGAACATCCTCGGTACCGGAAACTGTACAGAGAGCTTCTGATGGCCCGTACAGCTTCTGCCACCCTATCTGCTGCACCGGCTGCAACCTCTACATCAGCCTTGACTTCAACTGCCGAACAGGCTAAGCCTTCCGAGGAACTTGCATCCACTTCTGCACCTACTAAGCTTCCGTTTTCGCCTGGAAACGAGGAATCTCAATCCGAACTTGACAGTTCTGATCATTCAGACTCCGAGGACCCTCCTGCTTCTCCTGCCTCAGATTCGACACAGCCTACCTGTCTCTCCCCATCAGACAGTTCGAAGGCCTACCTTAACTTGATTACCACCATGGCTGAAGCCCTTAATCTCACTCTCCCGTCAGAATCACCTAAGGTCTCGGACATCGTCCACGATCTTGTTCAGGCAGATTTTCCAGCAGGATCACTTCTACCTATGTTGCCAGTACACCTAGAGGCTTTGCGTGAGGCCTGGGACAAACCTGCTTCGATCCCACCAACCCCGAAGCGCTTTGACTCCCTCTACAGAGTGCACGCGCCTGACTCGAAGTTTCTAGCCTCCCACCCGGCCCCAAACTCGATAATTGTCCACTCAGCAACAAAGGCCAAACCATCTCGGCACCCTACTCCACCTGATCGTGAGGGCCGGAAGCTGGACACCCTGGCTCGCAAGATTTACAGCCTTGCCTCAACCAACTCTAAACTCAATAATTACCTGGCTTATTTTGCGGCATATACATTTAACCTTGCCAACCAAATTACTCCTCACATCCCATCCATGCCTGAAACTTCTCAGAAAGCTGTGTCCAATCTAGTTTCTGAGCTATCACGAGTCTCGAAGCAGCAGATCAACACTGTTAGACATGCTGTTTCGTGCTCGTCTAGAGTTTTTGCCTCATCGGTGGCATTGCGTCGTCATGCCTGGCTGAGGTCGACCAACCTACAACCCAATATTAAGCAAAAAATTGAGGACTTACCCTTTGATGGGCTTGGCCTTTTCCATGCTTCTACAGATGAGGTCCTGATGTCCGTAGATGATGGCCACAAGAGGGCAAAGCGCCTTGGAGTTTCCCAGCCAGCCTCTCAGCAGTTCAATCGACCCAGATCTTGGAGACCGTCCTTTCAAAGGCGTCAGCGCTCTCCTAAGCAGTCCAATTATTAGAAGCGGAAGCCTTCCCAGCAAAAACAACCCTTCCAACAAAGGCCTCGCTCTCAGCCTGCAAAGAAGTCTGCTCAACCAGCCAAACAGTCTCTTTGACTCCCTTCTTCATCTCACTCCACAGCTGAACCCCTGCTATCAGACACGTCTTCTCCCGTTTTACCCAACCTGGAGCTCAATCACCACGGACTCTTGGGTGCTCACCATAATCCGTCTAGGGTATGCAATCGAGTTTGTTTTGCCACCTCACCACCACTACTTCACCATTACTCCACCATCCCCTCATCTCAAACAAGAGATTCTGGACTTGCTCCAAAAAAAATGCCATAGAACCTGTTCCTCCTCCTCACCATCGGGGGATGGGTTTCTACTCACGATATTTCCTGGTGCCCAAGCAAGACGGGGGCAAACAACCCATTCTGGATCTCAGGAGACTAAACAAGCAGATAGTCTACAAGAAATTCAGAATGATCTCCCTCCAATCCACCCTTCCTCTAATTCCGCAGAACTCCTGGATGGCATCCCTGGATCTCCAGGACGCTTATTTCCATGTGACCATCAGGCCTCAGCACCGCAAATACCTCCGTTTTGCCATGGGACATCATCACTTTCAGTACCGATCTCTCCCGTTCGGGCTGTCCACCGCGCCCAGAGTGTTTACGAAGTGCATGGCAGTGGTGGCAGCTGCTCTGCGCCTTTGCGACATTCCAGTGTTCCCGTATATAGACGACTGGCTGCTCATCGCTCCTACAGCACATCGACTGGCGAAGAATCTCAAAACAACACTCTCCCTTCTCACCTCCCTGGGCCTATGTGTGAATACTACCAAGCCCCACCTCACCCCAACTCAGGACCTACAGTTCATAGGTGCTCATCTCTGCACATCCCCTCATCTAGTTTTGCTCCCCGAGGATCGTGCCCGTACCATTATGTCCCTGGCTCAGGAGGTCATGCATACCCCAACGCAACCAGCAATCACCATTCAACGTCTTCTGGGCCTCATGGCTGTGACTACCTCTGTTCTACGATTCGCGAGAATGCGCATGCGGCATCTCCAGCTTTGGTGCGTTCGTGCCTACCATTCGCACATACAATCACAGAGCACCGTCCTCTGTGTGCCACAGAGGGTTCATCTCTCCCTTACCTGGTGGACAGTAGCAGACAATTTACTTTGTGGAATGCCCTTTGTTCTTCCTTCTCCGTCTGTCATCGTGACTACAGACGCCTCCAAGTGGGGGTGGGGAGCCCACTTAGAGGACAAGACTGTCAGAGGTCTGTGGACTGCGTCCGAGAGGGTTATGCACATAAACTGCCTAGAACTCATAGCTGTTCACAGGGCTCTTCAATCGTTCCTCCCGTCTGTAACCAACCGACACGTCCAGATCACAACCGACAATATGGCCACGGTCTTCTATGTCAACAAACAGGGCAGTACCAGATTTCTTCTGTGCCGCATAGCCATCCTTCTTTGGGAATGGTGCATTCAACACAATGTTTATCTGACTGCCATTCACCTTCCAGGAATAGAGAATGTCTTGGCCGATTCGCTCAGCAGGATTCGCATAGACGACCACGAATGGTCTCTCAATCCACGCTACTTGCATCAAATCTTTGCATGTTTCGGGACTCCCAAAGTAGATGTTTTTGCTATGGACAACACGAAATGCCCCCTCTTTTATGCAAGGAGAGGCAATGATGCTTTCCTTCACAACTGGAAAGGTCCTCTTCATTACCTTTTTCCACCAACTCCTCTGATCACCCGATCTCTGCTCAAGATTGCTTGGGACGGTACAGACTGCATACTGATAGCACCATGATGGTCACGGCAACCGTGGTTCACAAAACTCCTTCAAATGTCTCATCATATCGCCTCCCCTTGGCAGACGATCTCCTCACACAGGGTCACGGCCAGGTCTGGCACCACAACCCACAAATTCTGCGACTTACGGCTTGGAGAATTCAGCAACATCCTTACCACCGAAAGTAGCCGAAGTTATCCTGAATGCTCAAAAGCCGTCTACCAGGCGCTCATACCAGTGCAAGTGGAAGCGTTTCTGCTTGTTTGCATCTTCCCATCTTAATCCTGAGTCTGTACCTCTTCCTTCGATCTTGGAATACCGCCTGTCTCTGCAGGTGTCAGGTCTCAGCTACTCTTCCTTGAAGGTGCGCCTTTCAGCCATTTCTGCTTTCCATGAGCCCATTGACGGTCAGACTGTGTTCTCCCATAGACTATCCAAATCCTTCTTCAAGGGCATGTTGCACCTTCACCCTTCCATCAAAACATTTGTTCCTGTTTGGAGTTTGCCGTTAGTTCTTTCACAACTTATGAAACCCCCCTTTGAACCCTTGGCTACTGTGGCCCTTCTCTCTTGGAAGACCACCCTGTTGGTCGCTCTCACTTCTGGCAAGCGGGCCAGTGACTTATGTGCCTTCCACTTTGACCCACCTTATACAGTTTTTCATAGCAGCAAAGTAGTCCTGAGAGCAGACCCCGCTTTTCTACCCAAAGTTGTATCAAAATTTCATCTTTCAGCTTCTACTTCGTTACCTATGTTCTTTCCTAACCCGAAGGACTCTGGAGAAAGAGCTCTACACACCCTCGATGTCAGAAGATCCTTGTCTTTTTATCTCTCTCCTACACAACCGTTCCGTAAGGACCCTAACTTGTTTGTGGCCTATGGCAATCCTCATAGAGGATGCAAAATTTCTACCCAGAGACTCTCTAAATGGGTATCCATTGCAATCCGGTTGTGCTACGAACTTTCTAAGCAACCCTTACCTGAAGGCCTTAAGGCTCACTCGACCAGAGCAGTCTCTACCTCCTCGGCCTTCCTGGAGGGCGTCTCCCTAGAGGACATCTGTGCTGCTGCATCATGGTCCTCGCCATCCACGTTCGTCTCGCACTATGCCTTGGACATTCGTGCCAGACGGGACGCCTCCTTCGGCCAAGCGGTCCTCAGGTCCATCTTCCATTGAATTCACCCCAGGTGAGTGCATTCTTTTGTTGTGACTATTAACATGGTTTTTTCCTTGCCAGCACCCACCTTCCTTTGACTTCAGCTGGCCAGTCACCCATGTGTGGGACTGCACAGAGACCACGAAGAAGATAAACAGGTTGCTTACCTGTAACTGATGATCTTCAAGTGGTCATCTGTGCAGTCACACAAGCCCATCCAGCCTTCCCCTCTGCTGGCTTTTTCTGCCTTGGTTTTTACCTCTGTAGACTGTCAGTAGCGGCTGGAAGAAACTGAGTGGAAATGGCGCCTCCCGCTCGCTCCAGGCATGCGCGGTCGATGCCTGCTCCCCAGGGCGAGCGGAAAGTGCGCCAGAAAAACGCTCTAGGCGAGCTATTGGAGACTCCGAGGTATGGATCCGTTGCCAGCGGCAAGACCCCATGTGTGTGACTGCACAGATGACCACTCAAAGATCATCAGTTACAGGTAAGCAACCTGTTTTTCTCTACTCCCCTGATTTCTACTAGTGTTGTCGAGTCTAGTGGTTGAATGATTCTTCTGGAAAAGAGGCAGCTGCATCAAGCATCAGAACTTCTCACTGGCTGGGGCTCAGGCTTTCCGGCCACAGTGATTAACATCCCACCCAACTGCCAAAACAGTCTATAACACGTTAGATCCCTGGGCACAAACCCCTGGATTTTCCCCTTCCTTCCCCTTCCCACAGTGGTTCTCCTGTGATCCTTGAAAAGGGATCGCCAAGTGTCAGAAGTTCCTACAAAGCCACTTGGTATGACAGGCTGCGATGAGGAGGGGGAAATGGGTGATTCCTCCACCAGTGTTCCCTCTAAGTTGAGTGAGTGTGAGCTAGCTCACAGATTTTTTAGCCTCCGGCTCACACATTTTTGTCTTAGCTCAGGAAGGATGGCTCCAGAGCACAATTCATGCAGTAGCTCACAATCTTAATGCCAGGAGCTCACAAAGTAGAATTTTTGCCCACAAGACAGCAGCTTAGAGGGAATATTGTTCCCCACGCCCCGCAAGGAAGTTCTTCCGGATGCAGCCCCCTGAACTGTGATAGGGGAAGGCTGCTTCTAAAATCCTTTCTCTTTGCATTCACTATTGGTAGGATCCAACCTATTGATAAAGGTATGAAATTGTAACATACGGGAACAAAGTATCTCTGTTTTAAGGATCTTAAATTATGGTTCGCCTTTTGAGAAATGTTGACTTCCTTTAAAGCTTCCTTTTCCTTTTTCCTTTGCCTTGCTGTAGACGGGGTTTGATTGAAGCAGTTTATAACAGACTGGTTCCTTATAGAAATGATGAGACTGTGAGTATTGCTTCTATTCCCGGGTGGTCCTTTCTGCTTGTTTTAACTTTGATTTGAAGGTGGGGGTTAAGAACATAAGAGAAGTCATGTTGGATCAGGCCAATGGCCCATCCAGTCCAACACTCTGTGTCACACAGTGGCCAAAAAACCCAGGTGCCATCAGGAGGTCCACCAGTGGGTCCAGGACACTAGAAGCCCTTCCACTGTGCCCCCCCCCCCGCAAAAGCACCAAGAAAACAAAGCATCACTTGCCCCAGACATAAGAACATAAGAGAAGCCATGTTGGATCAGGCCAATGGCCCATCCAGTCCAACACTGTGTCACACAGTGGCTAAAAAACCCAGGTGCCATCAGGAGGTCTATCAGTGGGGCCAGGATACTAGAAGCCCTCCCCTTGTTGCCTCCCCCCAAGCACCAAGAAGTCAGAGCATCACTGCCTCAGACGGAGAGTTCCAACAATACACTGTGGCTGTTAGCCACTGATGAACCTCTGCTCCATGTGTTGATTCAATTCGCTCTTGAAGCTGTCTATGCTTGTAGCCACCGCCACCTCCTGTGGCAGTGAATGTCATGTGTTAATCACCCTTTGGGTTGTTTTTCCAGACTTAAAATTTACCCCACCCGCAACAGACTTGTCCTGAAAATGCAGGCATGGCTTTCCATAAAACTCTTGACCAAAAAAATGTAACTATCCCTTCAGGGCTTTGGGCATGAAAAAGAAAATTCACTGTTTGTAGGAAAACGTCTTTGGCTGCTGCATACATAATATCCGCTGTGTCGTGCCATAGAGTGGTTGAGCAGAAGTCAGGTTCTTGGCTGAACTTATTAGGTACACATTAGCTTATGCCAGCTCCTTTTAAAAAAAAAAAACTGACACTTGCCTCATGCATTCATAGAGCATAATTCACTGGTCACAATTTCCTAGTTTCACTAACTGCACTTGTCACTCGTCAAGACGCGAGCCAGGCGTTGTGCTCTTCTGAACAGCTCACCACTGACCATTTGTCCATTTAGCTGTTCTGTTTTCTTTTTCTCTCTTCACATTTTCTTATTTTCATTCACATCTCTCTCTTTCTGCTTTTTGAAAAAAGCTTCTTTTCTGTTCTTTAGGAGTTCAAGGGAGGAGTACAGGAAAGCTCTGCTCTATTCATAATGACTGAAAATCCTCCCCCTCGAGTATTCCAAATTTGTCCTTTCCTCCCTGCTTGTCTTTTACGCGTGTGGCTTAGGGCTTGCCAGCTCTTAGTTGGGAAATACTGGGGGGGGGACACCTCAGTAGGGTATAACGCCATAGACTCCACCTTCCAAGTGGCCTTTTTCTCCAGGCAATCTTTGTTGCCTGGAGATCAGTTGTAATCCCAGGATATCTCCAGCCTCCACCTGGGGGTTGGTAACCCTAATTTGTGACCATATGTCTTGGCTCTGGAGAACTTCTGAATTTGTAATCAAACAAGCATGCTTCTAATGTCGAATAAGTAACCACGTACCCTCTTTGGATGATGATGATGATATTGGATTTATATCCCGCCCTCCACTCCAAAGAGTCTCAAAGCGGCCTACAATCTCCTTTCCCTTCCTCCCCCACAACAGACACCCTGTGAGGTGGGTGGGACTGAGAGGGCTCTCACAGCAGCTGCCTTTTCAAGGACAGAGTCTCAGAGCGGCCTACAATCTCCTTTCCCTTCCTCCCCCACAACAGACACCCTGTGAGGTGGGCGGGGCTGAGAGGGCTCTCACAGCAGCTGCCCTTTCAAGGACAGAGTCTCAGAGTGGCCTGCAATCTCCTTTCCCTTCCTCCCCCACAACAGACACCCTGTGAGGTGGGCGGGGCTGAGAGGGCTCTCACAGCAGCTGCCCTTTCAAGGACAGAGTCTCAGAGCGGCCTACAATCTCCTTTCCCTTCCTCCCCCACAACAGACACCCTGTGAGGTGGGTGGGGCTGAGAGGGCTCTCACAGCAGCTGCCTTTTCAAGGACAGAGTCTCAGAGCGGCCTACAATCTCCTTTCCCTTCCTCCCCCACAACAGACACCCTGTGAGGTGGGTGGGACTGAGAGGGCTCTCACAGCAGCTGCCTTTTCAAGGACAGAGTCTCAGAGTGGCCTGCAATCTCCTTTCCCTTCCTCCCCCACAACAGACGCCCTGTGAGGTGGGTGGGGCTGAGAGGGCTCTCCCAGCAGGTGCTCTTCAAAGGACAGAGTCTCAGAGCGGCCTACAATCTCCTTTCCCTTCCTCCCCCACAACAGACACCCTGTGAGGTGGGTGGGGCTGGAGAGGGCTCTCACAGCAGCTGCCCTTTCAAGGACGACCTCTGCCAGAGCTCAGGCTGACCCAAGGCCATTCCAGCAGCTGCAAGTGGAGGAGTGAGGAATCAAACCCGGTTCTCCCAGATAAGAGTCCGCACACTTAACCACTACACCAAACTGGCTCTCCGCATGTGGCTTAGGGCTTGCATGTTGCATCAATGTAGTGCAACTGCCCTCTGCTATAGCTGCTGAGAAGGTCATTTTAAAATTCATTTTAAAGATTCGACGCCTTTCCTCTTGATTGCTGCCCCCCACTCCACCCCCATTGCTAGGTCCCATTCTATCAACCAGAAGCAGTCGGACCCATATTGCAGATTCGGCTATAAGAAGAAGAGCCAGTTTGGTGTAGTGGTTAAGTGTGCGGACTCTTATCTGGGAGAACCGGGTTTGATTCCCCACTCCTCCACTTGCACCTGCTGGAATGGCCTTGGGTCAGCCATAGCTCTCGTAGGAGTTGTCCTTAAAAGGGCACCTTCTGTCAGAGCTCTCTCGGCCCCACCCACCTCACAGGGTGTCTGTTGTGGGGGAGGAAGAGAAAGGAGATTGTGAGCCACTCTGAGACTCTTCGGAGTGGAGGGCAGGATATAAAACCAATATCATCTTCTTATAGCCGAATCTGCAATATGGGTTTGACTGCTTCTGGTTGATTGAATGGGAGCTAGCAAGGGGTGGAGCAGCAGTCAAGAGGAAAGGTGTCGTATCTTTAAAATGAATTTTAAAACGAACTTCTCAGCAGCTAAACAGGGCTAGCATTGAAACTTTCCAGCCTGTCCCGTTGATGTCCCTGAAACGCTTTGAAGCCCGCTGAAGCCTTCCGCTGCAGAAAAGCTGAGACGGCACATGTGCGAGTAACTTCTTGGTTGAATCATTAGCCAAGTTAACTCTGACATCTGCAAAATGGCCTGCTTTGAAGTTAATCATTTAAAGGCGAGGTCCAAACTGAGAACAGCCTTGTGCCTTCGTTCTCTTGCCAAATGCTCGAGAGAGAAAAAAAAACTTTATCCCCAGAGAAAAGCTCATTTTAAAAAAGAAGAAAAAAGGAAAATCGAAATCCTAAAATTATCCACGTTTCTTCCCTTTCCAGTCTGGATTATCCAGAAACTGCCGTAACTTTGGGCGCTCCAGACTTTAAAGGGGTTCCTTCTCTTTTCTTTAAGGACTCGGCGTCAACGGATGAAATGTGGTAAGACTGCCGTCTAAGCTGTGTGGAGTTTACATCCACCCTCCCCGTATGGAAAAAAGAAAACCGCACCCAGCTCAACAGTGACCCTTCGTAACGTCCATCCTCCGGATTACTTGAAAGAGGGCGGGGGGGAGGAGATGTGTTGGGGAAGGCGGCGACTCTCCAGGAAACAGCAGCCCCGCCACCGACGTAGCCCAGAACTGACGATCTTATTTTGCAAAAAAAAAAAAACCCCAACCACCACCCAACCCAGATCTTCTGTAAAAGTGATCTCAAAAAAACCCATAATGTTGTAAATTGGACTCTGAAAACCATTTTATGTTGTATGATTTCTGTTTTGCTTTTCTTTTCTTTTTTCTTTTTTTTTCTTTCCTTTTTTTTTTTTGTAAAGTGCAATTGTGGTTGTACAAAATGCTTATTTAATAATGAACGGCTTTATGTCGCTCGAGGTTAGATGAAACGTTGGTTGTGCGACGCAACAAATACCCGGCCCCTCCCTCCCCTCTCCCCCTTCCGTTCCTATTTGTGCTTCTGGATTGCAGGGAACAGCAGCCTAGCCAGCGTTCAAATGCTCAGGAGGCGCACAGAAAGATTTTTCAAAAGGGGGATATTTTATATAAAAACGGAACACCTAAGCTAAAATCACTGTTAACTCGAGTGTGGAAGATAACTGGAATGCAGTTCATTCTCCGTCAGACTTTTAAAATGGTCTCCCTCTTGAATTTGTCTGGGGGAGCCTGAAGCGCCCACTGAAACGTGTAGTGGGGGAGCGCGGGGTCTGGAGCAGAAATAGGGACGGGTTTGCCAGCGTTGCTGTGATAGCTGCAAATCGGGGTGGGGTGAGGACAGTGGAGTGGGGAAGACTGAAAATGCCTTGCTAATGCGCACCTTTTTAAAAGAACAAATCATTTCGGTTGTATCCTGTCGCTCCGCTAACGGCAGAACTCTCCCCTGGTGCAGGATCTGTATCACAGAGCCGAGCTGCCGTGAGCGCAGCAGATCAGCAAGGGTTTGCAGCCCTTTACCCTCAGTTAATTTTTTCAGTTCATAAAAGGCTGCATCTTTCTGTATCCGGTGGGCGCCCGCCCTGCTTTTTTTCTCCCGATCGGCTGGGTTGGCTGCTGTTCTGAGTAAAACGTTTTGAATTCCAATTTTATCAATAAAGCTTGATTTAACCAACGAAAGATTTAACTATGTATGTGTAATTCCTTCCCCCCCCCCCGCCTCCCTTCTGAAATAGTTGTAAATGAGATGTCATATTGTGGATAATTATTTTTTATTGAATCGTTGCCCATTTCTGAAATGGGAAGAACTCTCAACTGTTGCCCTAGGCGCAGGTGAACTCTTTCCCCCTTCCTCCCCCACCAGTTAGTAGGTAGTATGGCTTGAGAAAATGGAATAATCTTATTGACATGAGGGGGTTTTTTTTCCTGATTTTTTAATTTCGAGATAATCTCCTGGAGTTTATATTAATGAAAATTCATTTGTCAGAACCTGACCGTTTTGCCCTTTTACAGTATGTTTTATATTTCCCCTTTTGACTTAGAACAAAAAAAATCCCCTCGCCTAGTGATTTAACAATATGTGTCATTTGAAATGCAGCATGTTCAGAGTATTTAAGTGTTCAGATTTAATTGACGTTTAAACCCCCCCCCTCCCCCGTGAAATAATACAAGTAATTTTGACTTTTCTTCTACAGAACATACGAAAGTAACTTTTCGGATTGGTCCGACGATTGCAGGATTACTATTTCATACACCTTGTATTGTGTCTTTTTTTTTTTTAAAGTTGAAGATATTGTATGATATGTAGCTTTCTCGACGTTCAGTCAGCGGATGGCCCCCCCCCCGATGAAAAAAGGAAAATCAACACAGTATGAATAAGTTGTAGCAATGTAGCTAGAAAATTTTGTAAAAAGGTGTAAAATGTACCTTTTTATAGGAAGCGATGTATAATGCATTTTTTTCTATATTTGTCTTTCCCTCTTAACTTTGAAATATACATTGGTGTGTATATATAGCCTTAAAACTCATTGCAGAATTAGGGATTGCTGAACAGTGAAACAGTAACCTAAGAAATTTGCTCAATTTAAGGGTAGCGTTATACCAGCAAACACATTATTTTATTCCTCGTTTGAGTAGGGTGCTTGACCCAATGATCATTGTATTCGGTTTGTAACCCACCCACCCCCCACCCCCGTTCAGAACATAAATGTAAAAGTACTGTTTGTAAAGCATTATCAATTTGGGGGTTAAGCAACCAATCCCTCACTGGATCTGCGAATAAATTCTTGAAACAAACCATTTCACTGAGTTCAAACTAGAGAGCTGTCAATCATAGCTTCACGAGCAATGAATTAAGACGTACATTTGAAACGCTCCGTAGGAAATGCTATATGGGAAGGCTGAACCGGCTTTTAGCACTGGAAAGAAAACTTAATTTTTTTTCCTATCTGAAAGTAGTAGGTGGTAGTTCTAAAAACTGCAAAACGGGGTGGAAAACTTAAGTTTTGGAATCTTAAAAAAAAAATTGTAGAAGAAAGCCATATGTTAAACAATAATTGTAAGTGTCATAATGACATAGCACGTACTTTAAACTTGCTACAGGTGCACCCTTAAATATATATACATGTATAGTTACTATTACTACTATATATATATATATATATATATATATATATATATATCAGAGGTGGCCAACGGTAGCTCTCCAGATGTTGTTTGCCTACAACTCCTATCAGCCCAGCCATTGGCCATGCTGGCTGGGGCTGATGGGAGTTGTAGGCAAAAAAACATCTGGAGAGCTACCGTTGCCCCCCCCCTGAAATATATAATGTGTATATATATACTCAGGGCCCACTTTGTAGCAGGAGCTCCTTTGCATATTAGGCCACACACCCCTGATGTAGCCAATCCTCCAAGAGCTTACAAGGCTGTTCTTACGGCCTACTGTATGCTCTTGGAGGTTTGGCTGCATCGGGGGGGAGGGGGGGGTTAGGCCTAATGTGCAAAGGAGCTGCTACAAAGTGAACCCTCTGTATTCTATATACACACACACACACTACTAGTGCTGTTAAAGGGTTGTGAGCTACAAGAAGGCTCAGCATTTGTAGATTTCCCTTACCTTACCTTGGGCACTTTAAAGTGGTCAATGCACTGTGGTCAGTTACGCCTGCTTCTTAACACTGCTATTTTATGTATACCAAAATGAGATTAAATCCATGTATTCAGTGCATCACATATTCTAGCAAGGGAGGGGGGGTCTCACCCTCGTTCATAAGTGCAAAAAAAAGGGGGGGGGAAGCACTTTTTCTTTTTTTGCAACTTTAGAAAAAATGCTAAAAACGTTGGAACACCTCAGGGGCAAACGCAGCAAAGCTTTGGAGAATTGTGTGCTATTTATTTCTTGAACTGGAGGGGGAGGCGCGGTTTCCTGTGTGCTGATGAAATAAAGTAATACGATGGTCCCACATTAACTTGGAGGGTGTTACTGTTTTGTACATCTGTGGTGTTTTTTTTTGTTTTTTTAACTTTCTATATGCATGCTGCTTTGTATATCTTCATCTTTTGACAGCATTAAATTTCTGAGTAGTATTGGTGAATTCTGAGAATATGCAGTGTTTGGGGTAACACTGGGTTGTTTATGGTGTTTAATAGCAAGGGGTTTTTTTTACCCTACCTTTCTGTGTCCCCCTCCCCGCCGCCCTAGTCACCAAAGTGGCTAAGGAAACATAGATTTTCATCTCAAGAGCCGTTAAAACCAACACAAAAATACATCATTAAAACAAGTTGGATTGGACATTGGATTTATATCCCACCCTCCACTCCGAATTTTAGAGTCTCGAAGCGGCTCAAGGTCTCCTTTCTCTAACTCCCCCACAACAGACACCCTGTGAGGTGGGTGGGGCTGAGAGAGCTCTCCCAGAAGCTGCCCTTTCAAGGACAGCTCTGCGAGAGCTATGGCTGACCCGAGGCCATTCCAGCAGCTGCAAGCGGAGGAGTGGGGAATCAAACCCGGTTCTCCCAGATAAGGGTCCGCACACTTCACCACTACACCGAACTGGAGGGGTGGGTGTGCAAAAGGTGAGCAGTATTTAGATGGGAGGCCGCCAAAGAGTGCCTGGGGTTGCTAGGCAGAGGCAGGCAGTGGCAAGCCACTTCTGAATGTATCTTACCTTGAAGACCTCTGTGGCGGACCAGTCCTGCGTCTGCTAGATGGCCCCGGCCCTGCCCAGCCCTTCCTGGTATCCTGACCTGAAAGGGCTGTTCCACTTTGCTGCCCCCACTGTCCCTCTCTGGGCTCTGGTTAGGCGGGACAGCCTCCTAACCTCCCTCTGGACTCGCTAAAAACCCTTCTTGGGGCTTCCTAGGGAATCTTTGGGGCTCCCCTGGAGATTTGGCAGCCAGCTGCTGTGCCACATCTCTCCACCCTCAGGGTTCCCCAACCCACTCCAAGTGTTTGGGGGAACTAGGTGGCACAGAGGGACTTTCACTTTACACCGGCAACATTTCTTTAAAATATACAGCTATTTACAGGCATTTTAAAAAAGCGAACAGAAGAAACCAAGTAGGGAGAAAATGTGCCTTCTCTCCCTGTTCTGATACTTGCCCTAACTGGATGACATGCAAGGCAAGCCCTTTAGACCAGGGGTGTCTCACTCATTTGTTACGAGGGCCGGATCTGACAAAAATGAGCGCTATAAAATGTAATGCCAGGGAGCAGAGATAAAACTTTGTAAAGAACACGAACACAAAGATTTTTTTTAAAAAATGAAACATGCTTAAAACATTACACCTGTTGGTCTTAAAGGTGCCGCCTTTGTACCTCTCCTGTGCGATCCAGGGAATTGGACAAAGGAAGCTCTGGCTCTTTCCTTCCATCCCCAGGGGACCAGGAGGGAGAGTAGCCTCAGCCAGTAGATGGAAGAGAGGCTTGGGTCAGTAGCTCTGCTGTGCAATTGAGGGAGCCTGGCAAAGCAAGCTCTCCCTTCCCCCTTCCTGAAGGGAGGAGCCTCAGCCAATGGAGAAATAGAGTTTTTGCTCTGTAGCTCTTGTACTATTGAGCAAGCCTGGCTAGGCAAGCTGTGATGCAGAAGGAAGCAAGAGAAAGGAAGAAGGAAGCAGAGGACAGCGGTTGCTCGGGGGCGTGATCTGACCCCCAGGCTGCGTGTTTGACACCCCTGCTTTAGACGGTTGCAAGCTTGACCGTACCTTCCTCAGACTGTTTCCATACTAACTGCCTGACTGCTAACTTTAACTGACTGTTTTCCTGCCCCAAATCTATATAAAATGCAGTTCCCGCCCCGCCTTCTGGGAGACCAGCCTGAAAGACTTCCTGTCTCTCTAGGGGGCCTCCTCAGAATTGCTGTTTCCAGACTGGAGGGTAGGGGGGAGGAGGAGGAAGAGAGTAGGCCGCGTGAAGCCTTCTTCAACTTTGACAGCCTCTCCTGCCAACTCGCAGACAACCCTAGCCCAAAATGGCATTTCTCCACAACCTCGCAGGGGTTGCTGTAAGTCTTAGAAGCATAGAATCACCGAGCTGGAAGGGGCCATAGAGGCCATCTAGTCCAACCCCCTGCTCAATGCAGGATCAGCCTAGAGCAGGGGTGTCAAACTCATTTGTTATGAGGGCCAGATCTGACACAAGTGAGACCTTATCGGGCCTGGTCGTGTCAGGCTGGGCCGTGTGTGTTCCCATTTAAGATTAGGTTGTTAGCCAAAATGCCCTCAAAACGAGGTTGGGGAATTAGTTAGGTGGGCACCTGGCTCACTAGGAATCTTTTTACCAATTTATACCAGGCTCAACCATCCAGAGGGTAATTGCTCAATAAAAGGACTCTAATTTAATAAAAACCAATTGTAATTTATTTAGAATAATAGTTCTTCCACACAAGATAAAAATACAAAACAATCACACATTCACACAGGTCTAAGAAACACAGATAGATTGATAGGGGAACATATAAGGGTAGACAGACAGGGTAATATTTACCTCTCGCAGACTTCAAGGAAGGCGACAGTTGAGGGAATGGGGGAGGACCCGAAACTGATCAGGAATTGGGGATGGATCTATGCAGCGGGAGGTGGGTTGCTGAATAGAAGCACACCTGTGGGTAGCTAGTCCACAGGTTATAAGGCCTCATCTGTGCCCTTGGGGGATGGGAGGCTCTGTGATGACCATGAGGGCTGGACATCAGCAGAGCCAATGGTGAGTCCTTTGGTGACATCCAATTGGGTGTTTGCTTTGACCAATTAACTTCACCTTCGTCCTGGGCACCCTGGAAACTTCCAGGTTGCGACAGGGCCTGGGGCGGCTCCAAAGGTGTCAGTATGGAAATGGCTAGGTACTTGGGATTAAGTGGGCTTATCTGGGAAGGTGACAATAGGGAATCAAATATTGATCTAGGTATCCCCGGTGGAAACAAAAGGACTTGATTGTGACAGGAGAAGTTCTTCCTCTTTTCTCATCATCTTCTGGGCAGGAGTTATTGTTTAGGGTATTGCCCGGCAATCAGGAACATTAGTTGAGCTGTTAATCCATTCATGGGGCAGATGGGTTGCTTGCGAGCCAAGGGTGACACAGGGTGTGTACGTGAGCCTTCCACTATGAAGGAATGAAGTCCAGTCTGGCAGGAAGATGGCTACGAGTGGTGTTAGCCCTTGGTTCATGGAAAACAGGCTAGAAACTGCTTGCCTGTACAGTTCATGGTGGTGTGGCTTCTGCCACTGCAGTGGCCAAGACTGGACACACAAGGAGTAGCTGGCAGCTCATTTGTAGAATGCTGCTGCAAAGCTGAGGCTTATAGTATCCACATAAGCCTTAGAAACTGTAAGCAAAGTCCACTTCTTAGAGCAGATGTGTGAGAGTCAAAACTCCAGGCACCCTGGCAACCATACTGGTGATCACGATGTCCATATGTATGAAAAGTAGGGGGCTTTCCTTACAAGGTAGATATAGAAAGAGCCCCGTGGTGCAGAGTGGTAAAGCTGCAGTACTGCAGTTGGAGCCCTCTGCTCACGACCTGAGTTCGATCCCCGGCGGAAGCTGGGTTCAGGTAGCCGGCTCCAGGTTGACTCAGCCTTCCACCCTTCCGAGGTCAGTAAAATGAGTCCCCAGCTTGCTGGGGCGGAAGCATAGATGACTGGGGAAGGCAATGGCAAACCACCCCATAAAAAGTCTGCCATGAAGACGTCGTGAAAGTAACGTCACCCCAGAGTCGAAAACGACTGGTCCTTGCACGGGACTACCTTTACCTTTAGCAGATATAGAATACTTTATAAAGGACACAGACAAACACAATTAAATATTTTAAAAAAACAAAACTTAAAACATGTTTAAAACATTAGCACTTGTTGGTTTTAAAGGTGCTTTCTTTGTATTTCTCCCCTGGGATCCAGGGAACTGGGCAAAGGAAGCTCTGGCTCTTTCCTTCCCTTAACCAGGGGACCAGGAGGGGGAGGAGCTACAGCCAACAGAAGGAAGAAAAGCTTGGCTCAGTAGCTCCACTGTGCAACTGAGAGAGCCTGACAAAGCAAGCTCTCTTCCCCCCCCCCTTCCTCCCCAAAGGCTCCTCAGCCAATGGATAAAATAGAGGCTCTGTAGCTCCTGTGCGATTGAGCAAGCCTGGCAAAGCAAGCTGTTACGCAGAAGGAAGCAAGAGAGAGGGAAGGAGGCAGACAACAACCAGTTGCTCGGGTGCCTGTTAGGAGCCCTCTGGGGGCCTGATTCAGCCCCCAGGTCGCACGTTTGACACTCGTGGCATAGAGCATCCGTGACGAGTTCATCCAGCTACTGCTCCAAGATTGCCAGGGAGGGGGAACTGAGTCGCTACCTCCCTCGACAGCTGAGCCCACTGTTGAACAACGCTTAACTGTAAGTTTTTCCTACTATCCAGCCGGTACCTTCCCGCCCTTAATTTAAACCCATTATTATGAGTCCTCTCCTCTGCTGGTCACAGGAACAGCTCCCGGCCTTCCTTCTAGTGAAGGTCCTACAAAGACGTCAAGAGAGCAGTCCCGTGACCCCTCAACCTTCTCTGCTCCAGACTGAACCTTCCCAAGTTCAAGTCGGTTGTGGCTTGACAGTGAAAAGGTTTTTACACATCTACCTGTAAGCTGAAAACCTTCTTCCTAATAGCCACTGATGGGCCTCTGCTCCATATGTTGCCACAATGCCCTCTTGGAACTGTCCATGCTTGCAGCCGCCACCACCTGTGGCAGTGAATCCCAAGGGTTAATCATCCTTTGGGTGAAGAAGGACTTCCTTTGATCCGTTCTAACCCCGACTGCTCAAGAGCCCCGTGGCGCAGAGTGGTAAAGCTGCGGTACTGCAGTCGGCGCTGTCTCTGCTCACGGCCTGAGTTCGATCCCAGCAGAAGCTGGATTCAGGTAGCTGGCTCCAGGTTGACTCAGCTTTCCTTCCTTCCGAGGTTGGTAAAATGAGTACCCAGCTTTCTGGGGGGGGGGGGGGGAGTGTAGATGACTGGGGAAGGCAATGGCAAAACCACCCCGTAAAAAGTCTGCCGTGAAAACGTGAAAGCAACGTCGCCCCAGAGTCGAAAATGACTGGGGCTTGCACAGGGGACTACCTTTTTTACCTTTAACCAGACTGCTCAGCAATTTCATTGAATGTCTACGAGTTCTTGGATTGTGAAAAAGGGATAACTACTTCTTTTGCTATCTTCTTTGTCCCGTGCATAAGCTTGTAAACCTCTATCACAGGGGTGGCCAACGGTAGCTCTCCAGATGTTTTTTGCCTACAACTCCCATCAGCCCCAACCAGCATGGCCAATGGCTGGGGCTGATGGGAGTTGTAGGCAAAAAACATCTGGAGAGCTACCGTTGGCCACCCCTGCTCTATCATGTCACCCCTCGGTCGATGTTTCTCCAAGCTAAAGAGCTCCAAGCACTTGAGAGCTATGGCCCCAACCTTTCTTCATAGGGAAGAATACTGACCTTGTTGGGCCAAGGGTCTGATTCAGTAGAAGGCTGCTTCACATGACTTCATGTGCGTGTACAATGCCATAGACTCCACCCTCCAAAGCACCCATTTTTTCCAGAGAACTTGCGCTCTGTTGCCTGCAGGTCAGGTCTGATTCTGGGAGATCTCCAGGCTCCGCCTGGAGGTTGGCGAAGCTAGGAAAAAACACTGAGTAAGATGAGATGGCTGGACAACATTACTGATGTAACTAACACGAATGTGAGCGGACTTCAGAGGATGGGGGAAGACAGGAGGGCCTGGCGTGACTTGGTCCATGGGGTCGCAAAGTCGGATTCGACTGTGCGACTGAACAACAACAAAAAGAAGCTGAATTTCAGACTGCAGATTTATACCCCACCCTTCTCTCTGAATCAGAGACTCAGAGCGGCTCACAATCTCCTATATCTTCTCCCCCCACAACAGTGAGGTGGGTGGGGCTAAGAGGGCTCTCCCAGCAGCTGCACTTTTAAGGACAACTCCTGTGATAGCTATAGCTGACCCAAGGCCATCTCAGTAGGTGCAAGTGGAGGAGTGAGGAATCAAACCCGGTTCTCCCAGATAAGAGTCCACGCACTTAACCACTACACCAAACTGGCTCTCTGTGAAATGACCCCTTTTCCCACAGATCAAGCACATGGCCAGTCTCTGTGATCTTTTGTCCCCATTCTAGAGGGGGCAGAATTACGCAAATTAGCCCCCCCCCCTACATGGAACACCTTTCTCTAGGGTTGCCAAGTGCAATTCAAGAAATATCTGGGGACTTTGGGGGCGGAGCCAGGAGACATTGGGGGTGGAGCCAGGAACAAGGGCGTGACAAGCATAACTGAACTCCAAAGGGAGTTCTGGCCATCACATTTAAAGGGACCGCACTCCTTTTAAATGCCTTCCTTCCATTGGAAATATTAAAGAATAGGGGCACCTTCTTTTGGGGCTCCTAGAATTGGACCCCCTGGTCCAATCTTTTTGAAATGTGGCGGGTGTTTTGAGCAAAGGCACCAGATGCTATGCTGCAAATTTGGTATCTCTACCTCAAAAAACAGCCCCCCTCCCACAGCTCCAGATACTCCTGAATCAATTCTCCATTATACCCTATGCTATGGGAATCTGTCTCCATAGGGAATAATGGAGACATTTCCTCCCCCCCCCCCTTTCTGATGACTCTGAAGCAGGAGGGCCCCCAAACCAGGGAATCCCCTGCCCCCGCCTGGGATTAAATACAAGAAAAGCCCCAGGGTAACACCGGACTTAAATACTTAACCACACTTAAAAGTATTAAACATGTATAATTGAGAACGATATGTGAAATAGCAAAGCCCACTCTAACAAGGGGAAATTCTACTTCCAAATAATACAACAAAGTAATACAATCTAACACAGTGCAATAATCAATACAAAAGCAGGTTGCTCTTGAGAAGTGAATTTCAAGCCAGTCCAAAAGTGTCTGAAGGACGCTGAGCCTAGGAATAGAAGGATCGTATTTCAATCCAGAGGAAGGCAATAGACGTCCCTACAGCTAGAATACATTCCCCGCCCCCCTTTTGGAATGTGTTTCAGGAACGGGGACATTGCTCTGTGATTTATGCAAACTGACGTTTAAGGCTACCCGAAACCGGATATTATCGATCTCCGGTACAGCTTTGCTTCTTTAAGTGGTCAAGTCTCAAGTGGCCAGAGAAGAACATTGTTGGCTGAGCCACACTTTTGGACAGGCTTGATATTTACTTCTCAAGAGCAACCTGCTTTTGTATTGATTATTGCACTGTGTTATATTGTATTACTTTGTTGTATTATATGTAAGTAGAATTTCCCCTTGTTAGAGTGGGCTTTGCTATTTCACATATTGTTCTTATATACATGTTTAATTCTTTTAAGTGTTCTTAAGTATTTAAGTCTGGTGTTACTGTGGGGCTTTTCTAGGGTCATCTAGTCCAACCCCCTGCACAATGCAGGAAACTCACAAACACCTCCCCCTAAATTCACAGGATCTTCATTGCTGTCAGATGGCCACCTAGCCTCTGTTTCAAAACCTCCAAGGAAGGAGAGCCCAACACCTCCTGAGGAAGCCTGTTCCACTGAGGAATCGCTGTGTCAGGAAGTTCTTCCTAATGTTGAGCCGGAAACTCTTTTGATTTAATTTCAATCCATTGATTCTGGTCCTACCTTTCGGGGTCACAGAAAACAATTCCACACCATCCTCTAGACGACAGCCCTTCAAGTACTTGAAGATGGTGATCATATCACCTCTCAGCCGCCTCCTCTCCAGCCTAAACATCCCCAGCTCCTTCAACCTTTCCTCCTACGATTTGGTCTCCAGGCCCCTCACCATCTTTGTCTGGACCCATTCCAGCTTGTCTATATCCTTCTTAAAATGTGGTGCCCAAAACTGAACACAATACTCCAGGTGAGGTCTTACCAGAGCAGAGTATAGTGTCCAGATCACATCACGTGATCTGGTCACTATGCTTCTGTTGATACAGCCCAAAATTGCATTTGCCTTTTTAGCCACCGCATCACACTGTTAACTCATGTTCAGTGTATGATCCACTAAGACCCCTAGATCCTTTTCGCACATACCACTGCTAAGACAAGTCTACCCCATTTTATAACCATGCATTGGATTTTTCCTAGCTAAATGCAGAACTTTACATTTATCCCTGTTAAAATTCATTTTATTGGTTTTAGCCCAGTTTTCCAGCCTGTCAAGGTCATCCTGTATCCTGTTTCTGTCTTCTTCTGTGTTTGCAACCCCTCCCAATTTAGTATCATCGGCAACTTTAATAAGCATTCCCTCTATTCCTTCATCCAAATCATTGATAAAGATGTTGAACAAAACAGATCCTTGAGGCACTCCACTTGTTACTCCTCTCCAAGAGGATGAGGAACCATTCACAAGCACTCTTTGGGCGCGATCTGTCAACCAGTTACAGTTCCACCTAACAGTAACAGGATCCAAACCACATTTTACCAACTTGTCAACAAGGATAGTATGTGGAAGCTTATCAAAAGCCTTACTGAAATCAAGATAAACAATGTCTACAGCATTCCCCTGATCCAGCAAGATAGTCACTTTCTCAAAAAAAGAGATCAGGTTAGCCTGACATGACTTGTTCTTGAGAAAACCATGCTGGCTCTTAGTAATCACATCCATTCTTTCTAAATGTTTCAGGACCGACTGTTTGATGATTTGTTCTAAAACCTTTCCGGGTATAGATGTCAAGCTGACAGGTCGGTAGTTACCCGGATCCTCTTTTTTCCTCCTTCTTGAACATAGGGACAACATTCGCCCACCTCCAAGAATTCTCAAAAATAATAGCCAGAAGCTCAGAAATTACATTCGCAAGCTCTTTTAGAACCCTTGGATGCAATTCATCTGGCCCTGAGGACTTAGTTTCATTTAAAGAAACTAGGTACTACCCCTATGCTGATCCTAGGTTGGAACTTCATATCCTCCTTATATGTTCTGTTTTTGCCATGTTGAGCACCGTTTCCCTCAGAACAGAAGACAGAGGAAAAGTAGGAATTGAGCAGTTCCGCCCTCTCTTCGTTACCTGTTACAATTTCACTTTCTTGCCCTCGCAGTGGGCCTACCATGTCCTTGCTCTTTTTCTTACTCTGAACATAAGAAAAGAACCCTTTTTTAATCTTGTATTTTACAGCCACGTATTTTACCTCAGGTCTCCTTTGTTTGTTGATTGCCCACCTGGGTATTGGTGACTCTACCTTTCTCTGTACCGTAAAGGGGAAGGTGTGTGACCACTTCTGTGGTTAACGGCACAATCTTAGGCCGTGTTATTGGAGTAATAACTGTATATGATTTTGGTCTATGTGTCAGAACACGGCTATGGAAAGCTAAAAACAGCAACCTCTAGCAACGTGAAGGTGACTTTTCTCACTCGATCTAATTTCCTTCCCCGTGCCAGCATGCAGATAACCAGTGGGCGATAACAAAGTGCCAAACAAGTGGTATTTTTATCTAAACAGATGGCCTACGTTTTGGTGTTTTTATTCAAACAACTTCGGATCTCATGTCTCCGAAAACCTGTTCCGCAGCTTCCTCCCCAAACCTTATTTTAAAGATGTGTTAAAATCTCTAGTTAAGGTTTTGAACCGTTCGTCGCTTTGGACAAGCTGACGCATAGGGTTGTGCGTGCTTGTGATTAAGCATCTATCCCAAGGAAATTTGCACAATCGCAATGAATCCTTAACAAAAATTATGACATACTTGAAAGGGTTTTGGTAAAATGCTCCTGAAACCCATTAAGCCATGGGTGTCGAATTAATTTGTTATGAAGGCCAGATCTGACATAAATAAGACCTTGTCAGGCCGGGCCATGTATGTCATAAAATATAATGCCAGGTAGCAGAGATATAAATTTTATAAAGGACACAGACAAACACAAAGACTTTTTAGAAACTTAAACGATTAGCACTTGTTGATCTTAAAGGTGCTTTCTTTGTATCTCTTCCATGCATAAGAACATAAGAGAAGCCATGTTAGATCAGGCCAATGGCCCATCCAGTCCAACACTCTGTGTCACACAGTGGCAAATTTTTTTTGTGGCTAATAGCCACTGATGGACCTCTGCTCCATATTTTTATCTAACCCCCTCTTGAAAGTAGCTATGCTTGAGGCCGCCACCACCTCCTGTGGCAGTGAATTCCACATGCCAATCATCCTTTGGGTGAAGAAGTACTTCCTTTTATCCGTTTTAACCTGTCTGCTCAGCAATTTCATTGAATGCCCACGAGTTCTTGTATTGTGAGAAAGGGAGAAAAGTACTTCTTTCTCTACTTTCTCCATCCCATGCATTATCTTGTAAACCTCTATCATGTCACCCCGCAATCCAGGCTCTCCGAGTTGTACAGCAGAGCTACTCAGCCAAGCCTCTCTTCCTTCTATTAGCTGAGGCTCCTCTCCCTCCTTGTCTCCTGGGGAAGGAAGGAAAGAGCCAGAGCTTCCTTTGAAGCAAGCTCTCCCTCCCCCCCTTCCTCCCCAAGGGAGGAGCCTTAGCCAATAGAGAAAGTAGAGGCTTTTCTCTGTAGCTCCTGTGCGATAGAGCAAGCCTGGCAAAGCAAGCTGTGATGCAGAAGGAAGCAAGAGAGAGAGGAAAGCAGATGACGGACAGTTACTCGGGGACCTGATAGGAGCCCTCAAGGGGCCTGATATGGCCCCTGGACTACATGTTTGACACCCCTGCTTTAAGCTATGATTCTAGGTCACATGGGCAGTGATGTGGGCATGTCACTGCATGTCAACAGAACTTGAGAGCCAGCTTGGTGTAGCGCTTAAGTGCGCGGACTCTTATCTGGGAGAACCAGGTTTGATTCCCCACTCCTCCACTTGCAGTTGCTGGAATGGCCTTAGGTCAGCCATGGCTCTTGCAGAGCTGTCCTTGAAAGTGCAGCTGCTGGGAGAGCTCTCTCAGCCCCACCTTCCTCACAGGGTGTCTGTTGGGGGGGGGGAAGGTAAGGAGATTGTGACCGCTCTAAGACTGAGATTCAGAGTGTAGGGCGGGATATAAAATCAATATCTTCTTCTTCTTCTTCTTCTTCTTCTTCCCTCCTGCTCGCATTAAGTCCCCCTACAATTCCCTGCTGTGCTCCAAATCTTCAGGAATTTCCCACCTGTCGTTGGCCACTCGTCGGTCCTGCTGCTTCTCTCAGTGTTCTCCCTTAGAACAAAGAGAGGCCAGAGGGTAGCACCCTCACCCTGTACCCAGGCGTACTTGTGGCAGGTCTTTCCAAAAAACATCTTGAAAATCATCGCTCCTGAGAGTCCCATTCACATGATGCAACAGGAGAGGCTCTGTGGCATAACTTCAGCTCACAGTCCATGATCAGTGTTCCTAAGTATGATCTTTATTTATGTTATTCAAAAGTTATTCAAATTGTAAGCTTTGCCTGATTCACGGGGCCCAGTCTTGATTAGGCCTTCAAGTGGAACAAGGTTTGAGTCTGGTGAGTTCAGGGTGGTGAGAAACAGAGAGGATTGGGAGGCACTCCAAAGGGATCCGTTGAGGCTGAGTGAGAGGGTTGCCAAGAAACACTCTAGAAATCGTGGTATAACTCTATGGTGCCATAGAGTTTTTCGTGCAAATCCTAGAGTGCCCCCACACCATGTCCCTGGTGCGACGATGGCACTTCCAGGTGATGTCATCATGCTGGGGACGGCACATGGCGAAGGGGCTCTTCAGGGGTTAGGATCCTCCTGGCGACCTGCGCCCTGCAGGTGGTTTGAAACCCCGTTGTGAGCTTGGCAGCCCTACTAGGCAAGTGAGCATCAAAGTGGCAAGTGAGGTTCAACGTGGCCAAGTGCAAAGTAATGCACTTTGGGGCCAAAAATGCTAACTATAAATACAAGTTGATGGGGTGTGAACTGGCAGAGACTGACCAAGAGAGAGATCTTGGGGTCATGGTAGATAACTCACTGAAAATGTCAAGACAGTGTGCGATGGCAATAAAAAAGGCCAACGCTGTAGAATCATAGAGTTGGAAGGGACCTCCAGGGTCATCTAGTCCAACCCACTGCACAATGCAGGAAACTCACAGATACCTCCCCCTAAATTCACAGGAGCCCCGTGGCGTGGAGTGGTAAAGTTGCAGTACTGCGGTCTGAACTCTCTGCTCATGACCTGAGTTCGATTCCGGCGGAAGCTGGATTCAGGTAGCTGGCTCAAGGTTGACTCAGCCTTCCATCCTTCCGAAGTTGGTAAAATGAGTACCCAGCTTGCTGGAGAGAAAGTGTAGATGACTGGGGAAGGCAATGGCAAACCACCCCGTAAAAAGTCTGCCGTGAAAACTTGGTGAAAGCAACATCACCCCAGAGTTGGAAACGACTGGTGCATGCACAGGGGACCTTTCCTTTTCCTTTCCAAATTCACAGGATCTTCATTGCTGTCAGATGGCCATCTAGCCTCTGTTTGAAAACCTCCAAGGAAGGAGAGCCCACCACCTCCCGAGGAAGCCTGTTCCACTGAGGAACCGCTCTAACGGTCAGGAAATTCTTCCTAATGTTGAGCCAGAAATTCTTTTGATTTAATTTCAACCCATTGGTTCTGGTCCTACCTTCTGGGGCCACAGAAAACAATTCCACACCATCCTCTAGATGACAGCCCTTCAAATACTTGAAGATGGTGATCATATAACTTCTCAGATGCCTCCTCTCCAAGCTATGCTGGGGATTATTAGGAAGAGAATTGAAAACAAATCAGCCAGTATCATAATGCCCCTGTATAAATCGATGGTGCAGTCTCATTTGGAATACTGTGTACAATTCTGGTCACCGTACCTCAAAAAAGAGCATTGGGAAAAGCGCAGAAAAGGGCAACTAGAATGATTAAAGGGTTGGAACACTTTCCCTATGAAGAAAGGCTAAAACGCTTGGGACTCTTTAGCTTGGAGAAACGTCGACTGCGGGGTGACATGATAGAGGTTGACAAGATTATGCATGGGATGGAGAAAGTAGAGAAAGAAGCACTTTTCTCCCTTTCTCACAATACGAGAACTTGTGGGCATTCAATGAAATTGCTGAGCAGTCAGATTAGAACGGATAAAAGGAAGTCCTTCTCACCCAAAGGGTGATTAACACGTGGAATTCACTGCCACGGGAGGTGGTAAGTAGTGCTAACAGTGTTTCCTAGGTTAAATCTTGGCGTGTTTTGAAGACCTTCATCTGACCAGGCATATGCAATCATTTCTGGAACTAGGAAGCACGTCACCGCGCAACTACTACCCCACTACTTGGAGAAATTGCATTTTCGAAAACCTGTGCAAGGTTCACTTCCTTTCCATTTGTGGGCTGCCTTCTCCATGCTGGATTTCCAAATATATTGGCCTATAAAGGCCTGTGATGTTGCAGCATTTGCCACAGGCATGACTTGCAAATGCAGTTCTGTTGGGAGGTAAAAATAATAGCATTCAGAGGGAAGCCCCCCCCACACCTCTCCCCAGTGGCAGATTAATCCCTGTGGAGGCCCCCAGGCAGTCAAAATCTTGGGGCCCCCCTCATAAATTATCTCAGAGTCGGTGCGCCTGCCCCACTGCCCATGGACCCTGCTGCAGCCTGCAGGCACCTTCTCAAAAGCCCCTTTTACTAAGCTGCAGGGGAAAGGCTGAGGCAAACCGTTGTGTATGTGGAACCCACTATATTATACAAATGAAGAAGAAGGTGGTGGTGGTGATGATGAAGATATTGGATTTATATTCCGCCCTATACTCTGAATCTCAGAGCAGTCACAATCTCCTTTACCTCCCCCCCCCCCACAACAGGCACCCTGTGAGGTAGATGAAGATATTGGATTTATATCCCGCCCTCCACTCCGAAGAGTCTCAGAGCGGCTCACAATCTCCTTTACCTTCCTCCCCCACAACAGACACCCTGTGAGGTAGATGAAGATATTGGATTTATATCCCGCCCTCCACTCCGAAGAGTCTCAGAGCGCCTCACAATCTCCTTTACCTTCCTCCCCCACAACAGACACCCTGTGAGGTAGATGAAGATATTGGATTTATATCCCGCCCTCCACTCCGAAGAGTCTCAGAGCGGCTCACAATCTCCTTTACCTTCCTCCCCCACAACAGACACCCTGTGAGGTAGATGAAGATATTGGATTTATATCCCGCCCTCCACTCCGAAGAGTCTCAGAGCGCCTCACAATCTCCTTTACCTTCCTCCCCCACAACAGACACCCTGTGAGGTAGGTGAAGATATTGGATTTATATCCCGCCCTCCACTCCGAAGAGTCTCAGAGCGGCTCACAATCTCCTTTACCTTCCCCCCCCCACAACAGACACCCTGTGAGGTAGGTGAAGATATTGGATTTATATCCCGCCCTCCACTCTGAAGAGTCTCAGAGCGGCTCACAATCTCCTTTACCTTCCCCCCCCACAACAGACACCCTGTGAGGTAGGTGAAGATATTGGATTTATATCCCGCCCTCCACTCCGAAGAGTCTCAGAGCGGCTCACAATCTCCTTTACCTTCCCCCCCCCACAACAGACACCCTGTGAGGTAGGTGAAGATATTGGATTTATATCCCGCCCTCCACTCTGAAGAGTCTCAGAGCGGCTCACAATCTCCTTTACCTTCCCCCCCCCCACAACAGACACCCTGTGAGGTAGGTGAAGATATTGGATTTATATCCTGCCCTCCACTCCGAAGAGTCTCAGAGCGGCTCACAATCTCCTTTACCTTCCCCCCCCCCCTACAACAGACACCCTGTGAGGTAGGTGAAGATATTGGATATATATCCCGCCCTCCACTCTGAAGAGTCTCAGAGCAGCTCACAATCTCCTTTACCTTCCTCTCCCACAACAGACATCTTGTGAGGTAGATGAAGATATTGGATTTATTTCCCGCCCTCCACTCTGAAGAGTCTCAGAGTGGCTCACAATCTCCTTTACCTTCCCCCCCCACAACAGACGCCCTGTGAGGTAGATGAAGGTATTGGATTTATATCCCGCCCTCCACTCTGAAGAGTCTCAGAGGGGCTCACAATCTCCTTTACCTTCCTCCCCCACAACAGACACCCTGTGAGGGAAGTGGGGCTGGAGAGGGCTCTCACAGCAGCTGCCCTTTCAAGGACAACTCTGCAAGAGCTATGGCTGAGCCAAGGCCATTCCAGCAGCTGCAAGTGGAGGAGGGGGGAATCAAGAAGATGATGATGATATTGGATTTATACCCCGCCCTTCTCAGAGTCTCAGAGCGGCTCACAGTCTCCTTTACCTTCCCCACCCTCCCACAACAGACACCCTTTGAGGTAGGTGGGACTGAGAGAGCTCTTGCAGCAGCTGCCCTTTCAAGGACAACCTCTGCCAGAGCTATGGCTGACCCAAGGCCATTCCAGCAGCTGCAAGTGGAGGAGTGGGGAATCAAACCCGGTTCTCCCAGATAAGAGTCCGCGCACTTAGCCACTACACCAAACGGGCTCTTTTGGCAATGACACCAGCATCAGCCGCAGTAGGCTCAGTTGCTGGCTCTGCGTATGTAGGATAGGAGAGCTGCAAGCAGGGGAAAACCCAGGGGGAAAAGCCAGCTTGGGGCACCTAAAGGCATGGGGGCCCATAGACCAGTGCCTCCTAGGCCTAATTGTTAATCCGGCTCTGCCTCTCTCCTTTGTGGAATTTCGAGTGCTTTGTGTTCTGCAAAGAAGAACCAGTAGAGGGCGTCCAAGCTAACCTTCAAAGTGCTGCAAGTCCCTAAAAGAACAATAAAACCTAAAGAGGTCACATAACCCTGTTGTTTTCCAGCCTCGCTGCCTGTTCTTTTCGAAGCCCTGAAACTCGGTCACAGTCTGTGGGCTGGAGAGCAGTTCAATTAGACGCGGTTGCCTGGTCTTTGCTAGGCAGGCACTTATATATAAAAACCTTCCTGGGAGATTTTTAAACAGAGGCTAGATGGCCATCTGACAGCAATGCTGATCCTGTGGGTTTTGGGGGAAGGTATCTGTGAATTTCCTGCATTGTGCAGGGGGTTGGACTAGATGACCCTGGGGGACCCCTTCCAATTCTATGATTCTATATCAGGGGTAACCAAACTGTGGCTTTCACACAAATTGTGTAGCTCTCAAAGCCCCCACTGCCTCATCAGCTATCTCCAAGATGGCATTTCTCTCATTAAATCACTTCTCCAAGCCAAGCTAGCCAGCAGTTTGGTGAATGCATTTAAAGTTTTCTTTCCACCTTGCCCTCTCTCCCCCATCTTCCTTCCTTCCTTCCTTCCTTCCTTCCTTCCTTCCTTCCTTCCTTCCTTCCTTCCTTCCTTCCTTCCTTCCTTCCAACCTCCCTCCCTCCCTCCCTTCCTTCCTTCTCTCAAACATTTGACATTCATGTCTTGCAGCTCTCAAACATCTGACGTTTATTGTATGTGGCTCTCACGTTAAGCAAGTTTGGCCAGCCCTGTTCTATATTCTTAGATTCTCTGGTTCAGTATAGCCAGGAATCATTCACGATTTAGCACAAAGGTTTACCGCAAAGCAGAAGCATCTCTAATGTAGGGTGTGTTGGTGAGAAACAAAAGGAATATGGAACTTCTTGAACGGTTTGAACATAAGAGTCCTTTTATTTGAGGAACACCATTCTAGATAGAACAGGGTAGAGGCAAGATAGAAGTCTAACCTAGCCAGGGGTGGAATTCTAGCAGGACCTCCTTTGCATATGAGGCCACACGCCCCTGATGTAGCCAATCCTCCAAGAGCTTACAAAAAAAGAGCCTTGTAAGCTCTTGGAGGATTGGCTACATCAGGGGTGTGGCCTAATATGCAAAGGAGGTCCTGCTAGAATTCCTTACAGGGCTCTCAGTACAGGGCCTACTGGAAGCTCCAGGAGGATTGGCTACATCAGGGGTGTGTGGCCTAATATGCAAAGGAGGTCCTGCTAGAATTCCTTACAGGGCTCTAAGTACAGGGCCTACTGTAAGCTCCGGGAGGATTGGCTGCATCAGGGGGTGTGTGGCCTAATATGCAAAGGAGGTCCTGCTAGAATTCCTTACAGGGCTCTCAGTACAGGGCCTGCTGGAAGCTCCAGGAGGATTGGCTACATCAGGGGTGTGTGCCCTAATAGGCAAAGGAGGTCCTTCTAGAATTCCTTACAGGGCTCTCAGTACAGGGCCTACTGGAAGCTCCAGGAGGATTGGCTACATCAGGGGTGTGTGGCCTAATATGCAAAGGAGCTCCTGCTAGAATTCCACCCCTGAACGTAGCTAACTAGGATGGATGAAGATGCAGTGTACCTGTCTTGCATCTATGATGCCAAGATGGAGAGATTTGGCAATGTGTGTCAAGCCGGAAGGAAGGAAACAGTCCATGGGAGCAGCGATCAAGATTTCAAAGGGATAGCGTCAGATAACAGACACAAAGGACACTCTGGGTCCTGATCGCTCTTTCTTTCTAAGTCTCTTACAATCTTCCTGTGGAATCTGAGGCAGGAAACAGTGTAACCCCCCCCCCCTCTTCCAGCATAGATGAGGTTTTGGGTTTTTTTGAAATAACATTTTATTTTTATGCAACACAAATTACAATATGATACAAAGCGAAATGCAAAATTAACCTTTTTCTGCGATTGCAAGGTAAAGAACAAAATATATTATCTAATCAGAGCCATTAGGTGTTAGTGAAAAATGAGAGAGAGAACAATTAACAATCTTAGATTTACGATAATTGAAGCATATTAATCACGTTGGGAATTTCACCGTTCTTCTGCAGGCACATACTCTATAATAGGGGACCAAATAGAAAAAAAATAAGTCTGCTTCTGGTTCGATGAGCTTTTTCTATGAGCTGGTTCTATGAGACCCAGTTTGGTGCATGGACTCTTATCTGGGAGAACCGAGTTTGATTCCCCACTCCTCCACTTGCAGCTGCTGGAATGGCCTTGGGTCAGCCATAGCTCCGGCAGAGGTTGTCCTTGAAAGGGCAGCTGCTGTGAGAGCCCTCTCAGCCCCACCCACCTCACAGGGTGTCTGTTGTGGGGGGAGAAGATATGGGAGATTGTAGGCCGCTTTGAGACTCTGTCCATAAAAGGGCAACTGCTGTGAGAGCCCTCTCAGCCCCACCCACTTCACAGGATGTCTGTTGTAGAGGGAGAAGATATGGGAGATTGTAGGCCACTTTGAGACTCTGTCCTTGAAAGGGCAGCTGCTGTGAGACCCCTCTCAGCCCCACCCACCTCACAGGGTGTCTGTTGTGGGGGGAGAAGATATGGGAGATTGTAGGCCGCTTTGAGACTCTGTCCATGAAAGGGCAACTGCTGTGAGAGCCCTCTCAGCCCCACCCACTTCACAGGATGTCTGTTGTAGGGGGAGAAGATATGGGAGATTGTAGGCTGCTTTGAGACTCTGATTCAGAGAGAAGGGCGGGGTATAAATCGGCAATTCTTCAATTCTTCTTCTTCTTCATATCAGCTAATTTAGTCATTATATAAATATTCCACAGCTTCATATGCCACAAAGCTAAAGTGGGAGCCGATTCTGCCTCCCATTTTTGCGCAATCGCTACCTTGGGCAGCATAGATTAGAAAAGCGATTCTTCTTTGATTAACCAAGGTTATTTTATGTCTGTTCCGTAAATTCAGTAAAATAAATTCAGGAGATAGAGGCAGTCGCCTTCCCGTAATTTCTGTTATTTTACTAAGTGCCACTTTCCAAAATAAAGTCATCTTAGGGCACCAAAACCAACAATGTATAGATGAGGTTATTAACAACAAAATAATTATGCGCCTAAGGGCCCAAGGGCCATGACATTGGAAGTATAAGGTGCAACCTAATAATATAAAATCGAAATGAAAAGTAGAGATGATGCCCAATAGCATTATTGATTATCTCTGCAATTTCCTCATTTTGCTAAACTGGAGAATAAGGGTGGGTTGCTGGTAGGTTGGGAAATTCCTAGAGATTTTGGGGTGGAGCCTGGGAAGGGCAGACTTTGGGGGATCTCAGTGGGGTACAAGGCCACAGAATCCACAGAATGCCACAGAATGAAGGGCTGTCCTATAGAGGACGGGGTGGAATTGTTTTCTATGGCCCCAGAAGGCAGGACCAGAACCAATGGGTTGAAATTAAATAAAAAGAGTTTCTGGCTCAACATCAGGAAGAACTCCCTGACCGTTAGAGCGGTTCCTCAGTGGAACAGGCTTCCTCAGGAGGTGGTGGGCTCTCCTTCCTTGGAGGTTTTGAAACAGACGCTAGATGGCCCTCTGACAGCAATGAGGATCCTGTGAATTTAGGGGGAGGTGCTTGTGAGTTTAGAGCAATTCCTCAGTGGAACAGGCTTCCTCGGGAGGTGGTGGGCTCTCCTTCCTTGGAGGTTTTTAAACAGAGGCTAGATGGCCATCTGGCAGAAATGAGAATGCTGTGAATTTAGGGGGAGGTGTTTGTGAGTTTCCTGCATTGTGCAGGGGGTTGGACTAGTTCAGGGGTCCCCAAACCCCAGGCCGTGGACCAGTACCGGGCCGTGGCCTGTTAGTAACCGGGCCATGAGTTGTATAATTATTTCATTATATATTACAATGTAGTAGGAAGAAGAAGAAGAAGAAGAAGAAGAAGAAGAAGAAGAAGAAGAAGAAGAAGATGACGACGACAGTGGATTTATATCCTGCTCTCCACTCCGAATCTCAGAGTGGCTCACAATCTCCTTTATCTTCCTCCCCCACAATAAATACCCTTTGAGGTGGGTGGGGCTGAGAGAGCTCTTACAGCAGCTGCCCTTTCAAGGACAGCTCTGCAAGAGTTATGGCTGACCGAAGGCCATTCCAGCAGCTGCAAGTGGAGGTAAGGGAAATCAAACCTGGTTCTCCCAGATAAGAGTGCACACACTCAACCACCACACCAAAATAAAGTGCACAATTGTATCATCCCAAAACCATCGCGACCCCCTTCCCCCGGTCCATGGAAAAATTGTCTTCCACAAAACCGGTCCCTGTTGCCAAAAAGGTTGGGGACCTCTGGACTACATGCCCCTGGAGGTCCCTTCCAACTCTATGATTCTATGAAGCCAACTTTCAAAGCATCCGTCTGCTCCAGGAGGACTGATCTCCTTTATCTGGAGGCCAGTTGTAATTCTGAGAGGTTAAATGTAATTACTGTTAAACGTAACAAGCACCTGAACTTTTCTGTAGGCTGGAAAAGGAAGACAAGGAAGAGGAGAAGGAGAGGTGGAAGGGATCTCTGTGGCCACAATATTGTGCTAGTTTCAGATGGGACAGACTAGGAGGTGTGAATAGTATCAGGTGTGCAGCCGTGGTATCCCGGGAATTCCCAGCATTTAGGACTGAGAAGCCAAAACAATGGAAACTATCCAACTTCAGCGATGGAAACCAGTAGCAATTAGTTGCAATGTGCAAGAGCTTGTAGTGCACTGGTTTCCCCAAACATGTTTACCATGCAGCGCATGCAAATGTAGGCCATTTGCACTACCATCGGCTTCGAAAAACAAAAGAGGAATCCATCTCTTATCTGATTGGCAACCGCCACCCAGTTTCTTCTTTCCATTGGCAGAGATGCAAAACAGCTGTGTTGATCCAAAGCGAAAACTCCAAATGAAGAAGAAGAGGAGGAAAAGAAGAAGAATTGCAGATTTATACCCCGCCCTTCTCCCTGAATCAGAGACTCAGAGTGGCTTAAAATGTCCCATATCTTCTCCCCCCACAAAAGACACCCTGTGAAGTGGGTGGGGCTGAGGGGACTCTCACAGCAGCTGCCCTTTCAAGGACAGAGTCTCAAAGCGGCCTACAATCTCCCATATCTTCTCCCCCCACAACAGACACCCTGTGAGGTGAGTGGGGCTGAGGGGGCTCTCACAGCAGCTGCCCTTTCAAGGACAGAGTCTCAAAGCGGCCTACAATCTCCCATATCTTCTCCCCCCCCAACAGACACCCTGTGAGGTGGGTGGGGCTGAGGGGGCTCTCACAGCAGCTGCCCTTTCAAGGACAGAATCTCAAAGCGGCCTACAATCTCCCATATCTTCTCCCCCCACAACAAACACCCTGTGAGGTGGGTGGGGCTGAGGGGTCTCTCACAGCAGTTGCCCTTTCAAGGACAGAGTCTCAAAGCGGCCTACAATCTCCCATATCTTCTCCCCCCACAACAGGCACCCTGTGAGGTGGGTGGGGCTGAGAGGGCTCTTTCGAGAAATGCTCTCGTGAGAACATCTTAGAGAGAACTTCAACCAACCCAAGGTTACCCATGGGGAGGAGGAGCGGGGAATCAAACCCAGTGCTCCAGATCAGAGTCCGCTGCTCTTAACCCCTACACCAAACTGGCTCTCGTTCCAGTTAAAACTTTTATTTTACTGTGTTGCCATTGGGCAGGGGAGGAGGGGTTGAGCAGGAAAGCATAGGAATGCGGTTCTGTTTGGCTTGGTGCCGGGGGGGGGGTGCGGCCTAATATGCAAATGAGCTCCTGCTGGGCTTTCCCCCCCACTGATGTAGAACTTTGCACTTGCCCTTCTTGAACATGATCGGTATATATTAGTGATGGTATTAGGAATCCAGTGCCAGCAGGGGGTTTTTTTGAGCAGGAACGCACAGGAGCGCAGTTCCGGCTGGCTTGGCCAGGGACTCTGGCAGAAGGAAGGCACTAGGCAGCCGTGAACTCCCAGACGGCGTGCTCCATCTATTCTGCTGCCTCCAGCCTCCATCGGGCTTGAACATATGAACATATGAAGCTGCCTTATACTGAATCAGACCTTTGGTCCATCAAAGTCAGTCTTGTCTTCTCAGACTGGCAGCGGCTCTCCAGGGTCTCCAGCTGAGGCTTTTCACACCTATTTGCCTGGACCCTTTTTTGGAGATGCCAGGGATTGAACCTGGGACCTTCTGCTTCCCAAGCAGATGCTCTACCACTGAGCCACCGTCCCTCCCCAAAGAGGGCTTGCAAAGAGAGCAAGCATGCGGAGCCACCCACAAGCGCCCCCTCCTGGTTGAAGCTGGGCATGCTGCTGCCTGCTCCGTCACATGTGGCTCTCTCTCTCTGGCCGTGTTGGGGTGTGTGCGTGTGTGTGTTGGGCTGCGTGAGCACACACATCTGTGAAATGCAACTGATAGCACTGGACTGTCCTGTGTCAATATGCGGGAAGTGACCTACTGAATGGGTGACGTCATTTCTGGTGATGTCAGGGTGTGGTCTAATTAGGGTTGCCAAGTCCGATTCAAGAAATATCTGGGGGACTTTGGGGGTGGAGCAAGGAGACTTTGGGGGTGGAGCCATGAGGAAGGGTGTAACAAGCATCATTGAACTCCAAAGGGCGTACTGGACATCTCACTTAAAGGGACTGCACAACCACCTTTAAAATGCCTCCCCTCCATTAGAAATAATGAAGGATAGGGGCACCTCCTTTTTGGGCCCACAGAATTGGACCCCCTGGTCCAATCTTTTTGAAACATGGAGGGTATTTTGAGGAGAGGCATCGAATGCTATGATGCAAATTTGGTGCCTCTATCTCAAAAAACAGCCCCCCCATGAGCCCCAGATACCCGTGGATCAATTATCTATTATATCCTATGGCAGGGGTGGGGAACCTTTTTTCTGCCAAGGGCCATATGGATATTTTTAACATCATCCGCGGGCCATAAAAAATTATCAGCTTAAAAAACAGTGCTCCACAGAGGGAGAATGGTTCAGGCCAGCATTCAGGCCAGTGGGGTCTACTGCAGGAAGAAGAACAAGAAGACTGCAGATTTATACTCCACCCTTCTCTCTGAATCAGAGACTCAGAGCGGCTTACAATCTCCTGTATCTTCTCCCCCCACAACAGACATCCTGTGAGGTGGATGGGGCTGAGAAAGCTCTGACAGAAGCTGCCCTTTCAAGGACAACCTCCACCAGTGCTATGGTGACCCAAGGCCATTCCAGCAGGTACAAGTGCAGAAGTGAGGAATCAAACCCTGTGAGCTGGGTGGGGCTGAGAGGGCTCTTACAGCAGCTGCCCTTTCAAGGACAACTCTTGCGAGAGTTATGACTGACCCAAGGCCATTCCAGCAGGTGGAAGTGCAGGAGTAGGGAATCAAACCCTGTGAGGTGGGTGAGGCTGAGAGGGCTCTCACAGCAGCTGCCCTTTCAAGGACAACTCCTGCGAGAGTTATGACTGACCCAAGGCCATTCCAGCAGCCCCAAGTGGAGGAGTGAGGAATCAAACCCAGTTCTCCCAGATAAGAATCCGTGTGCTTTTTTTTAAAATTTAAATTAATATTTTATTAAGTGTACATATATCAACATGTTTATACATCTCATATAAATACATTTCGTTTTTTGCTTATTATCTTCTACAAATCTAACTGAATACTAACAACAAATAAATAAACTCCTTCCTCTTTATCTTATTTCCTTTCTTTACCCGATTTCACCCGATCCCTGTACCACGTTTCCTTATTCTTATTCTAATCCTAATTATATTCTTTTTGTTTCCAAAACTTCTTATTTCACGTACTTACATCTTTACACACTTAATTCTTAAACTTTATCTTCTGTCATGCCTGCAAAGGAAAAATGGACAGAGTTACCTCCAAAGCTGGGTGCTGCAGAAAAATCTCTACAGTCGGAGAGACCTTATATCTCCATGCACCTAACCACTACACCAGACTGGATGGGGAAATCGGTGGAGATTGCCAATGTGGTTTGGACCCAACCCAAAGGATTTTCATCCCTGTCCTCCATCCCCATCAAGTGTTGCTAAATTTACTTGGGGAATTGTTACCGACTGCATTCAAAGTTAGGTTTTTGCCAAAGTACCATGCGTTTCTGCATAGGAGGCAACCTCCACGCGGCCTAGCAAGGACGCTGTATTGCATAATCTTTAACTGTCGTTGACTTATTAACACTGTTTGCTTTTCCTGGGAGAATAAACCTAGAGCAAGCTCGCCCATCAGATAAATGAGTGCGTTTTCCTGCGTCAAAGACTGTGCCTACTGCAAGAGTTCTGTTAGGGTTGCCAGTCTCCAGGTGGGGCCTGGAGATCTTCCTTTTTTTAACAACTGATTTCCAGCTGGCAGAGATCAGCTCCCCTGGAGAAAAGTGGTAAATAGCAACAGGTTCCGATACAAGTGAATAATAAAGCCAGAAAACACCAGAATAACAATAACGCTTTTACACAATAGAGTGTATATGCAACCTACATTCATCAAAATACATGCATAACAATAGTCATCATTAGTAACTTATGAACCACTCCTGATACTAAATTCACAAACGCTGATAATACAAAGGAAAAGGAAAGGTCCCCTGTGCAAGCACCAGTCGTTTCCGACTCTGAGGTGATGTTGCTTTCACGACGTTTTCACAGCAGACTTTTTTTTTACGGGGTGGTTTGCCATTGCCTTCCCCAGTCTTTTACACTTTCCCCCCAGCAAGCTGAGGACTCATTTTACCGACCTCGGAAGGATGGAAGGCTGAGTCAACCTTGGGCTGGCTACCTGAACCAGCTTTCGCTGGGATAGAACTCAAGTCATGAGCAGAGAGTTCAGATCACAGTACTGCAGTACTGCTGCTTTACCACTCTGCGCCACGGGGCCGTGTCATAATACAAACGCAGCTGGAAAAAGAATTCTTTTCACTCTCCCACACTCTGCTGTATGAAGATAATAAGGTACAGTTCCTCAGAGGCAATTGACTTCCTGCTGTTCTCTCTTATGTTCAGCAACTTGGGTGGAGTTCTCAAATCTCCAGCACAGCGTGTCTCCGAGAGAGTATGGGACCGCAGCCTGGGATTCCTCACGGTTTCAGACCTTCATCAGCCTTTTTCTCTCAGTGTTTTATCCTGGAGCCTCAGTACAACATATAACAACTTGGATCAACGCATGCTAATTGCTCTTTCTGTTTCCGGCTCTCCTGGAGAAAAGGGCTGCTTTGAAGAAGAAGAAGATGATATCGGATTTCTATCCCGCCCTCCATTCCAAAGAGTCTCAGAGCGGCTCACAATCTCCTCTACCTTCCTCCCCCACAACAGACACCCTGTGAGGTGGGTGGGGCTGGAGAGGGCTCTCACAGCAGCTGCCCTTTCAAGGACAACCTCTGCCAGAGCTATGGCTGACCCAAGCCCATCTCAGCAGGTGCAAGTGGAGGAGTGAGGAATCAAACCCGGTTCTCCCAGATAAGAGTCCGCACACTTAACCACTACACCAAACTGGCTCTCCTGGTGGACCCTATGGCCTTGTGGCCTGCTGAGGCCCCTCCCCTCCCCAAACTCCCTCTCCTGGCTCCACCTCCAGAGTCTCCAGGTATTTTCCGACACAACCCTAGTCCTGGCCCATGGATGCTTGCAAATGCAGGTCGCCAACTCTGGACTGGTAAATTTCTGTAGATTTGGGGGCTGAGCATAGAGTGGCCAATCCCCAGTTGGGGGCAGAGGATTCCCCAGTTTGGAGGCCCCACCCCCGCTTCAGGGTCATCAGAAAGCGGGGGGAGGGAAATGTCTGCTGAGCACTTCATTGTTCCCTATGGAGACTGATTCCTATAGTGTATAATGGAGAATTGATCTGTGGGTATCTGGGGTTCGGGGGGGGCTGTTTTTTGAGGTAGAGGCACCAAATTTGCAGCATGGCATTCGATGCCTCTCCCTGAAATACCCTCCACGTTTCAAAAAGATTGGACCAGGGGGTCCAATTCTATGAGCCTCCAAAGAAGGTTTCCCTATCCTTCATTATTTCAAGTGGAGGGGAGGCATTTAAAAGGTGTGCGGTCCCTTTAAATGTGATGGCCAGAACTCCCTTTGAAGTTCAATAATGCTCGTCACAACCTTGCTCCTGGCCCCACCCCCAATGTCTCCTGGCTCCACCCCCAAAGTCCCCAGATATTTCTTGAATTGAACCTGGCAAACCTAGGTGAGCATGGGGAGGGTGGAGTATGGGGAGGAAGCTCAGTGGAGATGCGTTGCTGAAAAGTTCTTCTCCAGCAGGGGAACTGATCTCTGGCAATCAACTGTAATTCTGGGGGCGCTTAAGGCTCCACTGGGAAGCAGGCGATCCTAAGGAGCTGAATTCATCAGACATTTAAAACACTCTGCAGCCCTTCTCCTGTCGTGAACGCAGAAAGTTTATGAAACAACCAATGCCCACGCTGCAGGCGGGAAATGGATTACAAAGGTGGAAAACAGTGCAGTAAAAGCAAAGGTGATGCGAACCATAAACACTGCAATAAGCTACAATAAGTTGCAATCCTGTTCCCCTATAAAACGTTCTCTGGAGCAACTGCATAGGCAACAATTGCCCAAATAAAACCTTAAGAACAAGGCCCAAACTAGATGTTACTATTTGTTCATGGCAGAATTGCCAATCCCCAGGTGGGGGCAGGGGATCCCCTGGTTGGGAGGCCCTCCCCCCTCTTCAGGGTCATCAGAAAGCGGGCGCAGGGGAGGGAAATGTCTGCTGGGAACTCCGTTATTCCCTATGGAGACTTATTCCCATAGTAAAAAATGAATTCATCCGCGAGTATCTGGGGCTCTGGGAGAGTTGTTTTTTGAGGTAGAGGCACCAAAGTTTCTGTATAGTATCCAGTGTCTCTCCCCAAAATATCCCCTAAGTTTCAAAAAGATTGGACCAGGGGGTCCAATTCTATGAGCCCCAAAAGAAGGTGCCCCTTTCCTTATTTCCTATGGAAGGAAGGCATTTAAAGAAGAAGATATTGGATTTATATCCCGCCCTCCACTCCAAAGAGTCTCAGAGAGGCTCACAATCTCCTTTACCTTCCTCCCCCACAACAGACACCCTGTGAGGTGGGTGGGGCTGGAGAGGGCTCTCACAGCAGTTGCCCTTTCAAGGACAACCTCTGCCAGAGCTATGGCTGACCCAAGGCCATTCCAGCAGGTGCATGTGGAGGAGTGGGGAATCAAACCCGGTTCTCCCAGATAAGAGTCTGCACACTTAACCACTACACCAAACTGGCTCTCTGTGCAGTCCCTTTAAATGTGATGGCCAGAACTCCCTTTGGAGTTCAATGGTGCTTGTCACACTCTTGCTCCTGGCTCCACCCCCAATGTCTCCTGGCTCGACCCCCAAAGTCCCCAGATATTTCTTGAATTGGACCTGGCAACCCTAGCTCGTGGTGCAGCCACTGTGTGCCTGACTCCATTTCCTGTGGCAGCCATTTTATAACTATGGCCACCACACCGTCCCAGAATTCCAAAGGCACCCGCAAACTCAAAACATTTGAGGATCCCTGTGAAAAATCTACTACCGGGGGTGGGGAGGGCACCTAAGTCTGCAGAAGCGAGAAGCAACTCACGAAAGCTCATGCCCTGGCACAAATCTTGTTATTCTTTAAAGTGCTACTGGACTGTCCCTCTTTTCTGCTGCTAGGATCTTGGGGTAGCTTAAAGTTTTACAGCACAATCCTAAATTGCCAGGTTTGTGTTGGAAAATGCCAGGAGACTGGGTGTGGATCCGGGAGAGGGTGGAGTTTGGGGAGGGAAGGGGCCTCAGTATGGTCCAATGCCCTAGAGTCCACCCTTCCAAGCAGCCATTTTCTCCAGGGGGGCTGATCTCTGCCAGCTGGAGATCAGTTGTAAAAGAGGGAGATCTCCTGGCCCCACCTGGAGGCTGGCAACCCTGTCCGTGGACGTCCCGAACACCTGCATGAATCAGACCATTGGTCCGTCAAGGTCAGTATTATCTACTTCAGAGATCCCCAATCAGTACCTCAGTCTTGTTTGGACTGAGTTTCAGTTTATTGGTTTATCCATCCCATTGCAATCTCCACACAAGTGTTCGGGACTTCCATAGACTCGCCAATTTAAATGTTGAATGTTCCAGGCTATGTACAGGAGTGGCCTTCAACCTCTGTAGATCCAGGGGACGTTGAGCTGGTCAGTCCTCTGACATCAGACTGACATGACACAGGGGAGGCTGTGACCCTCTATTTTATGAATTATATTTATGAGATATTTTAAATTTGCTGTGTTTGGAGGTTCTAGCAGGGGAGCGCAGCTATCGTATACCCTTGAATGGCACACTCCTTCGTGGGATGGTCGTCCTCTTCCACCGAGCGCACAGCTTCGGGAGGGACGCACATGGAGCAGTGAGAGAGGTAGGGGACACTCGCCTAGCCAGCCAGATCAGCCGAATCAACCCTGGCAATCATAGAATCGTAGAGTTGGAAGGGACCTCTAGGGTCATCTAATCCAACCCCCTGCACAATGCAGGAAACTCACAAAGATCTCCCCCTAAATTCACAGGATCCGCATTGCTATCAGATAGTCATCTAGCCTCTGTTTCAAAACCTCCAAGGAAGGAGAGCCCACCACCTCCCGAGGAAGCCTATTCCACTTGAATTCCAATTGAAAACAAATCAGCCAGTATCATAATGCCCCTGTATAAATCAATGGTGCGGTGTCATTTGGAATACTGTGTGCAATTCTGGTCACCGCACCTCAAAAAGGATATTATTAGCATTGGAAAAAGTGCAGAAAAGGGCAACTAGAATGATTAAAGGGTTGGAACACTTTCCCTATGAAGAAAGGTTAAAACGCTTGGGGCTCTTTAGCTTGGAGAAACGTCACTGTGGGGTGACAAGATAAGAGGTTTACAAGTTAATGCATAGGATAGAGAAAGTAGAGAAAGTCCTTTTCTCCCTTTCTCACAATACAAGAACTCGTGGGCATTTGATGAAATTGCTGAGCAGGCAGGTTAAAATGGATAAAAGGAAGTACTTCTTCACCCAAAGGGTGATTAACATGTGGAATTCACTGCCACAGGAGGTGGCGGCGGCTACAAGCATAGACAGCTTCAAGAGGCGGTTAGATAAAAATATGGAGCAGAGGTCCACCAGTGGCTATTAGCCACAATGTGTGTGTGTATATCTATATCTATATCTATCTATCTATCTATCTATCTATCTATCTATCTATCTATCTATCTATCTATCTATCTATCTATCTATCTATCTATCTATCTATCTATCTATCTGGCCACTGTGTGACACAGGGTGTTGGACTGGATGGGCCATTGGCCTGATCCAACATGGCTTCTCTTATGTTCTTATGTTCACTGAGGAACCACTCTAATGGTCATGAAGTTCTTCCTCATGTTGATCCGGGGTGACAGATGTCGCAGCCAGATAACCCCTCACATCCTTGATTTCTAGGGTTGCCAAGTCCAATTTAAGAAATATCTGGGGACTTTGGGGGTGGAGCCAGGAGACATTGGGGTGGAGCCAAGATCAAGGCTGTGACAAGCATAATTGAACTCCAAAGGGAGTTCTGGCCATCACATTTAAAGGAACGGCACACCTTTTCAATGCCTTCCTTCCATAGGAAATAATGAAGGATAGGGGCACCTTCTTTGGGGGCTCATAGAATTGGACCCCCTGGTCCAATTGTTTTGAAACTTGGGGGATATTTTGGGGAGAGGCACTAGATGCTGTACTGAAAATTTGGTGCCTCTATCTCAAAAAACAGCCCCCCCCCCCGAGCCCCAGATACCCATGGATCAATTCTCCATTATTTTCTATGGGAATAAATCTCCATAGGGAAAAACAGAGTTCCCAGCAGACATTTCCCTCCCCGCCCCCCGCTTTCTGACGACCCTGAAGCGGGGCGAGGGTCTCCAAACCAGGGGATCCCTTGCCCCCACCTGAGGATTGGCAACCCTAATGAAAGTGCATTATTTACGGTGTGCAAGTGCAGCCATTATTGACCTTTTTTTTTTTTTGCATCTGTGCACTAGCAGTCATTTGCTGGTGCATAACAGAAAGCACCTTCTGCAAAATGATTGGTTCTATTTAGGGCTTTTTTTGTAGCAGGAACTCTTTTGCATATTAGGCCGCACACCCCTGATGTAGCTAGGGTTGCCAGGTTCAATTCAAGAAATATCTGGGGACTTTGGGGGTGCAGCCAGGAGCAAGGCTGCAACAAGCATAATTGAACTCCAAAGGGAGTTCTGGCCGTCACATTTAAAGGGTCCACACACCTTTTAAATGCCTTCCCTCCATTGGAAATAATGAAGGATAGGGGCACCTTCTTTGGGGGCTCATAGAATTGGACTCCCTGGTCCAATTTTTTTGAACCTTGGAGGGTCTTTTGAGAAGAGGTACTAGATGCTATGCTGCACATTTGGTGCCTCTATCTCAAACAACAGCCCCACCTCCCCTGTCAGAGCCCCAGATCAATGCTCTATTATACCTTCTGGGAATCAGTCTCCATAGGGAATAGTGGAATGCTCAGCAGACATTTCCCCCCCCCCTCCCCGCTTTCTGATTACTCTGAAGCAGGGAAAGGGCCTCCAGACTGGGGGAACCGATGCCTCCACTTGGGGATTGGCTACCCTAGATGCAGCCAATCCTCCTGGAGCGTACAGGGCTTTTATTACAGGGTCTATTGTAAGCTGTTGGAGGATTGGCTACATCAAAGTGTGTGCGACCTAATATGCAAAGGAGGTCCTGCTATAAAAAAGGCTCTGGTTCTATTTCCTTCCCTCCATGTTTCTTTAAAACATCCATTTGTGACTGTTTGTTTGGGGGTTTTTAAAATTTTTGTCACCATTGCAGTGGTGAGATTTTGTTTTGTTTTGCACGCTGCACAATGCATAATGCACAGTTCACAATGTCGGCTCACAGAAAGCTTCCAGAAACCTTTTGTACGTGGATGAAATGGTTTTATTATCCCTCACTCCTATATGACAACACCCAGCTTACCAACTGTGGAGAAACGGCACTTTAGTCTATGGTTATCTGGGAGTTGGCAGAAAGAGGCCATCAAACTGCAGTCAGGCTTCGGCCTAGTCTCTTCCTCCTCTTCCCTCCCTTCCTGGTAGGGTTGCCAATCCCCAGGTGGGGGCAGGGGATCCCCCGGTTTGGAGGCCTTCCCCCCACTTCAGGGTCATCAGAAAGCGGGGGAAGGGAGGGAAACGTCTGCTGGGCACTCCATTATTCCCTATGGAAGACTTCTTCCCATAGGAAATAATGGAGAATTGATCTGCAGGTATCTGGGGCTCTGTGGGAGGGGCTGTTTTTTGAGGTAGAGGCACCAAATTTGCAGCACAGCATCCAGTGCCTCTCCCCAAAATACCCCCCAAGTTTAAAAAAGATTGGACCAAGGGGTCCAATTCTATGAGCCCCAAAAGAAGGTGCCCTGATCCTTCATGAGTTCCTATGGAAGGAAGGCATTTAAAAAGGTGTGCGGTCCCTTTAATTGTGATGGCCATAACTCCCTTTGGAGTTCAATTGTGCTTGTCACACCCTTGCTCCTGGCTCCACCCCCAGTGTCTCCTGGCTCCACCCCCAAAGTCTCCTGGCTCCACCCCCAAAGTTCCCAGGTATTTCTTGAATTGAACTTGGCAACCCTACTTCCTGGTCTGGAAGCAGCAATTCTGAGGCCTCCTAGAAAGACAGATTTTGGGTGGGAAAGTGAAGAGTTTGATTTGAGTCTTGGAGACTGGTGAGTTCTGAAGGTATGGTCATCCAGTGAGGGCAATAGGGAAAGAAGGAGCATTTTTCCTTAGTTTGATTTATTTCTTTTGTTCACTATTTTAAAATGCCTGTATATACCGGTAGTTGTAAATTTTAAATAAATGTTTTGTCTTTTTAAAAAGGTAGTCCCTCTGTACCCCATAGTTTCCTCAACCGCCCTAGACCGCACTACTGCAAGAGGGGAGTCCAGGGAAGGGGGAAGGCATGCAGTTGGCAAGGGTGCCAATCCTCCAGGAGTCTCCCAAAGAAGGACTTTGGTCTCTGGGTTAACCGGGTGCTGGGTTGGCAGAGGATCTTGAGGCCAGGCCTCAGAACTGGCAGGAAGGGGGATTGGGAGTCCTGTTTCTCTCAGTCAGGAAACCCTAAATTGAGCAGGTGGTGGCAGTGAACCCTAGTGGCGGGAAGAAGATTAGCTCCCTTCAGGAGTTGGCAACTCAAAAGGGAGTCGACGGGACTGGGTCTGAAGGCAGAATCGTCCCGGTTCCATAACACCAACTATAATAGCACTTTCAGTTGCTACTCTCTTCCCGCTTGTGGAGGTGGGGGGAAGTTAGTCCAAAATGCTGTGACTAGGTTTCTGATACCTCAACTGATAGGCATACAACACTGGATCCCAATTTCCTCCCTGGTATAAATGAGTTTAAGGGAATTCATAATAGAGCCTTCTATCTGTCCAAGGTCACATTTTACAATCGGCCTTTATAGCTCTTTGTTTTCAGTGCATGCAGTTGGCCACGTTACCAAGATAATGCTCTCAATTACAGGTTACCCAGTGTACATCTATTGGTAGTGCGTCAGAGGTTGAAGATCTTCCTCAAATACTTCTTTGTCCTCTGGAACCCAGAGGTAAATTTTTTGTGGCTACTTTAGTCCATCGGTTTGTGTTTAAGGTAGGCTTCCCAATCCCCAGGTCCAGCGGGAGTTCTTCCGCTTTCCCAGGCTCCTTCCCGCCCTCAGTCAGCTGGCCGGCGGGGGGAAGCCCCGCCCCCAGAGGACCATGTGCCTTTCCACCTCCGGAGGCTTCAGTCTCCAATGGAAAGGCTTCCTCTTGGGATGGTGTGTCTGTGTTGCTGTGAAGAAGTTGGCAGCAACTCGTGAGTAGAGAGGCCAATCCCCTGCTTCAGACTCGCCAGAAACGGGGGGGGGGGAGGGAAACGTCTGCTGAGCACTTCATTATTCCCTATGTGAAGATTGATTCTCATAGGGTATAATGGGGAATTGATCTGGAGGTTTCGGGGCTCTGGGGGAGCTGTTTTTTGAGGTAGAGGCACTAAATTTTCAGTATAGCATCTAGTGCCGCTCCCCAAAGTACCCACCAAATTTCAAAATGATTGGATCAGGGGGTCCAATTCTATGAGCCCCAAAAGAAGGTGCCCCTATCCTTCATTATTTCCTATGGAAGGAAGACATTTTAAAAGGTGTGCTGTCCCTTTAAATGTAATGGCCAGAACTCTCTTGGAGTTCAATTATGCTTGTCACACCCTTGTTCCTGGCTCCACCCCCAATGTCTCCTGCCTCCACCCCCAAAGTCTCCTGGCTCCACCCCCAAAGTCCCCAGATATTTCTTGAATTGGACTTGACAACCCTAGTTTAAGGGTTTACTGGATTTATATCCCACCCTCCCCACCGATGCAGGCTCAGGGCAGCAGAGAAAATCACATTCCTTCTTGTGGACACAGACTTACGTGTTACCTGTATAGTAGCATTATAGACTTGGGTGGCCAAGAAAATTCATCTAAAAAGCTGTGTCTAAAAGTCATACATTTTAGTAATATAACTTTTAAACAATACTAATTGCTTGTTTGGGTAGAATGGACATAAGAAGAGCCCTGCTGGATCAGACCAGTAGTCCATCTAGTCCAGCATCCTGTCTCACAGAGTGACCAACCAGTTCCTCTACAACAGAGCATAGAGGCAGAAGACTTCATAAGAATGTCAGAAGAGCCCTGCTGGATCAGACCAGTGGCCCATCTAGTCCAGCATCCTGTGTAACACAGTGGCCAACCAGGTCCTTTGGAGGGCTAACAACAGGGCACAGAGGTTGAAGCCTTTGTCAGAACACCAGAAGAGCAACATCTGCTGGAACAGACCAATGGTCCATCTAGTCCAGCTTCCTGTCTCACACAATGGCCAGCCAGTTCCTCTGGAGGGCCAGCAACAGGGCAGAGAGGCCGAGGCCTTCATAAGAACATCAGAAGAGCCCTGCTGGATCAGACTAGTGGTCCATCTAGTCCAGCATCCTGCCTCACACAGAGGCCAACCACTTCCTTTGGAGGGCCAACAACAGGGCAGAGAGGCCAAGGCTTTCATAAGAACATCAGAAGAGCCCTGCTGGATCAGACCAGTGGTCCATCTAGTCCAGCATCCTACCTCACACAGAGGCCAACCAGTTCCTTTGGTGGGCCAACAACAGGGCATAGAGGCTGAGGCCTTCATAAGAACATCAGAAGAGCCCTGCTGGATCAAACCAGTGGTCCATCTAGTGCAGCATCGTGTCTCACACAGTGGCCAACGTTCCTCTGGAGGGCCAACAACAGAGCATAGAGGCCAAGGCCTTAATCAGAACATCAGAAGAGCAACACCTGCTGGATCAGACCAGTGGTCCATCTAATCCAGTATCTTGTCTCCCACAGCAGCCACCAGTTACTCTGAGGGTCCAAACAAAATAGGGCATAGAGGTCAATGTTGCCTCCTGATGTTACTTTGAAATTCGGAGGCTTAGTGCCTCTGACGAATGTGACGGCTCTCCTCAGCCCCCATGGCTAGTCGCCATTGATAGACGTCTTGGAAGCTGAGTCTCTGATTCAGAGAGAAGGGCAGGGTATAAATCTGCAGTCTTCTTCTTAAATCACTTTTCTAAGCCAAGCCAGTTTGGAGAAAACATTTAAGTTTAAAGTTGCTTTCTTTCTGCCTCCCCTATCTATTTGCCTGCCTGCCCTCCTTCCTTCCTTCCTTCCTTCCTGTCTTGTGGCTCTCAGACTTCTGATGTTTATTCTATTTGGCTCTTACGGTAAGCAAATTTGGGCACCCTGGCTTGTACAAATCCAGCCTTGGACACAATCCAACCCAATCCTTTGCAAGCTTTCTTGGAGTCTTGGGGTGGAGCCAGGAGCAAGGTTCTGACGTCACATAACTGAACTCCAAAGGGAGTTCTGGCAATCACATTTAAAGGGACCGCACACCTTTTAAATGCCTTCCCTCCGTTGGAAATAATGAAGGATAGGGGCACTTTCTTTTGAGCTCAGAAAATTGGACCCCCTGGTCCAGTCCTTTTGAAACTAGGACAGTATTTTGGGGAGAGGCCCTGGATGCTATGCTGAAAATCTGGTGACTCTATCTAAAAATAACAGCCACCCCCCCAAGAGCCCTGCATATCAATTCTCCATTATGCCCTAAGGGAATTGGTCTCCATAGGGAATAATGGAGTGCCCAGCAAATATTCCCTCCCGCCGCTTTCTGATGATCCCCTGGTCCAGTCCTTTTAAAACTTGGAGGGTATTTTGGGGAGAGGCCCTGAATGATATGCTGAACATTTGGTGCCTCTACTTCAAAAAACAGTCCCCCCAGAGCCCCAGATACTTGCAGATCAATTCTCCATTATACCCTAAGGGAATTGTTCTCCATTGGGAATAATGGACTGGCCAGCAGACATTTCCCTCCCCCCCCACTTTCTGATGATCCTGAAGCAGGGGGAGGGCCTCCGACCAGAGGATCCCCTGCCCCAACCTGGGGATTGGCAACCCTTCTCAGAGCAGTCACAGTCTCCTTTACCTTCCTCCTCCACAACAGACACCCTGTGAGAAGAGTGGGGCTGAGAGAGCTCTGACAAAAGCTGCCCTTTCAAGGACAACCTCCTTTCAAGGACCCAAGGCCATTCTAGCAGCTGCAAGTGGAGGAGTGGGGAATCAAACCTGGTTCTCCCAGATAATGCACTTAACAACTACACCAAACTGTCTCTCTACACCAAAGTTCCTCCTCTCCTTATACCACAGTCCCAACCAGAACTGGACCTCTGCAGTACTTCTAAATTGAGTTCCCACATAGAGCTCACAGCTGATATCCTGCTAATAGTTCCTGTGGTGAACACACAGGAGATGTAATATTTAGTTTGGCTCCCATTAGGGCTTAACTATTGTTGGAACTCTGTCTGGGGCAGTGATGCTCTGTATTCTTGGTGCTTGGGAGGGGTCACAGTGGGAGGACTTCTAGTGTCCTGGCCCCACTGATGGACCTCCTGATGGTGCCTGGTTTTTTTTGGCCACTGTGTGACCCAGAGTGTTGGACTGGATGGGCCATTGGCCTGATCCAACATGGCTTCTCTTATGTTCTTATGTCTGGGGCAGAGATGCTCTGTATTCTTGATGCTTGGGAGGGCTTCTAGTGTCCTGGCCCCACTGATGGACCTCCTGATGGCGCCTGGTTTTTTGGCCACTGTGTGACCCAGAGTGTTGGACTGGATGGGCCATTGGCCCAATCCAACATGGCTTCTCTTATGTTCTTATGAGACACAGAGTGTTGGACTGGATGGGCCATTGGCCTGATCCAGCATGGCTTCTCTTATGTTCTTATGTGTGACACAGAGTGTTGGACTGGATGGGCCATTGGCCCAATCCAACATGGCTTCTCTTATGTTCTTACTGAGGCTTACTTCCAATATAGTTGACAGGACAGAATGTGGAGAAACAGCATGGTTTCCAGTTGGCAAAGGTATCAGACCAGGATGTAGTTTATCTCCCAGCTCCTCAACCTATGCAGAGCATATCATTAGGAAAGCTGGCTTAGAGTTAGAGGAAGGTGGAGTGAAAATTGGTGGAAGGAAAAGAAACAAATGTGAGATATGCAGATGGCACCACATTACTGGTGGAAGATAGTGAAGCTTTGAAACGACTACTGGGGAAGGTTAGAGCAGAAAATGCCAAAGCAGGATTGCAGTTGAACATCTAGAAGACAAAAGGAATCACTACTGGTAGGGCTTTTTTTTGTAGCAGGGGCTCCTTTGCATATTAGGCCACACCCCCATGGTGTAGCCAATCCTCCAAGAGCTTACAGGGCTCTTCATATAGGGCCTACTGTAAGCTCTTGGAGGACTGGCTACATCAGGGGTGTGGCCTAATATGCCAAGGAGTTCCTGCTACAAAAAAAAAAAAGCCCTGAGGAAAATTGCACAAATTTAAGGCTGACGATGAAGAACCTGAGATTGTGAAAAGATTTTCTGTTCCTTGGCTCCATCATCAACCCAAAGGGAGGCTGCAATCAAGAAATCAGAAGGAAGGACAGCGGTGAAGGAGAAAAGATCCTTAAGCGCAGGGCTTGTGGAAAAAAGCCAGCAGGAACTCATTTGCATATTAGGCCACACCCCCTGATGTCACCATTGTTTCGCGCAGGGTTTGTTTGTAGAAAAAGCCCCGCAGAACCTCATTTGCATATTAGGCCACACCTCCTGACGCCAAGCCTGCTCGGAAAAAAAGAGCCTTGCTTAAGTGTAAGGATGTGTCACTGGCAACCAAGATCACGACATAAGAACATAAGAGAAGCCATGTTAGATCAGGCCAATGGCCCATCCAGTCCAACACTCTGTGTCACACATAAGAACATAAGAGAAGCCACGTTGGATCAGGCCAGTGGCCCATCCAGTCCAACACTCTGTGTCACATAAGAACATAAGAGAAGCCATGTTAGATCAGGCCAGTGGCCCATCCAGTCCAACACTCTGTGTCACACATAAGAACATAAGAGAAGCCACGTTGGATCAGGCCAGTGGCCCATCCAGTCCAACACTCTGTGTCACACATAAGAACATAAGAGAAGCCATGTTGGTTCAGGCCAGTGGCCCATCCAGTCCAACACTCTGTGTCACACATAAGAACACAAGAGAAGCCATGTTGGATCAGGCCAGTGGCCCACCCAGTCCAACACTCTGTGTCACACATAAGAACATAAGAGAAGCCATGTTGGATCAGGCCAGTGGCCCACCCAGTCCAACACTCTGTGTCACACTTAAGAACATAAGAGAAACCATGTTGGATCAGGCCAATGGCCCATCCAGTCCAACAGTCTGTGTCACATAAGAACATAAGAGAAGCCATGTTGGGTCAGGCCATTGGCCCATCCAGTCCAACACTCTGTGTCACACAGACAAGTCACACAACAAGTAATCCCACAGCATTTCACAATGGGTGAAAGTTGGCAATAAAGAAAGCGTCATTTCACCTGCTAACTCATGCGGGGGGGGGGGGAGGCAGGGAGGGGGTCACACCTGCCCTCCAGATTCTGTTTCTCCAAGGGTAAGGAAGTGTCGCTGGTGACGAAAAACAAGATAACTCAGATCATAGTATTCCCCGTTAGCAGCCCTTGAATTCAGCAGGAGCTCACAGGAGCACAGCTCCTGAACCTTTCTGATGGCCCCCCTTCCTCCCCACCTACCTTGTCCACTGAATAGTAGGTGCAGCTGCATAACAACCCCTGGATGAGGAGAGCAGGCAGCCAGCCAGCCACCAGAAGCTTTGCCACACCCCCAGCAGCCCTCATTAACCCCTGGAGAAGCCCACGTGTTGGGATTTAAATATACTATCAGCAGAGTAACATGGAGATAGCCACGAATAACAGCCAGGCACACGGTTTAGCTTAAGAATCAAAGTAGTTTACTTTACTCATGAGGAAAAGGTATGACTGGGATTTCTAATATAATAATAATAACTTTTATAATAATAACTTTTTATTTATATCCCGCCCTCCCCGCATAGCAGGCTCAGGGCAGCTTACAACACAAAGAAAGAAGGATTCTAGAAATCAAAGAAGGATTCAATATCCTGTCTAGCTTCTAGGCTGCATCTCGGCTCTCTTAAGTCCTAACCTCAACTGCATGGAGATCTAAGGGCTTTACACAAAGGGCAATAAAACTGACCAAACGGTTTCCCTCAGACCACCACCCAAATATATGGATTAGCCTATTTTGGCTCTCCCTCACTGGTCACTATGCATTTTGACACCTAGCCTTGGCGGGAAGTACGTGCACACATTCTCATTGGCTCTACCTACTCACTGGCTAAACATCAGCATGCATATACAAACACTTAATTAACTCATGACAACAGGAAGTGAAATTGCATCAGAAACCCAACACCACGCCACCCTTTCTTCAGTTCTTATGTAATTTTGGGCAATGGGTGGAGAGCCCCAGGGAACAAGGCCTGCTTGGGTTGGCTAGAGATCCAGCCAACCCAAACAGACCTCGCTCACCTGGGGCTCTCCTGGGCTACCCCTCCCCACACAGTCCAAAGCACAGCAAGCCACCCAGAATCACATAAGAAATGGAGAAAGGGTGGCGCGGGCTTCTCCAGGGGTTTATGAGGGCTGCTGGGGGCATGGCAAAGCCCCTGGTGGCTGGCTGGCTGCTCTCTCTCCTAATCCAGGGATTGTTATGCGGCTGCACCTGCTATTCAATGGACAAGGTAGGTGGGGAGGAGAAGGGGGAACCCTCAGAAAGGTTCAGGAGCTGTGCTCCCGTGAGCTCCTGCTGAATTCGAGGCCTGCTCAGTAGCATTAGCTGTACGCAGCTCAGACGAGCCCCAGTCGTGCCAGCCCAGAAGCAACCAACAACCCACAAGGAAAGCTGTTATCGGTAGCAGCTGTGTGTTGTGGGGGGACATGCAGAACTCATGAAGAAAGGGTGAAGAATGGAGTGGCAGGGAAGAACAAAAGAAGAGTAGGGGAGTTGAAGGGGAGGAGAAACAAGGAGGACGAGACGGAGTCAGGAACACCCCAAAAGCAAGGAGTGACTAACAAGGGTGGTGACAACTGGGTGAAAGGAACAGTCTGGAGAGGAGAGGGAATGAATGGGCTGCTCCATTTTTATGGGCTTCTGTTGCTTTGCTGGGAATAGCAGCTCCGTCTCCAGACATCTGTCAAACACAACAAGAACCTGGCGGTGTGACACCCTCAAGATAATTTCTTCCAGGAGCGCTGAGTCAACCCCAATTTCATCAGGAGCATAGGAGTGTCATTCCATCGGGTCTGATTTATACATAGAACAGATTACGATCTGCCGCTGATTGCACTTCTCAAGAAGAATTTCAGTGCAGCAGGGAAAGTCCGGTCATTAACATTAATCAAGACGTTTAACGCTATCCTTGCTCTGTCATCGACAGAGAACCAGTTTGGGGTAGTGGACAAGTGCCAGATTCTTATCTGGGAGAACCGGGTTTGATTTCCCCACTCCTCCACTTGCAGCTGCTGGAATGGCCTTGGGTCAGCCATAGCTCTCGCAGAGCTGTCCTTGAAAGGGCAGCTGCTGTAAGAACTCTCTCAGCCCCACCTACCTCACAGGGTGTCTGTTGTGGGGGAGGAAGATAAAGGAGATTGTGAGCCGCTCTGAGACTTTGAGATTCAGAGTGGAGGTCGGGATATAAATCCAATATCATCTTCTTCTACTGTCAGTAGAGGTTAAGATGGGGCTCCCTTGTCAGGAGCACATTCAGCCTGTGCTAAAAGCTATGCACTGGCTGCATACTGCATTCCGAATCCATTTCAAGGTGCTGGTACTGACCTATAAAGCCCTATATGGTTGGGGACCTATCTACGGGACCGCCTTTTCCCAGAGAGCCCTGTGTTCCGTAAGTCAAAATCTTCTCTCCATCACCGGACCAAGAGAGGCCAGGCTGAGTTCCACCAGGGCCAGCACCTTCTCAGTGGCAGCACCTTCTCGGTGGTGGAATACCCTCCCAGAGGCCATAAGGGCTCTGCAGGACCTCTCTCAATTCTACAGGCCCTGTAAGACAGAACTATTTTGATTGGCCTACAGCAGGGGTCCTCAAACTACGGCCCGCGGGCCAGATGCGGCCCACTGAGGACGTTTATGCGGCCCGCCGGGTTATGGCAAAATCAGACCGGAAGTGACGTTCGACCTAAACTCGCGTTAGCAACGCACACTTCTGGCACTGGGCTGAGGCGGCGGAGACAGAGTGTGAGGCAATACCGAGGTGAGGTGATTTCCCAGGCCAGGGGGTGTGGTGTGGGGAAGGGAGAGAGATGCAGAAGACGGAGAACTGACGGCCCGCGGCCTTGTACAGTAACGGCAGTCCGGCCCTCCAACAGTCTGAGGGACAGTGAACTGGCCCCCTATTTAAAAAGTTTGAGGACCCCTGGCCTACAGCATCTGAGACGGGAGAGGGCTGCCACATCCTACAAGAACTGTGCAATACCATCTACTGCAGAGGTGTCAAACATGTGGCCAGGGGGCCACATGAGGCCCCCAAGCAAATCAAAAGTGGGTTTGCAACTTACAGGTACACACCTGAACAGCATACTCAAGATTGCTACAGCACAGATGTTGACTCCAGTTAGGGCTGCCAAGCCCCTGGTCCGGGTGGGGAATCCCCTACCTGGGAGGTTCACAACCCACCTGCCCACATTGGGCCAGCAGGGGGAACCTCCCCCTGCGTCGCTGGCACGATGACGTCACCTGGAAGTGACATCATCAAAATGGCAGCGCACACGCAAGCCATTCTAGGCATTTCTGGGAAAACGTTATGGTTTTCCCAGACATCCTAGCCATTTGGGAGGTAACACTCTATGGTACAATAGGTACCATAGAGTTTCAACCTCCCAAAATGGCTAGTGTCTGGGGAAAACCATAGAGTTTTCCCAGAAACGCCTAGAGTGGCCCACATGCGTGGCACCATTTTGATGACATCACTTCCAGGTGACGTCATTTCACTGTGCATGCGTAAAAGTCCCCTGCCAGGACTTGAAGAGGACTTGGCAACCCTAACTCCAGTTTTTGATGCAATAATCCGGAACAAGAGGTGTCAATTTTCAGATACTGTTAAACATCATTGACAGCCTTTCTCAGGTCTTGTAAACTGAGGGTTCTTGGCTTCCTTAGTCAATCGGGGCTTTGCAGATGAGGTTATAACCCCCCAGTGTAGCCAATCCCCTTGGAGTTTACAGTAGGCTCTGTGCTAAGAGCCCTGAAAGCTCTTGGAGGATTGGCTACATCAGGGGTGTGGCCTAATAGGCTACGAAAAAAAAGTCAATGAGATGGAGTCAATCCATCTCATGTTGTTGGGTGTTCCTTTTTCTGCTGCCTTCAACTTTTCCTTGTCTTAGTGTCTTTTTCATTTCTAGTGAGGGTTAAGGACGTAAGAAGAGCCCTGCTGGATCTGACCAGTGGTCCATCTAGACCAGCATACCCTCTTATTCAGAGGGGAAACCAGTTCCTCTGGAGGGCTGACAACAGGGCATATAGAGGCCGAGGCCTTCTCCTGTCGTTGCCTCCTGGCTTTGGGCTTCTGACTACCTCAGAACACGGAGTTTCTGTTGAATCACCAGGGCTATTAGCTCTTGAAATTTTTAACCCCTCCCGAGGAAGCCTGTTCCACTGAGGAACCACTCTGAACTCCCCCTAAATTCACAGGATCCTCATTGCTGTCAGATGGCCATCCAGCCTCTGTTTAAAAACCTCCAAGGAAGGAGAGCCCACCACCTCCTGAGGAAGCCTGTTCCACTGAGGAACCGCTCTAAACTCACAGACACCTCCCCCTAAATTCACAGGATCCTCATTGCTGTCAGATGGCCCTCTAGCCTCTGTTGAAAAACCTCCAAGGAAGGAGAGCCCACCACCTCCCGAGGAAGCCTGTTCCACTGAGGAACCACTCTAAACTCACAAACACCTCCCCCTAAATTCACAGGATCCTCATTGCTGTCAGATGGCCCTCTAGCCTCTGTTGAAAAACCTCCAAGGAAGGAGAGCCCACCACCTCCCGAGGAAGCCTGTTCCACTGAGGAACCACTCTAAACTCACAGACACCTCCCCCTAAATTCACAGGATCCTCATTGCTGTCAGATGGCCATCCAGCCTCTATTTAAAAACCTCCAAGGAAGGAGAGCCCACCACCTCCCAAGGAAGCCTCTTCCACTGAGGAACCGCTCTAAACTCACAAATACCTCCCCCTAAATTCACAGGATCCTCATTGCTGTCAGATGGCCCTCTAGCCTCTGTTGAAAAACCTCCAAGGAAGGAGAGCCCACCACCTCCCGAGGAAGCCTGTTCCACTGAGGAACCACTCTAAATTCACAAACACCTCCCCCTAAATTCACAGGATCCTCATTGCTGTCAGATGGCCCTCTAGCCTCTGTTGAAAAACCTCCAAGGAAGGAGAGCCCACCACCTCCCGAGGAAGCCTGTTCCACTGAGGAACCACTCTAAACTCACAGACACCTCCCCCTAAATTCACAGGATCCTCATTGCTGTCAGATGGCCATCCAGCCTCTATTTAAAAACCTCCAAGGAAGGAGAGCCCACCACCTCCCAAGGAAGCCTCTTCCACTGAGGAACCGCTCTAAACTCACAAATACCTCCCCCTAAATTCACAGGATCCTCATTGCTGTCAGATGGCCCTCTAGCCTCTGTTGAAAAACCTCCAAGGAAGGAGAGCCCACCACCTCCCGAGGAAGCCTGTTCCACTGAGGAACCACTCTAAACTCACAGACACCTCCCCCTAAATTCACAGGATCTTCATTGCTGTCAGATGGCCCTCTAGCCTCTGTTGAAAAACCTCCAAGGAAGGAGAGCCCACCACCTCCCGAGGAAGCCTGTTCCACTGAGGAACCACTCTAAACTCACAGACACCTCCCCCTAAATTCACAGGATCCTCATTGCTGTCAGATGGCCATCCAGCCTCTGTTTAAAAACCTCCAAAGAAGGAGAGCCCACCACCTCCCAAGGAAGCCTCTTCCACTGAGGAACCGCTCTAAACTCACAAATACCTCCCCCTAAATTCACAGGACCCTCATTGCTGTCAGATGGCCCTCTAGCCTCTGTTGAAAAACCTCCAAGGAAGGAGAGCCCACCACCTCCCGAGGAAGCCTGTTCCACTGAGGAACCACTCTAAACTCACAGACACCTCCCCCTAAATTCACAGGATCTTCATTGCTGTCAGATGGCCATCTAGCCTCTGCTTAAAAACCTCCAAGGAAGGAGAGCCCACCACCTCCCGAGGAAGCCTTTTCCACTGAGGAACCACTCTAAACTCACAGACACCTCCCCCTAAATTCACAGGATCCTCATTGCTGTCAGATGGCCATCCAGCCTCTGTTTAAAAACCTCCAAGGAAGGAGAGCCCACCACCTCCCAAGGAAGCCTCTTCCACTGAGGAACCGCTCTACACTCACAAATACCTCCCCCTAAATTCACAGGATCTTCATTGCTGTCAGATGGCCCTCTAGCCTCTGTTTAAAAACCTCCAAGGAAGGAGAGCCCACCACCTCCCAAGGAAGCCTCTTCCACTGAGGAACTGCTCTAAACTCACAAATACCTCCCCCTAAATTCACAGGATCTTCATTGCTGTCAGATGGCCCTCTAGCCTCTGTTGAAAAACCTCCAAGGAAGGAGAGCCCACCACCTCCCGAGGAAGCCTGTTCCACTGAGGATGGTCAGGACGTTCTTTCTGAAAACTCTTTTTATTTTAACCTGTTGGTTCTGGTCTGATTTTTTGTGGCAACAGAAAACAACTCTGCACAATCCTCTATATGATAGCCCTTCAACCAGAATCACAGAAACATAGAGTTAGAAGGGACCTCCAGGGTCATCTAGTCCAACCCCCTGCACAATCCAGGAAACTCACAAACACCTCCCCCTAAATTCACAGGATCTTCATTGCTGTCAGAGGGCCACCTAGCCTCTGTTTGAAAACCTCCAAGGAAGGAGAGCCTGCCACCTCCCGAGGAAGCCTGTTCCACTGAGGAACCTCTCTAAACTCACAGATACCTCCCCCTAAATTCACAGGACCTTCATTGCTGTCAGATGGCCCTCTAGCCTCTGTTTAAAAACCTCCAAGGAAGGAGAGCCCACCACCTTCTGAGGAAGCCTGTTCCACTGAGGAACCGCTCTAACGGTCAGGAAGTTTTTCCTAATGTTGAGCCGGAAACTCTTCTGATTTAATTTCAACCCATTGGTTCTGGTCCTGCCTTCTGGGGTCACAGTAAACAATTCTGCACCCTCCTCTATAGGACAGCCCTTCAAATCCTTGAAGACAGTGATCCTATCACCTCTCAGCCGCCTCCTCTCCAGGCTAAACATGCCCAGCTCCTTCAACCTTTCTTCATAGGACTTGGTCTCCAGACCCCTCACCATCTTCATTGCCCTCCTCTGGACCATGCATCAATACATACACCTCTTCAGAGACTGAATGGAGGGGGCTCACTGCTGAGAAAGAGAGCCTGGAGTCACTGGGAGGGGTGCCAGGGCTGGCAGAGGATGTAGTGATGGCCATAGGAATATGAATATATATGAACATCTGAAGCTGCCTTCTACCAAATCAGACCCTCGGTCTATCAAAGTCAGTATTGTCTGCTCAGACTGGCAGCGGCTCTCCAGGGTCTCAAGCTGAGGTTTTTCATGCCTATTTGCCTGGACCCTTTTTAGTTGGAGATGCCGGGGATTGAACCTGGGACCTTCTGCTTACCGAGCAGATACTCTATCACTGAGCCGCCGTCCCACCGTCCACCGTTTAAATAGCTTTAAAAGGGGGGAAAGTGGAGATGACTGGGGAAGGTAACGGCAAACCACCCTGTAAAAAGTCTGCTGTGAAAATGTTGTGATGCGACGTCACCCCAGAGTCGGAAACGACTGATGCTTGCACAGGAGACTACCTTTACCTTTAGATAGATTCATGGAGGGCAATTCTATCAAAGGCCCTGGTGGCTGAGGAGAACCTCCACATTCAGAGGCACTAAGCTTCTGAATCCAAGAGCCAGAAGGCAACATTTATATCCCGCCCTCCCCGCCGAGGCGGGCTTAGGGCAGCTTACATAGACATGCATATGCGTGAGGAGGCATACTGGTGTAACATTAAAACTGTAAAGCGTGGAGCAATATAAAACATAAAATGCATAAAAAATATTTCGGCGCTATGATCTTAAGTTTTCAAATTTAGAATTCTCTGTAAAGCAGATCTCAAGTTGTCCTCTCCGCAGCTGCTGTACAGCAGATTGTAAGGGGTGGTTCGTATGGTGACCAGAACTATAGTGACCAGCAGTCTAGTTTACAAACGCCTAGTGGAAGAGTGCTGTCTTACAGGTCCTGCGGAACTGTATGAGCTCTCACGGGGCCTTGACCTCTTCCGGCAACTCATTCCACCAGCGTGGAGCCACTACAGAGAAGGCTCTGGCTCTAGTTATGAGCCTGGCCTCCTTAGGGCCGGGGATTGTAAGTAGATTTTGTGATCCAAACCGAAGTGCTCTCCGGGGAACATGTGGGGAAAGGCGGTCCCTAAGGTATGCAGGCCCCTAGCCATATAGGGCCTTAAAGGTGAGAACCAACACCTTGAAACGAACCCGGTATGCGGAACCCAGATTGAAAAGGGATCAGTATGGAAGAGTCATTCAGAAAGCTCTGTAACTGCACTGCGACCGCCCTCTCAATAATCTTGCCCAAGAAAGGCAAGTTTGACACCAGCCAATAATTTGCCAATACAGCCGGGTCCAAAGATGGTTTCTTTAAGAGGGGGCAGACAACTGCCTCTTTAAGAGGCTGAGGGAACGTCCCTTCAGATAGGGGAAGGCCTCAGCCTCTCTGCCCCGTTGTTGACCCTCCAGAGGAACTGGTTGGCCACTTTGTGAGACAGGAGGCTGGCCTAGATGGACCACTGGTCTGATCCAGCAGGGCTCTTCTGATGTTCTTATGAAAGCCTCGGCCTCTGTGCCCTTTTGTTGCCCCTCCAGAGGAACTGGTTAGCCACTGTGTGAGACAAGAGGTTGGGCTAGATGGACCACTGGTCTGATCCAGCAGGGCTCTTCTGATGTTCTTATGAAAGCCTCGGCCTCTGTGCCCTGTTGTTGCCCCTCCAGAGGAACTGGTTAGCCACTGTGTGAGACAGGAGGTTGGGCTAGATGGACCACTGGTCTGATCCAGCAGGGCTCTTCTTATGTTCTTAGGAAGGCTTTGGCCTCTCTGCCCTTTAGTTGCCCCTCCAGAGGAACTGGTTAGCCACTGTGTGAGACTGGAGGTTGGCCTAGATAGACCACTGCTCTGATCCAGCAGGCCTCTTCTGATGCCCTTATGTCCCCTCCCACCTCTCCATCCCTGGTCACCAGCAGAGGATAGGAAGGTAGTGTTGGCAGATCCATCTTGGGCAACTCCTGGAGATTGGGGGGTGGGGGGAGTCTGGACAGACCAGCAATCTCGCGGGAGCTTTAATTCCAAGGGATCCCTGGGTGGTCTCCCCCACCCTGGAGGCTGCCATTCCAAGACCGGGCACCAAGAAGCCCGAGATCCTGAAGCCCTGAGCCTGGGCTAAGGTTGCCAAATCCAATTCAAGAAATATCTGGGGACTTTTGGGGTGGAGCCAGGAGGCTTTGGGGGCAGAGCCAAGAGCAAGGTTGTGACAAGCGTCACTGAACTTCAAAGGGAGTTCTGGCCATCCCACTGAAAGGGACTGCACACCTTTTCAGTGCCTTCCCTCCATTGGAAATAATGAAGGATAGGGACAACTTCTTTTGGGGCTCACAGAATTGGATCCCCGGGTCCAATCCTTTTGAAACTTGGAGGGTGTTTTGAGTGGAGGCACCAGATGCTATGCTGCAAATTTGGTGCCTCTACCTCAAAAAACAGCCCCTCTGGAGCCCAGATACCCACACATCCATTCTCCATTGTACCCTATGGAAATCGATCCCCATAGTGCGGAATGGAGTGCCCAGCAGTCATTTCCCCCTCCCCCACTTTCTGATGACCCTGAAGCGGGGGGAGGAGAGCCTCCAAACCGGGGGCTCCCCTACCCCCACCAGGGAATTGGCAGGGCTGGCCCTAGGGTTGCCAATCCCCAGGTGGGGGCAGGGGATCCCCCAGTTTGGAGGTCCTCCTCCTCCCGCTTCAGGGTCATCAGAAAGTGGGGGAGGGGAGAGAAATGTCTGCTGGGAACTCCATTGTTCCCTATGGAGACTTATTCCCATAGGAAAAAATGGAGAATTGATCCATGGGTATCTGGAGGCGTCTGTTTTTTGAGGTAGAGGCACCAAATTTTCCGTGTAGCATCCAGTGCCTCTCCCCAAAATACCTCCCACGTTTCAAAAAGATTGGACCAGGGGGTCCAGTTCTGTGATCCCCCAAATAAGGTGCCCCTATCCTTCATTATTTCCTATGGAAGGAAGGCATTAAAAGGCGTGCGGTCCCTTGAAACCTGATGGCCAGAACTCCCTTTGGTGTTCAATTATGATGCTTGTCATGGCTCCACCCCCAAAGTCTCCTGGCTCCACCCCCAAAGTCCCCAGATATTTTTTGAATTGGACTTGGCAACCCTAGCTGGCCCTAGATTGCTTGGCACCCTAGGCAAGGTTAATTTCTGTCCCCCCCTCCCCCGCCCGCACTGATAATATCACCCAGCCACAAGAGCCCCGTGGCGCAGTGTTAAAGCTGCAGCACCGCACTCCTAAGCTCTGCTCACGACCTGAGTTCGATCCCTGGTAGAAGCTGGGTTTTCAGGTAGTCGGCTCGAGGTCGACTCAGCCTTCCATCCTTCCGAAGTCGGTAAAGTGAGTCCCCAGCTTGCTGTGGGGAGGGGGAGAAGCGTAGACGACTGGGGAAGGCGATGGCAAACCACCTCGTAAAAAGTCTGCTGTGAAAACGTTACGAAAGCAACGTCACCCCAGAATCGGAATCGTCTGGTGCTTGCACAGGGGACCTTTCCTTCCCACATGGGGGACACCCCATGCTGTGCCCTCCGAAGGCCGGCGCCCTAGGCCGTCGCCTAGTGCCAGAGCCCGCCCTGGGGATTGGCAAGCCAAGGCTGGGCGCCGCCGGATAGAAGAGCCAGGCCGGAGCCCAAACTCCTCCTCCCCAGGCGGGGCGTGCCCGGAGAGAAGGGCGCTGATAAAGTGGCCGGCGGGGAGACGTCGCTCCGCTGCTGCTGCTGCTGCTGGCGGGCTGACCATGGCGGACTACCTGGTGGCCGTGCTCTCGGCCGTCTGCTGGCCCTGCGTGGCCAAGGCGACCCTGGCGGCCTTCGTCCTCTACCTGCTCGTGCGCTTCGCGATGCGCACCGACGGCGACCTCACCCTGCGGTGGCTGGAACGGCGCGGCAAGAAGCCCGGTGAGCCAGCGAGGGCGCCCCCCTCCCCATCCCCGGCCCCGCGTGTGCGACGTGGCAGCGCCTGCTGCGGCGAGGGGGGTGGGGGGTGGCGGGGCGGACTCTTCCCCGGAGCTCCCCTTTTGCAAGCTCCCAAGTCTAGATTAAGAGCTCCGTGGCGCAGAGCGGGAAAGCTGCAGTACTGCAGTCCTAAGCGCTCCGCTCACGACCTGAGCTCGATCCCCGGTGGAAGCTGGGTTTTCAGGTAGCCGGCTCGAGGTTGACTCAGCCTTCCATCCTTCCGAGGTCGGTACAATGAGTCCCCAGCTTGCTGGGGGGAGGGGGGGGAGTGTAGATGACTGGAGAAGGCAGTGGCAAACCAACCTGTAAAAAAGATTTCAGGTTTTCACGGCTGGCATCATCATTAGGGTTTGTAGAATCTTTCGGGCTCAAGTGCCGTGTTCTACTGGAGAAAGGTTGAAAGAAAACCAACGTCTGGAAGAAAACCTTTCTCCAGTAGAACACGGCACTTGAGCCCGGAAGATTCTACAAACCCTAACCTGTAAAAAGTCTGCCGTGAAAACGTCACGATGCGATGTCATCCCAGAGTTGAAAACGACTGGTGCTTGCACAGGGGGCTGCCTTTTTTTTTACCTTTAAGTTTAGATTGCCTTGCAGTGTCCCCTCTAAGCTGAGCTGGCGTGAGCGAGCTCACAGATTTTTAGCCTCCAGCTCACACCTTTTTGTCTTCACTCAGGAAGGATGACCCCAGAGCAGGGTTCTCTCAAAGCTGAGTTAGTGTGAGCTAGCGCACAGATTTTTAGCCTCCAGCTCACAGCTTTTTGTCTTAGCTCAGGAAGGATGACCCCAGAGCACACTCATGGATGCAGGAGCTCACCACTTTATTGCTACGAGCTCACCAAGAAGAATTTTTGCTCACAAGACCAATGGTCCCTCTAAGCTGCAGAGTCTTGTGAGCAGAAATTCTACTTTGTGAGCTGCTGATATTAAAATTGTGAGTTACTGGCCTTAAAGTTGTGAGCTGCTGCATAAATTATTGTGCTCTGGGGCCATTTTTCCTGAGCTAAGACAAAAATGTGTGAGCTGGGGACTAAAAATCCGTGAACTAGCTCACGCTAACTCAGCTTAGAGGGAACACTGCACAAGACTCTGCAGCTTAGAGGGAACATTGTTTCCTTGCAAGTCAGCATTACAAGGTTGGAAACTCAGCCTCTTGAGATGGGGGGGGGGAGGTCTTTCTTGCAAAGGGGATGGCCCTAGGGAAAGGAGGGAAACCTAGCGCTCAGCCTCTTTAGAGAGAGTGTGTGTGGGAGGGTCTCTTTAGCCTAGGGGGGGGTCTTGCAAAGGGGGCTGGGCCTGGGGAAAGGAGGGAAACCCAGTGCTCAGCTTCTTTAGAGGGGGTGTGTGGGGGGAATCTTGCAAGTCTGAATATAAGCTTTTGGTGCATGCACACTTCATCAGATGCAGTGTGCTGTGCAGAGGACAGCTTCTACCCAGAATTAAACTTCTGTTGGTCTTAAAAGTGCCGCTGGATTAAAAGTTTGTACTGCTGTTTCAGACTGACAGGGCTGCTTGCCTGAAACTATTTGCCTATCTGGCTGTCAGTCTGATTGTCCCTCCCTCCCTCACCCACCCCATTTACCTTTCACCCCAAATGGGTGAAAACAGCTTGTGCCCTGTCTCCTTTACTTCATTTTTCACCTCATCCACACCTCCCTTGCAGGGCTGTTAAGTGAATTGCAAACTGATGGTATTTTGCTGTTGGCCTACCTCCTTGCTTGTCCTTTCCCTCCCTCTCCAACTAAAAGCTTGCCTTCCCTCCCTCCCTTCCTCCCTCCCTCCTCCCCTCCCTCCCTCCCTTCCTCTTCCCTCCCTCCTTCCTCCTCACTCCCTCCCTTCGTCCTCCCTCCCTCCCTTCCTTCCTCCTCCCTCCCTCCTCCCTCCCTTCCTTCCTCCTCCCTCCTTCCCTTCCTTCCTTCCTTCCTCCTCCCTCCCTCCCTCCCTTCCTTCCTTCCTTCCTTCCTTCCTTCCTCTTCCCTCCCTCCCTCCCTACCTTCCTTCCTCCCTCCCTCCCTCCCTTCCTCCCTCCCTTCCTCCCTCCCTCCCTCCCTCCCTTCCTTCCTTCCTTCCTTCCTTCCTTCCTTCCTTCCTTCCTTCCTTCCTTCCTCCCTCCCTTCCTTCCTTCCTTCCTTCCTTCCTTCCTTCCTTCCTTCCTTCCTTCCTTCCTTCCTTCCTTCCTTCCCTCCCTCCCTCATCTTGAGCAGCAGATAAGGAATCTTTATTTCTTTAAGGAAAATATCGCAGAGAGATATTTGGTTACAGCCAGTGCAGTTCTTCCATCTCTATCCACTAACATCATATGGGACAGGGAGGCAACCTTTACAGCTAGTGCAGAACGCTGCGGCACGGCTGTTAATGAGGCTGCCGCGATGGGAGCACATTCAGCCAGTGCTGAGAGAGCTGCACTGGCTGCCTGTTGTGTTCCAAGTTCGCTTCAAGGTGTCGGTATTAACCTTTAAAGCCCTCTATGGTCAGGGGCCTGTCTATCTACGGGACCGCCTTTCCCCATATATCCCCCAGAGAGCACTGCGTTCAGGGGCAAAAAACCTACTGTCCGCCCCCGGGCCAAAAGAAGCCAGGTTATGCGTAACAAGATCCAGGGCTTTTTCGGTGGCAGCACCAGAACTTTGGAACACCCTTCCGGAAGCCATTAGGGCCCTGCAGGATTTGTCTGCGTTCCGCAGGGCCTGTAAGACCGAATTGTTTAAGCAGGCTTTCGATGTTTAATTGAAAGAGGGCTGCCCCCGGACATCACATAGAAAGCTGGTGATCGCCGTTCGAGAACTCAATGCCGCCTATACTGTACTGATGCAGCACCATAGAATGGTTTTTAAAAATTGAAATATGTAAATTATGGTTTTATATGTTTTATTGGTTTAATTGTATTGACGTGATGTTGTGAGCCGCCCTGAGTCCACTTGCGAAGAGGGCGGGATATAAGCGGAATGTAATAATAAATAAATAAATAAAATCACATTGGCAAAGGCAAATTGCAGTATCTCCCGCGTGCATCTTTGGTATGCGGATCAGAAACAACATCGTAGCATTAATAAAACATCAAAGATAAGACGGTGACAATTAGAAATGCATCCCAGGGCAATGCAGTAGGATCTTGATATAACAAATGAGACTCTGAAAACCACAACTTGAAAACAGAGAGGGTGTGGTTGCTAAAGCAACTGCAAAGAATCCAAGTGGGCGGAGGAGGTGAAAATGTTTTACCCCTTGTGTCTAAAGGAAAACTTGTACACTGCCAGGCCAACCTATGTGGAGAGGAGTTTCCAAAGCGTCAGTGCCAGCACCAAGAAGGCCCTGCCTCTCATGCCCACATACCTAGCTTCCGCACCAAAGTTTTGTTGCCCACTCTGACTTCCAAAATGCATTGTTTTATTTTAATTGGGGCATCCGCATGGCATCGTAAGAACGTAAGACCACTTGATCAGACCAGTGGTCCATCTAGTCCAGCATCCTGCCTCACACGGTGGCCAACCAGTTCCTCTGGAGGGCCAACAACAGAGCAGATAGGCTGAGGCCTTCCCCTGATGTTGCCTCCTGGCTCTGGGCTTAGTGCCTCTGAACCTGGAGGTTCCCCTCAGTCACCACGACTACAGGGCTTTTTCTGTAGCAGGAACTCTTTTGCTTATTAGGCCACACCTCCCTGATGTCGCCAGTCCTCCAGGAGTTTACAGCAGGCCCTGTAAGAAGAACCCTGTAAGCTCTTGGAGGATTGGCTACATCAGGGGGGCATGCCCTAATATGCAAAGGAGTTCCTGCTACAAAAAAAGCTCTGGTATCCTCCATGAATCTATCTAATCCCCCTTTAAAGCTGCTTATTCCTCTGGCCATCACTACCTCCTCTGGAAGCAAATTCCACATTTTAATTGTCCATCCTGAGCCTAACGGAGCACCATTGTGCTCCAGTTGTCCCATGCCTTATGCTCTTTCCCAAACCTACTTTGTTCTGATCTTTGGGGGAAGAGCACAGTTCAAACACGTGGTCACACCATCTAGATTGGGGTCCTTGAACCTTTTCAGCAGGTGAGCAGAGGTCCATCAGTGGCTCTTAGCCACAGCGTATTGTTGGAACTCTCTGTCTGTGGCAGTGATGCTCTGTATTCTTGGAAGGCCATAGTGGGAGGGCTTCTGAAGTTCTGGCCCCACGGATGGACCTCCTGATGGCACTTGGGGTTTTTTTGGCCACTGTGTGACGCAGTGTTGGACTGGATGGGCCACTGGCCTGATCCAACATGGCTTCTCTTATGTTGTTATGTCCATCACTGGCTATTAGTCACAAGGTATAGATGGAAGTCTCTGTGAGGGGCAGTGATGCTCTGTATTCTTGGTGCTGGGGGGGCAACAGTGGGAGGGCTTCTAGTGTCCTGGCCTCATTGGTGGACCTCCTGATGGCATCTGGGTTTTTGCCCACTATGTAACAGCAGATGGACCACTGGCCTGATTCCACATTGCTCCACTTACATTCTTATGTCTGGAGCAGTGATATTCTGAATTCTTGGTGCTGGGGGGAGGGCGGCAACAGTGGGAGGGCTTCTAGTAGTCCTGGCCCCACTGATGGACCTCCTGATGGCACCTGGGTTTTAGCCACTGTGTGACGCAGTGTTGGACTGGATGGGCCACTGGCCTGATCCAACATGGCTTATCTTATGTTCTTATGTGTGACACAGAGTGTTGGACTGGATGGGCCACTGGCCTGATCCAACATGGCTCCTCTTATGTTCTTATGTGTGACACAGAGTGTTGGACTGGATGGGCCACTGGCCTGATCCAACATGGCTCCTCTTATGTTCTTCTGTGTGACACAGAGTGTTGGACTGGATGGGCCACTGGCCTGATCCAACATGGCTTCTCTTATGTTCTTATGTCTGACACAGAGTGCTGGACTGGATGGGCCACTGGCCTGATCCAACATGGCTCCTCTTATGTTCTTAAGTGTGACCCAGAGTGTTGGACTGGATGGGCCATTGGCCTGATCCAACATGGCTCCTCTTATGTTCTTATGTGTGACACAGAGTGTTGGACTGGATGGGCCACTGGCCTGATCCAACATGGCTTCTCTTATGTTCTTATGTGTGACACAGAGTATTGGACTGGATGGGCCACTGGCCTGATCCAACATGGCTTCTCTTATGTTCTTATGTGTGACACAGAGTGTTGGACTGGATGGGCCACTGGCCTGATCCAACATGGCTCCTCTTATGTTCTTAAGTGTGACCCAGAGTGTTGGACTGGATGGGCCATTGGCCTGATCCAACATGGCTTCTCTTATGTTCTTATGTGTGACACAGAGTGTTGGACTGGATGGGCCACTGGCCTGATCCAACATGGCTCCTCTTATGTTCTTAAGTGTGACCCAGAGTGTTGGACTGGATGGGCCATTGGCCTGATCCAACATGGCTTCTCTTATGTTCTTATGTGTGACACAGAGTGTTGGACTGGATGGGCCACTGGCCTGATCCAACATGGCTTCTCTTATGTGTGACACAGAGTGTTGGACTGGATGGGCCACTGGCCTGATCCAACATGGCTCCTCTTATGTTCTTATGTGTGACACAGAGTGTTGGACTGGATGGGCCACTGGCCTGATCCAACATGGCTCCTCTTATGTTCTTATGTCCATCAGTGGCTATTAGTCACAAGGTATAGATGGAAGTCTCTGTCAGGGGCAGTGATGCTCTGTATTCTTGGTGCTCGGGAGGGCAACAGTGGGAGGGCTTTTGAAGTGCTGGCCCGGCTGGTGGACCTCCGGCCTACGAAGCACAGGCACCCCTAACACCGGGCCTGGCTGGCATGGACCTCTGGCGTCATCTAGTCCAACCCCCTGCACAATGCAGGAGATTCACCACTACCCCCCCCCCCCCCATGACCCTTGGTGTATGCCCATAGGAAGGCAGAAAACCTCTAATTGGCCTGGAGGGAAATTCTTTCCTGACTCCAGAGTGTCAGTTCGCATTACCCTGGGCATGTCAGAAGAGCACTGGCTCGTCCCTAAGGAAGCTGCCTCGGCCATGCATTTGTGGTTGCGAAATATAAAACAGAGAGCCTTTGCCATGCAGAAGCCGCCCCTGTTGGCAGGCCCGGTGCTCGGGTTTCTGGCGCTCCACGCCGTACCCTGCACCGGCCCCCGCTTTAATCTTCGCCTCGCACACGCAAAGTGTGGGCGGCTCGATGAGGTCACCGGAAGTGACGTCATCAGGCCGCCCGCCATGCCGCGTGAATACTCAGGCCGGCTCTCTCCCTCTTCAGAGGGGGCCGGGAAGAGGGAGAGGCACTCCAGTGCGCCAGCAGCTTCACAAGCCTCAGTGAGGTCCAGAGAGCAGTGCGCGCGCTTAGAGCTGGGCGGCCACCTACTTGGCCTACTCCCACGTGCCGGCCCTTCCTGTTGGGGAGCAGTCCTACATCAGGGGAATTACTGGGGGGGGGAATACGTGAACCGACGCTCTTGGGCAGGCCCAGTTCTGCGCTCGTTTGGGTAGAATGGGGACACGAAGCTGCCTTATACAGAATCTGACCCTTGGCCCATCGAGGTCTGCTCAGAGGGGCAGCAAATCTCCAGGGTCTCAGGCAGAGGGGCTTCCACGTCGTTTCCCCACATCATGCCACCTTTTTTATTTTTTGCCATCTTCTGGACATAGGTCAGGGGTCACTGGGCATGTGTGTGGGGAGGTGTTTGTGAGTTTCCTGCATCGTGCAGGGGGTTGGACTAGAAGCATAGAATCGTTCAGGGCTTTTTAGAAAGCAGGAACGCAGGCTTGGTGTCAGGGGGTGTGGCCTAATATGCAAATGAGTTCCTTCTGGGCTTTTTCTACCAAAAAAAGCCCTGGAACCATAGAGTTGGAAGGGACCTCCAGGACCATCTAGTCCAACCTCCTCCACAATGCAGGAAACTCACAAACACCTCCCCCTAAATTCACAGGATCGTCATTGCTGTCAGATGGCCAACTAGCCTCTGTTTAAAAACCTCCAAGGAAGGAGAGCCCACCACCTCCCGAGGAAGCCTGTTCCACTGAGGAACCACTCTAAACTCATAAACACCTCCCCCTAAATTCACAGGATCCTCATTGCTGTCAGATGGCCATCTAGCCTCTGTTTGAAAACCTCCAAGGAAGGAGAGCCCATCACCTCCTGAGGAAGCCTGTTCCACTGAGGAACCGCTCTAAACTCACAAACACCTCCCCCTAAATTCACAGGATCTTCATTGCTGTCAGATGGCCCTCTAGCCTCTGTTTAAAAACCTCCAAGGAAGGAGAGCCCACCACCTCCTGAGGAAGCCTGTTCCACTGAGGAACCGCTCTAAACTCACAAATACCTCCCCCTAAATTCACAGGATCCGCATTGCTGTCAGATGGCCATCTAGCCTCTGTTTAAAAACCTCCAAGGAAGGAGAGCCCACCACCTCCCAAGGAAGCCTGTTCCACTGAGGAATCACTCTAATGGTCAGGAAGTTCTTCCTAATGTTGAGCCGGAAACTCTTCTTAATATTGAGCTGGGAACTGTTGAGACAGAAACTAGGTGACCCTGGAGGTCCCTTCCAACTCTATGATTCGGTGGTCACCGACTGCCCTGTTCCCCTTTAACTGGAGGTGGTGGGGATCGAACCTGGGACCCTCTGCGTGCCAAGCAGTGGCTCTACCCCTGAGCCACAGCCTTTCCTCGAAGTCCCTCTGTCTCCAGCAGGGCCTCCTTCCATGTTAAGCGAGCACAGGGTCTCCGCTTTTGGCCATGCCCCTGAAATGGAATCGCTGCGCCAATGTTATTTTGTTCACTGTGCAATTTCAGAAACCTAATACCTCTCCGTGCCGGCCTGCCCTCTCCTTTAGTTCCGGATTCTCAATTGCTGTGTTAGTCAAAAGCTCCAGCAGATGGAATGTGTATTACAACCGCTGCAAACCATGGCGGGGAAAAAAAACACCCTTTCCCCAGTTCTTAAAAGCATACTGTCCAAAGCAGTTAAAACGGGAAGTAACTAACAAGGGAAACGAGGCTTATCCCTTTCTAGAGAATAAATAACTATAAAGTGCTATATGGCAGGGGTGGCCAACGGTAGCTCTCCAGATGTTTTTTGCCTACAACTCCCATCAGCCCCAGCCATTGGCCATATCGGCTGGGGCTGATGGGAGTTGTAGGCAAAAAACATCTGGAGAGCTACCGTTGGCCACCCCTGCTATTTGGGTGTTTTTTTTAAAAAAAATTAAATCACTGACAAAGGAAAACAAAGAAGTTATTGTTGGAGGAAATGCCTGCAAGCACATGCCAGAAGCTTCCCAAGTGTTTCTGAAAGCCGCAGCATTTGCACGCATGCTTGTAGCTCTTGACCTTTGGCAGAAAGATATGTTGCCGCAGTAACTTGTGACCTATAAAGTCAAAGACAGAGGAAATACCAGCTGTGTATTGAGCCCTGCTTGAAACCGTGGTATGGTGCAAAGGTCCCCAGTGTTTTACAGTTGGCAGGCACTTTCAGAATCCTGCTACAAGGTGGTGGGCGCAGCCACAAAAATGGCTGCCATAGGAGGCGGGGCCAGCTACAAAACATCGGGGAGTGAGGTTATGGGTTATGCCTGCCCAACTTTTGCAGGCATTGTTATTTTGCAAAGAATTTCTGCAGGGAGGGCGCCAGTTTGGTGTAGTGCTTAAGTGCACGGACTCTTATCTGGGAGAACCAGGTTTGATTCCCCACTCCTCCGCTTGCAGCTGCTGGAATGGCCTTGGGTCAGCCATAACTCTCACAGAGCTGTCCTTGAAAAGGCAGCTGCTGTGAGAGTCCTCTCAGCCCCACCTACCTCACAGGGTGTCTGTTGTGGGGGAAGGAGATATAGGAGATTGTAAACCGCTTTGAGACTCTGGTTCAGAGAAAAAGGTGGGGTATAAATCTGCGGTGGTGGTCTTCTTCTTTAATATAGCAGTGCTATGTCAAGTCACAGAAGCTGGATACTGAGTAAATAAATGTTCCAAGAAACTTACACTGGGCAGGGGGGAAGGTAAAGGAGATTGTAAGCTGCTCTGAGTGTAGGGTGGGATATAAATCCAATTTCTTCTTCTTCTTCTTCTTCTTCTTCTTCTTCTTCTTCTTCTTCTTCTTCTTCTTCCTGTCTGATAGGTCTTCAGCATTTCTGCAGAAGATTTGCTTGAAAGGATGCCTCATTAAAACATAGACATAGTGCTGAAAATCATTTTCTTGCCTGCGCAGAGAATGAGTCTACATATTGAGCTAGCAGCCCTGACTCTGGAAGACAATACAGGGGCCCCCCAGGGGGTGGGATAACTTAACAGCTCGCTGCCGAATTGCCATAGTTGGCACCCAGGGACATATGGAAGGAGATGGTCCCATTTTTATATCCTGCTTTTCTTCAAGCAGGACCCAAAGTGGCCTGCAAGAAAAAAAAAACATCAGCAAACAAATGCACATCAAACAACCTCCCCCTCCCAGTTTGGTGTAGTGGTGAAGTGTGCAGACCCTTATTTGGGAGAACCGGGTTTGATTCCCCACTTCTCCGCTTGCACCTGCTGGAACGGCCTTGGGTTAGCCATAGCTCTCGTAGGAGTTGTCCTTGAAAGGGCAGCTTCTGTCAGAGCTCTCTCAGCCCCACCCACCTCACAGGGTTTGATTCCCCACTCCTCCACTTGCACCTGCTGGAATGGCCTTGGGTCAGCCAGAGCTCTCGTAGGAGTTGTCCTTGAAAGGGCAGCTTCTGGGAGAGCCCTCTCAGCCCCACCTGCCTCACAGGGTGTCTGTTGGTGGGGGGGAAGGTAAAGGAGATTGTAAGCTGCTCTGAGACTCAGAGTATAGGGCGGGATATAAATCCAATATCATCATCTTCCCCCAATAAGTAGACCTGGGGTGGTGCTGAATTCACTGCCTGGTGCAATTGAGGTCATAGGCTGTGAGCGACACAGTTCAACTTTTGCTCTGTGTCCGGTGCCTCTGGTCACACCAAACCTTCAGAAAAGTAACCGAGACAGGAAGGGGAAAGGCTATACTCAGCAGAGAAGTTCTCCCCTTCACTCACTTCCTCCCTTCTTGTAAAAGAAAGCCCTTTGCCCACACTGCGTAAGGAAATAGCGGTGGAGCTGTGGCTCACGGGAAGGGCTTCTGCTTTGCGTGCAGAAGGTTCCTGGTTCAGTCCTCAGCATCTCCGCTTAAAAGGATCCTTTAGAACAGATAAAATGAGGTGCTATGGGTCAAAGGAAGTCCTTCTTCACCCAAAGAGGAGTGAACGCGTGAGATTCACTGCCTCAGGAAGGCAGCGGCTATAACTTCAGACAGCTTCAAGAGGGGATTGGATAAACATGTGGAGCAGAGGTCCACCAGTGGCTATTAGCTACAAGGTGGAGATGGAACACTCTGTCAGGGGAAGGGAGGCTCTGTCTTCTTGGTGCTTGGGGGCAACAGTGGGAGGGACCTAAGCGATCTCATTCCATTGTCACAACTAGGCTTTGCCAAGAGGCCTGGCCAGCAGTGCCTTCTCCAGGGCTTTTTTATTAGCAGGAACTCCTTTGCCTATTAGGCCACACACCCCTGATGCAGCCAATCCTCCTGGAGCTTACAACCCCGCCTCCTATGGCAGCCATTTTTGTGACTGGCCCCGCCTCCCACAGCAGTCATTTTTGTGGCTGTGCCCACCACCCTGTGTCGGGATTCTGACAGTGCCTGCAAACTGGAAAATGTCGGGGCTCTGTAGGAAGAGCCCTGTACGCTCCAGGAGGATTGGCTACACCAGGAGGGTGTGGCCTAATATGCAAAGGAGCTCCAGCTACAAAAAAAGCCCTGGGCTTATCCCTTTGACAGAGGCCTCATGGATGCTATTTAGCGGGCGAGATTGTTTTATCTCCATGCCACAAAGAACTGGCCGCTTCCACACGGGACCAGATCGCAGCCCTGAACAGCCCAGCCCAGCCCGATCTTGGAAGCAAGGCAGGGTCAGCCCTGGGTAGTGTTTGGATGGGAGGAAGTCCACCGAGGAAGCCCAGGGTTGCTACGCAGAGGCAGGCAACGGCAAACTGCCTCTGCCCATCTCTTGCTTTGAAAGATGGCACAAAATTATTATCATATGGGCCGGACCTTTTGTCTTTCTCTGACCACAGTGATTAGTAGTCACGGCATCCCGTTCCTTTTTTAAAATTATGATTTTCAAAGGGTTAGACCAGGGGTGGCCAAACGGCATCTCGGGAGCCACGCGTGGCTCTTTCACACATATTGTGTGGCTCTCGCAGCCCCCACTGCCCCCTCGGCTGGCTTGAAGAAGAAATTTGTCTCTTTAAATCACTTCTCCAAGCCAACTGGCAGCTTGCAGAATGAATTTAAAGTTAAAGTTGCTTTCTTCCCACCTCTCTTATAAGAACATAAGAGAAGCCATGTTGGATCAGGCCAATGGCCCATCCAGTCCGACACTTTGTGTCACATAGTGCCAAAAATCCAGGTGTCGAGGTCCCTTCCTCCTCCACACATCTTCCTTCCTCCCTCCCCTTCCCTCCTCCCTTCCCTCCCTTCCTTCCTTCCTTCCTTCCTTCCCCCCTCCCTTCCCTCCCTCCCCTCCCTCCCTCCCCTCCCTTCTCCCTTCCCTTCTCCCTTCCCTCCCTCCCTCCCTTCCTTCTTCCTTCCCTCCTCCCTTCCCTCCTCCCTTCCCTCCTCCCTCCCTCCCCTCCCTCCCTTCCTTCCTCCCTCCCTTCCCTTCTCCCTTCCCTCCTCCCCTCCCTCCCTCCCTTCCTTCCTTCCTTCCTTCCTTCCACCCTCCCTCCCTCCCTCCCTCCCTCCGGATTTCCTCAGAACTCAGTGGTAAAAACCATAGTTTTGGGCAATCCTAGAGCATCCAGTGAAGCCACATTGCCACATTTTGGGATGTTTTTTGGATTTCCCTGGAACTCCATGGTAAAGAAATGGTTTTGGAGAATCCTAGAGCATCCTGTGATACAGTGTCACTGCCTTGAGGGATGCTCTACAATTTTCGTTGAACTTTATGCTCAAAACCTCAGAGTTGGGGGCATCCTCCAGGCATCCCAAGACACAGTGATGGCACTTTTGGCTTTGTGGCTAGAAACATCCTCACGGTCATCATTTCAGTGCCTGCATTCCCCCCCTCCTTGCTAGAGCGAGGGCTGCAGGAGTTCCCTCTTCCCCAGGGGACAAACGGCAACCCTGATCCGTATCCATTCCAAGACGTTCTGCTCACTCCCCAGCCAATGCTTCCTCTAAGCCGTCGAGTCTTGTGAGCAACAATTCTACTTTGTGAGCTACTGGCTTTAAAAGCTGTGAGCTGCTACATAAATTAGTATGCTCTGGGGCCATTTTCCCTGAGCAAAGACAAAAAGGTGTGAGCTGGAAGCTCAAAAAATGTGAGCTGGCTCACACTAACTCAGCTCCGAGGGAACACGGCTCCCAGCTACTGGCGACGGGGGAGGCCTGTGCCACCCTGACGTGTGCCCCTGACAACCTGCGGCTGTGGTTTTGCAAAAGAAGACGACGACGACTGCAGATTTATACCCCGCCCTTCTCTCTGAATCAGACTCGGAGCGGCTTACAATCTCCTATATCTTCTCCCCCCACAACAGACACCCTGTGAGCAGTGTTCCCTCTAAGCTGAGTTAGTGTGAGCTAGCTCACAGTTTTTTTCGCTTCCGACCCACACATTTTTGTCTTAGCTCAGGAAAAATGGCCCCAGAGCAAACTAATTTATGCAGTAGCTTACAACTTTCATGCAAGTCGCTCACAAAGTGGAATTTTTGCTCGCAAAAACTCCACAGCTTAGAGGGAGTGTTGCTACTGTGAGCTGGGTGGGGCTGAGAGGGCTCTCACAGCAGCTGCCCTTTCAAGGACAACCTCTGCAAGAGCTGTGGCTGACCCAAGGCCATTCCAGCAGCTGCAAGTGGAGGAGTGGGGAATCGAACCCGGTTCTCCCAGATAAGAGTCCGCACACTTCACCACTACACCAAAAGCTCGGGCCTGTTCAGAAGCAAGGCCCAAATGTTCAGACATTTGGAAGCTGTTGTGTTGTTGCTTCTTCGGTGGTTGTTGTTTAAACCTGTCCCATATAAAAGTTTTTTTTAATCTGTCCCATATAAAAGTCTCATGTAAATTCCTCTACCCGAAGGCTGAGAGCAGCACTTGATAAGAAGTAGAAAACACTCCACAGATAAGATCCTGTATGAAACCCGCCTCGATTGAAACAAATTACACCTCAACCGCATCTCCATACCTCACACAAATATTGTCTCAACCACATTTCCATACCTCACACAAATATTGTCTCAACCGCATCTCCATACCTCACACAAATATTGTCTCACCGGGGTGTATTGCGATGCTCGGATGAACAGCATCTGGAGGCCTTTTCTGAAAAAAACAGCCCTGTCTTACAGGCCTTTCTAGAAGGCCAAAGCGGGGTTGGAGATTATCGAATGTCCTCCCAGACATTGCTCTAGAAGTGGAGTGAGCTACTGCCGCAAACCCTTCTCAGAAATGAGGGGTGGTATCGGGTGAGATGGGACGGAGAGGCCAAATACACAAGAAAAAGAAGGTGATATTGAATTTATATCCCACCCTCCACTCCGAATCTCGGAGTTTCAAAGCGGCTCACAATCTCCTTTATCTTCCTCCCCCACAACAGACACCCTGTGAGGTGGGTGGGTCTGAAAGAGCTCTCCCAGAAGCTGCCCTTTCAAGGACAGCTCTGTGAGAAGTATGGCTGACCAAAGGCCGTTCCAGCAGCTGCAAGTGGAGAAGTGCGGAATCAAACCAGGTTCTTCCAGATAAGTGTGCACTTAACCACGACACCAAACTGGCTCCCTGAAACATGTGGAACTGTCTTCTACTTAGTCCAGGGCTTTTTTTTTGTAGCAGGAACTCCTTTGCATATTAGGCTACATCAGGGGGATGTGGCCTAATCCTCCAAGAGCTTACAGTAGGCCCTGTAAGAAGAGCCCTGTAAGCTCAAGTAGGGAATTGAACCTGATTCTCCCGGATCTTAGTCTGATGCTCTAACCACTCTACAACACCACTTCTCCCGGCAGGAAGTTGTTTCTGCCAAATGTGTGGGGCACCACTGCCCCATCCAATCCCCCCTTGGGGTCGAGGAGACACAGCCCAAAAGCGACGTACGGTGACTCCGATCGCTTTTTATCCAATGCAGCACAAAAGCATAGATATCAAGGCAGACGGTCTGTTTTGCAGCTGAGCTGGGCGGGACGTGCCCTAAAGGAGGCGGGGATGGCTTCCCCCCATGTGCAAGGCCGGTTCTGTTCTCCATATCTGCCGTGTGCAGATCTGTTAGCTGCAGGCGTTCGTTTGCTTATCAGCAGCGCACTGAGTTGTGACAGAAACCCACACCGACACACCTCTGGCGCAACTTTCCCCCTTGTTTTTTGCCTGCGCAGCGGTGTGTACACCTTTGACGCCTGTTGACTGTTTACCTCAGCTACAGGAATTGGGCTGTTGGCATGCGTGCATACTGAGTAGGGTTGCCAAGTCCAATTCAAGAAATAGCTGGGGACTTTGGGGGTGGAGCCAGGAGACTTTGGGGTGCAGCCGGGAGACTTTGGGGGTGGAGCCAAGAGCAAGGTTTCAACAAGCATAATTGAACTCCAAAAAGAGTTCTGGCCATTGCATTTAAATGCCTTCCCTCCATTGGAAATAATGAAAGATAGAGGCACCTTCTTTTGGGGGCTCATAGAATTGGATCCCCCCTGGTCCAATCCTTTCGAAACTTGGGGGGGCATTTTGAGGAGAGGGATTGGATGCTATGCTGCAAATGTAGTGCCTCTACCTAAAAAAAAGCGCCCCCCCCCGAGTCCCACATACCCGCAGATCAATTCTCCATTATACCCTATGGGAATCTGTCTCCATAGGGAACAATAGAGTGCCCAGCAGACATTTCCCTCTCCCCTCACTACTTTCTGATGACCCTGAAGCGGGGGGAGGGCCTCCAAACCGGGGAATCCACTGCCCCCACCTGGGGATTGGCAACCCTAATGCTGAGCCCATCAGCTCACATAAAGAATTTTCACAGTCATCCTTCAGCCAGGAGAACTGGAAATGTAGGTGCTCCTGAGCCATAATTGTATACAGTGCGTCTGTCTCCCTCGTCTGCTATTATTTCTGCCCACTCAGCACAAACTGGCGATTACCAGACCCTACCTTGTGATTCTTTTAATCTGCTAAAAAACATTTCCACTGTTTAGCATACTAATTCACTGCCCGCTCTCTCTCTGTGTAGGACTGGTAATTACATCCCATACTGTTGTCTGAGGAAGTGTGCTTCTAGCACACAAAAGCTTACATTCTGAATAAAACTTTGTTGGTCTTAAAGGTGCTACTGGACTCCAACTTTGTTCTACCCAAAGGAGTCTCAGAGCAGTTTACAATCTCCTTTCCCTTCGTCTCCCCACAACAGACACCCTGTGAGGTAGGTTGGGCTGAGAGAGTTCTGACAGAACTGTGACTGGCCCAAGGTCACCCAGCGTGTGGAGGAGGAGTGGGGAATTAAACCTGGTTCTCCAGATTCGAAGAAAAATTGGTTTTTATACCCTACTTTTCTCTACTCTGAGCCCTGTGGTGCAGGGTGGTAAAGCTGCAGTACTGCAGTCCTAAGCTCTGCTCACAACCTGAGTTCGATCCCCAGTGGAAGCTGGGTTATCAGGTAGCCGGCACGAGGTTGACTCAGCCTTCCATTCTTCCGAGGTGGGTAAAATGAGTCCCCAGCTTGCTGGGGGGAAAGTGGAGATGACTGGGGAAGGCAATGGCAAACCACCCCGTAAAAAGTCTGCTGTGAAAACGTTGTGAGAGCAATGTCGCTCCAGAGTCGGAAACAACTGGTGCATGCACAGGGGACCTTTCCCTTTTCCTTTCCTTTCTCTACTCTAAGGAGCTACAAAGTGGCTTACAATCGCCTTTTCCTTCCTCTTCCCACAAATAGCTACTTTGTGAGGCAGGTGGGGCTGAGAGAGCTCTGAGAGGATTGTGACCGGCTCGAGGTCACCCAGCTGGCTGCATGTGGAGAAGGAGAGGGGAATCAAACTTGGTTCTCCAGATTAAGAGTCCACTGCTCTTAACCACTACACCAAGCTGGCCATACAGGGACAAAGAGAAGAAGAAAAAGAAGAAGAAAAAGAAGAAATTGGATTTATACCCCGCCCTTCACTCTGAATCTCAGAGTCTCATAGCAGCCTACAATCTCCTTTATTTTCCTCCCCCACAACAGACACCCAATGAGGTAGGTGGAGCTGAGAGAGTTCTCCCAGAAGCTGCCCTTTCAAGGACAGTTCTGCAAGAGCTGTGGCTAACCCAAGGCCATTCCAACAGCTGCAAGTGGAGGAGTGGGGAATCAAACCTGGTTCTCCCAGATAAGAGTCTGCGCACTTCACCACTATACCAAACTGGCTCTCCAAAAGGAGCAAGAGGTCTAGGTTGTGCTTTGGCATGGGAAATTCACCCCCTCTCCAGACTACACAGGGAGCGTTTAGTCTGGGAGACCCATGTTCATTGCCAAGTGCCCATGTTCATTGGGGGAACGACTTTGTATCAAACACACAACAGGAGTTTTGTGCCTCCCAAATACCCACTGGCTTTTTCTGTTTGCAAGCTGGATACGGGGGGAGAAGAGGCTTCGCCCTCCTGTTCCATTTTTATGTCCTCAGACTGCCACCGTGGAGCCACCTCCATTGCGAAAATCATGCTACGTGGCTGTGCATAATTTTTTGCACCGGAGGTAATAGCAGCACCGCATGCAAAGGACTGAGCAGGGCTTTTTTTGTAGCAGGAACTCCTTTGCATATTAGGCCACACCCCTGAAGAAGAAGAAGAAGAAGACTGCAAATTTATACCTCGCCCTGCTCTCTGAATCAGAGACTCAGAGCGGCCTACAATCTCCTTCCCTTCCTCCCCCGCAACAGACACCCTGTGAGGTGGGTGGGGTTGAGGGGGCTCTCACAACAGCTGCCCTTTCAAGGACAACTCTTGCGAGAGCTATGGCTGACCCAAGGCCATGCCAGCAGCTGCAAGTGGAGGAGTGGGGAATCAAACCTGGTTCTCCTAGATAAGAGTCTGCACACTTAACCCCTACACCAAACCACTACATCAAGATGGATAGCCGTGTTAAGTCTGTCGATAGCAACTGAAGAGAGCAAGATTTACAAGGCTGGTGGCAGGGCAAGAGTTTTCATGAGTCACTGCTCACTTCTTCATCGTTGTCTGAATAACAGAATCATGGAATCATTAAGCTCAGGAAGGATGACCCCAGAGCACAATAATTTATGCAGTAGCTCACAACTTGAATGCCAGGAGCTCACAAAGCAGAATTTCTGCTCACAAGACTCTGCAGCTTAGAGGGAACATTGATTACAACTGCTCAGCAGGCAAAACAAGATCAGTTCACCTGGACAAAATGACCACTTTGGAAGAAGAAGATATTGGATTTATATCTCGCCTGCCACTCTGAATCTCAGAGTCTCAGAGCAGCTCACAATCTCCTTCCTCCCCCACAACAGACACTTTGTGAAGTGGGTGGGGCTGAGAGGAGTCTCACAGCAGCTGCCCTTTCAAGGACAACCTCTGCCAGAGCTATGGCTGACCCGAGGCCATTCCAGCAGCTGCAAGTGGAGGAGTGGAGAATCATACCCGGTTCTCCCAGATAAGAGTCCATGCACTTAAACACTACACCAAAATGAGGGGTGCGGCCCTGAAATGGGGGTGAGGGCCCCCAAAATACTGTCAGAAGGCCAGGCCCCATGGGCTTCTGATTAGCTATGGGCCTGTATCCTGCTCTCCCCGCCCCCCTGCAAGCAGTCCGCACAGTTAACCACTACACCACACCACACTTTCCAATCCTCCAAGAGCTTATAGGCATCTTAGTACAAAGCCTACTGTAAGCCCTTGGGGGATTGGCTACATCAGGGGTGTGTGGCCTAATATGCAAAGGAGGTCCTGCTAGAATTCCTTACAGGGCTCTTCTCACAGGGCCTACTGTAAGCTCTTGGAGGATTGGCTACATCAGGGGGTGTGGCCTAATATGCAAAGGAGGTCCTGCTAGAATTCCTTACAGGGCTCTTCTCACAGGGCCTACTGTAAGCTCTTGGAGGATTGGCTACATCAGGGGTGTGTGGCCTAGTATGCAAAGGAGTTCCTGCTACAAAATAAAAAGCCCTGGGATTGAGTATGCAAAAATGAAGGGGGGAGGGAAGCTGCAGCCATTTCACCCTGCGTGCCACACGGGCGTCTAAGCCAAAGTCCTCACTTGTGCCCTCAACAAACACAAGGCCTGTAACCCCACAGAGGGGCCGCCCAGCCTTCAGCTAATAACCTTTGTTTCAAAAGGCTTTCCCGCTGCACAGCAATAGCATGCAAAGCTGCCACTTTCCCAGATATGTAGGCCACAGGTCACTTGCGGTGACTCAAGGAGGGCCGCACTGGATCGGCTGAGCGAAACACAGCAGTTGAGTTGCATCACCACCCCAGCCTGGGCGGGGGCAAACCTTGGCACCGGTCGGATGTGGGTAAAAGGGCAGGACTGGAGAGAGGGAAGCGAAAGGCTGCGAGCGATCGGATCTGGCACTGCAGATGCCCCCCTGCCTCCCCCGCTTTTCAACTCCTTGCAAAACCGAGGGATGCAATCAAACCGTTAAAGGTTGCTTCTGTGCACGGCGATGTCTCCGGGCTCGCCTCTTGAGCGCCAGTCAAAACGGGGCCAGGCTCTTGTTAAAATCAGATCAGCCTTGGGTAGCCTCGCTTTCCGCCTCGGGTTCAGGGTTTTCGCCGCTGCTAGGTAAACAGCTTGGCCCGTCCCGTGTAAACAGTTATTACTGCCAGTACCTCTAGGGTAGTCATTTGTACTTCTAGAAAAAAATAAAGTTGGCTTTTAGATGGAAGAGAACAGGCTGTGCTGGACTCTGCGATGTATCAACAACACGTACTGGCGAAAGCGGGCCCCCTTCTTGGTTGTTAGAATGAAGACCTCTTTTCGCTGCCTGGGAAAAAAAAAACTGTGCGATCCAGTGCCCTTCGACATCTGTTGAAATCAGTGGACTTAGAGGGAGGGGATTGTGAGGTAAATTGCCTCTGGGCCGGATCCAAACGTCACGCAGTCAGCATAAAGGCACTTCCTCTGACAGAGCAACGTTTGAGCAGGAAAAGAGAGGGTTTTTACTGATCCTTCCCTATCCACAGCAGACCCCCAGTTTGCCCCCATAACGTTGGGTCCTCAGGGGTACAGTTGGGGGCGGTGTAGAAGGTTTTCCAGAGATTTGGGGGGGGGGGGGGACAGCAAAGGCTTCCTCCTCTAGTGCAGTTCTGCTCAGATGGTTTTTCTTGAGGGACCACTGTGTGAGGCAGTGTGTTGGACTGGATGGACCACCAACCTGGCTGCCCTTATATTCTTATAGCTTGCAATCTGAGCCTGTTAACTCAGGGCCAAACTAGATATAGCAGTCCCCATGTGGCCACCACAAAGATGCCGCCGCCATTTTGAAATGCCACAAGAGCTCAATCTCGATTGGGCCCACAGCACAGGATTTTTGGTCCTCCCCTTGCACCTTATCTAGTCCCCAAACAGCCATGGAGGGGCTGTTTGGGGACTTGCTGAGGTGTACTTGTGTGGGGAGGTAATATAAGATGGCTACAGGAATATTTAGAAAAGAGACGACTAAGGTGGGGGCGTGATAGAGGTTTTTAAAATTATGCAGGGAATGGAGAGAGTTGAGGAGGAGAACTTTTTCTCCCTCTCCCAAAAGACTAGTATTTGAGGACATCTAGGGGCAGTAAGTTCCGGATGGACAAAAGGAAATTATACAGAGTGATTAAAATGTGGAGTTCACTCCCAGAGGATGTTATGATGGCCATAGGAATAAACAGCTTTAAAGGGAGATTAGATAGATTCATGGAGGATAAGCCTATTAATGGCTACTAGCCGTGGTAGCTGAGGGGAACCTCCACATTCAGAGGCCCTAATCCTCTGAATTCCTGAACCAGGAGATGACATCAGGGGAAGGTTTCGGCCTATACACCTTGTTGTATAGGCCTAGTTCCTGAGGAACTGGTTGGCTACTGTCAGGCAAGATGCTGGACTGGATGGACCACTGGTCTGATCCAGAAGGCTTTTCTTATGTACTTATGAAGGCCTCAGCCTCTATGCCCTGCTTTTGGACCTCCAGAGGAACTGGTTGGCCACTGTGTGAGACAAGATGCTGGACTAGATAGACCACTGGTCTGATCCAGAAGGCTCTTCTGATGTTCCAATGAAGTCCTTGGCCTTTATGCCCTCTTGTTGGCCCTCCACAGGAACTGGTTGGCCACTGAGTGAGACAGGATGCTGGACACGGCACATCCTTTGCCCTGACCTGGAAAGCCAATTCAAGCCCAATCTTGTCAGATCTCAGAAGCTAAGCAGAACTGACTCTCTGGCAGGTACTTGGACCTTCTTGGAATACCCAGACAGGGGGCAGAATCAGGCTTATTCAGCCACCTCCCTGAATATCCTCCAGGCCCCCAGTAGCGGTCAGTCACCAGAGGTCAACATGACTTCCAGGTGCACACACACACATTCTCACACACAAATACAAAACTACCAAAAAAACAAAGTCAACGGCACATCCTTTGCCCTGATTTGGGTGGCCCAGGCTGGCTTAATCTTGTCAGATGTGGCTTTTAAGTCTCTAGGTAGGCAATTGTTAAAAGAATTACAAAGTTCTATGTCGCGGTGGCCAAACTTGCTTAATGTAAGAGCCACATAGAATAAACGTCCAATGTTTGAGAGCTACAAGATATGAACGTCAGGTGTTTGAGAGCTGGAAGAAGGAAGGAAGGCAAATAGGTGGGGGAGAGAGGAGGGAGGGAGAGGTGGAAAGAAAACAACTTTAAATGCATTCTCCATGCTGCCGGCCAGCTTGGCTTGGAGGAGTGATTTAAAGAGACAAATGCCTTCTCGAAGCCGTCCCGACAGAGTGGTGGGGGGCTTTGAGAGCCGCAGAATATGTGTGAAAGAGCCACATGTAGCTCCCGAGCCACAGTTTGGCCACCCCATTTCTAAGTCATGTCGCTACGCAGAAGCAGGCAATAGCCAACCTTCTCTGCTTGTCACCCATTTTTATTTCTGTATTTATTATGGGATTTCTAGCAAGGCTCAGGGTGGGGTCCAGCAAGTTAAAACAATATTATAATTATTCAAACAGATCAATATGACCTGGATTCCCCCAGGAGACTTATGAGATAGTACGCCTTCTGTTTCCATCACAAACAGAGCGAATACTTATGGAATAATGTTGACCCTGACGCTGCTGAAGAGAAGCCCAGGATTAATGAAGTGGTTTAGCAAAGGAATCTTGACGTCCGCCTTGTTGAATGCAAATTCTGAAAAACGTGACTGAGCCCAGCGGTGTTGAGACAGTGGGGTCTCCCTTATCTGCACAGTTGACTGACAAGGTCCTTTGGATGGTTGAATTGTCCAAACGATGCCAGATTAGATCTTGTCCATGGTTGCTTCCTTTGGTCTACAATAGTGGTCTTTTCAGCTCTTGGGTTGGGAACCTCTGCGTCCAGGTCTTTGGGGGGAGTTTTTGGAAGGGCCCAGGGCTTTTTTTGTAGCTGGAACGCCTTTGCATATTAGGCCACACATCCCTGATGTAGCCAATCCTCCAAGAGCTTACAGGGCTCTTAGTACAGGGCCTCCTGGAAGCTCCAGGAGGATTGGCTACATCAGGGGTGTGTGGCCTAATATGCAAAGGAGATCCTGCTAGAATTCCTTACAGGGCTCGTAAGTACAGGGCCTACTGGAAGCTCCAGGAGGATTGGCTACATCGGGGTGGGTGTGGCCTAATATGCAAAGGAGGTCCTGCTAGAATTCCTTACAGCGCTCTTCGTACAGGGCCTACTGGAAGCTCCAGGAGGATTGGCTACATCAGGGGTGTGTGGCCTAATAGGCAAAGGAGGTCCTGCTAGAATTCCTTACAGGGCTCTCAGTACAGGGCCTCCTGGAAGCTCCAGGAGGATTGGCTACATCTGGGGTGTGTGGCCTAATAGGCAAAGGAGGTCCTGCTAGAATTCCTTACAGGGCTCTAAGTACAGGGCCTACTGTAAGCTCCAGGAGGATTGGCTACATCAGGGGGGTGAGGCCTAATATGCAAAGGAGTTCCTGTTACAGAAAAAGCCCTACCTGCTGCTAGCGTGTAGATGTGTGGCCTCCCGTCCCTCTTTGCATGCTCACTAATAGGAGCAGAAGACATCAATGAGACATCGCTTAGTGGGACAGAGGATTCCTGCACGGCTTTGCTTCTAGACTCATTCCTTGCTAAGGAATCGGCTGTTCGTCCCGAGCTCTCTTGGTCTGCTGTCTGGGATTGACGCTGCTAAGGTCATAGGTCTCATCTTCCTGTCCCATGGCTCTCGTGTCACATGACTTCCCGTGCATTCTTCCTGCTCCGTTGACTCAGTTCACGGTCGGTCTTGGATTTGGAAAAGCGGAAGACCGTTGGCCTACAGAACTCTTGAAGGCGCAAAGCCAGCGTGGTGAAGTGGTTTAGAGTACGGTTGCCAAGTCCCTCCGCCACTGCAGCGGGGGATTCCTCTCTATGGTACCATGGAGTTTTACCACAAATCCTAGAGTGTCCTTGGTGTGATATGCCTTGTATGATCACATAACTTCTGGGTGCGGGACCAGATCTACATGTTTTTATGGGGCGGGGGGGGAATTAAAAAATGATGCCCCCTCATGGGCCCATTCTATCTTACGGGCCCATATAATAGAATGGACTCCATACCCAATATGGTGCCGCTGGAAGGGGCAAGCACCCCCTTCTGCTCTCCCCTAGATTCGGCCCTGTCCGGGTGACATCATTGCACAGGGCACATTACGCAACGATGGGACGTTTTGAGGACAGGGATTCCCCTGGCTGCCTGCTCCATGTTGGCAGGTTGGGGACCCCCAAATTGGGGATCCCTCATCCCCAGCGGCAGCTTGACAGCCCAAGTTAAGAATGTCAGATTAGTATCTAAGAGTTCAAATCCCTACTCATGCCATGGGAACTCGTTGGGTGACCTTGGGCTGGTCACGTTCTCTTAGCCTAAGCATGAAATGCAGGAGAGGGAAATTATATGTCACTTTGGATCCCCTTTGGGGACAAAGGTGGGGTACAACTTAATCATCATCATCATTTTATCTTTATATCCCGCCCTCCCCGCCGAAGCAGGCTCAGGGCGGCTAACAACATGAATCAATACATTAAATTATACGGTGATATTTAAAACAAAAGTATTTCTCTCTCTCGGCTTGACTTGGCGAACGAAGATTTAAGAAGGGTGCAGTAGTCCACGTCTGCTGCAGGCTCGCTGGTGGCTGACAAGACCAATGCGGGACAGGCAGGTCCGGCCACAGTGGCTGCAGGGAAAAGTCTGATTTGGGGTTGGTGCTCTAGCAGTGCGATTTAAGTATTTAACAATTGATTAAAATTCTAACATTAAAATTAGTATGCTGGTGCTATTACAATGGATGGTAAGTTTACTTAGCAGTTTCTCTGTTTAGTCGGTGAAGGCCATCCGAAAAAGGATGGTCTTGCAGACCCTGCGGAACTGTTCAAAACTGTTAGAATGTGGCACAGTACAGTGTTTCTGCTTGCACAGAAGCCCTTGCCTCCCTGTCCTGTTTATACCTCTGAGCCACTCTTCTGGTTGGAAGAAGGCAACTCCAGAATAGCATTTCATGCAGATGGCAGCTTCCTCAGCAAGTAGGTTCTTAGACCCATAGGAGCTTTTAATTATTGCCTGCAGCAAAAGCAGTTCTCTCATTCCATGTTTGAGAATTAATTAAATAAGCCTCTTTGCAAAGGGTGCTCTTGATCCTTACTTACCTCCTTCCCCCCCCCCCTCCCTCCGCTCTCTCTGGACAGAGGAGGAACTTCCCGGGAAAGTGATCTGGATCACAGGAGCCTCCAGCGGGATCGGCGAGGAGATGGCCTACCAGCTAGCCAAGATCGGCTCGCCGCTCGTGCTCTCGGCGAGACGGGAGAACGAACTGGAGAGGGTGAAAAAGAAGTGCCTGGGTAAGAGGCGTTCGTCATTCGATGAAATGCGGTATCTGGGATTTTATTTTCTGCAGAGCAAGGGACGATGGTCAGAAGCGCGAAACGGTAGCCGAATCCGTTGTGTGTGCTTATTGGTGTGCGCTGGGCGGTCATCCTTCTTCCAGCGAGGGGTTAGTTTTGCGAAGGTAAAATACAAAGGACGTTAAACGCACTTGGTAATTGCTATGGGGAGGAGGGCAGACTGTTGACCTACCTGTCAAGCAACGCAATCTTTTTGCCTGGGGAAGGATGGGGAATACTGGGTAGGGGCCGTGGCTCAGTGGCAGAGCATCTGCTTGGCATGTAGAAGGTCCCAGGTTCGATCTCCAGCATTTCCTCTTAAAAGGATCAGATGGTGGGTGATGGGAAAGACCCTGGGGAGCTGCTGCCGGTCTAAGTAGGCAATACTGATCTTGATGGACCAATGGTCTGATTCAGTAGAAGGTAGTTGTGAATATCTTAGCCTCTGGCCTGGTTTTGTGAGACCAGCTCTTCCCAGGAGGAGGAGAAGAAGGAGATGAAGATGATGATGATACTGGATTTATGATACTGAATCTCAGAGTCTCAGAGCGGCTCAGAATTAAGAACATAAGAGAAGCCATGTTGGATCAGGCCAATGGCCCATCCAGCCCAACACTCTGTGTCACACAGTGGCCAAAAAAAAGGAGGTTCACATGTGGGGCTAGAAGCCCTTCCACTTTGCCCCCCCAAGCACCAAGAATACAGAGCATCACTGCCCTAGACAGTTCCAATAATATGCTGTGGCTAATAGCCACTGATGGACCTCTGCTCCATATTTTTATCCAAACCCTTCTTGAAGCTGGCTATGCTTGTAGCCGCCGCCACCTCCTGTGGTAGTGAATTCCACATGGTGTTTTAACCTTTCTTCATAGGGAAAGTGTTCCAAACCTTTAATCATTCTGGTTGCTCTTTTCTGCACTTTTTCCAATGCTATAATATCCTTTTTGAGGTGCAGTGACCAGAATTGTACACAGTATTCCAAATGAGACCGCACCATCGATTTATACAGAGGCATTATGATACTAGCTGATTTGGTTTCAATTCCCTTCATAATAATTCCCAGCATGGCGTTGGCCTTTTTTATTGCAGTCGCACACTGTCTTGACATTTTCAGTGAGTTAGCTACAATGACCCCAAGATCTCTCTCTTGGTCAGTCTCTGCCAGTTCACACCCCCTCAACTTGTATTTGTAGCTGGGATTCTTGGCCCCAATGTGCATTACTTTGCACTTGGCCACATTGAACCTCATCTGCCACGTGGATGCCAACTCACCCAGCCTTCCTCCCCCACAACAGTGTGATGTGGGTGGGGTTGAGAGAGCTCTGACAGCAGCTGTCCTTTTAAGGACAGCTCTGCGAGAGCTATGGCTGACCCAAGGCCATTCCAGCAGCTGCAAGTGGAGGAGTGGGGAATCCAACCCAGTTCTCCCAGATAAGAATCCGTGCACTTAACCACTACACCAAACAGGAGAAAGACCTGCCCAGCTTCTCTTTCCTCCCACAGGGCCAATTTAGGACCAGGTGAACCTTTTTAGATTCACAGATGACTCCCAACACTTTAGGCACCAAATCCCACCAGTTCTGTGGAATTCATGTTGTCTGCATGGCGGCAGCTGGACTGACGAACCGATCGAGAGTCTGCCCAGCCAGGTTAATGGGCAACCAAATGGTTGCCAAGTTTTCAGCCATTCACTCCTTGGGCAAACCAGCTTAGCGACACATCCGTCCAAGTGGGTTTTGGCTCTAGGAAAATTTCTGCCTTCATAGGTGACTTTCACCTAGGGACTCCAGATCCAGATTTGGAAACTCTTGGAGATTTGGGGTTGGAGCCTGGGGTGGACAGAGACCTCAGTGGGGTACAGTGTGAATAGTCCACCCTCCAAAGCAGCCATGTTCTCCAGGGGAACTGAATTCTGTAGTCTGGAGACAAGCTAGAATTCTGGGGGATCCCCAGGTCCCACCGGGAGGCTGGCATCTCTAGGTATAATGACAAAGAACCCACCCTCCAAAGCAGCTATGTTCTCTAGGGGAACTGAACTCTGTAGTCTGGAGACAAGCTAGAATTCTGGGGGATCCCCAGGTCCCCCCTGGAGGCTGGCATCCCTAGTTCCACCTGGGGCTTTGGGGCTGATTGTTTCTAGGTACATGGTGTTGGACATTCTCTAGGGGAAAGGTGGTGGCCTTGGAAGGATGGGCTCGTGTTCCAGAAGTCCAGTTCCACATGATGTTTGCTCACCAAACACCGAGGCTCACTCCTGTTCAGCCTATGGGAAGACTGATGAGGTTTAATCGTTAATTGGATGTTGTTGCCTAAGTATCTTTCGTCATAGTGTTGGGAAGAAAGGAGTCACGAATTCCATACTAGACATTTAATCCTGGTCCAGCCCTGTCCCCAAACTGTTTTCTAGACTAGAATAATAGAATTATCAACTCATAGGGTTGGTTTCTGTGATTCCATGATTTCAGTGTAGAATGTCAGTTTGGGGACAGGGCTGAACCAAGGTTAAAGGTTATAAGGAGAGCCAGTTAAAGGAGAGCCAGTTTGGTGTAGTGGTTAAGTGTGTGGACTCTTATCTGGGAGAACCGTGTTTGATTCCCCACTTCTCCACTTGCACCTGCTGGAATGGCCTTGGGTCAGCCATAGCTCTGGCAGAGGTTGTCCTTGAAAGGGCAGCTGCTGTGAGAGCCCTCTCCAGTCCCACCCACCTCAAGGGCGTCTGTTGTGGGGGAGGAAGGTAAAGGAGATTGTGAGCCACTCTGAGACTCTTCGGAATGGAGGGCGGGATATAAATCCAATACCTTCATCTACCTCACAGGGTGTCTGTGGTGGGGGAGGAAGGTAAAGGAGATTGTGAGCCGCTCTGAGACTCTTCGGAATGGAGGGCGGGATATAAATCCAATATTTTCATCTACCTCACAGGGTGTCTGTTGTGGGGGAGAAAGGGAAAGGAGATTGTGAGCCACTCTGAGACTCTTCGGAGTGGAGGGCGGGATATAAATCCAATACCTTCATCTACCTCGCAGGGTGTCTGTGGTGGGGGAGGAAGGTAAAGGAGATTGTGAGCCGCTCTGAGACTCTTCGGAGTGGAGGGCGGGATATAAATCCAATATCTTCTATAGCATTATAGATTATAGCATTATATATAACATTATAGATTATAGCATCTCCAAACTACTGTGATCACTTTCCCCAGATAAAATGGCACCTTTAGGGCAGACAGACTCTGTCCCATCACACCCCTGCTAAGATTCCCCCCCCCCCACTCCAAACTCCATCCTCCCCATATTCTACCCCCAATCTCCAGGAATTTCCCAACCCAAAGTTGGCAATCATAGAATGGAGCTGTCCTCTGGAGGATGCAGCCCCTGAGAGGACCCTTTTCCTGAAAATCAAAATTAACCTGGGTTATTTAAAACGATGTCTGAACGTAAGAGATGCTCATATTCATCTATACTCAGATTCTGCACCTATACACAGATTCTGCACATCCATCCAATGCATTGCATGAAAGAGAACCAGGAGGAAACTGTGCAGCTTTTAGAGTTAGGTAGAAGTAGAACCTGCAAGGACTTGTGGGGTGGGCATATAATCCCCCCCCCCGTGCCCCACTGTTTCTTCTTTTCCCTTCCCTGGCAGTCCCCGCAGCCTCTCCCCTGTCCTTCTCAACTTCCCAGCCAGCAACCAAGCTACCTTTTTACCACCACCACCACCACCACCCCCCGGTCTTCAGTTCTCCTCCCAAGCCTCTAAGTCTCTCTCCCAGTGTTCTCTCTAAGCTGAGTGAGTGTGAGCTAGCTCACAGTTTTTTAGCCTCCTGCTCACACATTTTTTGTCTTAGCTCAGGAAGGATGGCCCCAGAGCATACTAATTTATGGAATAACTCACAACTTTAATGCCAGTAGGTCATAGAGTAGAATTTTTGCTCACAAGAATCCACAGCTTAGAGGGAGCATTGCTCTGTACCTAACCTACCTCACAGGGTTGTTGTGGGATAAAACAGAGGAACGGAGAACCGAACGTACTGCCCCAATTTAATTTAATTTTTTAAATTTAATTTTTAGATTTATACCCCGCCCTATCCCGCAAGCGGGCTCAGGGCGACTCACAACAATAAAACAACAGAGTTAAAACAATACCATAAAAACAGACATTACAAAACAGGAGGAACAGCAGAGTAAACAATCTTTGCAGACTTAGGCAGTAAACAGCATGGGGTGGATGTCTAACACCATAACAGAACACCATAATGGCGAAATGCCAGGGGAAGTGCTGACTTTCAGAGGACGCCCGCTGGATTAATTAAAAGTCTGGCGGGAGAGCTCCATCTTACAGGCCCTGAGAAACCTTGATAAGTCTCACAGGGCCCGGATCTCCAACGGGAGCTCATTCCACTAGGTAGGGGCCCGGACCAGGGACTATGAGAAGATGTTGAGCAGCAGACCTCAGAGCCTGGGGGGGGGGGGGGGGTTGTTCATATGGAAAGATCTTCCTCAGATCTCCTCAGAGGAAAGGTGAGGTAAAAAGGTGACAGATATTCAGGATGCGCTATAGAAGACGACGACATTGGATTTATATCCCGCCCTCCACTCCGTATCTCGGAGTCTCAGAGAGGCTCACAATCTCCTTTACCTTCTCCCCCCACAACAGACACCCTGTGAGGTGGGTGGGGCTGAGAGGACTCTCACAGGAGCTGCCCTTTCAAGGACAACCTCTGCCAGGGCTATGGCTGACCCGAGGCCATTCCAGCAGCTGCGAGTGGAGGAGTGGGGGATCAAACCCGGTTCTCCCAGATAAGAGTCCGCGCACTTAACCACAACACCAAACTGGCTCTCTAATTAATCCAGCAGGTGTCCTCTGAAAGTCATCATTTCCCCCGGCATTTCGCCATTATGGTGTTATGTTATGCTACTATACTAATGAGGGGACAGACCCTGTCCGCACTACCTAGGATGTTCACACCTTACTGAACTGACAGAAACAGATGGGATCCAGGGTGTTTCTTGTCCTGGGCGCATTCATGCCAGACTCCCAACAGTGCCTTTTGGGCACGGATAATCTGGGGCATAGGTGGCTGCCTCTTTTCTAATCCTCCCTCCGCCGTGAGTTTTGCACTCCTTACCCTGAGCTCACCTGGAAATGCATGAAAGGTTTTTTCTCAGCCAGGGCTTTGAGAACTGCATTCTGTACAGCCTCGGGGCTGCGGATCAACAGAGGAACCTGTCTTGACGCCTTTCCTGACCAGGCTTCTCTCCTGAGTCACACTTCAAAGCGCCTGTAATAGGACTTAGTTGCATGCCAGCGCTTAGCAACTAGGAAAGGCAACAGATTAATTGGTCTTCCTGTGGAATCTTTGGCTAATGCCCTAGGGCAGGGGTGGCCAACGATAGCTCTCCAGATGGTTTTTTTTGCCTACAACTCCCATCAGCCCCAGACAGCATGGCCAATGGGTGGGGCTGATGGGAGTTGTAGGCAAAAAAACATCTGGAGAGCTACCGTTGGCCACCCCTGTCTTAGGCTACATGAAGCTGACTGTTGATTTGTGCAAGGGATTTTGTGGGAGTCACACACACACACGGAGATTTTTTTTTCGTGGCTTCAAAGTTTCCGGAAATTTGACAGCTGTGGGGGTGTGCACAAACACTGCCCCCCCCCGGAAGGAAATGGAAAGTGGGTGGGGATATTGCAATGTATACAATACTTCTAGGGATGCCAGCCTCCAGGTGGGACCTGGGGATCCCCTGGAATTGTAGCTCATCTCCAGACTACAGAGATCATTTCCACTGGAGAACATGCATGTTTTGGAAAGATGGACTTTGCAGTGGAGAAGGTTGCCAGACGCAGGCTAGGAACAGAAGAACAGAAAAGAGCCAGTTTGGTGCAGTGGTGAAGTGCGCGGACTCTTATCTGGGAGAACCGGGTTTGATTCCCCACTCCTCCACTTGCAGCTGCTGGAATGGCCTCAGGTCAGCCATAGCTCTCATAGTTGTCCTTGAAAGGGCAGCTGTTATAAGAGCTCTCTCAGCCCCACTCACCCTACAGGGTGTCTGCTGTGGGGGTGAGGAAGGTAAAGGAGATTGTGAGCCGCTTGGAGACTCTGAAATTCATAGTATAGGGTGAGATATAAATCCAATATCGTCGTCGTTACCTTCATCATCATCATCTTCTTCTCGTAAAAGAAGCCATGTTGGATCAGGCCAGTGGCCCATCCAGTCCAACCCTCTGTGTCACACAGTGGCCAAAAAACAAAACAAAACCAGAGGCCATCAGGAGGTCCACCAGTGGGGCCAGGACACTAGAAGCCCTCCCACTGTTGCCCCTCTCAAGCACCAAGAATACAGAGCATCACTGCCCCAGACAGAGAGTTCCAACAATACCCTGTGGCTAAGAGCCACTGCTGCACCTCTGCTCCAGATGTTGATCCAATCCCCTCTTGAAGCTGTCTATGCTTGTAGCCGTCACCACCTCCTGTGGCAGTAAAGGAAACTCCTCAGGCCCGCAGCCACCGGGGGGGGGGGCGTGGGGGCACTGCCCCCTGACCTCCAGCGAGCAGCCCGCTTTTTTCATTTTCTTTTTGCCATGGTTGAGCCGGCAAAGCATTACCAGTGGCAGCCAGAGACAGGAGAGCTGAGCAGGGCACAGGGCACTGCGGCAGCAAAAGCAACAGGTGGACCGAAGGGAGGCCGAGGAAGCCACGTGGAATGGGCCGAGGAGGGGAGACAGATGGAGCCGCTGGCTGCAAAGTGCCAGGGTGGGAGAGAGGGAAGTGGAAGGAAACCCCCCTGCTAGCACGCAGGGCGCAGTCCCTTCTTCACTCCAAAGTCTTAGGGCTGGCTGCCTCAATTTGGTCACATTCAGAGCCTCCAGCTCTTGCCCCTACCCTAGAAAGCTTCTGAGAAGCGGCAAGCCCTGCAGTGGATGGGAAACAGGGCCCCCTGACTTGAGTTTGGAGCCTGGGGAGATTTGGGTTTGGAGCCTGGGGAGAGCAGGGACCTCAGTGGGCCCCAATGTCACAGACTCCACCTTCCAAAGCCTTTGTTTTCTCCAGGGGGACTCATCTCTGTCACCTGGGGATAAGCTGTAATTCTGGGGGATCCCCAGGTCGTACGAGGAGGCCAGAATCCCCAATGGCCCTGAATCCCACCGAAGACCCTGTCCTCTCCTGGCTCCATTCCCAGTCTCCAGGAGTTCCACAGCCTGGTTCTGGCCACCCTATCCCTCCCCCCAATTCATATGAACCTATGACGCTGCCTTCTACTGAATCAGACTGTCGGTCCATCAAAGTCAGTATTGTCTACTCAGACTGGCAGCGGCTCTCCAGGGTCTCAAGCGGAGGTTTTCCAGGCCTATTTGCCTGGACCTCTTTTTAGTTGGAGATGCCAGGGATTGAACCTGGGACCTTCTGCTGACCAAGCAGATGCTCTGCCACTGAGCCACCGTCCCTCCCCTGTTCTCCAGGGTCTCAAGCTGAGGTTTTTCATACCTACTTGCCTGGACCCTTTTTAGTTGGAGATGCTGGGGATTGAACCTGGGACTCTCTGCTGACCAAGCAGATGCTCTACCACTGAGCCACCAGCCCTCCCCTAAATTGCTACAAGCACCCTCTTTTTATGAACATATAAAGCTGCCTTATACTGGATCAGACCCTCGGTCCATCAAAGTCAGTATTGTCTACTCAGACTGGCAGTGGCTGTCCAGGGTCTCAGCTAAGGTTTTTCACACCTATTTGCCTGGACCCTTTTTAGTTGGAGATGCCAGGGATTGAACCTGGGACCTTCTACTGACCAAGCAGATGCTCTGCCACTGAGCCACCGTCCCTCCCCTGTCAGAGGGACCTGGCAACCCAAACCTAAACTTAATTTACTGATTAACAAACATAGAACACACCAATGGAACTTTGGTAGCATAGGCAGTCGTACTATACTGTTCACCATATTTATGGCACTTAAAAAGTGTGCATTACTGTTTCTTGCAAGGAAATAAGCCCAGTACAGTGCTGAAGAGAGAGAAAACGAGAGTTACAAACTCCTGCATCCTTGCAGTCTTAACATGGAGTCTAGTTTTTGCCATCAGAGAGATTGGGGTGGGGTGGGAGGATAAAAGTTGGAGGCAGAATGCAAAAGTTTTGTAACAAATGGAAGAAAGTGGCAGAAAGTGCTTGGGGGGGGGCAACCGTGGGAGGGCTTCTAGTGTCCTGGCCCCATTGATGGACCTCCTGATGGCACCTGGGTTTTTTCACCACTGTGTGACACAGAGTGTTGGACTAGATGGGCCATTGGCCTGACCCAACATAGCTTCTCTTATGTTCTGAAGAAGATGATGAAGAAGAAAAAGACGGTTGCAGATTTATACTCTGCCCTTCTCTCTGAATCAGAGTCTCAGAGCGGCTTGCAATCTATTCCCCCACAACAGACACCCTGCGAGGTGGGTGGGGCTGGAGAGGGCTCTCCCAGCAGCTGCCCTTTCAAGGACAGAGTCTCAGAGCGGCCTACAATCTCCTTTCCCTTCCTCCCCCACAACAGACACCCTGTGAGATGGGTGGGGCTGAGAGAACTCTCCCAGCAGCTGCCCTTTCAAGGACAACCTCTGCCAGAGCTATGGCTGACCCAAGGCCATTCCAGCAGGTGCAAGTGGAGGAGTGCGGAATCAAACCCGGTTCTCCCAGATAAGAATCCGCACACTTAACCACGACACCAAACTGAATTGTGTCGTACAGTGCCGGGTTAAACTTTGTGGAGGCCCCTAGGCAATTGAAATTTTAGGGGCCCCCTTGCAAATTATCTCAGAGTCTGAGCGCCCGCCCCACTTCCCACGGCCCACACTGCAGCCTGCAGGCACCTTCTTAAAAGCCCCTTTTACTAAACTGCAGGGGAGAGGCAGAGAGAGGCAAACTTGGCGATGATGCCGGCAGCAGCTGTACCAGGCAAGGTGGGCAAAGAGCAACTCAGGCTGGGAGGGCTGCAGGCAGGAGGGGAACCAAAGAAAATGCCAGCCTGGGACCCCTGAAGGCGTGGGGGCCCCTTAGGCCATTGCCTGCTTGGCCTAATTGTTAATCCGGCTCTGGTGTCTTAATAGCGTATTATTTGGATTATAGAGATGATTGAATAGCCTGCCCTTCTCCCTAGGATTTAAGATACATTATATGGTATAAAGCAATGTGATCAAATAGCGCGAGGTACCTAATAAACAGACAAAAGAGTTAATAGCCTTGGAAGTATTGAACTTGTCAATGCAGGGTTGCCAATCCCCAGGTGGGGGCAGGGGATCCCCCGGTTTGGAGGCCCTCCCCCCCCCGCTTCAGGGTCATCAGAAAGCAAGGGGGGGGAGGGAAATGTCTGCTGGGAATTCTGTTATTTCCTATGGAGACTTATCCCATAGGAAATAATGGAGAATTGATCCGCGGGTATCTGGGGCTCTGGGAGGGCTGTTTTTTTAGGTAGAGGCACCAAATTTTCAGTATAGCATCCAGTGCTTCTCTCCAAAATACCACCCCCCAAAGTTTCAAAAAGGTTGGACCAGGGGGCCCAATTCTATGAGCCCCCAAAGAAGGCGCCCCTATCCATTATTTCCTGTGGAAGGAAGTCATTTAAAAAGGTGTGCGATCGCATTAAATGTGATGGCCAGAACTCCCTTTAGAGTTCATTTAGGATTGTCACACCCTTGCTCCTGGCTCCACCTCCAAAGTCCCCAGATATTTCTTGAATTGGACTTGGCAACCCTATGTCAATGGTTATTATCGCATACAGTTTCAGCATAGAGATTTCTCAACACGGCCCCATCTTTGTATACTTAAATCCAGGGACTGGGGCCACGAGCAGATCTTTTGGACAGAGATAGCTGCAAACTTGAGAAAAGACCAAGATGAAATCTGAATAAAAATGCTTCGGGGTGTGTGTGTGTGTAGTTAAAAACCCCAAATAATAGAAACAGTGCCTGTACCTTTAAGAAGCACATGCCCTTTTGGTGGCCCTTAAGGGGGTATCTTGGCAACCAATGCAGAGTTACCAGGCAACGTGCCTCTTTTCAGACCAGCTTTTAATGAAGGACTCCACCCTTTTGCTTTTTTATGGTCTTCCTCTAGCCCGCAGGGCTGTTCTAGAAATGCTATTTTAGACTGCTGAATGTTGTTTTTCAATCCCCAGCAGGCTCTCGGCTTGTTTATGGCATGGTTCCCTTCATTCAGCTTTTATTACGCTGTTTATTGTAGGTTCTATAATGTTTTGCTACCTTGTTCGCCAGTCTTGCGATTGCCGCTTTACTGTCTGCGTTGTACTGCGTTTTAGAGCAGTGTTCCCTAACCTTCTGAGTCATGTGTATTATGCTGTTCTTGAGCGCTTTCATCAGCGCTGCCTTCGCACCATCCTCAACATCCACTGGAGTGACTTTGTGACCAACACTGAAGTCCTCAAGCGGGCGGAGGTTACCAGCATTGAGGCACTGCTGTTGAAGACGCAGCTGCGCTGGGCAGGGCATATTTCTAGGATGGAAAACCACCGCCTTCCCAAGATTGCCCTGTATGGCGAACTCTCCACCGGTCATCGAAATAGAGGGGCACCGAAGAAGAGGTACAAGGACTCCTTGAAGAAATCCCTTAGCACCTGTCACATCAACCATCACCAGTGGTCTGACCTAGCCTCAGATCGCAAAGCATGGAGGCACACCATCCACCAGGCTGTCTCTTCCTTTGAGAACGCACGCATAGCTGGTCTTGAGGACAAAAGGAGATTGAGGAAGAATCGCACTGCTACAGGACCAACCCTAAATCAGACTTTTCCCTGCAGCCGCTGTGGCCGGACCTGCCTGTCCCACATTGGTCTTGTCAGCCACCAGCGAGCCTGCAGCAAACGTGGACTATTGCACCCTTCTTAAATCTTCGTTCGCGAAGCCAAGCAGAGAGAGAGAGAGTTACCATGTTGTGTTTTCAAGATCCAATCCAGTCAAATCTAAGTCCGCACAGGAATTCTAGATCAGGGGTGTCAAACATGCAGCCCAGGGGCCAAATCAGGCCCCCAGAGGGCTCCTATCAGGCCCCCAAGCAACTGGCTGTCATCTGCTTCCTTCTCCCTCTCTCTTGCTTCCTTCTGCACCTCAGCTTGCTTTGCAAGGCTTGCTCAATTGCACAGGAGCTACAGACCAAAACCTCGATTTTCTCTTGGTTGTGGCTCCTTCCCCTCCTGGTCCCCTGGGGAGGGAGGGAAAGAGCCGGAGCTTCCTTTGCCCAGTTTAGGGCTGCCAAGCCCCAGTCCAGATGGGGAATCCTCCACTTGGAAGGTTCCCAACTGGGCTGGCGGGGGGGAACCTCCCCCTACATCACTGGCGTGATGTTGTCACCTAAAAGTGACATCATCAAAATGGTGGCGCGCACACGGGGGCCGCTCTAAAAGTTTCTGGGGAAACTTTATGGTTTTCCCAAACGCTCTAGCCATTTGGGAGGGGAATCTCTATGATACAGTTTTGATGACGTCACTTCCGGGTGATGTCATCACACCGCGAAAGTCCCCTGGTCCGGGAAGCTGGAGACTTGGCAACCCTAGCTCAGTTCCCTGGATCCCATGGGAGAAATACAAAGAAAGCACCTTGAAAACCAACAAGAGCTAATGTTTTGTTTTATTTTAAGATTTATTTTTTTAAAAAATCTTTAGTTGTGTTTGTCTGTGTCCTTTAAAAAGTTTATATCTCTGTTACCTAATCTTAAATAGGTACACACATGGCCCAGCCCAACACAGCCCGGCCCGACTGGGTCTCATTTATATCAGATCCGGCCCTCGTAACAAATGAGTTTGACACCCCTGTTTTTAGGCATGTGAGCACAGTCACAAAATGGCTGCTGCAGGAGGCGGAGCCAACCACAAAATGTCAGAGAGCCAGGTTATGCACATATCTATCATAGACAGAAGTGGTGCTTAAGAGGATGCCTTTTAATCTGCACAGCCAATCAGAAGCCCTGCTGAGCACAAGCGGCACCGGGCTCTTCCACCTTTCAGTAAAAACATATGGTGGGCCCCAGGAAAGGTGTTGGTGAGGTCTGTGTTGGGAACCCTTGATCCAGTTTGGTGTAGTGGTTCTAATCTGGGAGAGCCGGGTTTGATTCCCCACTCCTCCACTTGCAGCTGCTGGAACAGCCTTGGGTTGCCATAGCTCTCACAGAGCTGTCCTTGAAAGGGCAGCTTCTGGGAGAGCTCTCTCAGCCCCACTTACCTCACAGGGTGTCTGTTGTGGGGGAGGAAGGTAAAAGAAGATATTGGATTTAGAAGAAGATATTGGATTTATATCCCGCCCTCCACTCCAAAGAGTCTCAGAGCGGCTCACAATCTCCTTTACCTTCCTCCCCCACAACAAACACCCTGTGAGGTGGGTGGGGCTGGAGAGGGCTCTCACAGCAGCTGCCCTTTCAAGGACAACCTCTGCCAGAGCTATGGCTGACCCAAGGCCATGCTAGCAGGTGCAAGTGGAGGAGTGGGGAATCAAACCCGGTTCTCCCAGATAAGAGTCCGCACACTTAACTGCTACACCAAACTTGTGATTGTGATTGTGAGTTGCTCTGAGATGCTGAGATTCAGAGAGAAGGGCTGGGTATAAATCCAATATCTTCTTTTTCTAAAGACCAACACTGCAACAAAATTTGAGGGGGCTCAGAGGTGGGAGTGGAAGGTGAGAATGCCCCCCCCTCTGCAAAATCCTCAGGTCATTGGATGAACGTCAGGATGCTGGATGGGGTGGACTCTGATCCGATCTGGCAGGACTCTTCTTGGGGTCTTGCCAAGGGTGGAATTCTAGCAGGAGCTCCTTTGCATATTAGGCCAACCACCCCTGATGTAGCCAATCCACCACGAGCTTACAAGGCTCTTTTATGTAAGCTCTTGGAGGATTGGCTATATCAGGGGTGTGTGGCCTAATATTCAAAGGAGCTCCTGCTAGAATCCCACCCTTGGGTCTTGCACTCCAAAATTAGCGAGTGTGATAAATACGCACCGTCCTCGTTGCTTCTCAAAGTGATCCGTTTCCCCAATTTTTGTTTCTTTATTTTTTACATTCAGAAATCAGTCAACTAAATGACAAAGATATCCTTATCGTGCCGCTCGATCTGACCCAGAGGAATACCCATGAACCTGCCACTAGCACAGTCCTTAAGCATTTCGGAAAGGTGAGTCTTCCCCAGGGGTCGTTTTGTAGAAAAATAGGTGGTGGAGCTCATTAGCATATGCCACCCCACCCCCAGCCAGCCAAAAGCAACCAGTTGCAAGAAAGGAGAGCCCCGGGTGAGCGAGGTCTGCTTGGGTTAGCTAGAGATCCAACCAGCCCAAGCAGGCCTCACTCGCTTGGGGCTCTCCTTAGCCACCCCCCCCTCCGTCAAATGGCCAGCAAACCACCCACCACCCAAAATCGCATAAGAAGTAGAGGAAGGGTGGGGTGGGCTTCTCCAGGGGTTAATGAGGGCTGCTGGGGGCATGGCAAAGCCCCTGGTGGCTGGCTGGCTGCCCTCTCTCCTAATCCAGGGATTGTTATGTAGCTGTACCTACTATTCATTGGACAAGGTAGGTATGGAGGGAGGAGGAGGGGGGCTATTAGAAAGGTTCAGGAGCTGTGCTCCTGTGAACTCCTGCTGAATTCAAGACCTGATCTTCCCTGACTGTCCTCTTTATTGGTACTACAATTCTTTGGAGCCCTTTGCTTTGGAGTGGAGCAGGAAACAGGTCCCACGCTAATGCTGCCTAACATTACAGTAGTGTGTCATCATTTCTGCGTGGAATAATCAGGCGTGTTCTGAAAACAGAGGGGGAAACCGACACTGCTTTTGGCTGAGGCTTAGAGTGGGCGGCAGGTCAGGCAGCGTGGTATCTCAGCAGTCCCTCAATGGCCCTGTGCCTGAAGCCAGACCCAGTAAATTGATTCTTGCCCCTAAATAACACTGTCGGGGAGGAGAAGGTTGTTGCTTCGTGGTAACGTTGGGCAGAAGCAGCCGCAGCACTTGAGCTTCTGAGTATATTCACTGGACAACCTGAGCGGAGAGGATTTTTATGTTCCGCATTAGTGCAGTCGTAAGCAGAGCTGTATGCCTCTAAGTCCAGTGACTTCAGTGGACTTAGAAAGATGTGATTTTTAGAGAGCCCCGTGGCCCAGAGTGGTAAGCTGCAGTCCAAGCTCTGCTCATGATGTGAGTTCGATCCCAGCGGAAGCCAGTTTGGTGTAGTGGTTAAGTGTGCACTCTTATCTGTTAGAACCGGGTTTGATTCCCCACTCCCCCACTTGCACCTGCTGGAATGGCCTTGGGTTAGCCAGAGCTATCGCAGGAGTTGTCCTTGAAATGGCAGCTGCTGTGTGAGTCCTCTCAGCCCCACCCACCTCACAAGGTGTCTGTTGTGGGCGAGGAAGGTAAAGGAGATTCTGAGACTGTGAGATTCAGAGTGAAGAGCGGGGTATAAATCTGCGGTCTTCTTCTTGGTTGACTCAGCCTTCCATCCATCTGAGGTCGGTAAAATGAGTACCCAGCTTGCTGGGGGTAAAATGTAGATGACTGGGGAAGGCAATGGCAAACCATCCCGTAAAAAGTCTGCCGTGAAAACGTCGTGATGCAGCGTCACCCCAGAGTCGGAAACGACTGGTGCTTGCACAGGGGACTCCCTTTACCTACCTTACCTTTATTTTTTAAATTGTTCTGTTAGAGGTCCCTGACTTTTCTCAGCTTGCCCAGCCATTCATGGCCTGATTCCTGCACAGAGTAACTCCTGGGTTATAGATCCAAGCGGGCAGCCATGTTGGTCTGGAGCAGTTGATCAAAGCAGGAGAAGTTGCACCTTTAAGACCAACCGGTTTTTATTTTGAACGTAAGCTTTCATGTGCTTTTAAGCACACTTCATCAGACGAGGAATCCAGCACAATGAGCAAAGCCATACATAGCTGAGCAGAGCCATACATAGCTTGTAGGCAGTGGCCCGGAATGCAACATGGTACAGATTTAAGAACCAATGACAGTGAAGTAAAATTATCTGTTAGGCAGTGATTTAGAATGTAAAATGGTACGACAGAATAGTACAATTAACAAATTGAGCAAACCTTTGATCTGAGTAGTACGAGCATGCGAAAGCGGCAAAACAGCAGTATGCAGTAAAATTAACAAACTGAGCAAACCTTTGATATGAGTAGCACGAGCATGCGAAAGCGACAAAACAGCAGTATGTCAAAATGTGGGATTGTCTGTCAATGACAATGGGAGATGGGTTCAATATACATAATGGGATAAGCAACCAAAGTCCCTGTTTGAATGTGTCAATACAGCTAAAAGAGAAATACATTGGATAGTGATGTTCTTGTCCACCTAATTTACTTTTTAACATGTAAACATCATTCTAGTTTGCCACAGGAAAAAGGAATACAATAAAATATAGTGAAAATGCGTAAACCATATGTAATGAGATATACAGCCAATATCCCTATTTTGAGTACGTCAACACAAATAATTATACTGATACACAATTCTAAAAGAGAAACACATTGGAATACTGTGGATGTATAGCTATACTCACTGAGAGTGGGTTTAGCATCTGTAGAACCAATATCCCTGTTCAGTCCTGGGGAGGTGTTTGTTCAAGAGGGCTCCTATTTAAACTAGGGTTGTCTTGTAAATTTTTCTCCCTCTCCTCAAATACTAGAACTCGGGTGCATCCAATAAAGCTGATGGGCAGGAGTTTTAGAATGGACAAAAGGAAATTCTACTTTACATACATAACAAGCGTTTAAAATATGGAATTCGCTGCTGGAGGATGTAGTGATGGCCACGACAGGCCATTTTCAGAGGGAATTAGATAGATTTGTGGAGGATAGGTCTTTCAGTGGCTAGAAGTCATGGTGGCTAAAGGGAACTTTCACATTCAGAAGCACCAACCATCTAAATGCTAATTCAGGATTAGGGGTCGTTTTGTAGAAAAATAAGTGGTGGAGCTCAACCAGGGATTGTTATGCAGCTGCACCTACTATTCAATGGACAAGGTAGGGAGGAGGAGGTGGAACCCTCAGAAAGGTTCAGGAGCTGCACTCCTGTGAGCTCCTGCTGAATCCGAGGCCTGGTCAGGAGGCAACATCAGGGAAAGGCCTCGGCTTCTTTGTCCTGTTCTTGGCTGTCCAGAGGAACTGGTTGGCCACCATGTGAGACAGGATGCTGGACTAGATGGACCCTCACTGGTCTGATCCAGCAGGGCTCTTCTGATGTTCTTATGAAGGCCTCCGCCTCTCTGCCCTGTTGTTGGCCCTCCAGAGGAACTGGTTGGCCACTGTGTGAGATGAGATGCTGGACTAGATGGACCATTGGTCTGATTCAGCAGGGCTCTTCTGATGTTCTAATGAAGGCCTCAGCCTCTCTGCCCTGTTGTTGGCCCTCCAGAGGAACTGGTTGGCCAGTGTGTGAGATGAGATGCTGGACTAGATGGACCATTGGTCTGATTCAGCAGGGCTCTTCTGATGTTCTAATGAAGGCCTCAGCCTCTCTGCCCTGTTGTTGGCCCTCCAGAGGAACTGGTTGGTCACTGTGTAAGAAAGGATGCTGGACTAGATGGATCTCTGGTCTGATCCAGCAGGGCTCTTCTGACATTTTTATGAAGGCCTCAGCCTCTCTGCCCTGTTGCTGGCCCTCCAGAGGAACTGGTTGGCCACTGTGTGAGTCAGAATGCTGGTTTAGATGGACCATTGGTCTGATCCAGCAGGGCTCTTCTGCTGTTCTTATGAAGGACTCAGCCTCTCTGCCCTGTTGTTGGCCCTCCAGAGGAAATGGGTGGCCACTGTGAGACAGGATGCTGGGCTAGATGGACCATTGGTCTGATCCAGAAGGATCTTCTGATGTTCTAATGAAGGCCTCAGCCTCTCTGCCCTGTTGTTGGCCCTCCAGAGGAACTGGTTGGCCACTGTCAGAGACAGGATGCTGGACTAGATAGACCACTGGTCTGATTCAGCAAAGCTCTTCTGATGTTCTTATGAAGGCTTTGGCCTCTATGCCCTGTTGTTGGCCCTCCAGAGGAACTGGTTGGCCTCTGTGAGACAGGATGCTGGACTAAATGGACCATTGGCCTGATTCAGCAGGGCTCGTCTTGTGTTCTTACGAAGGCCTCAGCCTCTCTGCCCTGTAGTTGGCCCTCTGGAGGAACTGGTTGGCCACTGTGTGAGATGGGATGCTGGACTAGATGGACCACTGGTCTGATCCAACTGGGCTTTTCTTCATAGAGATCTTTCAACTCAAACAATCATTGTTGTGAGTTCTTTTTTGGGAAATAGAACATACCAGGTCTTACAAAAAATAATGAAAATACACAGGCATGTTCTGTGCAATAGTATTGATGCAGCAGTGTAAATCTGAGCATGATTTGCACAGGGATTCCCACAACTGTTCCCCTCTGTCATTTCCACTGCTATAAAGTATTTCCAAGAAGCCCTTTTAGTCTCATGAAAATCTTCATCTGTTGTTCCCTTTGCATTCCAATAATTTAAGCATCCTGCGTACCCCTCCCATAAACCTGATTGTAAAGATTTCATTTCCTTTTTAAACAAGAGCCATCTTGGGTTCCACAGCTGGACATGTTTAACCTGGAGAGGAGGAGGCTGATATGATCATCATCTTCAAGTACTTGAAGGGCTGTCATATAGGGGATGGTGCAGAATTGTTTTCTGTGGCCCCAGAAGGTAGGACCAGAAACAATGGGTTGAAATTAAATCAGCTCAGCATTAGAAAGAACTTCCTGAATGTTAGAGAGAGCCCCATGGCGCAGAGTACTGCAGTCCTAAGCTCTGCCTGAGTTCGATCCCCGGCGGAAGCTGGGTTCAGGGAGTTGGCTCCAGGTTGACTCAGCCTTCCATCCTTCCGAGGTCGGTAAAAGGAGTACCCAGCTTGCTGGGGGGAAAGTGTAGATGACTGGGGAAGGCAATGGCAAACCACCCTGTAAAAAGTCTGCTGTGAAAACATTGTGAAAGCAACATCACCCCAGAGTCGGAAACGACTGGTGCTTGCACAGGGGACCTTTCCTTTCCTGACCATTAGAGCGATTCCTCAGTGGAACAGGCTTCCTAGGGAGGTAGTAGGCTCTCCTTCCTTGGAGGTTTTTAAACAGAGGCTAGAGGGCCATCTGACAGCAGTGAAAATCCTGTAAATTTAGAGGGAAGTACTTGTGAGTTTCCTGCATTGTGCAGGGGGCTGGACTAGATGACCCTGGAGGTCCCTTCCAACTCTATGATTCTATGATTTGACTCCTCTGTGGCCGACCACTGCATTATCGTCCTTTGCCCTTTGGTCTTGATTTAGCCGTTGACGCTGTGCCAAAATGGAGGCAGCAAAAGCTTAATTCATTCCCCGTCTCGCCTCAGATCGACATTCTGGTGAACAACGGTGGACGGTCGCAGCGTTCGCTCTACGTGGACACCAACGTCGACGTCTACAACGCCATCATGGAGCTCAATTACCTCGGCACCATCTCCTTAACAAAGCCAGTCCTGAATCACATGATCCAGAGGAAGCAAGGGAAAGTGGTCACCATCAGCAGTGTCATGGGGATCATGGGAGCTCCCTTGGCCACTGGCTATTGTGCCAGCAAACATGCCCTAATGGTAAGTGAGGTTTGGAGGGAGTTATTTGTTGTTCCACAGTCTTCTGATTCCAAGGTGTGCAGCAAAAAACTTCCAAACAGAGGGAAGGTCATCCATATGGAAAGAGAAAAAAGAAATGAAAATAAGCTCCAGGCTCTTTAGCTTGGAGAAACGCTGGTCGAGGGCTGACATGATTGAGGTTTACAAGATTATGCGTGGGATAGAGACGGTAGAGAAATAAGTACCTTTCTCACAGTATGAGAACTCGTGGGCATTCAATGAAATTGCTGAGCAGTCGGGTTAGAACTGATGAAAAGAAGTACTTCTTCACCCAAAGGGTGATTAACCCGTGGAATTCACTGCCGCAGGAGTTGGCGGCGGCTGCAAGCATAGCCAGCCTCAAGAGGAGATTGGATCAACATCTGGAGCAGAGGTCCATCAGTGACTATTAGCCACAGTGTATTGTTGGAACTCTCTGTCTGGGACAGTGATGCTCTGTCTTCTTGGTGCTTGGGGAGGGCACAGTGGGAGGCTTCTAGTGTCCTGGCCCCATTGGTGGACCTCCTGATGGCACTTGGTTTTTTTGGCCACTGTGTGACACAGAGCGTTGGACGGGATGGGTTACTGGCCTGATCCAACATGGCTTCTCTTTTGTTCTTGTAAGGACCTCAAAGCAAAAAGGCAAGCAATAATGATGTGAATAATTATGTGCAGGGCTTTTTTTGTAGCAGACGCTCCTTTGCATATTAGGCCACACACACCCTGATGTAGCCATTCCTCTCAAGAACTTACAATATATGCCTTGTACTAAGAGCCCTGTAAGCTCTTGGAGGATTGGCTACATAAGAAGGGTGTGGCCTCATATGCAAAGGAGTTCCTGATACAAAAAAAGCCCTGATTATGGAAATAAAAAATAGTTTCAGAAGGGAGCCATGTTCATCAGCAGTACAACAGCTGGATTCCAGGCCAGTAGCAGTTGTGATATTTATTACTACGGCCAGCGGCCAGCAATGAACAATATTTCCATTAAATCAATTATGATCCCATAAAAATCAACAAAAGGAAAAATGCAAATACATTTACAAATACTAAAAGCCCTATATATAAAAAATTAGCCTCGTTTCACAGAACGCAACAATGTAACTACTTCTCCAACGAAGCAGGGGTAAATTTTTTATGCCATTGAGTAGAATTTAGCTACCTTCTCCATAATCTGATGGTATTTATTGGCTAGAATAGTAAGAGAAGATTTTTTTTCTGTTTTTCCTGGAAATGGGAAGAAATTGCTTCCTTGTAGGATGTGTGGGGTAAAACTGAATAGTTAGATTTTTCCGACAAGGAAGCCTTAACTTTAGTGGGATCTGGGCTTTTTTTGTAGCAGGATCTCCTTTGCATATTAGGCCACACCCCCTGATGTAGCCAATCCTCCAAGAGCTTACAAGGCTCTTCGTGCAGGGCCTACTGGAAGCTCCAAGAGGATTGGCTACATCAGAGGGGTGTGGCCCTAATATGCAAAGCAGCTCCTGCTAGAATTCCACCCCTGCCTCTTATATAGCCAATCCTCCAAGAGCTAACAGGGCTCTTCTTACAGGGCCTACTGTAAGCTCTTAGAGAATTGGCTACATCAGGGGTGTGTGGCCTAATATGCAAAGGAGATCCTGCTACAAAAAAAGCCCTGATTAGGACACTCGTTGGAGTGTTAATGGATGTGTCTCCTAGCTACCAAGAGACTTCTTTTTGTTTGACCTTGGAGAAGAAACAGCTGTATACCGATGTGATTTGTTAACACCCTGCTTGTCCCCTAGGGTTTCTTCAACTCTCTCCGGCCTGAACTCACGGAGTATCCTGAAATAAGCATAATCAACATTTGCCCCGGGCCTGTCCAGTCACAGATCATACAGAATGTGTTTACTGAAGAGGTTTCAAAGGTATGGCTGGTTGAGATGCTTTTTGAAAAATCGGCTGCGTTGTACTGTTCTGCTTGAAGAAGAATGATATCTTCCTCTGTAAAGGGGAAGTGCCTCCAGCTTTGGGAGGAAAGTGTTGCCATTAGCAGAGCCGATTAGCTTCACCGGAAGGGGCCAATGGGCTAAAAAATTCCAAAGAAAGTCCTTCTTCACCTAAAGAGCAGGGGTGGAATTCCAGCAGGAGCTCCTTTGCATATTAGGCCACACACCCCTGATGTAGCCAATCCTCCAGGAGCTTACAAAAAAGAGCCTTGTAAGCTCTTGGAGGATTGGCTACAGCAGGGGTGTGTGGCCTAATATGCAAAGGAGCTCCTGCTAGAATTCCATCCCTGCTACAGAGCATTTAGCACTTGGAATTCTCTGTCACACAATGTAGTGGTGGTGGCAGTTACAAGCAAGTTTCCAGAGGGGACTAGATCAACATATGGCTCTTCAATAAAATGGATAACCCTTAAAGGGAGATTTGAGTTTCTGTTTCTCTGGAAAGCTGACCCCCAAATCCTAACTTGAAAGCCAAATGAAAGCTTGGCTAAGTTGATGCTCCTTTCTGGAGCCACAAAATCTCCTGTCCAAAGAGGAAAAAAAAAAAAATTCTTCACCCTTTTTAAGGCTGGGAGTGGCTCAGCCCCACCCCTCCAGTGGGGTTCCCTTGGCTCTGATTGGCTGATAATCCCTTGGATTTGCATGAGGCCTAAATCGCAAGGATTGGTTCAGAGCCTTGGAGGAGAGGCGGGACTTTTAAGGAGGACTGCCGCATTAAGGCTGCAATCACACACACTAAATCAGGAGTGTCAAACATGCAGTTTGGGGGCCGAATTAGGCCCCCGGAGGGCTCCTATCAGGCCCCTGAGCAACTAGCTGTCATCAGGCTCCTCTCTTGGGGAGGAGGAATAGCTTGCTTAGCCAGGCTCTCTCAATTGCACAACAGAGCTACTGAGCCAAGCCTCTCTTCCTTCTATTGGCTGAAGCTCCCCCCCGGCCAGTCCCTGGGGAAGGAAGGAAAGAATCAGAGCTTCCTTTACGCAGTTCCCTGGATTCCATGGAAGAAATACAAAGAAAGCATCTTTAAGACCAATGAGTGCTAATATTTTAAGCATGTTTTAAGTATTTAAAATATATATATATTTGTGTTTGTCTGTGTTCTTTATAACATTTATATCTCTGCTACCTAATTCTTAAATAGGTACACACCTGGCCCAGGCCGACATGGCTTGGCCTAACCTGACGTGGCCCCTCAAGGTCTCAGTTATGTCAGATCCGGCCCTCAGAACACATGAGTTCGACACCCCTGCACTAAATAGTGCATTTTCAATCCACTTTCTCAGTGCACTTTTAACTGGATTTTACTGTGTGAACTGGCAAAATCCAGTTGGAAAGTGCATCGAAAGTGCATTATTTATTGTGTGTGTGATCGTAGCTTAGGAATACCTTTTCGTTGGGATCAGCCAAAATTTTGCAAAAACGATGTGCGAGCTTTAGAGTTCTCTCGAACTCTTGATGGGGTTGTGAACGTTCGGTACAACAGACAAAGAGAGGGAGGGATGAGTTGTTTGGAGAGGCTGAGAATCTACAGATGCAGAGCGCTTTCGCAAACACTGAAACATGCACTTGGCAACCGGATTTTACTGGGTAAAATTTGGGGAGGGGGGGAGAATCCAATTGCCCAAGGTTGCTGGTTTGCATTGAAAGTGAACTGAAAGTGCCTTATCCAGTTTGTATGGAAGCATGGGAGTCTTGAAATTAAAAGCAGGCTGTGGAAAAGATCGAACTGGAACAGGTTTAGGTGCGAAACTGGTTTGAGCTGCACCACAGAACTCGGACAAAGGAGAAAGGGCAATAATCGGCATTCTCCTTGTGTGGATTCGAAAGGCAGCAGTTGGTCAAATGTCCCTCCAGCTCAAAATGAAACAAACCTTGAAAAGTGGAGAAAACAGAAAGGATACAGTGGCCCTCCTAGTAGGGTTGCCAATCCCCAGGTGGGGGCAGATCTCTCGGTTTGGAGGCCCTCCCCCTGCTTCAGGGTCATCAGAAAGCGGGGTGGTGGTGACGGTGGATGGAAATGTCTGCTGGACATTCCATTATTCCCTACGGAGACTGTGGAGAAACGCCATCTGAGAGTGTTGGTGCTTCATCCAAAAAGGCAGGGATCAGTAAATCCATTCAGCAGGCTTTGTAGCCTTCCTCTCACTCCCCCCCCTCCCTTCCAGAGCCAAACCAACAACGCTAGGGGGAAAGTCTCCTAGAGAGGCAGGAAGGGCTGTTGTTCTTGCCATGTGCTAGGCAGGAAGAGTTTCTGAGATTGGAACTGGCGCTCGAGCAAGCATGTGGTGAGCAATGGAGGCTCCTGCCTGGGGGGGGGGCCCCCAGGCAGGCAGACTAAGTAAGTAATTCTCATAGGCAGATCAAGTATAGACCAAGGGACAGTAGAAAGCGTTTATAATCAACTTTTCTTTGTTATGCTGTGTGCTGTGCTGGGCTGTGCTGTGCTAACTTTTTAAAGGCAACTGTTTTTGTTTTGGTGTTTTTCTTTTCCCATATTTTTCTCTTTTAAATAAATGTTTTTTTTTTAAATGCTGGCAGTTCATCTCTGTACCACATAGATCCCCAGACCGCTTTAGACCACGCTGTTTTTAAGAAGGGGGCCCCAGGTGAAGGGGGGGGGAAGGCATGCAGTTGGATAAGGTGCCAATCCTCCAGGGGTGCCCCAAAGAAGCGCTGAGGTCTCTGTGAAACCCAAGTGCAGGGTGGCAGAGGACCTGGAGGCCTAGCCTCATAGCTGGAGAGGGGGATTGGGAGTCCTGTTCCTCTCAATCTGAACCCCGGGACTGAGCAGGTGGTGGCAGCGCGCCCAAGGGGCAGGAGGAGACATAGCTCCCTCCAGGAGTTGGCGACTCCATAGGGAGCTGACGGGACCGGGTCTGAAGGCAGAATCGGGCCGGTTCCGCCACACTTGGCGGCAGCGGTGGGATGAGAACAAACAGAGAACTTGATTGGCCAGGCATTTTTGTTTTTTGATACACGCAAGCACCCAGAGGAAGCAACAGCGGTTTTGTTTTATTTTCGGGTCAACTGGAGTAGGGAAAGTTTAGTTAGTTAGGATGGAGCGTGCTAAGAGGCTGGAAATCCTGGAGATGACAAAGCCACAGCTCCAGGAAGAGTGTGCAAAGCTCGAGCTGGAGTGTGACAACCTGACTGTAGTAGATATGCAAGACCTCCTGTTGGAGTATCATCAGCATGCAGGGGCACTTGCAAAAATGTTCCCCACCCAGTCAGAAGAACTCTTGCGGCTACAGTTGGAATTGGCAAGAATCCGTACCAAGGCGTACCAAGAGCGCAGACGGGAGGAAAGAGAGAGAGAGGAACGAGAAGCAGAGATCCGCAGACGGGAACAAGAAGAGCAACGTCGCCATGAGCTTGAGGTGCTACGTCTGGAAGCTGAACTAAGCAAAGAGATCCAAGTCACACCCAAAGACTTTGCAGTGTACAAGGAGGGAGAAGACCCCTCCACATACCTCTCCAACTTTGAGAGGGCAGCCAAACAGTGGGGGATTGCAGAGGAGGACTATATGTCTTACCTCTGTAGCAACCTGACTGGAGAGCTTTCAGCCATCTATCACAGCATGCCTATGGAAGATGGGGGGATAACTTTTGCGGCCTATAAGGCCACTGTATTTAAAAGGTTTAAACTGGGGCCAGACCACTCCCGAAAGCAGTTCAGGGGTTTAGCTCCACAAGAATGTGAAGCCTATTCTGAATTTGGGGTAATGAAGGAACAGACAGTTCCAGTGTTATTGGGCCAGGATTTGGTGGTTGGCCAGTACTCTATCAAGGCTGTACCCCGCAGCCAAACCCCCAGGGGGAAGTGGGAGGAGGAAGGCAACTTTAAGGAAGCCACCTCACCACCAACCAGGGAGGGGGAGATAGCCCAGGTTACTGAGGACGAAGAGAGGGCAGTCACCCAGGAGGGGGAGGGCCAGCCTGTCTCAAGTCCTGGAGTAGGGTGTTCCCAAGGGGAAGAGGGGTGTAGCTTTCCCCAAGTGCAGCAAGAGGCTGTGGATGTTCCTAGCAAGGAAGGGAACCTGTCTAGCGTAAAGGATGTGCAAGCTGAAGAGACCGAGGTGGAGAGTGGAGATTTCACAGGAGGTTCTGAGAGCAGCAAGGCTAATGTGGGCTCAGAGGAGCACATAGCTGAAGGCTTGGGGGGACGGGAGCGGTTCCAGAAGGAGGTCCGGAGTGGCCTTAGGTTGGAACCGGTTCACCAAGTAGCTGTGGATCAGGAAGTGGGATCGTCCGAGACGCTCTCAAAACAGGTCGTCTTGAAGCAGGGCAGACAGGAATCCTGGGAAGCTGTGGGACCTTCCAGGCAGGAAGGGGGTCAGTTTGGTAGTGCTGAAAAACCAACCGAGGGGACTGAGAACCCAAGCCAAACCCTCAGGGGAAGGTGGGGGGAGGAAGGCAACTTTAGGGAAGCCACCTCACCACCAACCAGGGAGGGGGAGGACCGGCCTGTCTCAAACCCTGCAGGAGGGTGTGCCCAATGGGAAGAGGGGTGCCAATTTCTGCAAGGGCAGGAGGATGCTGTGGGGCCTTCCAGGCAGGAAGGAGCTCAGTTGGCTGACACTGAAAAACCAACTGAGGGGGTGGAGAACCCAGATCAAACTTTGGCTGAGTGTTCTGGAAACAGTGGGACTAGGGGTGGCTTGAAGGAACAGATGATAGGAAGTCTGGGGCAGCCAGAACTGTTCCTGTCTGAGGTTCAAAGTGACCCTAGGCTGGAAACACTGTGTGAGGTGGCAAGGGACCAGAAAGTGGAGTTCGCAGAAGCTGAGACAGGGGCTAGGGTGATGGATGTCCTGCCACTTCATACTGGTGAATGGAAAGTGGAATGGGAGGGACCCCATGTGATTGTGGATGACCTGGGCGATGTTACTTATGTGGTGGCTACGGAGAAAATGGGAAAGGCAGTTCAAGTGGTGCAGGTGAATATACCACAGCCATTCTCTGCGAGGTCCATGGTGGTGCATATAGGTAGGAAGGAAGGAGACAAAAAGAAGCTGGGACAGCAATTGTTTGCAGCACCAGAGGTAGTTTTCTGGGAGGACAGAGTGGACAGAGGGAATATTCCACCAATGAGGGATAAAGAAGAGGCAACTGTGTGGGAAGTGGGCAGTTTCCAACCCCATATGTGGGGCCAGGGATTTCCTCCTTTGATGGACCACTCATCCCAGCAACAGCAGCAACGGAAGGAGAGCACCAAACTCCAGAGGTGGTCCTGGGAGATGGAGGAGTACATCTTAAAGACTGGACATTCCTGCTGCATGCAGCCATGCAACGTTTTGTCCAGAAAGGGCATGGACACCGAAGTTGTGAGACTTTGTGTATTATTGGAGAAATACCTGAATGTTTGTGTAATGTTTTGGTTAATGGGTTTCTCCTTGTTTGGTTGGATTCTGCTACGGGGTCACCTCTGTAGGAGGCAACCCCTCCGGCTCAGAATGTAAGGAGGGGGACGTGTGGAGAAACGCCATCTGAGAGTGTTGGTGCTTCATCCAAAAAGGCAGGGATCAGTAAATCCATTCAGCAGGCTTTGTAGCCTTCCTCTCACTCCCCCCCCTCCCTTCCAGAGCCAAACCAACAACGCTAGGGGGAAAGTCTCCTAGAGAGGCAGGAAGGGCTGTTGTTCTTGCCATGTGCTAGGCAGGAAGAGTTTCTGAGATTGGAACTGGCGCTCGAGCAAGCATGTGGTGAGCAATGGAGGCTCCTGCCTGGGGGGGGGGGCCCCCAGGCAGGCAGACTAAGTAAGTAATTCTCATAGGCAGATCAAGTATAGACCAAGGGACAGTAGAAAGCGTTTATAATCAACTTTTCTTTGTTATGCTGTGTGCTGTGCTGGGCTGTGCTGTGCTAACTTTTTAAAGGCAACTGTTTTTGTTTTGGTGTTTTTCTTTTCCCATATTTTTCTCTTTTAAATAAATGTTTTTTTTTTAAATGCTGGCAGTTCATCTCTGTACCACATAGATCCCCAGACCGCTTTAGACCACGCTGTTTTTAAGAAGGGGGCCCCAGGTGAAGGGGGGGGGAAGGCATGCAGTTGGATAAGGTGCCAATCCTCCAGGGGTGCCCCAAAGAAGCGCTGAGGTCTCTGTGAAACCCAAGTGCAGGGTGGCAGAGGACCTGGAGGCCTAGCCTCATAGCTGGAGAGGGGGATTGGGAGTCCTGTTCCTCTCAATCTGAACCCCGGGACTGAGCAGGTGGTGGCAGCGCGCCCAAGGGGCAGGAGGAGACATAGCTCCCTCCAGGAGTTGGCGACTCCATAGGGAGCTGACGGGACCGGGTCTGAAGGCAGAATCGGGCCGGTTCCGCCACAGAGACCGATTTCCTTAAGGTATAATGGAGAATCAACCCATAGGTATCTGGGGCTCTGGGAGAGCTGTTTTTTGAGATAGATGTACCAACTTTTCAACATAGCATCCAGTGCCCTTCCTCAAAACACCCTTCAAGTTTCAAAAAGATTGGACTAGGTTGTCCAATTCTATGAACCCCAAAAGAACGTGCCCCTATCCTTCATTATTTCTAATGGAGGGAAGGCATTTAAAAGGTGTGCGGTCCCTTTAAATGCGATGGCCAGAACTCCCTTTGGGTGGGCCAGAACTCCTTGCTCCTGGCTTCCAAAGTCCCCAGATTTTTCTTGAATATCTTGGGACCTGTCAACCCTACCTCCTAGTATCTGGGCTTGCCAACCTCCAGGTAGGGCCTAGAGGTCTCCTGGAATTATAGCTGATCTCCAGGCTGCAGAGATCATCTCCAATGGAGAAAATGGCAGCTTCAGAGGCAGTTTCAAATGGCAGCTGTGCTGTCTCCGAAGTCCACCCTCTCCACCCCCAAATCTTCAGAGTTTTGCCCGGTTTGGCAACCTTAGCAAAGAAGGCGTTCTACTGGGTGAGGAGTCAGTGGGTTAAGACCATGAGGCCCACTTGTAAGGGGGCATAATTTGAAACAGTCACATGGGGATTAAAACCTCTTTCGCTGAATTAAAGCAATGCATTAACCGCTCTAAGTCACAAGCCGGTAGAGGAGATGATTGTGTCCTCAAACGACCGTCCTTTGAACAGGGAGTCCAGAAATTGTGTTTATTCCAAGTTCAGAATGAGACCCATTTACTCCTCAAGGAATAATCAAACAAGGGTTTTGCTTTAAAAATGTCATTTAAAATCGGCCTAGCTGGAAGCCGAAGCTAGATTGGGTATCATTACTCAGCAGATGGGTGGCAAGTGATAAGTATGGTCACGTTCGGAGGTCAATCTTCTTCCAGTTGAAGTGTTTTTGGATTACAACAGCTGCAACGTCTTTGCTCCCATATCTTGAAAGTGCCTATTTCTACCCCACCCTTCTCTCTCTAGGGTTTCCAAGTCCCTCCGCCACTGCAGTGGGGACTGTAGTGCGCATGGCACGATGACATCACCTGGAAGGGGCGTCATCACGCTGGGGATGTCGCAGTGGGGATGCTCTAGGAATTGTGATAAAACTCTATGGTACCATAGAGCAGGGGTGACCAACGGTAGCTCTCCAGATGTTTTTGCCTACAACTCCCATCAGCCCCAGCCATTGGCCATGTTGGCAAAAAACATCTGGAGAGCTACCGTTGGCCACCCCTGCCCTAGAGTTTTACCTCAATTCCTAGAGCGTCACACCGGGGATGGTCTAGGGTTCATGGTAAAACTCTATGATACCATAAAGTTTGTACTGCGAGTCCTAGAGCTTCCCTGGCATGATGACGGCACTTCCTGGTGACGTCATTTCACGGGGATGGTGTGCAGTGATGGGGCTCTTTGGGGGTGGGGACTGCCCTGACTCCCTGCCCCCTGCCAGTGTGTTGGGGCCCTCCAGACCTGGGGATTCCCCGCCTCTGGCAGGAGCTTGGCATCCCTTTTTTTTTTTTTTTAGTACTGGAAACTGAGCCAAAGGAAAATTTCTGCCAAACTCAGAAACTTGCCCATTGTTTTGTGACCTTTTGGTTGACCTCTTTTCATACAAGCTGTGACATGGCTTTTGTGTGTTGGGCTCGTACCTTTCTTTGCCCTTGACATTTGGTGATGGCCGTGTAACAGCAGTTCTGGTGTAGTCTTAAGTGTTTGATTGCAGATAGCAGTCTTTAGTGGCTGCAGCCGAGCATGCTCAATAGCATTGGGCTGCTGAATTTGACCAGTGGCTCTTTTGGTGAGCCTGATAATCCACACTCTTGCTTGGAGGATAGTCTTTTCCCAGACTGTGGATCCAGACTGTGAATCCAGAAGAGCATTTGTTTTGCATGCAGAAGGTCCCAGGTTCAACCCCCAGCATCTCCAGTTAAGAACATAAGAGAAGCCATGTTGGATCAGGTCAGTGGCCCATCCAGTCCAACACTCTGTGTCACACATAAGAACATAAGAGAAGCCATGTTGGATCAGGCCAGTGGCCCATCCAGTCCAACACTCTGTGTCACACATAAGAACATAAGAGAAGCCATGTTGGATCAGGCCAGTGGCCCATCCAGTCCAACACTCTGTGTCACACAGAGGCCAAAAGAACCAGGTGCCACAGAACGTCCACTGGTGGGGCCAGGACACTAGAAGCCCTCCCACTCTTGCCCCCCCCCCCGGCTCAGGGACCAAGAATACAGAGCATCATTTGCCCCAACAAAGAGTTCCATCTGTGGCTAAAAGCCACAGTTAAAAGATCAAGGCAGTAAGAAGAAGATGATGATATTGGATTTATGTCCCATCCTATACTCTGAATCTCAGAGTCTCAGAGTGGCTCACAATCTCCTTTATCTTCCTCCCCTACAACAGACACCCTGTGAGGTGGGTGGGGCTGAGAGAGCTTTTACAGCAGCTTCCCTTTCAAGGACAACTCGTATGAGAGCTATGGCTGACCCAAGGCCATGCTAGCAGGTGCAAGTGGAGGAGTGGGGAATCACACCCTGTTCTCCCAGATAAGAGTCCACACACTTAACCACTACACCAAACTGGCTTTATCTATACCCTGTGGCTAATAGCTACAGTTAAAAGATCAAGGCAGTAAGCGGTGTGAAAGTTCTCACCTTTGAGACCTGGGAGAGCCACTGCCAATCTGAGTAGACAATACTGATCTCGATACATTGACGTTCTGATTCAATATAAGAGCTTTATGTTTTCATGGAAGCCTTGCCCCAGAATCCCCTGTATTGTTGTGTGTACACACACGAGGTTGCGTATGTCCTTCGAATTGCACACCACTACCTCCTGGAATTATCTTGCCATTCTTCTCGCAAGTTTCCAAATGCAGGCGTTGGGACAGTTGTGGGGCGGAATCCTCCTAGAAGGCCGCTGCCCTATTTAGTAGGAAGCCAGGCTAGCTTTCCTTTTGTGGGGATATTTTGACATCTGGAAGCTTTTGGCTGTCGGGACCTTCCTGCCGCTGTGTCCAAACTCTGAGTCAGAGCAGGTTTTGAAACGCAGCAAGCGTCACAAGGCCTTTCTTTGTTTGCCCAGATCCTTTCTGCCGTGTTGACTAATCTGCAGTTCCCTAGCAAATCCACCCTGGCGGAGTCTAAATTATGCTGTCACCTGACTCCTGGTCAGATTTTTGTTAAGTGATTTCGTGTCTCCATCTGCAAGACTCTTTTCTGCCCGAAAGAGCGACCGGAAAGCCAGGCAGGGAAAGAACTGACTTCTCATGCTGAAATATCTCTGCATCGGGGTAGAAAAAGCCCAGCAGGGACTTATTTGCATATTAGGCCACACCCCCTGACATCACCATTGTTCTGCACAGGGCTTTTTTTTGTAGACAAAGCCCAGCAGGAATTCATTTGCATGTTAGGTCACACCCCCTGATGGCAAGCCAGCCGGAACGGCATTCCTGTGTGTTCCCCTGCTCAAAAAAAGCCCTGTTCTGCATGGTCCAGAAGCTGCAAATCTGAAAGATTTATTAATATTAATTAATATTAATTATCAATATTAAGCTTTATGTTTTCATGGAAGACTTGCCCTAAAATCCCCTGTATTGTCGAGTGTACACACATGAGGTTGTGCGTGTCCTTCGAATTGCACACCACTATCTCCTGGAATTATCTTGCCATTCTTCTCGCAAGTTTCCAAATGCAGGCCGGTTTGGTGTCGTGGTTAAGTGTGCGGGCTCTTATCTGGGAGAACCGGGTTTGATTCCCCACTCCTCCACTTGCAGCTGCTGAGATGGCCTTGGGTCAGCCATAGCTCTGGCAGAGGTTGTCCTTGAAAGGGCAGCTGCTGTGAGAGCCCTCTCAGCCCCACCCACCTCACAGGGTGTCTGTTGTGGGGGAAGAAGGGAAAGGAGATTGTAGGCCGCTCTGAGACTCTGACCTTGAAAGGGCAGCTGGTGGGAGAGCCCTCTCAGCCCCACCCACCTCACAGGGTGTCTGTTGTGGGGGAGGAAGGGAAAGGAGATTGTAGGCCGCTCTGAGTCTCTGTCCTTGGAAGGGCAGCTGCTGTGAGAGCCCTCTCAGCCCCACCCACCCCACAGGGTGTCTGTAGCGGGGGAGGAAGGGAAAGGAGATTGTGAGCCACTCTGAGACTATGAGATTCGGAGTGGAGGGTGGGATACAAATCCATTATCTTCTTCTCAGATAAATTCTGTTGCATGGTATGAAAAAGAACGTTGCATTTTGGCTCCAATAGGACGCGTAGCTGCTTTGTTTCCACTACTAATTTTCATTTATTTCAGAAGCTGTAGAGAACAGCAATAATAAACAGGGTGGCTTGTTAAATCTCATTATAGGCTGTCTCTCTAGAGACTTTCTCAAGGCAGGTAACAAGATTTTTTTTTTAAAAGCACAGAACTTGAAAATAATAATAACTAGAGCTAGATGTCTATCTTCTTCTTTTAACAGCACTAAGCCAGTATGGCTGTTTAGCCACAAAGGGAAGAAAATATGTGCTTCTCTAGTTCTGGACTCGTGGTGGGTAGGGTCCTTTGAGAAGGCCCAGGGAATTGTGAAACACGAGAAGGTCTGGTTCCTCCATCCTAGTGATTTGTGGAACAAATACCACTTTTCTCCCCCTCCCAGCTTTGTATTGTCCTAACCACAACACTGAGATTCCCAGCTCCAGGTTGGGAAATACCTGGACATTTGGGGAATGGCGCCTGAGAAGGCAAGGGTTTGAGGAGGGGAGGGACTTCATTGGTTTTTAATCGGGGCTTTTTTTTGTAGCAGGACCTCCTTTGCCTCTCAGGCCACACACCCCTGATGAAGCCAATCCTCCTGGAGCTTCCAGTAGGCCCTGTACTAAGAGCCCTGTAAGGAATTCTAGCAGGACCTCCTTTGCCTCTCAGGCCACACACCCCTGATGCAGCCAATCCTCCTGGAGCTTCCAGTAGGCCCTGTACTGAGAGCCCTGTAAGGAATTCTAGCAGGACCTCCTTTGCCTATTAGGCCACACACCTCTGATGTAGCCAACCCTCCCGGAGCTTACAGTAGGCCCTGAACTAAGAGCCCTGTAAGGAATTCTAGCAGGACCTCCTTTGCTTATTAGGCCACACACCCCTGATGTAGCCAATCCTCCTGGAGCTTACAGTAGGCCCTGCACTAAGAGCCCTGTAAGGAATTCTAGCAGGACCTCCTTTGCATATTTGGCCACACACCCCTGATGTAGCCAATCCTCCTGGAGCTTACAGTAGGCCCTGTACTGAGAGCCCTGTAAGGAATTCTAGCAGGACCTCCTTTGCCTATTAGGCCACACACCCCTGATGTAGCCAATCCTACGGGAGCTTCCAGTAGGCCCTGTACTTAGAGCCCTGTAAGGAATTCTAGCAGGACCTCCTTTGCCTATTAGGCCACACACCCCTGATGTAGCCAATCCTCCTGGAGCTTCCAGTAGGCCCTGTACTGAGAGCCCTGTAAGGAATTCTAGCAGGACCTCCTTTGCATATTAGGCCACACACCCCTGATGTAGCCAATCCTCCTGGAGCTTCCAGTAGGCCCTGCACTAAGAGCCCTGTAAACTCCAGGGGGATTGGCTACATCAGGGGCGTGTGGCCTGAGAGGCAAAGGAGTTCCTGCTACAAAAAAAGTCCTGGGTGTGTAATGCTATAGAGCCGCCCGTCCAAGGCGGCCATTTTGTTCCAGGCGGTCACCTGGAGATCAGTTGTAATCCCAGGAGATCTCCAAGCACCACTTGGACGTTGGCAACCCTATACCCCTCTGAAAACAAGTCACTCTAAAGCAGGATCTCAGGAGGGTTGGGGATAAGACCTTTCACTGAGACCCTAGAGAGTTGCTGGCAGTCAGAGTGGAAAGTTCTGGGCATTGTTTAGGGTTGCCAGCTATGGCTTGGCAGCAGGCCTGTAGCCAGGATTTTTCATTTTTGGGGGGGTAGACTTCCCAATCCCCAGGTCCCAGTGGGGGGGTCCCCCGGTTTTACAGGTTTCCCCCCGCCCCCACAGTCACCATGTACCTCTAGAGCTCCGGCAGGTTTAGAAACCTGCAAACAGGTCCGTTTTTAAAATATGTGCCTTTAAAGTTGAGGAAGGGTGGTGTGGGCTTCTCCAGGGGTTAATGAGGGCTGTTGGGGGCGTGGCAAAGCCCCTAGAGGCAGGCTGGCTGGCTGGCTGCCCGCTGTCCTCATCCAGGGATTGTTATGCAGCTATTCAGTGGACAAGGTAGTGGGGAGGAGGAGGGGGAGCCATCAGAAAGGTTCAGGAGCTGCACTTGTAGTGGTGAAGTGTGCGGACTCTTATCTGGGAGAACCGGGTTCGATTCCCCACTCCTCCACTTGCACCTGCCAGCATGGCCTTGGGTCAGCCATAGCTCTCTGGCAGAGGTTGTCCTTGAAAGGGCAGCTGCTGTGAGAGCCATCTCCAGCTCCACCCACCTCACAGGGTGTCTGTTGTGGGGGAGGAAGGTAAAGGAGATTGTGAGCCGCTCTGAGACTCTTCGGAGTGTAGGGCGGGATATAAATCCAATATCTTCTTCTTCTTCTACTACTCCTGTGAACTCCCGCTGAATCTGAGGCCTGATTACAGATATAATGAAGACAAGTAGAAATGTTTGGTCTGTATTCTGTTCCTCCAGTTGGCTGGCAACTGACACTAAGTTTCTTGGAGGCTGTTGAAATGCTCTTGGTGAATTCATGAGATGCTTTCAACCCTCTTCTTTCCCAGCCTCCCTCTTGTCTGATTCCCTCTTTCCTCTTCCTCCCCTCCCTTTTTCATACTGACTCGAGATTGAGCCTCTTGCCTTCCAAGCTTATAGATAAGGATTGCATTTCTTTGTTGTTGTTCAGTCACACAGTCGAGTCCGACTCTTTGTGACCCCATGGACAAAGTCAGGCCAGGCCCTCCTGTCTTCCACCATCCTCCGAAGTCTGCTCAAATTCGTGTTTGTTACATCAGTAACGCTGTCCAGCCATCTCACCTTCTTCTTTTGCCTTCTGTCTTTCCCAGCATCAGGGTCTTCTCCAGGGAGTGCTCCCTTCTCAATTGGAAGCACCACAGCTCAAAAGCATCTATTCTTCTGTGCTCGGCCTTCCTTATGGTCCATCTCTCACAGCCATACATTACTACTGGGAATACCATCGCTTTGACTATACGGACTTTTGTTGGCAGGGTGATGTCTCTACTTTTTATTATACTGCCCAGGTTCGCCATAGCTGTCCTCCCAAGGAGCAAACGTCTTTTAATTTCATGGCTACAGTCACCATCTGCAGTGATCTTGGATCCCAGAAATGTGAAGTCTGTCACTACTTCCATGTCTTCTATTTGCCAAGGTGTGATGGGGCCAGATGCCATGATCTTAGTTTTTTTGATGTTGAGTTTCAAGCCTACTTTTGTGCTCTCCTCTTTCACCCTCAACAGGAGGTTCTTTAGGTCCTCCTAACTTTCTGCCATTACAGTATTGTCATCTGCATATCTGAGGTTGTTGATGTTTTTCCCGGCAATCTTAATTCCAGTTTGTGCTTCATCCAGGCCAGCATTCCGCATGATGTACTCTGCATATAAATTAAATAAGCAGGGTGACAATATACATCCTTGTCGAACTCCTTTTCCTATTCTAAATCAATCAGTTGTTCCATATCCTGTTCTGACAGTTGCTTCTTGACCCTTATACAGGTTTCTCAGGAGACTTGTGAGGTGGTCTGGTACTCCCATCTCTTTAAGGACTTGCCACAGTTTGCTGTGATCCACACAATCAAAGGCTTTAGCATAGTCAATGAAGCAGAAATAGACGTTTTTCTGATACTCCCATGCTTTCTCCATAATCCATCGATTGTTGGCAATTTGATCTCTAGTTCCTCTACCTCTCCAAAAGCCAGCTTGAACTTCTGGTAGTTCCCGATCTACATACTGCTGAAGCCTTGCTTGTAGGATCTCTAACATGACCTTGCTGGCATGTGAAATGAGTGCAATGGTGCGATAGTCTGAACATTCCTTGGCATTACCCTTCTTTAGGATTGGAATATAAACTTCTTTAGGATTGGAATATAAACCGTTGTGTTTTCCAAATTTGTTGACATAATGTGTGCATCACTTTAACAGCATCATCTTTTAGGACTTGGAATAGCTCAACTTGGATACCATCATCTCCGCTCGCTTTGTTGTTAGTAATGCTTTCTAAAGCCCATTTGACTTCACACTCCAGGATGTCTGGCTCAAGGTCATCGATTTCACTGTCATGGTTGTCCGGGACATTGAGATCCTTCTTTTATAATTCTTCTGTGTATTCTTGCCACCTCTTCCTGATCTCTTCTGCTTCTGTTAGGTCCGTACCATTTTTGTCCTTTATCATGGCCATCTTTGCACTAAACGTTCCCTTGATTTCTCCAATTTTCTTGAAGAGATCTCTTGTCCTTCCCATTCTATTAGTTTCCTCTGTTGCTTTGCATTGTTCCTTCAGGAAGGCCTCCTTATCTCTCCTTGCTGTTCTCTGGAAATCTGCATTCAGTTGGGTGAATCTTTCCTTTTCACCTTTGCCTTTCATTTTCCTTCTTTCCTCAGCTATTTGTAAAGCCTCATCAGTCAGACAGCCACTTTGCTTTCTTGCATTTCTTTTTCTTTGGGATGGTGCTGATTGCTGCCTTCTGTACAATGTCATGAACCTCCATCCATAGTTTTTCAGGCACTCTGTCTATCAACTCTAGTTCCTTAAACTTATTCTTCACCTCCACTGTATATTCATAAGGGATGTGATCAAGGTCAAACCTGAATGGCCTAATGGCTTCCCCAGTTTTCCTCAGTTTAAGCCTGAATTTTTCGATGAGTAGCTCATGATCTGAGCCACAGTCAGCTCCAGGTCTTGTTTTTGCTGACTGTAAGGAGCTTCTCCATCTTTGACTGCAGAGTATATAATCAATCTGATTTCTGTGTTGCCCATCAGGTGATGTCCATGTGTAGAGTCGCCTTTTAGGTTGTTGGAAGAGGGCGTTCGCTATGACCAGCTTGTTCTCTTCACAAAACTCTATTAGCCTTTGCCCGGCTTCATTTTGTTCTCCAAGGCCAAACTTGTCAGTTGTTCCCGTCACCTTTTGACTTCCTACTTTTGCATTCCAGTCCCCTATGATGAGGAGGACATCTTTTTTTGGCGTTAATTCTAGAAGGTGTTGTAGATCTTCGTAGAACTGCTCCACTTCAGCCTCTTCTGCATCAGTGGTTGGGGCATAGACTTGGATTACTGTGATATTGAATGGTTTGCCTTGGATATGCACCGAGATCAATATGTCATTTTTGAGATTGTATCCCATTACTGCCTTCCTCACTCTCTTGTTAACTATAAAGACCACACTATTTCTTCTACGGGACTCTTGGCCGCAATAATAGATGTAGTGATCCTCTGAGTTAAATTCACCCATTCCCATCCATTTTAGTTCACTGATTCCCAAGATGTCGATGTTCAGTCTTGCCTTCTCTTGTTTGACCACATCTAGCTTACCTTGATTCATAGATCTCACATTCCATGTTCCGATGCAGTATTATTCTTTGCAGCATCGGACTGTTCTTTCACCATCAGACCCATCCACGACTGAGCATCCTTTCGGCTTTGGCCCAGTTGCTTCACTCTTTCTGTGGTTACTTGAACGCTCTTCCCCAGTAGCATATCGGGCACCTTCTGACCTGAGGGGCTCATCTTCCAGCGCCATATCTTTTAGCCTTTTGTTTCTTTCCATGGGGTTTTCTTGGCAAGGATACTGGAGTGGTTTGCCATTTCCTTCTCCAGTGGATCACATTTGGTCTGGGTTCTCAGCTGTGGCCTGTCCATCTTGGGTGGCCCTACATGGCATAGCCCACAGCCTCATTGAACCGCGTAAGCCCTCTTGCCACGACAAGGCAGCAATCCACGAGAGGGTGCATTTCTTTAGCATGTGTTTATTGCACAATCGACAAGTTTTATTGTCTTGGCAAAGCAGCATCAAACACATGCAATACATCTCTTGCAAGGTGTGGGGGCTGAAAGGGGGGGCATAATGGTTTCAAAGAGATTTGATTGGTAGGGCCAGTAGCCCTCAGGCCCACCCCCTTGCTGTGGGCCCGCTTGGGGGATTCCTGGAGATTTGAGGTGGGGCCTGGGGAGGGAAGAGAGCTTCATAGTGATGTGATGTCCCTCTAGGACTTCCATCTTCCTAGATTCTATGGAATTCCATAGAGTCTACCCTCTGAAGCTGCTGTTTCCTCCAGGAGAACTGACCCCTGTTCAGTGCCGGCCCGAGGGCTGCCGTCCCACTGTCGCCACCCTCCCTTTGTGGCGCTACAAGGCGGCACCGTGCTCCGCCCCCACCCCCCATCAGAGCACACCATGCTGAGGCTGGTCCTTACCAGCTTTGATGCGGCTGGCGCGGCATCTAATCCTTAGAAGAACCCGGAAGTGAGGGAGGGCGAAGGCTCCTCTCGCAGCCTCTTCAAAGGATTAGATGCTGTGCCAGCTGCATCGAAGCCGGTAAGGACCAGCCTCGGCGCTCTCCTCTGATTGTGCTGGGGGCGGGGGGGGGGCGAAGTGCAAGGGAAGGGGCGGGAGGGGGCTGGCAGGGGAGGCAGGCAAACTAGGCGTTTGCCATGGGCACCGGGGGGGAGGGGGAGAGCCCAGTTTGATGCACCCCACCTCCCGGTGCTCTAGGCAACCACCTAGTTTGCCTAGTGGGCGAGCTGACCCTGACTCTGTTGTAATTCTGGGGGAACTCCAGGTTCCACCTGGAGGACAGCAACCATGCACTGGTCTGTTATGGCAGGGGTGGCCAATGGTAGCTCTCCAGATGTTTTTTTTTGCCTACAACTCCCATCAGCCCCAGCCAGCATGGCTGATGGCCGGGGCTGATGGGAGTTGTAGGCAAAAAAAACATCTGGAGGGCTGCCGTTGGCCACCCCTGTGTTATGGCCTGGCCTAGTTCTCATAAGATGCTGGTGAGAGGGTAGATCCATCTTGACAGTACTCCTTCAGGCAATGAATGAGGATTCACGCTACGAGATGTTTACAAAACGGGCTAAACCGAATCTACCTATTTAAGAAACCTACCCATTAAAAGAGTGCCGGGCTGTCGTTCTTTTCCTGGATGTGCTGCTCTTTTCGATGGGTGGGATTGTGTTCCATTGTGAAGCGGGTGCAAGAGAAGTATCACCTCCTCTGATTTGCGATACGCGGGCCAGTGGGGTAACGTCATTGCCTCCCGTACTACACAGCGTGTCTGGATATTCTGGTTTTTCCGCTTCTGTGGCTGTGAGGGCTCGGCCCCTACCGCGGGATCATGATCGCCTCAGGGTTTCGTTAGATGAAATCAGAGCCGTGAACTCAAGCCATGTGTGTCGGGCTGCCAGCCTTTAGGGGCAAAATAGTAAAGTATCCAGTAGCACCTTTAAGACTAACGGATTTTATTGTACAGGGCCATAGCCAGGATTTCATGTTTGGTGGGGCCCACAGCAGGATTTGTTGTTTAAGGGGGCCAATGTGAGCTGCCTTGAGTTCCGCAAGCTAACTCCCCTTCACCTGGCCAGCCGAAGCAGCTCCGCTCCCTCAGCCCTTTCATACGTGCCTCTGCACCAGTTTGGTGTAGTGGTTAAGTGTGCGGACTCTTATCTGAGAGAACTGGGATTGATTCCCCACTCCTCCACTTGCACCTGCTGGAATGGCCTTGGGTCAGCCATAGCTCTGGCAGAAGTTGTCCTTGAAAGGGCAGCTGCTGCGAGAGCTCTCTCAGCCCCACCCACCTCACAGGGTGTCTGTTGTGGGGGAGGAAGGTAAAGGAGATTGTAAGCCGCTCTGAGACTCTTCGGAGTGGAGGGTGGGATATAAATCCAATATCTTCATCTACCTCATAGGGTGTCTGTTGTGGGGGAGGAAGGGAAAGGAGATTGTGAGCCACTCTGAGACTCTTCGGAGTTGAGGGTGGGATATAAATCCGATATCTTCATCTACCTCATAGGGTGTCTGTTGTGGGGGAGGAAGGGAAAGGAGATTGTGAGCCACTCTGAGACTCTTTGGAGTGGAGGGTGGGATATAAATCCGATATCTTCATCTACCTCACAGGGTGTCTGTTGTGGGGGAGGAAGGTAAAGGAGATTGTGAGCCACTCTGAGACTCTTCGGAGTGGAGGGTGGGATATAAATCCAATCTTCATCTACCTCACAGGGTGTCTGGTGGGGGAGGAAGGTAAAGGAGATTGTGAGCCTCTCTGAGACTCTTCGGAGTGGAGGGCGAGATATAAATCCAATATCTTCATCTACCTCATAGGGTGTCTGTTGTTGAGGAGGGGGGAGAAAGGTAAAGGAGATTGTGAGCTGATCTGAGACTCTTCGGAGTGGAGGGTGGGATATAAATCCAATACCTTCATCTACCTCACAGGGTGTCTGGTGGGGGAGGAAGGTAAAGGAGATTGTGAGCCTCTCTGAGACTCTTCGGAGTGGAGGGCGAGATATAAATCCAATATCTTCATCTACCTCATAGGGTGTCTGTTGTTGAGGAGGGGGGAGAAAGGTAAAGGAGATTGTGAGCTGCTCTGAGACTCTTCGGAGTGGAGGGCGGGATATAAATCCAATATCTTCATCTACCTCACAGGGTGTCTGTTGTGGGGGGGGGGAGGTAAAGGAGATTGTGAGCCGCTCTGAGACTCTTCGGAGTAGAGGGCAGGATATAAATCCAATATCATCTTCTTCTTCTCTTGCAGCAGAGAGTCTAGCGAACGACCAAAGCACAGTTCCAAAAAATGCTGCAAAAACTTGTTCCGGATGCAAATACTCCATTATGCATTTATTCCCATCTGCTGACTCACACAGAACAACAAGCAACCTGTAAGCAATTTGCAAGGGGTGCCTACGCCATTCAGTGTTGCTTGTGCAAATGTAGATTTCTGCAACATTGAATGGAGTAGGGGCGCCTTGCAAATTGCTCAAAGGTTGCTTGTTGTTCTGTGTGGGTCAGCAGATGTGAATGAATGCATAATGGAGTATTTGCATCCGGAACAAGTTTTTGCAGCATTTTTTTGGACTGTGTGCCCTAGCGGTTTTGGATATTCACTTCTTTGCACAGTCCCCTCTCGTTTGGCTTTTTTTGCATTGGCAGAGAGAACAGCAGCAATGCTCCTATTTGTTCAGAGTGGTAGTGAGCAAAGGGGACAGATGGAGGCCCTCTGACCACAATGAAGATCCTGTGAATAAACAGAAGCTAGATGGCCTTCTGACAGCAATGAAGATCCTGTGCATTTAGGGGGAGGTAGAGCCCCGTGGCGCAGAGTGGCAAGGCTGCAGTACTGCAGTCCTAAGCTCTGCTCACAACCTGAGTTCGATCCCAGCAGAAGGTAGCCGCCTCGAGGTCGACTCAGCCTTCCATCCTTCTGAGGTCGGTAAAATGAGCACCCAGCTTGCTGGGGGGGAAGTGTAGACGACTGGGGAAGGCAATGGCAAGCCACCCCGTAAAAAGTCTGCCGTGAAAACATGAAAGCAACATCACCCCAGAGTCGGAAACGACTGGTGCTTGCACAGGGGACTACCTTTTTTTTTTTGTGAGTTTCCTGCATTGTGCAGGGGGTTGGACTAGATGACTCTGGAGGGCCCTTCCAACTCTATGATTCTGTGATTCAATGGAGGGGCCGTACAGTTGGAAGGGGGGTATGAAAGGAGGGGCCTGGGCCCCACTGTAGCTACTGGCCTGTTCTTGTAGCATGAGATTTCACGTAAGATGCACAGAAATGGTTTACTGCAGCCCCTTCTTCCTCTCTTCCCACCAGACAAACGCCAACGTGGGCGACCAGTCGCATAAAATGACCACCGAACGCTGCGTCCGACTCACGCTGGTCAGCATGGCCAACGATCTGAAGGAAGCCTGGGTCAGCGACCAGCCGTACCTGACGGTCTGTTACCTCTGGCAGTACGCCCCCACCTGGGCCTGGTGGATGCTGAACCGCATGGGAAAGAGGCGAATCCAGAATTTCAAGAGCGGAGTGGTACGTTCCGTTCCTGACCCAAAGATGCTGTGATAAACTCGGAGCCTTGCATCGGATAAAGCAATCTACAGCCTATATTGACGGCCAAAACTTATTGCCAGCGTTTGGCCTTGTGAATTCTCCGAGAAGCTTCCCGGATTCTGGAGACTAGTCGTGTGGGCAGGGGTGGCATTCTAGCAGGAGCTGTTTTGCATATTAGGCCACACAACCCTGACGTAGCCAATCTTCCCAAGAGCTTACAGGGCTCTCTTTTGTTAGCTCTTGGAGGATTGGCTGCATCGGGGAGGGGTGTGACCTAATATGCAAAGGAGCTCCTGCTAGAATTCCAGCCCTGCAGGTGGGCATGTAGATTATCAGAGCTTGTGCACAGGCTTCGGTGGGAACCTCCATGTTTAGAGGCAGTCAACCTCTGAATCCCAGAGCCAGGCGGCAACATCAGGAGAAGGCCTTGGCCTCTAAACAGAGAGCCAGTTTGGTGTAGTGGTTAAGTGTGCGGACTCTTATCTGGGAGAACCGGGTTTGATTCCCCGCTCCTCCACTTGCACCTGCTGGAATGGCCTTGGGTCAGCCATAGCTCTGGCAGAGGTTGTCCTTGAAAGGGCAGCTGCTGTGAGAGCCCTCTCAGCCCCATCCACCTCACAGAGTGTCTGTTGTGGAGGGAGAAGATATAGGAGACTGTAAGCCGCTCTATGTCTGATTCAGAGAGAAGGGCGGGGTATAAATCTGCAGTCTTCTTCTTCTCTATGCCCTGTTGTTGGCCCTCCAGAGGAACTGGTCAGCCACAGTGTGAGACAGGATGCTGGACTAGATGGAACACTGGTCCGATCCTGCAGGGCTCTTCTGATGTTCTTATGACGGCCTCGGCCTCTCTGCCCTGTTGTTGGTCCTCCAGAGGAACTGGTCAGCCACAGTGTGAGACAGGAGGCTGGACTAGATGGACCACTGGTCTGATCCATCAAGGCTCTTCTGATGTTCTAATGACGGCCTCGGCCTCTCTGCCCTGTTGTTGGCCCTCCAGAGGAACTGATTGGCCAGTGTGTGAGACAGGCTGGACTAGATGGACCACTGGTCTGATCCATCAAGGCTCTTCTGATGTTCTAATGACAGCCTCAGCCTCTCTGCCCTGTTGTTGGCCCTCCAGAGGAACTGGTCAGCCACAGTGTGAGACAAGATGCTGGACTAGATGGACCACTGCTCTGATCCAGCAGGGCTCTTCTTATGTTCTAGTCCAGAGTGCACTTACTCGAGTACATATAAGACCAGCTTCTAGCATGTATGTATCATTTCTTTCTATGTAGCTTCCAAACACTGAATAAAGAGGGTTGGAGGCCTACCCCCAACAAGCCAAAATTTAGTTTGCAGGAATCTTCCCTGCCCATCTAAAGTATTAGAATCATAGAATCACAGAGCTGGAAGGGGCCATACAGGCTATCTAGTTTAACTCTCTGCTCAAAGCAATAGTATTACTGAATACTACTAACTTGTAGTAGACGAACACATAGGCACTAGCTAAAAGGGTAGGGTATATACCGGGGTGGCTGAACTTCCTTAATGTAAGAGCCACCCACAATAAACGTCGGATGTTTGAGACCCACAAGATGGAAGGAATTAAAATAGATGGGGAAGGGGCAGGGAGGGTGAGGTGGAAAGAAAGCAACTTTAAATGCATCCACCAAGCGACTGGCTGGCTTAGCTTAGAGAAGTGATCAAGAGACAAATGCCTTCCCCTAGCCGACCGATGGTGTGGTGGGAGCTTTGAGAGCCATACGATATGTGTAAAAGAGCCACATGTGGCTCCCGAACTACATTTTGGCCATCCTCGATATATCCCTTGATGGCAACGTTCCCTCTAAGCTGAGGAGTCTTGTGAGCAAATATTCTATTTTCTGAGCTACTGGCATGAAAGTTGTGAGCTTCTGCATAAATTAGTGTGCTCCGGGGCCATCCTTCCTGAGCTAAGACGAAAATGTGCGAGTCGGAGGCTAAAATAATAATAATAATAAACTTTTATTTATATCCCGCCCTCCCCGCCAAGGCAGGCTCAGGGCGGCTAACGAGACATAAAAAACCTGTGAGCTAGCTCACACTCGCTCAGCTTAGGGAACGCTGCTTGATGGTGTAAGAAATTAGCTCAGAATTTTATGTTTTTGGTTCTTTTTGCAGGATGCAGATATTTCCTACTACAAAAAGACTTCTTGAGGCACGTACCTACTCCTTTGCGCCGTGACCAGCATCAGACAAGAGAAGCGACCGTCTTCCCCTGCGTCAATTTTTTTTTAAATTATGTAGCTTTACTTCTGGCTGCCATATAATCTGACAACTATCACACCTGTTTTAATGTATTTCCTTTGAATAAGTTTCTATATAGGATGTTTGATAAGGTCTTACGGATAGCCATGAATGATTCTTTTTTTGTTAATATTCCCGGGCTTCCACCGGTGCTGTCCTTCCGCTGAACAGAGACTGTCTCAACGTAGACCAGGACTGCCCAACACTGATGACCCTGACACAGGGTGGTGGCCCCAACCACAAAATGGCTGCCACAGGAGGCGGAGCCAACCACAAAATGGCTACCGCAGGAGGCGGGGCCAGCCACAAAAATGTCAGGGAGCGAGATTATGCATAACTCTTAAGAGCAACATTTCAGCATTTCAGACAGAAGCTCTGCTTAAACAAGACTCTTTTAGAATGAAAATAGTCTTTTAAACTACTTCATTCCTGTGGTGAAGATCCTTGTGGTGGGGTGGCGGCTACTGCCAAAGCAATCTTTTTAAAGATCTGCAAGGTCAGTCAGAAGCTGTGCTAGGCCAAATTCTCCCTGGCCCCCACTTTCTAAAACATGTGGGTGCCATAAATAGTGTCATCTGTCGCCACAGTCCTCATGGGCACCGTGTTGGGGTGTAGACTTTTCAAATCTTGTCCCCTTCCCAAGGCATTCTCTCAAGCAGCAAGGCCTTGGACTACACACAAGCTTTCTAATATTGCACCTTCTACCTCTGAAATATTGCAAGACTGATAGCTCGGGTCCTGAGGAACACCTCAGTTGTCTAGAGAAGGAAACCGTGCTCTCAAGATGCTTCAGGTGCTGAATTAGATTAGATGTCCTCCAGCATAACGGACATTTCCCTTCTGCCCTTCCTTGCCAACAGATCTACCAAAGGTATTTTGCAGATGTAAAAAAACTCTTCCTTCGTAATACAAAATAGAAAGCCAAAGGCAATAAAGCACAGTTCTTAAACAGAGTGCCAGTTTGGCGCAGTGGCGAAGTGTGCAGACTGAACCGGGTTCGATTCCCCACTCCTCCACTTGCAGCTGCTGGAATGGCCTTGGGTCAGCCGTAGCTCTCACAGAGGTTGTCCTTGGAAGGGCAGCTTCTGTCAGAGCTCTCTCAGCCCCACCTGACAGGGCGTTTGTTGTGGGGGAGGAAGATAAAGGAGCTTGCGAGCCACTCTGGGATTCAGAGTGAAGGGCAGGGTATAAATCCAATGTCTTCTTTAAAAATGAAGCATGCACAAACAGGGTCCATGATATGCCTCACAGGGAATCCTGGTTAAGATTTCAAGGTTCCTTTGTCCGTTTCTCTAGGAATGCTCTTTTTGGAATGGTTCTTGTACAAAAAAAAAACATCCTATGGAACTGCTCCTGATTATGGGATGTAGGACAACCATACTCAAGTATGCCTAGAACTGTGTGGGATTAGAGCAAACCGCACAGGAGCTTTTTACCAAAGCAGTAAATACCACATTTGTGGCACTCGGACTACAAGCTTTGTGAAGAGAACGAGAGATGGACGATTCACTTGTTTTCAGGTATTCCTTTTTATGCAAATAAACTTTAAACAAATCGTAACGTCTTCAGGCTGTTGTAATTCCAAAGTCAGAAAAATAAAACCTTACTCGACGAAGTATTTTGGTATTAATCCATATGGCTTTACAAATCTATAATACACTGTGTAACCTTGCCTTTCAATGCAAATCAGGTTCACGCAAAGAGCCAGTTTGGTGTAGTGGTTCAGTGCACGGACTCTCATCTGGGAGAAGTGGGTCTGATTGCCCTGCTTCTCCATACGCAGCTGCTGGTGTGACCTTGGATCAGCCACAAGTTCTCTCAGGGCTGTTCTCTCAAGAGCCGTGCTCTGAGCCCCGCCTACCTCACAGGATGTCTGTTGCAGGGAAGGGAAGAAAAAGGGGATTGTAAGCTGCTCTGAGACTCAACGGGTAGGGTATAAACAGGGTTTTTGTAGCAGGAACTCCTTTGCAGATTAGGCCACACACCCCTGATGTAGCCAATCCTCCAAGAGTTTACAGGGCTCTTCTTGCAGGGCCTACTGTAAGCTCCCAGAGGATTGGCTGCATCAGGGGGGTGTGGCCTAATAGGCAAAGGAGGTCCTGCTAGAATTCCTTACAGGGCTCTTCGTACAGGGCCTTCTGTAAGCTCCAGGAGGATTGGCTACATCAGGGGTCTGTGGCCTAATATGCAAAAGAGGTCCTGCTAGAATTTCTTACAGGGCTCTTTTTACAGGGCCTACTGGAAGCTCCAGGAGGATTGGCTACATCAGGGGTGTGTGGCCTAATATGCAAAGGAGGTCCTGCTAGAATTCCTTACAGGGCTCTTCGGACAGGGCCTACTGGAAGCTCCAGGAGGATTGGCTACATCAGGGGTGTGTGGCCTAATATGCAAAGGAGGTCCTGCTAGAATTTCTTACAGGGCTCTTTTTACAGGGCCTACCGTAAGCTCCAGGAGGATTGGCTACATCAGTGGTGTGTGGCCTAATGTGCAAAGGAGTTCTTGCTACAAAAAAAAGCCCTGGGTACAAATCCAATCTGTTACTCTAAAGAGCTTATTGTGTATGTTAAAGACTTCACCAAATCTCAATTGTGATTAGTACAGGATCAGGCAAAGACTTCTGGGTACTGAACAAGGGATGTCTCCCCACCAGGGCTTTTTTTGTAGCAGGAACTCCTTTGCATATTTGGCCACACACCCCTGATCCTCCAAGAGCTTACAGGGCTAGGGCCTACTGGAAGCTCCAGGAGGATTGGCTACATCAGGGGGGCATGGCGTAATATGCAAAGGAGGTCCTGCTAGAATTTCTTACAGGGCTCTTCGTACAGGGCCTACTGGAAGCTCCAGGAGGATTGGCTACATCAGGGGTGGGTGTGGCCTAATATGCAAAGGAGGTCCTGCTAGAATTCCTTACAGGGCTCTCAGTACAGGGCCTACTGGAAGCTCCAGGAGGATTGGCTACATCAGGGGTGTGTGGCCTAATATGCAAAGGAGCTCCTGCTAGAATTCCTTACAGGGCTCTTACAGGGCCTACTGGAAGCTCCAGGAGGATTGGCTGCATCAGGGGTGGGTGTGGCCTAATATGCAAAGGAGGTCCTGATAGAATTCCTTACAGGGCTCTCAGTACAGGGCCTACTGGAAGCTCCAGGAGGATTGGCTACATCAGGGGTGTGTGGCCTAATATGCAAAGGAGCTCCTGCTACAAAAAAAGCCCTGCCCGCCACCCTTCCCTAAAAGAAAAGTATTGATCCAGGGGGCATCACCTCTTTGCAAAAGAAACAGTTTGGTATAGTGGTTAAGTGCACAGACTCTTATCTGGGAGAACCAGGTTTGATTCCCCACTCCTCCACTTGCACCTGCTGGAACGGCTTTGGGTCAGCCAGAGCTCTTGCAGAGCTGTCCTTGGAAGGGCAGCTTCTGGGAGAGCTTTCTCAGCCCCACCTACCTCACAGGGTGTTTGTTGTGGGGGAGGAAGACAAAAGAGATTGTGAGCCGCTCTGAGGCTCTTGAGAGTGGAGGGCAGAATATAAATCCAATGTGGTCTTCAAAGAATGTTTCCTTGCTCTTTCATAAGAACCTAAGAGAAGCCTTGTTGGATCAGGCCAATAGCCCATCCAGTCCAACATTCTGTGTCACACAGTGGCCAATATATATATATACACAGGGCCTGTGTCTGGGATAGTCCGTCTCCCCCCCCCCCCACACACACACACACAACGCTGCTGCAAAGCAAATAGTGAAGTAAACTGTGAGAGACATGTTCCTTGGCCCCCGCCTATTCAGGCCCAGGAATGTTAACAGTCTTACCTCAGAGACAGCCAACTCTTCTCTATGTCCTCTCTGTTAACCAGCCTAAAGGGCTGCAGAGCTACTGTGGCCTCACAAAAGGCCTACCAGTACACACAGCCTCCAAAGGCTACACAAATAGCTAGGGAGGCAAGGCCTCGCTTATTTCCCCTGGAAAGTGCTAGCCAGAGGCTGTTGCTAGGCAACCCAGGCTGCTTTGCTCAGTAAAGGGTGAGGCCAGTATATACACACACACACACACACTGTGGCTAATAGCCTCAATAGTCTCAAAAGAGACCAGGGGGTTTTTAGAACACAGGTGCCGGGGTGGGTCCTAGAGCAAAGGCACGTGGAGAGGTGCGGAGGAATAAACCGGGGAGCCGTGTGGCGGATCTGCTGCTTGCACGCTCAGGTTCCTCAGAAGGAAGAGATGCGCTTGCACGCTGAAGCGTTCCTCGTCGTCGTTGGTGGCGTAGAGCATCTCCCAGCTGAGGTTGGCCCACTGGCCTCGGACAGCTTCACCGCGGAGTTTCCCCACCGGCAGCGGAAATTCCTGAAGGGTCAGTGTGCGGCTGGTGCAGACGCCCTTCGAGACAAGGGTGCAGACAGAGAGAAAGAGCCACACGTGAAAGTCGTCCTTTCTCTTACTATTTACTTACTTTTGATTCGTATCCCGCCCATTCCAAACGGATTCAGGGCGGCTAACGATCATAAAAAAACCCCCAACATCTCAATTTTCAGGTATAAAACAATAAGACATAAACCAATTTACAATTTAAAACAAAGTATTGGTGCTATACAGAATGGTAAAGCATAGGCAGCTGTTTATCTGTTGGTGGTCCTTCTGGTGGAATTGCCCTGCAGCGTAAAAGCGGCAGCCTTCTTCCCTAGTTGTTAAAGGCCTGTTTAAAAAGTTCAGTTTTACAAGCTCTGCGGAACTGGGAGAGATCCCGCAGGGCTCTTATGGCCTCAGGGACAGCATTCCACAGCATTGGTGCTGCCACTGAGAAGGCCCTGGCCCATGCAGAGCCCAGCCTGGCCTCCCTTGGTCCGGGGATGGACAATAGATTTTGAGTTCCCAAACACAGTGCTCTCTGGGGAACATATGGGGAAAGGCGGTCCATTAGATAGACAGGTTCTTGGCCATATAGGGCTTTAAAGGTCAATAACAGTACTTTGAAATGGATTCAGTACACAATAGGCAGCCAGTGCAGCTCTTTCAACACTGGTTGAAGGTGCTCCCATCGAGGGAGCCCCATTAACAACCGCGCTGCAGCGTTCTGCACTAGCTGCAGTCTCCGAGTCAGAGTCAAGGGCAGCCCCTTCCACTCCTATATCCGCTCCCTTTTCTCATCACTCCCTTTACTAAACTTAGCTCTGACCTGGAAGGCCTAGGATAGCCTGGTTTCATCAGATCTTGGAAGCTAAGCAGGGTCAGCCCTCGTTAGTATTTGGATGGGAGACCACCGGGGTCATTGAGCAGCAAAAGAGTTGCCGGAGCTCATTAGCACGGCTCATTTGCATACGCCACACACCCCTGCACTAAATTGTATCAGCTCAGCATCTACCTTAAAATGCTTCCTGAATTATCATTGTCATACGAAAACCTTACTCCCATCATACTTTTAAACCTTACTCCCATCATACTTTTAAAATTACTTTCTCCTGTGTGGCTACAGTGGCAGGATGCATTTTCCATCTGTCTGCTTTGTATGTTTTGGTTATTTTCTCCATTTTTTGTGGGGGGGAAATATTAGGAAGTTTGTCAAATATTGGAGTTCAGCAACATTCTCACCAGGGTGGGGGGTGGGGTTGGACAATGGAGCCCAAAAGCAAGTATTTCAGGGAAGGAAGGGTAAGAAAGACCACAATAAAATTTAGAGGTTCCGAAGCTCCGCTCCTGTGAAGTCCTGCCCAAAGCGAGGCCTGGAGACCACTAAAAAAGTCCAAAGCTGCTATGGGACACTTCTGAAATGTCTCTCACTTTGAAAATCCTAAGGCAGAGGTGTCAAACATGCAATTCAGGGGCCGAATCAGGCCCCTAGAGGGCTCCTATCAGGCCCCTGAGCGACTGGCTGTCATCTGCTTCCTTCTCCCTCTCTCTTGCTTCCTTCTGCATCGCAGCTTGCTTTGCAAGGCTTGCTCAACTGCTCAGGAGCAAGATCTCTATTTTCTCCATTGGCTGAGGCTCCTCCCTTGGGGAGGAAGGGGGAAGGAATAGCTTGCTTTGTCAGGTTGTCTCAGTCGCACAGCAGAGCTACTGAGCCAAGCCTCTCTTCCTTTTATTGGTTGAGGCTCCTCTCCACCCCCCCTCCTAGTCCCCTGGGGAAGGAAGGAAAGAGCCAGAGCTTCCTTTGCCCAGTTCCCTTGATCCAATGGGAGAAATACAAAGAAAGCATCTTTAAAACCAATTAGCGCTGATGTTTTAAGCATGTTTTGGGTTTAAATATGTGTGTGTTTGTCTGTGTCCTTTATAAAATTTATATCTTTGCTAGGGGGAAGTGTTTGTGAGTTTCCTGCATTGTGCAGGGGGTTGGACTAGATGACCCTAGAGGTCCCTTCCAACTCTATGATTCCACCAAATTTTAAATAGGTACACACATGGCCAGCCCTGACATAGCTCAGCCCAACCCGACATGGCCTGGCTCAACAAGGTTGGGGAGGGACGGTGGCTCAGTGGTAGAGCATCTGCTTGGTAAGCAGAAGGTCCCAGGTTCAATCCCTGGCATCTCCAAAAAGGGTCCAGGCAAGTAGGCGTGAAAATCCTCAGCTTGAGACCCTGGAGAGCCAGTTTGGTGTAGTGGTTAAATGTGCGGACTCTTATCTGGGAGAACCGGGTTTGATTCCTCACTCCTCCACTTGCACCTGCTAGCATGGCCTTGGGTCAGCCATAGCTCTGGCAGAGGTTGTCCTTGAAAGGGCAGCTGCTGTGAGAGCCCTCTCCAGCCCCACCCACCTCACAGGGTGTTTGTTGTGGGGGAGGAAGGGAAAGGAGATTGTGAGCCGCTCTGAGACTCTTCGGAGTGGAGGGCGGGATATAAATCCAATATCTTCATCTATCTCACAGGGTGTCTGTTGTGGGGGAGGAAGGAAAGGAGATTGTGAGCCGCTCTGAGACTCTTCGGAGTGGAGGGCGGGATATAAATCCAATATCTTCATCTACCTCACAGGGTGTCTGTTGTGGGGGAGGAAGGTAAAGGAGATTGTGAGCCGCTCTGAGACTCTTCGGAGTGGAGGGCGGGATATAAATCCAATTTCTTCATCTACCTCACAGGGTGTCTGTTGTGGGGGAGGAAGGGAAAGGAGATTGTGAGCCGCTCTGAGACTCTTCGGAGTGGAGGGCGGGATATAAATCCAATTTCTTCATCTACCTCACAGGGTGTCTGTTGTGGGGGAGGAAGGAAAGGAGATTGTGAGCCGCTCTGAGACTCTTCGGAGTGGAGGGCGGGATATAAATCCAATATCTTCATCTACCTCACAGGGTGTCTGTTGTGGGGGAGGAAGGTAAAGGAGATTGTGAGCCGCTCTGAGACTCTGTCCTTGAAAGGGCAGCTGCTGTGAGAACCCTCTCTAGCCCCACCCACCTCACAGGGTGTCTGTTGTGGGGGAGGAAGGGAAAGGAGATTGTAGGCCGCTCTGAGACGCTGTCCTTGAAAGGGCAGCTGCTGTGAGAACCCTCTCTAGCCCCACCCACCTCACAGGGTGTCTGTTGTGGGGGGGGGAAGGGAAAGGAGATTGTGAGCCGTTCTGAGTGGAGGGTGGGATATAAATCCAGTATCTTCATCTACCTCACAGGGTGTCTGTTGTGGGGGAGGATGGGAAAGGAGATTGTGAGCCGTTCTGAGACTCTTCGGAGTGGAGGGCGGGATATAAATCCAATATCTTAATCTACCTCACAGGGTGTCTGTTGTGGGGGGGGGAGGTAAAGGAGATTGTGAGCCGCTCTGAGACTTTTCAGAGTGGAGGGCGGGATATAAATCCAATATCATCTTCTTCTTCTTCTGGAGAGCCGCTGCCAGTCTGAGAAGACAATACTGATTTTGATGGACCCAGGGTCTGATTCAGTATAAGGCAGCTTCATATGTTCATAAGGTCTCATTTATGTCAGATCCGGCCCTCCCAACAAATGAGTTCGACATCCCTGCCCTAAGGGATCACCATTAAGTCAGCTGTGACAGGACAGCACTTCTCACTACCACATCGAGATTTAAAGAATCACCGGGCCTTGTGCTGCGGCTTGATGCCTCTCTGCCCCATCAGGTTTCTCAGTACACTTTCTACCATCACACAACTAGCTATCTGATGAAGTGGGCCATGGCTCATGGAAGGTCCTGTTGAAATGAACGGTAGATCCAGGCGAGCAGCCGTGTTGGTCTGAAGAAGCAGAACGAAGTTCGAGCCTGGTGGCCGCTTGAAGTCCAATGCACTTTAATTCTAGGCCAGGGGTGGCCAAACTGGGGCTCTTTCACACATATTGTGTGGCCCTCAACACCCCATCAGCCAGCTTGGAGAAGGCATTTAAAGTCTCTTAAAAACACTTCTCCGAGTCAAGCCATAATGCAAGGGTGGCCAACGGCAGCTCGCCAGATGTTTTTTGCCTACAACTTCCATCAGCCCCAGCCATTGGCCATGCTGGCTGGGGCTGATGGGAGTTGTAGGCAAAAAAAAACATCCGGAGAGCTATTGTTGGCCACCCCTGCCATAATGCATTTAAAGTGGCTTTCTTTCCACGTCTTCCTTCCCATCTATTTGCCTTCCTTCCTTCAAACATCTGACATTCATGTCTTGTGGCTCTCGAACATCTAGTGTTTATTCTATGTGGCTCTTACATTAAGCAAGTTTGGCCACCCGTGTGCTTCAAGCTCATACTTTGAAGAGAACTTTGTTGGTCTTAAAGGTGCCAATGGACTCCAACTTTGAAACGAATGGCATTACTCTTTAAGCTGCCAGTGCATTTTTGTTTGTTTTTTGCACCCATTATCTTAGCACTGTGTCACTTGTAGCAGCTCTTAGATTTAATACAATCAGTGGAATGTGCGGTCAGGATAGTATAAAATTGTTAAAAATTAACAATGCAATGGCAGTGAATGCATGAAGCTGCCTTGTACTGAATGAGGTCCATGGTCCATTAAAGTCAGTATCGTCTACTGGCTTTCCAAGGTCTCAGACAGAAGTCTTTTGCGTCACTTACCACCTGATCCTTTGAACTGGAGATGCCAGAGATTGAATCCGAGGTCTTCTAGAGGCCAAGCTCTAGCACTAAGCCACAACCACACACCCCAGTGGAGGTTTTGTTTCCTGTGCAAGTTTTCGGGACCGCTTATCCCATATGAACACCCCCACCCCGGGCTCTGAGGTCTGCTGCTCAACATCTTCTCATAGCCCCTAGTCCTAAGGATACAGCTGGCTTCAACAAGAGCCAGGGCCTTTTCAGTCTGGGCCCCTACCTGCAGGAATGAGCTCCCACTGGAGATCCAGACCTTATCAAGGACCTGTAAGACAGAGCTCTACCACCAGGCTTTTAATTAATCCGGCGGGCGTCCTCTGAAAATCGTCACTTCCCCCAGCATTTCACCATTATGGTGTTCTGTTATGGTGTTAGCCATCAGCCACATGCTGTTTACTGCCTATGTCTGTAAGACTGTTTCTGTTTTTATGGTATTGTTTTTTGACTCTGTTGTTTTATTGCTGTGAGCCGCCCTGAGCCCGCTTGCAGGATAGGGTGGGGTATAAATCTAAAAATTAAATTAAATTAAATCATTCCTCCGCGGAAGAAAACTCTTCATGGCAGAATTCTTTCAACGTGCATCTGCCCCTCTTATTCCTTCTGTCTTTGCGTAAGTCCTTCCCCTGCAGAAATATAACCTGTGCAAAGGTAGATAGGACAGAATCCCTAGTGTAAGGATTTGTGCACGATTTATTTCGAATGTATTCTGACTCTTTGGAGTCCGGCTTGAGGCGGCTGACAATGAAAAAACATAAGCTGTTGAAAACTGCCTAAAAAACAGAAGCCGGCCACTAAAAGCAGATGAGATAAAACCCCCAACTAAAAGCCTGCGTAGAAATGATGCGTTTTAAAGGGAGTGAAGTAGGTGGCAGGTGAGCCTCAAGCAGGAGAGGGTGTTCCAAAGGTGAGGTGCCACCACAAGAAAGGCCATGCCTCTATGTGGAAGGAAATCTGTCTTAACCTGACTTCAGAGATGATAGTGTCCATATTGATAGTGCTGCAGTGTCCTTTAAGATCAATAAAGTCATACCTTGAATAAAACTTAGTTGGACTTAAAGGTGCCACTGGACTTTAACATTGTTGGAATAAAAAGAGAGAAAGATTGTTGGATTTTGGCTTTGTATTGTGCATCTGCTGTTGTGATTTCAAGTCTCCATTAAGGCTGGATGAAGAGGTCAGGCAGGCAAAAAAAGAATATACTGTGTTGAGTAAATAACACAATAGGGGGTATACTAGGAAGAACTGGTTTGAAGCAAGCTGTAATCCAGTTCCTGAGAAAGCAGAAAGTCTGTCAGGAATGGAAAAAAATACTTTTAAAAATTCAAGTTGCGCATGTTTATCCAGGGGACTACAAATGCCCTTGGGAGATAACCTCTGTACCAGCCCTAAGATTCTGCCTTTGGTGTCTCCTATGAATATACAATATAGAATTCAACAGCTTTGGAAATTACCTTTTTTGTGTGTCTTTCTTTCACATCTACTGGAGACTAAGTCCTATGAAGAAAGGTTAAAGGAGCTGGCCATGTTTAGCCTGGAGAGGAGGTGGCTGAGAGGTGATATAATCACCTTCTTCAAGTATCTGAAGGGCTGTCCTATAGAGGATAGCGTGGAATTGTTTTCTGTGGCCCCAGAAAGTCGGACCAGAACCAATGGGGTGAAATTAAATCAAAAGAGTTTCCGGCTCAACATTAGGAAGAACTTTCTGAACCATTAGAGCGGTTCCTCAGTGGAACAGGCTTCCTCCTAGGGAGGTGGTGGGCTCTCCTTCCTTGGAGGTTTTTAAACAGAGGCTAGATGGCCCTCTGACAGCAATGAAGATCCTGTGAATTTAGGGGGAGGTATCTGTGAGTTTCCTGCATTGTGCAGGGGGTTGGACTAGATGACTCTGGAGTCCCACCCTCCACTCCAAATCTCAGAGTGGCTCACAATCTCCTTTATCTTCCTCCCCGACGACAAACACCCTGTGAGGTGGGTGGGGCTGGAGAGGGCTCTCACAACAGCTGCCCTTTCAAGGACAACTCCTATGAGAGCTATGGCTGACCCAAGGCCATTCCAGCAGCTGCAAGTGGAGGAATGGGGAATCAAACCCGGTTCTCCCAGATAAGAGTCCGCGCGCTTTAACCACTACACCAAACTGGCTGCTTTCCCGCCAGCTTACCTTCTCGGCGTCAAACCCCAAGGAAAACAGAAACGGTTTTTCTCGGAGAACGGCCTGCTGCCACTCCTTTTCAGACGCCACCCCGATAAACCAGTCGCTTTCGTATCCCTCCAGGCAGCTCAGCAGCTCCTCAAAGTTTTCAAACGGGCCCAGGCTGGCTTGATCCACCATTAGCTTCACTGTGTATCTGAAAGGAGAGAACACAATGTACCATGAAGACGAGTGGGGTTTTATACTCTGCTTTTCTTTACCTTAAAGAAAACTCAGTGGCTTACAATCGCCTCCCCTTCCTCTCCCTGGGACACCCTGTGAGGCAGGTGGGGCTGAGAGAGTTCAGAGAGAACTGTGACTGGTCCAAGGTCGCCCATCAGAAGACCCAGCTTGGTTGTAGTGGTTAAGTGCGCGGACTCTTATATGGGAGAGCCAGGTTTGATTCCCCACTCCTCCACTTGCACCTGCTAGCATGGCCTTGGGTCAGCCATAGCTCTGGCAGAGGTTGTCCTTGAAAGGGCAGCTGCTGTGAGAGCCCTCTCCAGTCCCACCCACCTCACAGGGTGTCTGTTGTGGGGGAGGAAGGTAAAGGAGATTGTGAGCCGCTCTGAGACTCTTTGGAGTGGAGGGCGGGATATAAATCCAATATCTTCTTCTTCATCTAGGTTTGATTCTCCTCCACCTTCACCTGCTGGAAGGGCCTTGGGTCAGCCATAGCTCTGGCAGTGGTTGTCCTTGAAAGGGCAGCTTCTGGGAGAGCCCTCTCAGCCCCACCTGCCTCACAGGGTGTCTGTTGTGGGGGAGGAAGGGAAAGGAGATTGTGAGCCGCTCTGATACTCTGAGTGGAGGACGGGATATAAATCTAATGTCGTCTTCTTCTTCAGGAGTGAGGGATCAAACCTGGTTTTCCAGATTAAAGCCTACCGCTCTTAACCACTACGCCACGCTGGCTCTCCCCACAACAGGCACCTTGTAAGGTAGCGTGGTTGAGGGAGTTCTGAGAGACCCAGCCAAAGGTCACCCAGCAAACGTCCCGTGCAGGAAGAGCAGGGGATCAAACCCAGTTCTCCAGATGAGAGGCTGCCGCTTTAACCATGGCACCGTGCTGGCTTTCCCCACAACAGGCACCCTGGGAGGTAGGTGGGGCTGAGAGAGTTCAGAGAGAACCGTGACTGGCTCAAAGTCACCCAACAGGCTTCCTATGGGGAAGAATTAGTTCTCAAGATTAGAGTCCACTGCTCTTAACCATTACTCCATGCTGGCTCTCACAGTGATTTCCGATAGCTTCCTGCCATATATCTTTTATTTTTTACTTCATTTATACCCTTGTCTTTCTCCCGGGGTGGGGGGAGGAGGAGAGAAAGGGACCCAAAGCGGCTCACATCGTTCTCCTCTCCTCCTTATAATCCTCACAACAGCCCAGTGAGGTAGGTGAGGCTGAGAACTTGTGACTGCCCCAAGGTCACCCTGTGAGCGTCCACAGCAGAGTGGGGATTCAAACCTGGGTCTCCGTGCGGCCTGCGCGACTCCATCTTTGTCACACGCTGGTGCTTAATGCCCCGAGTCTTGTGGGAGGCTGGTGTTTAGATAACTTTCCTTTCTCTCATGCTTGTTAGCAGCCCTTATCCTCAAAGGCCTGGGTTGTTTGTTCTCACAGTTGGTTGCTAAGTTACACATGGCCCGGCTTGTACTAGAGCTTGGGACAGCTCAATTCAGGGGTGTCAAATGTGTGACCCGAGGGTCAGATCAGGCCCCCCCAAGCGATCGGCTGTCATCGGCTTCTTTCTGCATCACAGCTTGCTCAGCCAGGCTTGCTCAATTTCTCCATCGTCTGACCAGCACATTAAGCAACTTGTGTACAAAAGCTCGCAACGTCAATACATCAAAAGTAGGTTTGCAGTTTAACAGACGCACACGCCTGAACGGCATACTCAAGATTGCTACAGCGCGGACCTTGCCTCCAGATTTTGATGCAATCATTCAGAGCAAGAGGCGTCAGTTATTAGAAACAGTTAAATAAACAGGATATTGCAAAAGAGTGCTAATCTTTTAAGCATGTGAATTCCCTGCATTGTGCAGGGGGTTGGACTAGATGACCCGGGAGGTCCCTTCCAACTCTGTGATTCTGTTTTATTTTTAAAATTGTCCTTAAAAAATCTTTATAAAGGATACAGACAAACACAATTAAAGTTTATATCTCCTGGCAGTACATTTTATGACACACACGGCCTGGCCCAACAAGATCTCATTTATGCCAGATCCGGCCCTATAACAAATGAGTTTGACGCCCCTGGCTTAATTAATCATTTAACTGGTAGCCAGCACAGTATAAGGTCCCTAATTTTAGTTGTGCCCTTATTTAGAGCCAGTTTGGTGTGGTGGTTAAGTGTGTGGACTCTTATCTGGGAGAACCGGGTTTGATTCCCCACTCCTCCACTTGCACCTGCTGGAATGGCCTTGGGTCAGCCATAGCTCTGGCAGAGGTTGTCCTTGAAAGGGCAGCTGCTGTGAGAGCCCTCTCCAGCCCCACCCACCTCACAGGGTGTCTGTTGTGGGGGAGGAAGGTAAAGGAGATTGTGAGCCGCTCTGAGACTCTTCGGAGTGGAGGGCGGGGTATAAATCCAATATCTTCTTCTTCTTCTTCTTCTTCTTCTTCTTCTTATTTATTTATTTAGAATCATAGAGTTGGAAGGGACCTCCAGGGTCATCTAGTCCAACCCCCTGCACAATGCAGGAATCTTACAAATACCTTCCCCTATAGTCACAGGATCCTCACTGCTATCAGATACCCATCTAGCCTTTCTTTAAAAACCTCCAAGGAAGGAGAGCCCACCACCTCCCGAGGAAGCCTGTTCCACTGAGGAACCGCTCTAAACTCTCAAATACCTCCCCGTAAATTCACAGGATCCTTATTGCTGTCAGATGGCCATCTAGCCTGTTTAAAAACCTCCAAGGAAGGAGAGCCCACCACCTCCCGAGGAAGCCTGTTCCACTGACGAACTGCTCTAACGGTCAGGAAGTTCTTCCTAATGTTGAGACGGAAACTCTTTTGATTTAATTTCAACCCACTGGTTCTGGTCCTACCTTCTGGGGCCACAGAAAACAATTCCACACCCTCCTCTAGATGACAGCCCTTCAAGTATTTGAAGATGGTGATCATATCACCTCTCAGCCGCCTCCTCTCCAGGCTAAACATGTCCATATTTACTATATTCTATTCCGCTCATTCCCCATACGGCTCAGGGTGGAGCAAAACGTATAGCAAAACAATAAAATACAATAAAAACATTTTATGAACACACAACTCAACGGCACTCAGAAAATTTCCATACCATCACGATATTGCCCAGTCTAGCCATCTCACATCATATCCCATAAAGATGGCAGCTATTATTCCATTTTACAGCACAGATGACAATGCCAACCGGGAAGGCCAAAAAGATCAAGAAACAGACACCCACAGCCTCAACTAAAAGCCTGGCGGGAGAGCTCCGTTTTACAGGCCCTAAGGAATCTTGGATTCTGGCAAGCTTCTCTGTGTGCGTATCCGCCCGAAGCCCAGTGGATGGAAGCTTAGTCTGCACTTTCTGTAAGCTCTGATGCTTTCTAAAAATCTCCTTGTAAGTGAATCTGGATCTCGTGTACCATTTCCTTGGAATGTCTGTGAACCTTAAAGCTCCTAGTCTGCGCCCATCACAGCCTCCCAGACACTCTAACCCTGACGCCAAAGGATCCTGTGTATATCTGAAACTGGATACCCAATGCTCATCTTCCCTGTCACAACCACGACATTGGATTTATATTCCGCCCTCCACCATGAATCTCAGTCTCAGAGTGACTCACAATCTCCTTTATCTTCCTCCCCTACAACAGACACTCTGTGAGGTGGGTGGGGCCAAGAGGGCTCTCACAGAAGCTGCCCTTTCAAGGACAACTCGTATGAGAGCTATGGCTGAGCCAAGGTCATTCCAGCAGCTGCAAGTGGAGGAGTGGGGAATCAAATCTGGTTCTCCCAGATAAGAGTCAGCTGCAAGTGGAGGAGTGGGGAATCAAACCTGGTTCTCCCAGATAAGAGACAGCTGCAAGTGAAGGAGTGGGGAATCAAACCTGGTTCTCCCAGATAAGAGACAGCTGCAAGTGGAGGAGTGGGGAATCAAACCTGGTTCTCCCAGATAAGAGTCAGCTGCAAGTGGAGGAGTGGGGAATCAAACCTGGTTCTCCCAGATAAGAGACAGCTGCAAATGGAGGAGTGGGGAATCAAACCCGGTTCTCCCAGATAAGAGTCCGCGCAGTTAAACACTACACCAAACTGGCTCTCAGTTCTGCTGGAGCAACAGACTGAACATAAGAACATAAGAGAAGCCATGTTGGATCAGGCCAATGGCCCATCCAGTCCAACACTCTGTGTCACACATATGAACATAAGAGAAGCCATGTTGGATCAGGCCAATGGCCCATCCAGTCCAACACTCTGTGTCACACATAAGAACATAAGAGAAGCCATGTTGGATCAGGCCAATGGCCCATCCAATCCAACACTCTGTGTCACACTTAAGAACATAAAAGAAGCCATGTTGGATCAGGCCCATGGCCCATCCAGTCCAACACTCTGTGTCACACATAAGAACATAAGAGAAACCATATTGGATCAGGCCAATGGCCCATCCAGTCCAACACTCCATCACAAAGTGGCCAAAAACCAGGTCCGATCAGGTGGTTCATCAGAGGGGCCAGGACACTAGAAGTCCTCCCACTGTTGCCTCCCACCCCAGCGACAAGAATACAGAGCATCACTGCTCAGTTGCAACTATATTCCGTGGCTAATAGCCACTGATGGACCTCTGCTGCATATGCTTATCCAATCCCCCTCTTGAAGCTGTCTGTGCATGTAGCTGCCACCACCTCCTGTGGCAGTGAATTCCATGTGTCAATCCCTCTTTGGGTTTTTAACACACGGGATTCACCGCCACAGGAGGTGGCGGCAGCTACAAGCACAGACCCGGAAGCTCCGCCTGTAACCACCGGACTATTTCAATTGAGGCAGTTACCTGAATGCTCTCAACGCCAGCCGAAACAACTCCTGCTTTCCTTCCAGCCAACGCATGCAAGTCGACCAGGGGATGTCTCCGTTGTACGTTCGGACGATTTGACCAGGAGACGGGAGGCTCTGCTCTGCTCCAAACATACCGATCCAACAGGGTAAGACTGCCTGGAGGTACACTTCCCGCAAAGCAGGGTCTTTCATAAAATCTCCAAGCAAACCAAAATGACCGTCTTTCGGGCGAGAGAAATACGGCCGGCGAAGAACAAAGCAGAACCAGTCTTCTGGGAACATCTGCCCCATTTCCTTCCACTCAGCTTCCAGGTAAGGCGCCGTTCTCCACTGACTGGGAACGGCCAACAGCTCAGAAGAGCGGCTACTAAACGTAACAGGGGGCGGCCCAGGGAGAGGCCTTGATACTTGCCGCTTTCCAGCGCTCAACGTAGGCAAAGCTGGAAGCATCGATGTGTAAAGTCTATCTTCTAGTTCATCTTCTATTTCTACCGATCCCGGTAGAGAAGAGAAGAGTCTTGGCAAACTTCCTTTTGCTCCCGAGGTTCTCCTGCCGGGTTCGAGATCGAAAAGGTGTCTATTGTCGGTCCAGTCGTCTATCGACTCCATGCTGAGACTATCGGACCTGGACAACTGGATGCTCGTTCTTTTTCCGGCCTTGCTCAAAACTTTGGATGGCGTCGACGGGGGAGAGTCTCGCTTCTGGGCTTTGCCGGGCGACTCTGCCCTTTTTAACTTCGTATAGCAATGTTGGACCATCAGCCACAAGAGGACTTTGATGAAATCGTCTTTCATCTGCTGGCGGTTCTCCGGCAAGTCGATGATCCCAGACAAGACGTTCCTGGCATCTGAATAGAGTTTCGTGGGCAGAACCGTGCGTGGCGTTAAGAGGTTCCCAAAATGACAGTTGAGGGAAGACCTCCGAGGGTGGTCCTTGCATTCAAAAGCCGTTTCGAAAATGTCATCGATTCGACGAACTTCGGCGGTATGGCAAGAGGTCTCCTCCAGTTCTAACCCCTGAAGAACAAACAACAGAAAGATATTTTCGCAGATACGTTGGGCTGTGCTGACTCAGGCAAAGTCCACAAACTTTTAAATGACACTTGTTCTGAGGTAAATTTAACGGTGGCTAGATTTCTTCAACAGGCCATGGCAATACGACAGAGAATGGTTCTGGAATGACCACATTTTATTTGTTTTAATTATTTAATTTGGCTAAACTTGACTCATATATATTTTACTTATTTTATGTATATTAGCTCCCTACGTACTCTATTATCTAGGATTTTACATTATTTATATTGCTATTTTACTGCTAAATCTGTTTTATGCCAATAAAGGCTTGCTGCTGAGGTAATACGAAGACATTCAAGTCCCCAAGTTTTGTACGAGCAGACAACAATACAATGGCTTGGTTCTGATGATCCTCAAAACCATGATTTAGACCAGGGTTTCCCAGCCTTTGCGATCCTGCAAGCCCTTTGGAATTATGGCGCAGGACGGTGGGCACAGTCATAACAATGGCTACCGCAGGAGGTGGAGCCAGCCGCAATATTCCTCCTGCAGCTTTCTTTGAGTCACAGAGTGAAGATTTTTGCCTACTGTGGCAGCTGCTGCCAACGCAATGTTTAAAAAAATCTACACAGCCAAATTTCCAATGGGCAATCAGAAGTCTTGACGGAAAAAGCCCCACCGGTCCCTGCCCACTTTTTAAAAAGCACCTGGTGGACACCATATTGGGGAACCCATGTTTTAGAGTGTTTGCCATTATGTCTAGGATCGGCAAGTTGCTTCACAGTAACTGCTACAAGCCCTGGTTTGTGACTTTGGCATAGTGGTTAAGTGTGTGGACTCTTATCTGGGAGAACTGGGTTTGATTCCTCACTCCTCCACTTGCAGCTGCTGGAATGGCCTTGGGTCAGCCAGAACTCTGGCAGAGGTTGTCCTTGAAAGGGCAGTCGCTGTGAGAGCCCTCTCAACCCCACCCACCTCACAGGGTGTCTGTTGTGGGGGAGGAAGGGAAAGGAGATTGTAGGCCGCTCTGAGACTCTGTCCTTGAAAGGGCAGCTACTGGGAGAGCCCTCTCCAGCCCCACCCACCGCACAGGGTGTCTGTTGTGGGGGAGGAAGGGAAAGCAGATTGTAGGCCGCTCTGAGACTCTGTCCTTGAAAGGGCAGCTACTGGGAGAGCCCTCTCCAGCCCCACCCACCGCACAGGGTGTCTGTTGTGGGGGAGGAAGGGAAAGCAGATTGTAGGCCGCTCTGAGACTCTGTCCTTGAAAGGGCAGCTACTGGGAGAGCCCTCTCCAGCCCCACCCACCTCACAGGGTGTCTGTTGTGGCGGAGGAAGGGAAAGGAGATTGCAGGCCGCTCTGAAACTCTGTCCTTGAAAGGGCAGTTTCTGGGAGAGCCCTCTCAGCCCCACCCACCTCACAGGGAAAGGAAATTGTGAGCTGCTCTGAGACAATCTCCTTTATCTTCCTTCCCCGCAACAGACACCCTGTGAGGTGGTTGGGGCTGAGGGGGCTCTCCCAGCAGCTGCCCTTTCAAGGACAGAGTCTCATAGCGGCCTACAATCTCCCATATCTTCTCCCCCCACAACAGACACCCTGTGAGGTGGGTGGGGCTGAGAGAGCTCTTGCAGCAGCTCCCCTTTCAAGGACAACTCCTGTGATAGCTATGGCTAACCCAAGACCATTCCAGCAGCTGCAAGTGGGGGAGTGTGGAATCAACCTAAGTTCTCCCAGATTAAGAGTCTGCACACTTAACCACTACACCAAACAGGCTCTTAACCATTCTTTTAGCCATTAATATGGCTGAGAGAAAGGTGGGGTATAAATCTACAGTCTTCTTCTTCCTCTGACGTGGGGTTTACTAACCATTGCTAGCCCAGTCTTATCAGGGCTTGGAAGCTAAACTGGGTTGGCCCTGGTCAGAATTTGGATGGGAGACCACCAAAGAAGCCCAGGGTCGCTATGCAGAGACAGGCAACAGCAGACTTCCTCTGAACATCTCTTGCTTCAAGGTTGCCACGTCAGCTGCAACTAAATGGCACTTTCCACACAACCACCACTTGGCCAGTTTGAATGCCACCGAAACCCAGAAACAGGATAAGGAACTGGCAGTCAAGAGGGACGTCTGGAGCCTTGCCACGTGCTCTCCGGAGTCCAAATTGTGGCTCAGAGGATCTTCGTATTTAAGCTGTTCTGTTCTTCTGCTTATGGTCAATTGGCCAGCAATAACAATATACAAAATCTCACAGACACAGGCCACAACCCCTGACTACATAAAAGCATTCTCATATTCAAACTCCACCAATGTTAAACCTTAAGAATGGCATTAGAGAGTGCCAGTTTGGTGTAGTGGTTAAGTGTGCGGACTCTTATCTGGGAGAACCGGGTTTGATTCCCCACTCCTCCACTTGCACCTGCTAGCATGGCCTTGCGTCAGCCATAGCTCTGGCAGAGGTTGTCCTTGAAAGGGCAGCTGCTGTGAGAGCCCTCTCCAGCTCCACCCACCTCACAGGGTATCTGTTGTGGGGGAGAAAGGTAAAGGAGATTGTGAGCCGCTCTGAGACTCTTTGGAGTGGAGGGCGGGATATAAATCCAATATCTTCTATTACTAGCCCACTCTATTTTGTTAAAAACTTCTGCTTATTAATGGCTAAAAACCCCCAATATTTTGCTACTGTCTGAGTTACAGACTTCTTAGTATCTTCCAATAAGTATTTCAGTAGCACGATATCTGCAAATTTCAGATAATTATTCAGAGGTTTAAATTTAGAGAGTAATGGAAATATTAACTTAAGAAGACAACGACTGCAGATTTACATCTCGCCCTTCTCTCTGAATCAGAGTCTCAGAGCGGCTTACAATCTCCTGTGAGGTGGGTGGGGCTGAGAGAGCTCTCCCAGAAGCTGCTCTTTCGAGGACAACTTCTGCGAGAGCTATGGCTGATCCAAGGCCATTCCAGCAGGTGCATGTGGAGGAGTGGGGAATCAAGCCTGGTTCTCCCAGATAAGAGTCTGCACACTGAACCACTACACCAAACTGATGTCTCTCTCTGGAATAAAGCTCACAATGTAAAAGAACGGGAGTGACAGTTTCGACTTCCTTTTCTGAGCATATAGTCCTGTGACGCAGCTAGGTAGGTTAGCCAATAGTCACCTTGATATTAACGCAGCAGTAAGTGTAGCCTCTCTCCACGACATGGATCCACACCAGTCGGTCCTGAAATCGGCACAGGTAGTGAGACCCGGGTAAACAGAGGCCTTAGGAGAGGAACAAAAATGGATTTAAGGGTCACTGCAGCACTGGGTAAGAAAAAACAAAACACCGTTTATGCTATGGGCAGGGCTTTTTTGTAGCAGGAACTTCTTTGCATATAAGGCTACACCTCCTTGATGTAGCCAATCCTCCTGGAGTTTACAGTAGGCCCTGTACTAAGAGCCCTGTAGGCTCTTGGAGGATTGGCTACATCAGAGAGATGTAACCTAATATGCAAAGGAGTTCCTGCTACAAAAAAAAGCCCTGGCTATAGACAAAATCCGGACTCTGCTTGACGAGAATCATGGGAGCTTAGCAGCTCCAGGGGAGCGACTACATCAGGAACACAGGCCTACATGAGGACAGAGAAGCTCAGGGTTACTGTTTCCTGCTCAAGAAAATATAAAGTGAAAATGAAGGAGCATCTGGCCAAATGGCAATTTCGAAAAGATATCTGAGAAGGCAGGGCTTTTTTTTTTTGCAGCAGAAACTCCTTTGCATATTAGGCCACGCCCCCCTGATGTAGCCAATCCTCCTGGAGCTTCCAGTAGGCCCTGTACTGAGAGCCCTGTAAGGAATTCTAGCAGGACCTCCTTTGCATATTAGGCCACACACCTCTGATGTAGCCAATCCTCCTGGAGCATACATTAGCCTTGTAATAAGAGCCCTGCAAGCTATCATGAAGATAGAATGCCAGCAGGGGGGTGGGGGCTTTCCAATGTTTTGCACTGAGTGTCACATGTATGACTATCTGCCCACAGGACAGAAGTCTTGGGTGTGTGCTCGATGCAAGGAGCTCCTGGTCCTCAGGGAACAAGTTCGTACCCTTGAGGCTGAGGTGACTGACCTGGAGAAGCAGAGGCAGTCAGTTAGGTACTCGAGGAAGACTCTCGGGGGCGTACTGGATGAACCCCGCTCTGAACGTGGCAGCCCCGTTGCTGCCAGGGAGCATGAGGGTCGAGAGGAAACAGGGCACCTTGCTTAGGATAAGGGGAATGCGCCCTCAGAAGGGACCTCTTCTTCAGTTGGTGAACGGGAATCCTTTCGCGCCAAGGAATCATCCCTGGGCGGGGAGAGAGGGGGGGGGTCTTGGTAGTTGATGATTCGATCCTTAGGCAAGTAGACAGCTGGGTGGCAAAACCACTTACTGACCGTATGGTGACTTGCCTGCCTGGTGCGAAGGTAGCGGACATTACACGTGTAGTAGATAGGCTGATAGACAGTGTTGGGGAGGAACCAGTGGTCATGGTGCATGTTGGCACCAACGATGTGGGGTTTAGGCTGCTAGGCAGGAGACTTAAGGCCAGGATCTCCAAGGTAGCCTTCTCAGAAGTGCTACCTGTTCCACGTGCAGGGCAGGAGAGACAGGCACAAATTAGAAGTCTCAATGTGTGGATGAGACGAATGTGTAAGGAGGAAGGGTTTAAGTTTGTTAGGCACTGGGATGCTTTCTGGAACAAGCAGGAGCAGTACAAAAGAGACAGTCTCCACTTGTCCCCAGATGGAACCAGGCTGCTGGTGCTTAAAATCAAAAAGGTGGCAGAGCAGTTTTTAAACTAAATCTTGGGAGAAAGCTGACAGGAGACGAAATGTCTCTGGTTCCGGAGGACTCATCTCAAAGAGATGAAGGGTTAGCTGTTACTTTTCTACCGGGTAATGGATCAGAGTTGTCCACTGAGATGGTTAAAACAGATAAAAGGAAGTACTTCTTCACCCAAAGGGTGATTAACATGTAGAATTCACTGCCACAAGCATAGCCAGCTTCAAGAGGGGATTAGATAAAAATATGGAGCAGAGGTCCATCAGTGGCTATTAGACACAGTGTGTGTGTGTGTGTGTGTGTGTGTGTGTGTGTGTATAATTTTTTGGGGGGCTACTATGTGACACAGAGTGTTGGACTGGATGGGCCATTGGCCTGATCCAACATGGCTGTTCTTATGTGACAAACAGTATGGACTGTCTGCCAAAGTCTCAAGGTGGCAGTAGGAAGGTTGCGGGCCTAGCTTGCCTGGGAAATTATAGATGTTTGTATGCAAATGCTAGAAGTGTTCAAAGTAAAATTGGTGAGTTGGAATGTTTAGCGTTGGGAGAAAACATAGACATTGTGGGAATTTCAGAAACTTGGTGGAATGAGGAGAATCAGTGGGACACGGTGATTCCTGGATATAAGTTATATCGGAAGGATAAGGAGAGAAGGGTTGGAGGTGGGGTGGCTCTGTATGTCAGAGAGGGTATAGGGTCCAGTGAGACTGAGGTCAGAGAATTAGATTCCCTTCTAGAAATGCTTTGGGTTGAAATAGGAAATTTAACTATGGGAGTTTGTTATCGCCCACCAAATCAAAAGATAGAGGACAATTATAATATGATGGAAGGATTAAAGATAGTGGCTAAATGTAAAAACTGTGTCATAATAGGTGATTTTAACTACCCGCAGATTGATTGGGTCAATATGTGTTCTGGTTGAGAGAAAGAGATTGAGTTTCTTGATGCTCTCAATGACTGCTATGGAGCAGATGGTCACAGAACCTACAAGGGGTGGGGCAATCCTGGATTTGGTCCTAAGTAATGCCCAAGAATTGGTGAGAGATGTAAAAGTGATCGCACTGCTTGGGAGCAGTGACCATAACGTTATTGATTTCACCATTTGTATAAATAGAGAGTTGCCCCAAAAGACCAGCACAACCACATTTAACTTTAAAAGGGGAAAATTCTCTGAGATGAGGAGGCATGTGAAGAGGAAACTGAAAGGAAAGGTAAATACAGTCAAAACCCTTAGGGAAGCTTGGAGGCTATTTAAAACTACAATCCTAGAAGCTCAGATAAAATATATACCACAAGTTAGGAAAGGCACAAACAGGCATAAGAAAAGGCCTGCATGGTTAACAAACAAAGTAATGGAAGCTGTAAACGGTAAGAAGGACTCCTTTAAGCGGTGGAAAGCTAGTCCAGGTGAGATTAATAAAAGGGAACACAGGCTGTGGCAAATCAAATGCAAGACTGTGATCAGGCAGGCAAAAAGGGACTATGAGAGCATATTGCAAAAAACATAAAGACCAACAATAAAAATTTCTTCAAATATATTAGAAGCAGGAAACCAGCCAGGGAGGCAGTGCGGCCCTTGGATGAACAAGGAGTCAAAGGATTACTGAAGGAGGATAGGAAAATGGCTGAGAAGCTGAATGCATTTTTTGCCTCTGTCTTCATTGTGGAAGATGAGAATTGTTTGCCCGCTCCAGAACCACTAATTTTGGAAGGGGTATTGAAAGACCTGAGTCAGATTGAGTCAGATTGAGGTGACAAGAGAGGATAGACAAATTAAAACTGATAGACAAATTAAAAACTAATAAGTCACCAGGTCCGGATGCCATACATCCAAGAGTTCTGAACGAACTCAAAGTTGAACTTGTGGATCTTCTGACAAAAATATGTAATCTTTCATTGAAATCTGCCTCTGTTCCTGAGGACTCGAAGGTAGCAAATGTCACCCCCATCTTTAAAAAGGGTTCCAGAGAAGATCCGGGAAATTACAGGCCAGTCAGTCTGACTTCAATACCGGGAAAGCTGGTAGAAACCATTATCAAGGACAGAATGAGTAGGCACATTGATGAACATGAGTTACTGAGGAAGACTCAGCATGGGTTCTGTAAGGGAAGATCTTGCCTCACTAACCTGTTGCATTTCTTTGAGGGGGTGAACAAACATGTGGACAAAGGAGACCCGATAGATGTTGTTTACCTTGACTTCCAGAAAGCTTCTGATAAAGTTCCTCATCAAAGGCTCCTTAGAAAGCTCGAGAGTCATGGAGTAAAAGGACAGGTCCTCTTGTGGATCAAAAACTGGCTAATTAATAGGAAGCAGAGAGTGAGTATAAATGGGCAGTCTTCACAGTGGAGGTAAGCAGTGGGGTGCCGCAGGGCTCTGTACTGGGTCCCATGCTCTTTAACTTGTTCATAAATGATTTGGAGTTGAGAGGAAGCAATGAAGTGGTCAAGTTTGCAGATGACACTAAATTGTTCAGGGTGGTGAGAACCAGAGAGGATTGTGAGGCACTCCAAAGGCATCTGCTGAGGCTGGGTGAGTGGGCGTCAACGTGGCAGATGAGGTTCAATGTGGCCAAGTGCAAAGTAATGCACGTTGGGGCCAATAATCCCAGCTACAAATACAAGGTGCTGAGGTGTGAACTGGCAGAGACTGACCAAGAGAGAGCTCTTGGGGTCGTGGTAGATAACTCTGGTAGGTAGATAACACTGAAAATGTCAAGACAGTGTGCGATTGCAATAAAAAAGGCCAAGGCCATGCTGGGAATTATTAGGATGGGAATTGAAAACAAATCAGCCAGTATCATAATGGCCCTGTATAAATCGATGGTGCGGTCTCATTTGGAATACTGTGTACAATTCTGGTCACCGCACCTCAAAAAGAATATTATAGCATTGGAAAAAGTCCAGAAAAGGGCAACTAGAATGATTAAAGGGTTGGAACACTTTCCCGATGAAGAAAGGTTAAAACGCTTGGGGCTCTTTAGCTTGGAGAAACGTCAACTGCGGGGTGACATGATAGAGGTTTACAAGATAATGCATGGGATGGAGAAAGCAGAGACAGAACTACTTTTCTCCCTTTCTCACGATACAAGAACTCATGGGCATTTGATGAAATTGCTGAGCAGTCAGGTTAAAACGGATAAAAAGTACTTCTTCACCCAAAGGGTGATTAACATGTGGAATTCACTTCCACAGGAGGTGGTGATGGCTACAAGCATAGACAGCTTCAAGAGGGGGTTAGATAAAAATATGGAGCAGAGGTCCATCAGTGGCTATTAGCCACAGTGTGTGTGTATGTGTGTGTGTATTGGCCACTGTGTGGCACAGAGTGTTGGACTGGATGGGCCATTGGCCTGATCCAACATGACTTCTCTTATGTTCTTATGTTCTCTTGGACTGTTCCGTGGAAGGTCAGATGCTGAAGTTCAAATACTTTGGCCACCAAATGAGAAGGGAGCCCTCACTGGAGAAGACCCTGATGCTGGGAAAGACAGAAGGCAAAAGAAGAAGGGGACGACGAAAGATGAGATGGCTGGACAGCATTACTGATGTAACTAACACGAATTTGAGTAGACTGTGGAGGATGGTGGAAGACAGGAGGTCCTGGCGTAACTTGGTCCATGGGGTCACAAAGAGTCGGAATTGATTGTGCAACTGAACAACAAAAAAAGCTCCTGGAGGATTGGCTACATCACGGGTGTGTGGCCTAATATGCAAAGGAGTTCCTGCTACAAAAAAGCCCCGAAGATATGTGTATCTGGACTTCCTGCAAAGAAGATTACTAACTGGAGAAAAGGTGGTGATACATACAGCTCCCGTAATTGTTTCAAAGCAACAATACTAGAGGATTCTGGACTTATTGCTTAACATTTTAAATGCAGGATTTTTTCCCCTCCCAGCAAAATTAATGCCTTATTCATGGTTAGAGAGAGCACGATTTTGGAACAACTTCCATCACTGGGCAGAAAGATGTCACAATCCCACCCTTTTCCTGGCTGCAGGGCACAGTTGCCATATTCAGGGTAGTTACCAAGAAGGGAGAATTCTGGCTGGTGCAGCTTCTCCGGTCACCTCGGATTCAGAGCAGGGAAAAGCTGCAGCCTGCTGAAATTCTCTTCCAAATAACTATGCTCTCTTAAGAATTTTATGCGCTTTCAGGGAACTCCTGACAAGCAGGGTTTTAGGGTGGTCAGACACTAAGCAGACCTGAACCACTTAGCTTCAGTAAGATGGGCGCACAGTGTAACCTTTTTACCAAAGCCATTTTACCAATCTAACAAATGTTAATGCTTTCTTTCCTGATGCACTGGAGAGATATAAGTACGTCAGTGAATGCTGGGTGGATGCATATGACTCATTAGGAAATCTCCAGTTGTGTCCAAATGATCTCACTTGGCACAGTTAAACTTTAGAACTCCAGGATAATGTAAAGCGCAATGTGGAAAACCAGCCATTAGATTAGTTAAAAATTAAAACAGCCCTTTTTACCTTGCTGAGCTAATGGGAGTACATTCACTTGCTGTCATTTTTGTAAAAAAATATATATATATATAATAAAGCATTCTTAATTGTACTTAGCTGCCAAAAAAATACACCTTGGTCTTAAGACCAAAGGCAATATCTCTGTTAAAGGCATGTTTCGTGAAACCTTCTGCCATTAAAGGCCAGATAATTTTTTTTCCCCCCTGAAAATTAATTTTTAAAACCCATCTGGATCTCCAAAGCATACTTGCCCTAGCATTGCACTTTTCAAATTAGTGAGCAGAAGATGTCTCACAAAGGCTGTGATCACACATACTAAATAATGCACTTCCCAACTGGACTTTGCCAGGTCACACAGTAAAATCCAGTTGGAAAGTGCATTGAAAGTGGATTGAAAGTGCATTATTTAGCATGTGTGAACACAGCCAAACTGTATTTCTCTTCTTTGCCGTGGAACTTCCTAACACATTTCTCTTCGATTCCTACCAACAGCATTAGTAGGGAAGTCATCTCAGCAAAAAAAATTAGTATTCTCTTACACTTTACAGCAGGGGTCCTCAAACTACGGCCCGCGGGTCAGATGCGGCCCGCTGAGGATGTTTATGCGGCCCGCCGGGTTATGGCAAAATCAGACCGGAAGCGATGTTCGACCTAAACTCGCGTTAGCAACGCACACTTCCAGCACTGGGCTGAGGCGGCGGAGACAGAGTGTGAGGCGATACCGAGGTGAGGTGAGTTCCCAGGCCGGGGTGTGTGGTGTTGGGAAGGGAGAGAGATGCAGAAGACTGAGAACTGACGGCCCGCGTCCTTGTATAGTAACGGCAGCCACCACAACAGACAGTTTTTGTTTTTACTATAGTCCGGCCCTCCAACAGTCTGAGGGACAGTGAACTGGCTCCCTATTTAAAAAGTTTGAAAACCCCTGCTTTACAGTGAGGTGGCCAAACTGTGGCTCACGAGGTTCTTTCACACGTATTGTGTGGCTCCTGAAGCTCTCACCGCCCTGTCAGCCGGCTCGAAGAAGGCATTTGTCTCTTTAAATCATTTCTCCAAGCCAAGCCAGCTGGCGGTTTGGAGAATGCATTTAAGGCTAAAGTTGCTTTCTTTCCACCTCTCTCTCTCTCCCTCCTCTCATCTAATATCTGCCTTTCTTCCTGTCTTGCAGCTCTCAGAATAAATCCTGCATAATGACAAAATGGGTCTTTTGGTGATGTGGGTTATCTTTCTTTTTTAATAGGCTACATTGCAGACAGATTGTGCAAGGTCTGTGCCAAAAGGCCAAGATCAAAGTTCAGTTATCACTGTGTTTTTCTTTATTAATACACATATCTCCTGTAGGGTTGCCAATTCCCAGGTGGGGGCAGAGGATCCCCTGGTTTATAGGCCCTCCCCCAGCTTCAGGGTCATCGGAAAGCGGGGAGAGGGGAGGGAAATGTCTGCTGGGAACTCTATTATTCCCTCTGGAGACTCATTTCCATAGGAAATAATGGAAAATTGATTTGTGGGTATCTGGGGCTCTGGGGGGCGGCTGTTTTTTGAGGTAGAGGCACCAAATTTTCAGTACAGCATCCAGAGCCTCTCCCCAAAATGTTTCAAAAAGATTGGATCAGGAGGTCCAATTCTATGAGCCCCCAAAGAAGGTGCCCCTATCCTTCATTATTGCCTATGGAAGGAAGGCATTTTAAAAGGTATGCGGTCCCTTTAAATGTAATGGCCAGAACTCCCTTTGGAGTTCAAATATGCTTGTCACACCCTTGCTCCTGGCTCCACCCCCAAAGTCTCCTGTCTCCACCCCTGAAGTCCCCAGATATTTCTTGAACTGGACTGGGCAACCCTAATCTCCTGCCTTTCCTTCATGGTTCAGGGCAGCTTACAACAAAACCTCAAATCTATCCCTCCCCGCTGCCACCCTTGAAAGTTTCTTACCAGTTCAAACCCCCTCAAACACCTGGGCGAACAAGCAAGACGACAAGCTTTTAAAAAGTTGCCTTACCCAGGCTACCAGATGAGAAAGCGGATTGCAAAGCCGTAGCTAAGCTGGGAACCATTTGCTGGTAATAGACGGTGTCTTGACACAGGTAGGCAGCCTCACCCACTGGTCCCGGCCAGCTTCGGATAGGCCTCGGAAAGCCGATCAGGAAGACAGGGAGGCTGAAAAGGGGCAGCAAGGGGGAAGACAGCAGCGCGCAGACTGCTATGAGGGTCAGGAGGACAGGGAAGAAAATGACGTTGAGCATAATCAGGGGGGCGGAGGAGGTTCGGCGCTGTTTCTTCTCCGCCCACGAGGTCCAAAGAACGGTTATCGCAAACTGCAGTTTTGAGACAAACTGAAACAGTCGGTTCCGGATGAAGCCAACCTAGCAGACGGAAAGAACGGTTTTGTGTGGTTTTTAAAAGTTTACAGTCCACCTTTCTTGTTGAGACGCAAGGGATTACAGCAGGGGTGTCGAACTCATGAAGAAGAATTGCAGATTTATACCCCGCCCTTCTCCCTGAATCAGAGTCTCAGAGCGGCTTACAATCTTCTCCCCCCACAACAGACACCCTGTGAGGTGGGTGAGGCTGAGAGCTCTCCAAGAGACTGCCCTTTCGAGGACAACTCCTGCCAGAGCTATAGCTGACCCAAGGCCATTCCAGCAGGTGCAAGTGGAGGAGTGGGGAATCAAACCCGGTTCTCCAAGATAAGAGTCCGCGCACTTAACTACTACATCAAACTGGCTCATGAGGGCCGGATTTGACATAAAAGAGACCTTGTTGGGCCGGGCCATGTCTGGTTGGGCTGAGCCATGTTGGGCCGGGCCATGTGTGTACCTATTTAAGATTAGGTAGCAGCGATATAAATTTTATCAAGAACCCAGACAAACACAAATATATATATTTTTTAAACTTAAAACGGGCATAAAACGTTAGCTCTCATTGCTCTTAAAGGTGCTTTTTTGGTATTTCTCCCATGGGATCTGTACCCACCAGTACAGATAATCTATTCGAAGAAATGCAAGAATAGTCTGAACCTCCTAGTATTGTTTTGACTAAGCCAACGTTCATGCCTTACTGTATGCTAGGGGCTAGGTTTTATCAGATACGTCAGATGTTCATCACAGACCTGACTGATAATTACATTAGTTCCTATGCTAGGGGCTGGGTGAGAGCCAGTTTGGTGTAGTGGTTAAGTGCGCAGACTCTTATCTGGGAGAACCGGGTTTGATTCCCCACTTGAAAGGGCAGCTGCTGGGAGAGCCCTCTCCAGCCCCACCCACCTCACAGGGTGTCTGTTGTGGGGGGAGAAGATATAGGAGATTGTAAACCGCTCTGAGACTCTGATTCAGAGAGAAGGGCGGGGTATAAATCTGCAATTCTTCTTCTATGGATGTAAAAAGGTATTTAATGTGTGATTCTATTCTTGCCCCTTGTTGTTCTGGACAAACACCTTATAGGTCTTTGGGCAGAGCAATCAGGATGCATTCTTTAAGAAATACTAGTTATTTTAATTGGGTATTTGTTTAACATAATAAATTCTGTATGCTGCATACCAGAATGTTGTATGATTAACAATAACTGCAACGTGGTTTTAAGAAATGGGTTTTAACTTTGGAACAGGTTGCTCTCTCTCACTCTCAATTTATGGGGTTCTTGCCAGTCATTTCGCACAGCCTTACTGATCCCAGTGGGAATGGGAGTCCTAGAAAAGTCTCTATACCCAGGGGTGTCAAACATTGTGTCTGGGGGCCAAATCAGGCCCTCGGAGGGCTCCTATCAGGCCCCCGAACAACTGGCTGTCATCTGCTTCTTTCTCCCTTTCTCTTGCTTCCTTCTGCATCACAGCTTGCTTTGCCAGGCTTGCTCAATCGCACAGGAGCTACAGAGCAAAGCCTCTATTTTCTCCATCAGCTGAGGCTCCTCCCTTGGAGAGGGAGGGGGGAGGCAGAGCTGGTTTTTCCAGGCTCTTTCAATCGCACAGCAGAGCTACTGAGACAAGCCTCTCTTCCTTCCATTGGCTGAAGCTCCTCCTGCCCCAGTCCGCTGGGGAAAGAAGGAAAGAGCCAGAGCTTCCTTTGCCCAGTTCCCTGGATTCTATGGGAGAAATACAAAGAAAGTACCTTTAAGATCAAGGAGTGCTAATGTTTTAAGTTTTGTGTGTGTGTGTGTGTGTGTGTGTAATTGTGTTTGTCTGTATCCTTTGTAAAGGACCTATTCTTAAATAGGTACACACATGGCCCGGCCAGACATGGCCCGGCCCAACAAGGTCTCATTTATGTCAGATCTGGCCCTCATAACAAATGAGTTTGACACCTCTGCTCTAAAAAGGCTTTACAGGTCAACCAAGAATGTGAATCAAAATTTGGAAAGAGCAAAAGAGGCAAAGCGGAAATGCAAGCTTTGTATACATTCTGTCCAACAGGGATGACAAAACTGATTTACCAGTAAGAGTCTGGTTCCCGTATTGAGGCTTCTGTTCCACCAAAGGTCGGTATCAAACATCAGCAGCTGTATCGTGGACACCACCACCGCATCTAAGAGGACACACTCTGTATTTTGCCATACCTAGAACAGAGACTGGTTTAAACTGAGGTGTGGTTTGGTTTAAATCCTGCAGGAGCCTTTGCTCATTTTTAGGAAGTTAACAATACAACGTGCTTTTGCAGTAGCCTTCCACAGCAGTTTGGTTAAAACATCTTTCAGAATTTCAGTCCCTCCAGCAAACTCTATTCCCAGGACTCAGGTGTGACGGACAGGTTAGGTTCTCCCTCTCCCTAACAGCAACCAATGAGAGCCGACAGCGTGTTGGGGACAATACCGCTGGAAAACAACTGCTGAGAAACCCAGTGGGGAGTGACAGAGAAAAGTGTATGGGTGCTTTCACACACTTCACTTTCAATGCACTTTGCAACTGGATTTTACCATGTGAAACAGTTGCTGGATTATTAAGTATGTGTGTAAACTACGTATGTCTGACTGAGTCTTTTCGTGTGAGTGAGAGAGGGTCCAAGCTGTGAAATGTATACCATTTTGCATATTTAACAACTACCTATAAGCTTCTTCTTTTTTGCCACTGTGTGACAGAGCGTTGGACTGGATGGGCCACTGTAACAACCCAGGATTGAATTTGCCTTTTTTGCCACAGCGTCACACTGAGTGCTCATATTTAGTTTACAGTCCACTGTAAGATCCCAAGATCTCTTTCGCACAAATTACTTCCCAAAAGTGCATCCCCCCATCCAGTATTTGTGCTTCATAGTTTTGTGGCTCAGGTGTAAGACTCTGCACTTACCATTGTTGAATTGCATCCTGTTCGCAACTGCCCACTTCTCCAGATTATTCAGATTTTGTTGAATTTTAACTCTGTCCTCCTGGGTGTTTGCTACTCCTCCCAATTTGGTATCATCAGCAAATTTTATGAACAGCCCTTCCACCCCTTTATCCAGATCATTGATAAAAATGTTGAAAAGAACCGGGCCCAAAACCAAGCCCTAGCAGCTCATCTCACCCAGTACTAGGAATTGTATGAACAGCAAGTAAATCTTATTAACAGCAAATTATAGCACTCTTAAGTGGTTAAAACAGAGCCCCGTGGCGCAGAGTGGTAAAGCTGCAGTACTGCAGTCGGAGCCCTCTGCTCACGACCTGAGTTCGATTCCAGCGGAAGCTGGTTCAGGTAGCTGGCTCGAGGCTGACTCAGCCTTCCATACTTCCGAGGTCGGTAAAATGAGTCCCCAGCTTGCTGGGGGGGAAGCGTAGAGGACTGGGGAAGGCAATGGCAAACCACTCGGTAAAAAGGTCTGCCGTGAAAACATTGTGAAGGAAGCAGCGTCACCCCAGAGTCGGAAACGACTGTTGCTTGCACAGGGGACCTTTCCTTTCCTAAGTGGCTAAATATTTCAGATAAATTATTTCTGAATTCCATACCGCAAGCCTGATACAAGAAAATCAGCAAACTACTTATGGGGGCCTAGACTGAAGACAGCAAATTGTACGGAGCCTCAATTTATAGTAACTCTTCCAGGGGATAGATCAAGATGGGTAACCATGTTTGTCTGTCGCAGGAAAAAAGGACAGAAGTCCAGGAGCTTCTTAAAGACTAACAACATTTGTGGCTGCAGGGGAGGTGCTTTTGTGAGTCACTGGAGAAAAGATCAGATTTATACCCTGCCCTTCGCTACCCAAAAGAGTCTCAGAGCAGCATGACAATCTCCTTTCCCTTCCCCTCCCCACAACAGCCAGGTACGTGAGGCTGAGCGTGCTGACAGAAACTGCTCTTTCCAGAACAGCTCTGACAAGAGTTATGACTGACCGAAGGTCACTCCAGCCGCTGCATGTGAAGGAGTGGGGAATCAAACCTGGTTTTCTCCCAGATAAGAGTCTGTGCATTTTAACCACTACAAGAAACTGCTAAGTTCTTCAGATGCAGCTAGCTAGCAGTAACTCACAGTTAGCTGTATCCGAAGAAGTGAGCAGTGACTCACAAAAGCGCATACTTTGCCACAAATTTTGTTAGTCTTTAAGATGCTACTGGACTCTTGCTCTTTTCTATGGTTACTCCTCCGTATCTTGGGCAAAAGTTAATCCTAGCAAGGTGATCCAAAAACCTTTGGCACCAGGATTTTAGGCCATGGGGCCTTGATCTTACAAGCCACGCTGTTGAGTTACAGTCACCTTTTAGTATACTAAATATACACTCTGTGACACAAACTTCTCTGGAAGGTGCTCTTTCCCACATGGTTTCATACCGCTTTTGTATAATACTTGGAAATTACCATCCTGAAGCTTCTTGTGAATCCAATGGAAAGAGACACGGACGGGAGATGATGCAGAGAATTGTCCAGGGAAAGAAATGCTATCAAAGCAAACGGTGACACTGAAATTAAAAGAGTGGGGCGGGGGGGGGAGACAAGGAAACATTTAGAATCATAGAGTTGGAAGGGATCCCCAGGGTCATCTAGTCCAACCCCCTGCACAATGCAGGAAACTCACAAATACCTCCCCCTAAATTCACAGTATCCTCATTGCTGTCGGATGGCCATCCAGACTCTGTTTAAAAACCTCCAAGGAAGGAGAGCCCACCACCTCCCGAGGAAGCCTGTTCCACTGAGGAACTGCTCTAACGGTCAGGAAGTTCTTCCTAATGTTGAGCTGGAAATTCTTCTGATTTAATTTCAACCCACTGGTTCTGATCCTACCATCCGGGGCCACAGAAAACAATTCCACACCATCCTCTAGATGACAGCCCTTCAAATACTTGAAGATGGTGATCCTATCACCTCTCAGCCGCCTCCTCTCCAGGCTAAACATCCCCAGCTCCTTCAACCTTTCTTCATAGGACTTGGGTCTCCAGAGTATTTATCTTATACAAAGAGCTCTGTACACATAAATGCAAGTTTTCGCACTATAACTAGCTTGATACAGAGTCAAGCTTCAGAGACCCTCTTCTCATAAAGAAGAACACAACTGCTCTGTAGTCTGACTGGGACTCGAGGGCAAGGAAGAAAGGTTAAAGCACTTGGGGGCCCTCTAGCTTAGAGAAACGACAACTGAGGGGTGACATGATAGCGGTTTACAAGATTATGCATGGGAGAGAAAGAAGTCCTTTTTTCCTTTTCTCACAATACGAGAATTTGTGGGCACTCAATGAAATTGCTGAGCAGTCAGCTTAGAACAGATAAAAGGAAGTCCTTCTTCACCCAAAGGGTGATTAACACGTGGAACTCACTGCCACAGGAAGTGGTGGTGGCTACAAGCACAGACAGCTTCAAGCGGGGACTGGATAAACATCTGGAGCAGAGGTCCAGCAGTGGCTATTAGCCATAGCGTATTGTTGGAACTCTCTTGTTGGGGCAGTGATGCTCTCTATTCTTGGTGCTTGCGGAGGCAAAAGTGGGAGGGCTTCTAGTGCCCTGGCCCCACTGATGGATCTCCTGATGGCGCCTGCATTTTTTTGGCCACTGTGTGACACAGAGTGTTGAACTGCAGGGGCCATTGGCCTGATCCAACATGGTTTCTCTTATGTTCTTATGTGTGACACAGAGTGTTGGACTGGATGGGCCATTGGCCTGATCCAACATGGCTTCTCTTATGTTCTTATGTGTGACACAGAATGTTGGACTGGATGGGCCATTGGCCTGATCCAACATGGCTTCTCTTATGTTCTTATGTGTGACACAGAATGTTGGACTGGATGGGCCATTGGCCTGATCCAACATGGCTTCTCTTATGTTCTTAAGTGTGACACAGAATGTTGGACTGGATGGGCCATTGGCCTGATCCAACATGGCTTCTCTTATGTTCTTATGTGTGACACAGAGTGTTGAACTGGAGGGGCCATTGGCCCGATCCAACATGGCTTCTCTTTATGTTCTTAATGTTCTTTGCACAACCAATGAGAAGCCCTGCTGGGCACAAGCCCTACCCACTTTCTGAAAGCCCTTGGAGGGCACCAAGAAAGGTGTTGGCATGTTGGGGATCCTCATTTAAGATTTGGTCTATAATAACCAGGGGTGGAATTCTAGCAGAAGCTCCTTTGCATATTAGGCCACACATCCCTGATGTAGCCAATCCTCCAAGAGCTTGCAAAAAAAGAGCCTTGTAAGCTCTTGGAGGATTGGCTACAACAGGAGTGTGTGGTCTAATATGCAAAGGAGCTGCTGCTAGAATTCCACCCCTGATAATAACTATTCCATCCTGCTGAATATGATGTGATTGCTGCCCACAGCCTGACTAGATCTCCATGTCCGCATGGTATTTTCAACATAAATCTTAGAAGCCACACATGCAAGGTTTTCACAACTTGCCCCAAATCATCAGTAGACAGATAACACAGAAGGCCATCTTACCCACAGTAGTTAAAATCCTTCGGAAAGCACCAATCCTCGAAAGCCCTTTTTGCTTCTCCACAAACCCGTTCACAACTGTGACGTCTTTTGGGTAAAACGGATTCCGGAAGATTCCGAACACGTACACTGTCTGAACCTCTTGCAGAATCAACATAACCACGAGCAGCACCATCAGTACGTAGCTCATAACCGCTTGGAGGCTGGTTTTAGAGAACGCCTGAGAACCAAGCTTGTAGTGCAAAAGACTGGCTTCTAGGAGAGCCAAAGGGAAGACAGTCAAATAGAAAATGGTTTCCCTCCACTGAAACTGTGTCCTGCAACAAGTGGTCATGTCCTGAAATTTTTTAACAGCAAAACAGCCGATTGTGAAAACCTTGAGGGCAAACCCAGTCTTACAGAGGTCCAGACTCAGCACAAAACCAAATCCAGTCATGAAAATGACTACGCCAACAGAGCTGGGGATGAAATATGAAGCAACGGCTGTTCCCACAGAGACAAGGACCATTCCTAGCAACCTGAAAGGGGGGGGGGGGAAGGGAGGGAGAGAGAGAGAGAAGGAAGGATAATAGGAATTGGAAAAAAATATATGCATCTCACATGGAGGGCCTGGTCTATTACACCCTATTCCCTCCCACCGCAAGCAAGTCAGAGTGTCAGCATCTCTATTAGCAAGGACTTTCAGCAAGGTCTCCCAACCCGTGACAAGATGGCTTCCCTACAACATATGTTATGATGACATCATGGCTAATGACAGCTTCAGAGATTTACAGTGCTGTGAAAGGCATCATACTCAAGATCAGAGCTTTTTTTGTAGCAGGAATTCCTTTGTATATTAGGACACACACCCCTGATGTAGCCAATCCTCCAAGGTAGCAGGAGTTCCTGCTATAAGAAGAAGATATTGGATTTATATCCCACCCTCCACTCTGAAGAGTCTCAGAGCGGCTCACAATCTCCTTTACCCCTCCCCCCCCACAACAGACACCCTGTGAGGTAGATGAAGATATTGGATTTATATCCCGCCCTCCGCTCCAAAGAGTCTCAGAGCGGCTCACAATCTCCTTTACCTTTCCCCACCCACCCCCCCACAACAGACACCCTGTGAGGTAGATGATATTGGATTTATATCCCGCACTCCACTCCAAAGAGTCTCAGAGCGGCTCACAATCTCCCTTACCTCCCCCCTCCACAACAGACACCCTGTGAGGTAGATGAAGATATTGGATTTATATCCCGCCCTCCACTCCGAAGAGTCTCAGAGCGGCTCACAATCTCCTTTACCTTCCTCCCCCACAACAGACACCCTGTGAGGTAGATGAAGATACTGGATTTATATCCTGCCCTCCACTCTGAATTGTCTCAGAGCGGCTCACAATCTCCTTTATTTTCCTCCCCCACAACAGACACCCTGTGAGGTGGGTGGGGCTGGAGAGGGCTCTCACAGCAGCTGCCCTTTCAAGGACAGAGTCTCAGAGCAGCCTACAATCTCCTTTCCCTTCCTCCCCAACAACAGACACCCTGAGAGGTGGGTGGGGCTGAGAGGGTTCTCCCAGAAGCTGCCCTTTCAAGGACAACCTCTGCCAGAGCTATGGCTGACCCAAGGCCATTCCAGCAGGTGTAAGTGGAGGAGTGGGGAATCAAACCCGGTTCTCCCAGATAAGAGTCCGCACACTTAACCACTACACCAAAAAAGTCCTGCTCAAGATCTTCCTGTTGCTGGCCTACCAGAGGAACTGGTTGGCCACTGTGTGAGACAGGATGCTGAACTAGCTGGACCTTTGGTCTGATCCAGCAGGGCTCTTCTGATGTTCTAATGAAGGTCTTGGCCTCTCTGCCCTGTTGTTGTCCCTCCAGAGGAACTGGTTGGCCACAGTGTAAGATAGGATGCTGGACTAGATGGACCACTGTGCTGATCCAGCAGGGCTCTTCTGATGTTCTAATGAAGGCCTCAGTCGCTCTGCCCTGTTGTTGTTCCTCCAGCGGAACTGGTTGGTCACTGTGTGAGACAGGATGCTGGACTAGATGGACCACTGGACAGATCCAGCAAGACTCTTGCTATGTTTTTATGAAGTTTTGCAAACCATTTGGTGGGCTCCAAAAAACTATTAAAAAAAAGAAGAGGCAGGCCTGCATGTAGCTCTAAGGCTCCCCAATACCACACCACAAGCTACAAGAAGTTACCTGATGTCGCTGGACATGGGTGAGCCTCCAAGACCAAACTCCAACAGCTGTTCCATTCCCCAGAGGAAAAGCGCATCCAGAGGCGGCAGAACCCCCAGCATCCAGAAGACAGGCAAGAACAAAAACACAACGTGCAAAATCTGGTTCGCCAGCTTTAAACCAGGTACGTCAGCAGTGAACCTGGATGGAAATGGGCAAAGGTATCAGTTGCGGGACTGAAGGAAGGGCTCTCAGTGTTCACAGCTCTCTATGTCCCGCCATGCGACCTTACAGGGATAATTTCCATTTTCTTGACGAAACACAAGTGCAGGAATGATCACAGATGATAACTGAGGTGAGAAGAGTGAGGATTTTTTACACAATGCTTGATTTTCTCAGAATGTTCTTAGCACGATTCAAGGGCTGGAACACTTTCCCTATGAAGAAAGGCTAAACCGCTTGGGGCTCTTTAGCTTGCAGAAACGTCGACTGAGGGGCAGGCCCATAGCCACAGGGGGCCCGGGGAGCCCCTCCATCAAATCCCCTCCTTTGACTAGTATGGCTCTCACAGCCCCCACTCCCCTCCGCACCTCCCCCTCCCTCCCCACCTCCTCCTGGGGCCCTTTCCAGCCCCCCCCCCACACACGATCATGGGGAGGCTGGCCTTCCAGCACTTTATGGAGCTTTAGCGCTAGGGTGGTGGCAAAAGGAAGCACCAGCAAGCCCTGCAAAAGCGCTTGTCTCCGCTGCTTCCTTCCCACTTCCGTCCAATGAGCAGGGAGCAGAGGCGGCGGGCACTTTTCCAGCAGCGGAGGCGGTGGGCCCTTTTGCTGGGCTTGCTGGTGCTTCCTTTCGTGCTAAAGCTCTGGAGAGTGCTGGAAGGCCGGCAGAGCAACGGGGAGATGGGGGCTGCGAGAGAGGGGGGCTTCTCAATCTGAAATTTGATTCCCTGGACCCCCCCACCGAAAATTTTCTGGCTACGGGCCTGCTGAGGGGTGACATGATCAAGGTTTACAAGATTGTGCACGGGGTGGAGAAGGTAGAGAAAGAAGTCCTTTTCTCCCTTTCTCACAAGATGAGAAATCGTGGGCACTCCATGAAATTGCTGAGCAGTCAGGTTAGAACAGTTAAAAGGAAGTCCTTCTTCACCCAAAGGGTGATTCACATGTGGCATTCACTGCCACAGGAGGTGGTGGAGGCTACAAGCATAGCCAGCTTCAAGAGGGGATTGGATCAACATGAGGAGCAGAGGTCCATCAGTGGCTATTAGCCACAGAGTACTGATGGAACTCTGTCTGGGGCAGTTATGCTCTTTATTCTTGGTGCTTGGGGGACAACAGTGGGACAGCTTCTATGATATTGCATATCTCAATGAGTTAGGTGAATTAAAAATAATTATCCATGAACTGGATAATTATTTATAATTCACTTGACTCATTGAGATACACAGTATCATAATAGATGGTTGTTTATGGTCTGTTTGACTGATTTTAATTGGTAAACATGCAGCAGAATGTGTTTATACACACACAGCCAGGAGACAACATCAGGGGAAGGCTTCAGTCATTCAGCCCTTTCTTGGTCCTCCAGAGGAACTGGATGGCCACTGTGTGAGAGAAGATGCTGGACTAGATGGACCACTGGTCTGACCCAGCAGGGCTCTTCTGATGTTCTTACAAAGGCCTCAACCTCTATGCCAGGAGTGGCCAAACTGTGGCTCTTTCACACACATTGTGAGGGTCTCAAAGCTCCCACCGCCCTGTTGGCTGGCTTGGAAAAATATATTTAAAGATAAAATTGTTTTCTTTCCACCTCTCCCACCCCCACCCATTTTCTTTCCTTCCTTCCTTCCAGCTTTCAAACATCTGACGTTTATTCTATGTGGCTCTTATGTTAAGCAAGTTTGGGCAAGTTTGGGCACCCCTTGCTGTTGGCCCTCCAGAGGAACTGGTTGGCCACTGTGTAAGACAGGACGTTGGACTAGATGGACCACTGGTCTGATCCAGCAGGGCTCTTCTGATGTTCTTACATAAATGAAAACATACTAAAAACAAATTTTAAAAGTGCAAGTGTCACTGGAAGTGCTGTTACCTAACATGGACTCCAAAGATAGGCATCTATTCATTTTTCACGTAGACAACATGTAACCTTTTTACCTGTCAGTGAGATCGACTGCGACGAAGACCAAAATGTAGAAAGGTCTCATGAGAGCCGTAATTTCGTATGTGTCCAGCACTTGGAAAACAGCAGTCTCTGCAGGAGTGCTGACGATTAAGGAGTACTCCCCTACGCAAACCGTCAGCCACCCAAACACGAAGAGTGTAATGGAAGCGCCGACGTTACCGCCGTACAGCGAGGTGAGCCTGTTTGGTAGCAAGTACCAAGTTCCTAATGCGCACAGCACCCCGGCGAGAACCGAGTGACTGATGACGTTGGTGACGTATTTCTTCCCTGGAATAAGGAACTTCACAGTTTCTGGACCCGCGCAGCTCGTAAACTCCCACAGGTCTTCATCCGTGAGGTTGTTGTGCATCGGCACTCTTTGCGCTGATACCCTCCTCCGTCTCACCTCTAAAGCCATGCCCTGGATGACAGCGGCGGCAGCTAGCATGAGTCCTCCGGAAAGCGCGGCTGTGCCGTAGTCTTGCAGAACGCCTAACTGGTAGAGAACCGTCCCCACTCCTCCCAGCACCCATGGCGTCAGGAACAGAACAATCTGGTTCACAAAGACGTAAGACGGTGCGCTCTGCCCCAACTTCAACCGAGGGCCACCCAAAGCAGTCTGCGTAAACCGCCTCAAGACGAAATCTCGTTTGTGGTAATCCAGCAGGGGTACATCGGGGCCCATTCTCATCTGCCCGGATTTTGAATGGAACTCATCCTCTCTGTTAACAAAAGCAAGAGAAGTGGAGGAGGGGCATTACAGTATTATTTTATTTTATTTATTTATTTAGTATATTTCTATTCCTCCCATTCCCCGTAGGGCTCAGGGCAGAGGACAACATAAAGCAAAACAATAAAAACATTTTAGGAACAGACAGCTCAGCAGCACTCAGCAAATTTACAGATCATCACAGTATTGCCAAACCCGGCCGTCTCACATCAGGAAAAGATGTTATCCCATAAAGATGGCACAGTTCCCATGCAGGGCTGCGCGCGTTGCTACTTGATGACCACTGGCGGCAGCTTAGTGCCATAACCTCATCCCCATCATTGCTGAGCAGTCAGCTTAAAATGGATAAAAGGAGGTACTTCTTCACCCAAAGAGTGATTAACGTGTGGAATTCACTGCCACAGGAGGTGGTGGTGGCTACAAGCATAGCCAGCTTCAAGAGGGGTTAGATAAAAATATGGAGCAGAGGTACAGCAGTGGTTATTAGCCACAGTGTGTGTGTATATATGTGTGTGTGTGTGTGTGTGTGTGTGTATATATATATATATATATATATATATATATATATATATATATATATATATATATATATATATAATTTTTTTTGGCCACTGTGTGATACAGAGTGTTGGACTGTATGGGCCATTGGCCTGATCCAACATGGCTTCTCTTATGTTCTTATGTGACACAGAGTATTGGACTGGATGGGCCACTGGCCTGATCCAACATGGCTTCTCTTATGTTCTTATGTGACACAGAGTGTTGGACTGGATGGGCCATTGGCCTGATCCAACATGGCTTATCTTATGTTCTTATGTGACACAGAGTGTTGGACTGGATGGGCCATTGGCCTGATCCAACATGGCTTATCTTATGTTCTTATGTGACACAGAGTGTTGGACTGGATGGGCCATTGGCCTGATCCAACATGGCTTCTCTTATGTTCTTATATGACACAGAGTGCTGGACTGGATGGGCCACTGGCCTGATCCAACATGGCTTCTCTTATGTGACACAGAGTGTTGGACTGGATGGGCCATTGGCCTGATCCAACATGGCTTCTCTTATGTTCTTATGTGACACAGGGTGTTGGACTGGATGGCCATTGGCCTGATCCAACATGGCTTCTCTTATGTTCTTACGGCACATATTATTCCATTTTATAGCACAGATGCCAATGCCAACAGGAGAGGCCAAGAAATAGACGACCGCATCCTCAACTAGAAGCCTAGCTGAACAGCTCCGTTTTACAGGCCCTACGAAGGCTAAAGCCAGGTAGGGCCCGGATCTCTGTAGGGAGCTGATTCCACCAGGTCGGGGCCAGGACTGAAAAAGCCCTGCCCCTAGTTGAGGCAGGGTGGGCGTCTCTTGGGCCGGAGACGGCCAACAGATGTTGGAAGGCCGAACGTAATGACCTCCCGGGCATATATGGGAGGAGACGGTCCCACATATATTACGGTCCCGCACATATTATCCCACACAGAAGCACATATTTTGGTTGACAATAAAGGGGTGCTGCTTGAACAGTATGAAACCGTACCCCGTTCTAAGCTTCAGTCTGTCTTCAGGGTGTTCGTGATTGCACAGTTCCCATGTAGGGCTGCATACACACATTGCTACTTGATGACCACTGGTGACAGTTAAGTGCCATAACCCCATCCTTAAAATAATTTTAGGCATATGTAGCCATCCCGCTTTAAGCCTGAGGAGACAAGTCAGGATAGAAATGTTTCAAATAAAACAAACTCCTAAAGAGTTCTCACAGACTCTTGCCTATTAGAAGTATTGGTTGGGCAAACATAAAAAGGTAAAGGTAGTCCCCTGTGCAAGCACGGAGTCATTAAAGACCCATAGGGTGACGTCACATCACTTTTTACAGGGTGGTTTGCCATGGCCTTCCCCAGTCATCTACAATTTACCCCCAGGATGCTGGGGACTCATTTTAGTGACCTTGGAAGATGGAAGGTTGAGTCAACCTGGAGCAGGCTGCCTGAAAACCCAGCTTCCACCAGGATCGAACTCAGATTACGAGCAGAGCTTGGACTGCAGCTGACCACTCTGCACTACGGGGCTCAACTGGGCAAACACAGGCCTTGACAATTTGCTTTCGTTTTCAAAGTTGCAAAACGTGTACGAGTTTTACATTCTTGGCTCCGCTCTCAGTTCCATCCTCCAAGAAGCGAGAACTTTGAACAGACGGAGAGATGCCCAGAAAAATATCTGAACAAGTTAATCGAATGGTTTATATACATATGAACGATGAATGGATGACATATTTCTATGGGGAATTTCTTCTAAGCCCAGAGGAGTACTCAGCTCATAACCGTCAGAAGTGACAAATGGGAAGGTTCACGTAAGTGGGCTTATATAAGATAGCCATATCCAAAACATCCCTGAATCTTTCATTTGGGGCTTGTGTGAGACTTTAATCTTTATGAAAGTGCTTTGATGAGAATCTCAGAACATGCATTTAAACTTTTTGGATAAGGCTTTTCAACCCCACAGATGATAAACTAAATCTGAGCGTGGCTCCATAAGCCAATAAGAGGCAGGGTCATATTCTCAGGGAGCCAGTTTGGTGCAGTGGTTAAGTGCGCGGACTCTTATCTGGGAGAACCGGGTTTGATTCCCCACTCCTCCACTTGCACCTGCTGGAATGGCCTTGGGTCAGCCATAGCTCTGGCAGAGGTTGTCCTTGAAAGGGCAGCTGCTGGGAGAGCTCTCTCAGCCCCACCCACCTCACAGGGTGTCTGTTGTGGGGGGGGGGGAAGTAAAGGAGATTGTGAGCCGCTCTGAGACTCTTCGGAGTGGAGGGCGGGATATAAATCCAATATCTTCATTTACCTCACAGGGTGTCTGTTGTAGGTAAAGAAGATAAAGGAGATTGTGAGCTGCTCTGAGACTCTGATTCAGAGAGAAGGGCGGGGTTATAAATCTGCAGACTTCTTCTTCTTATCATATTCTTGATTGACAACTAGCAAGGTATATGTACGGCTTGTTTTCTCACTATTAGTTGCTACACACCAACCACCCTCAAGGATTTGATTGGTTCTTGGTGGGCAGCCAGAATGTACATTCCTTTACTTGTTATAAGCATGCACAATTCTACATATTGGAGATGACATTTTTGTATGCTTTGCTCTAAGATTTGTGCATGATATTAAGGTTTAGTAAACAGATCTAGTTTGCAGCATTTGCGTTTCTCTCTGCCTCTCTCTGGTCAGCCCCATCCATCCCAAAGACTACCCTGGGTGGGTTCTGGGATTCCAGACACAGGCCTGGTCACTAGAATTCCACAACAGTTTGTAAAGCCAATTTTGCGCACTGCAATGCTATTACCTGTGCAGGAAAGCCCCCTTGAATAGTTCAGTTTTGTATAATTGTGAAAAGCCAGCAGACTGGAGTGCTTCCCTGACTTCTTCTGGTAGGCCGTTCCCCAAGGTGGGAGCCACAGCAGAGAAAATTTAGTGGTTAATGCATTCCTTTGGAACAGGCAAAGAGACCTTTTGTTTCCATTGTAAAAGGAATGTTTCCCTTCTAGGACTTCCCCCCTCCCAGACATTGCACAACTCTGCCCCACCCGCTTCATCCCCAACATTTCTCAAGCCTGGTTTTATCCAGGACTTTTTTTTTGTAGAATTTTGTAGCAATTGCTGAGCAGTCAGGTTAGAACTGATAAAAGGAAGTACTTCTTCACCCAAAGGGTGAAGTGGAATTTACTGCCACAAGAGGTGGCGGCTGCAAGCATAGCCAGCTCCAAGAGGGTAAGCATATGGAGCAAAGGTCCATCAGTAGCTATAAGGCACAGCGTATTGTTGGAACTCTGTCTGGGGCAAAGATGCTCTGTATTCTGGGTGCTTGGGGGGGCACAGTGGGAGGGCTTCCAGTCCCACTGGTGGACCTCCTGATGGCACTTGGCTTTTGGGTTTTTTGGCCACTGTGTGACACAGAGTGTTGGACTGGATGGGCCACTGGCCTGATCCAACATGGCTTCTCTTATGTTCTTAGAAGAGAGCTGCTTTATAGCATTTTCCCTCCTCCGAAGGTCACATTCCAAATCTGCTATCCCCAAGCCCTCAAAAAAGCAGTGCAAAGCAAATAATAATCAATTAAGAAGCCGGCTGATGGCCATAAGGCACAGAAGCCTTATAGGAAATCTGCCCAAGCTCTGTGAATCATACGCCTCTATCACAAAACTGCCTTGTAACCAATGCTCCCTCTAAACTGTGGAGTCTTGTGAGCAAAAATTCTACTTCATGAGCTACTGGCATTAAAGTTGTGAGCCATTGCATAAATTAGTTTGCTCTGGGGCCATTTTTCCTGAGCTGAGACAAATATGTGTGAGCGGGAAGCTAAAAAACTGTGAGCTAGCTCACACTAACTCAGCTTAGAGGGAACACTGCTTGTAACCTGGTGTGGAGAGACTTAATAATAGTATTGTCTACTCTGTGAGAAACAATGGATTAAAGTTCAAAACTACTGATCTGACACAGTAAAAAAAGCTGTGTGACACCTAAGAAATTTATTACGGCACCTCGTTCCACACAACTTCCTAAAAGCACTTAGTGGGAACTAGGAAAGGTGACACCAGACTTCACAGGGCCTGCGTGAACCAGGTTGGAGACCCCTATTCTAACGCAACAAGCAGCCAGAAAATGCATAGCTTTCCACCTTGATCACCAGCACAAAAACATGTATTTTATTTAGGTAATTTATATTCTGCCCTTTCCCAAAACGGGCTCAGGGCGGACCACAACATTCTAAAAACAGTATAAAACAATTAGGGTTTGTAGAATCTTTCGGGCTCAAGTGCCGTGTTCTACTGGAGAAAGTTTTTCTTCCAGACGTTTCGTTCTCAGCTGCGGAGAACATCCTCAGTGGCGTTGCAGCGTGGATGTGCAGTGCACGGCTCAAGTGCCGTGTTCTACTGGAGAAAGTTTTTCTTCCAGACGTTTCGTTCTCAGCTGCGGAGAACATCCTCAGTGGCATTGCAGTGCGGATGTTCTCCGCAGCTGAGAACGAAACGTCTGGAAGAAAAACTTTCTCCAGTAGAACATGGCACTTGAGCCCGAAAGATTCTACAAACCCTAATGATGTTACCAGCCGTGAAAACCTGAAATCTTTGATAGTATAAAACAAATTAAAACCAAATCAATAAGAACAATACAATTTGATAAGTCACAATAAGTTATAAACAGCGGCTCAGTTGGGCACATGTTATATAAACTGAGAGTCTAAAACAGCAGATAGGATAAAATTAATGTTACAGCAGAGATGGTACCATAGCATACGGCCAGCCGATGGAATAGGACGACCGCTGCCTCAACCAAAGGCCTGGCGGAATAGCTCCGTTTTGCAGGCCCTAAAGAAAGGTAACTATTCAGTAACGGCCTGGATCTCTAGAGGGAGCTGATTCCACAAGGCCGGGGCCAAGGCCAAAAAGGCCCTTGCTCTTGCTGAGGCAAGTCGGGCCAAGGATGGTCAGCAGATGTTGTGTGCCAGATCGTAGTGATCTCTGGGGCACATATGGGGAGATGCGGTCCCACAGATAAACTGTAGCAGATGTTAAGAGGTAACTTCATGCACGTTAAGTACAGCATGCACCCAACAATTTGCTGTTCACTGTGATGACTATCCTCCACAAACAGGCCTATCGCTGGAATTATTACCTCTGACCATGGAAGCTCTACTAAACACAGCACAACTACATATAAGCAGCCAACATACCTGATTAAATGCCAAAGGAGAGAAGCTGTAACAACCCAGAGAGGCTGAAGTCTGCTCAGAATAACCTTTCAACATCCCATCAGCCTAAAATAAAAGTAATTATGTTTTTATACAAAGAACAGGAGGAGACAAGGAGGTGAGAATAACCACTTTCATTGGCCATTAATCACTTGGCAACTGCAGAAACAAAACACAGAAACGCACAGTGTGTGTGTGTGTACACACATACTTTTTTTTTTTTGTCTTCAAGTTGTAACTATTATATGGCAAATTGGTGGGTTTTTTAAGGCAAGCGAGGAACAGAGATTCTTTGGCATTGCCTGGCTCTAGGCGTGATGACTCTGGACTCCCAACTTTGTTCTTCTGGAACTCCCTGATGCTCTCCCATCCAAATGCTAACCCAGGCCAACTGTGCTAAGCTTCCCAAATCTGACAAGATCAGGCTAGCCTTGGTTGTCCAGGTCAGGGTACAAACAGATATAGCAGGGGTGGCCAACGGTAGCTCTCCAAATGTTTTTTTTGCCTACAACTCCCATCAGCCCCAGCCGTTGGCCATGCTGGCTGGGGCTGATGGGAGTTGTAGGCAAAAAAAACATCTGGAGAGCTACCGTTGGCCACCCCTGAGATATAGTATAAACAGATACCGTAGATACAGGGTATAATATAGATTGCTACAAATACATGAGATAATGATTGCTAATAACCTGGCAACTTAAAGCGAAGGTACAGCTGCTTGCTGCCTATTCTATAAACACAGGGCTTTTTTTGTGGTGCTACAGTGGTACTGAGTATCACCACCTTTTGAGGAGGAAGCTCTCCCAAGGTCTAACGGGACAATTGGTGGAAACTGATGCAGCTTTATATATAACAACACTTTTCCTTTTTATCAACCCCTCCCACAAAACCCTGTACATAGACGCACACGTAAACCCACACACAGAGAGAATCCATTGACAACTGAAGAAACAAACTCAAGTCTCTATCTCGTCCAGGAGTGGCCAAACTGCGGCTCGGGAGACGCATGTAGCTCTTCCACACGTACGGTGTGGCTCTTGAAGCCCCCACCGCCCCGCTGGCTGGGTTGGAGAATGCATTTAAAGTTGGCTTCTTTCCCCCTCTCCCTCCCAGCCTCATCTATTTGCCTGCCTGTCTTCCAGCTCTCAAACATTGGACATTCATGTCTTGCGGCTCTCAAACATCTGACGTTTATTTTTATTTATTTATGATTTATATCCCGCCCTTCCCACGAAGTGGCTCAGGGCGGCTCACAACAGAAAGTCAAACATAAAATTAAACTAACATTTAAATATATAAGCATTTAAAACATTTAAAACATTAGAAACATTAAACATTACAACAGTATGTATAAGAGGAGTCTGGTAAAGCTACATTTAGTTTCTCATATCATTTAGGTGTAGGCTAGCCGGAAGAGGGTCGTCTTACAGGCCCTGCGGAACTGAACAAGGTCCCGCAGGGCCCTCACCTCCTCCGGCAGCTGATTCCACCATGTAGGGGCCATAACAGAGAAGGCCCTGTCCCTAGTAGATTTTAGGCGGGCTTCTTTTGGCCCAGGGATGGCGAGAATGTGCGGCTCTCACATTAAGCAGGTCTGACCACCCCGATCTTGTCTATATCAGAATAAAGTTTGAGTCCCGTAGCCCCTTTAAGGCCACAAAACAATGAGCCGTTGAGTTAGAACGGATAAAAGGAAGCACTTCTTCACCCAAAGGGTGATGAACACATGGAATTCACTACCACAGGAGAAGGTGGCAGCTACAAGCATAGACAGCTTCAAGAGGGGATTGGCTAAACTGAGCCTGTTAGGGGAGGGCGGGATATATATGCAATAAAATAAAAATAAACATATGGAGCAGAGGTCCATCAGTGGCTACTAGCCACAGGGTACGGATAGAACTCTCTGTCTGGGGCAGCGATGCTCTGTATTCTTGGTGCTTGAGGGGGCAACAGTGGAAGGGATTCTAGTGTCCTAGTCCCACTAGTGGACCTCCTGACGGCACCTGGTTTTCAAAGATTTCAGGTTTTCACGGCTGGTAACATCATTAGGGTTTGTAGAATCTTTCGGGATCAAGTGCCGTGTTCTACTGGAGAAAGTTTTCCTTCCAGACGTTTCGTTCTCAGCTGCGGAGAACATCCTCAGTGGCGTTGCAGCCGGAGCAGGCGCTCAGCCAAGCAATGCACAGCAGCCAAGAAGGTCTGAGCGCCTGCTCCGGCTGCAACGCCACTGAGGATGTTCTCCGCAGCTGAGAACGAAACGTCTGGAAGGAAAACTTTCTCCAGTAGAACACGGCACTTGATCCCGAAAGATTCTACAAACCCTAATGGCACCCGGTTTATTTGGCCACTGTGTGACACAGAGTGTTGGACTGGGTGGACTACTGGCCTGATCCAGCAAGGCTTCTTTTATGTTATGCCCATCAGTGGCTATTAGCCACAAGGTATAGATGGAACTCTCTGTCTGGGGCAGTGATGCTCTGTATTCTGGGTGCTTGGGGGGGGCACAGTGGGAGGGCTTCTGGTGTCCTGGCCTCACTGATGGACCTCCTGATGGCACCTGGTTTATTTGGCCACTGTGTGACACAGAGTGTTGGACTGGATAGACCATTGGCCTGATCCAAGATGGCTTCTCTTATGTTCTTATGTTCAATGAGATGTCACAGGAGAAAGTTGCTTTGGTCTCCTGTTCACCTAACATACAGACTAATAAATATTGCCTCTGGAGTTGCCAACTTCCAGGCGAGGGCTGGAGATCTCCTGGAATCTCAACTTGTCTCCAGGTTACAGAGATCAATTCCTTCGGAGAAAATGGCTGCCTCAGAACGTGGGTTCAGTTAGGGATGCCAGCCCCCAGGTGGGGCCTGGAGATCTCCCTCCTTTTACAACTGATCTCCAGCTGTCAGAGATCAGCTGCTCTGGAGAAAATGGCTGCTTGGAAGGGTGAGCTCTAGGGCATTGGACCATGCTGAGGCCCCGCCCCTCCCCAAACCCCACCCTCTCCAGGCTCCACCCCGAAAGTCTCCAGGTATTTTCCAACATAGACCTGGCAACCCAAACTCCTAGGCATCCCCCAACCGAGAGCAGGCAACCCTACCTTCGATCTGCAACCTCTGCTCTACCCACCCACGCAGGCAGCCGCAGCCTAACCTCTGAGCTTTGGCAGAGTGCAAGCGAGCCATGCAAGCCCCCAAATGCGTTGCAATGTGTGCACACGCAGGCACACCCACACGCTCTGCTCCGGTTTCTAAGGGGGGTGTCAACGAAGGCCAGCAACAAGCGGTCAACCTCCCAAGGGCAGGGCTGGGAGCTGACCCTACCTTCGATCTGCAACCTCTGCTCTACCCATCCACGCAGGCAGCCGGCATGTAGCCTCTGAGCGTTCACCGAGTGCAAACGAGCCATGCAACCCTCCCCCCCCCCCCCAGATTCGTTGCCATATGTGCACACGCAGGCACACCACACGCTCTGCTCGGGTTTCCACAGGGAGCGTCCACAAAGGGCGGCAACAAGCGGCCAACCTCTCAAGGGCAGGGAGGGCTGGGCTCGATCTGCGACCTCTGCTCTACCCACCCACCCAGCCACGCAGGCAGCTCCAGCGTCACCTCTGAGCGTTCGCAGAGTGCCAACGAGCCATGCAACCCGCCGCGTTTGTTGCAATATGCGCACACCCGCGCACCGACACGCTCTGCTCCGGTTTCCGCGGGGAGCGTCCCCGAAGGCCGGCAGCAAGCGGCCACCCTCGCAAGGGCCCGGCTGGGCTCCGCAGCACCACCTCCCTCCGCCCCCGCCCGGTCCCTTTGCAGGCTGCGGAAGCGAGAGCAGCGGCGGGCCCTCGAGGGGAGCAGCCGAGGAGAAGCGGCGTCTCCAGGCCGGCGAGCAGCCCCTTGCAGCCGCCATTGCCCTTTGCGGGGAGAGAGAAGAAGCCCCTCGCTGCAGAGGGAGCAGCCTTACCCCGCCGGGCCTGCTCGCCGCTCTTTCCCCTGCAGGAGCCCCGGAAGGTTTCTTCCCTCCCGGAGAAGGAGGCGGCCAGGCTGGGAAATGGCGGCCTCCTCGGGGGCAGCAGGCAGCGCTCCGCACTCCAAGGCGCCTGGCTGGGTCTTTCTGGGCGCCTGGAATTGGCGGGGAAACGGGGTTGCCAATCCCCAGGTGGGGGCAGGGGATCCCCCGGTTTGGAGGCCCTCCCCCGCTTCAGTGTCGTCAGAAAGCAGGGGGGAGGGAGGGAAATGTCTGCCGGGCACTCCATTATTCCCTATGGAGATTTATCCCCATAGAAAATCGTGGAGAATTGATCCGCGTATCTGGGGCTCTGGGAGGGGGTTGTTTTGGGGGGTAGAGGCACCAAATTTTCAGTATAGCATCTAGTGCCTCTCCCCAAAATATTCCCCAAGTTTCAAAAAGATTGGACCAGGGGGTCCAATTCTATGAGCCCCAAAAGAAGGTGCCCCTATTCTTCATTATTTCCTCTGGAAGGAAGGAATTGAAAAGGTGTGCCGTCCCTTTAAATGTGATGGTCAGAACTCCCTTTGGAGTTCAATGATGCTTGTCACAGCCTTGATCTTGGCTCCACCCCTAATGCTCCTGGCTCCACCCCCAAAGTCTCCTGGCTTTGAAGATATATTTGTTCTACTGTGAACCATACCTCTGTGAGACATTTCTATGAGACATCTGGTTTATTAAGGAATTTGATCTACAATATGGCCATTACAGCCTAATAATTTGGATCAAATATACCCCTCCAGAGGTTTTTGGTTTGCCTATTGTTCATGTGATTTCTCTTGTTTAAATCCCCAGGTGGGGGTAGGGGATCCCCAGTTTGGAGGCCCTCAACACACTTCAGGGTCATCAGAAAGTATAGGGGGGGAGGAAATATGGAGCAGAGGTCCATCAGTGGCTATTAGCCACAGTGTGTGTGTGTGTGTGTGTGTGTGTGTGTGTGTGTGTGTGTATTTGGCTGCTGTGTGACACAGAATGTTGGACTGGATGGGCCATTGGCCTGATCTAACATGGCTTCTCTTATGTTCTTATGAAATGTCTATGGGGCACTCCATTATTTCCTATGGAGACCGGTTCCCATAAGGTATAATGGAGAATTCATCTGCAGGTATTGGGGGCTCTTGGGGGGGGCTGCGTTTTGAGGTAGAGGCACCAAATTTTAAGCATAACATCCAGTGCCACTCCAAGTTTCAAAAAGATTGGACCAAGGGGTCCAATTTTGTGAGCCCCGAAATAAGGTGCCCCTATCTTTTGTTATTTCCAATGGGGGGGGGGGGGGAAGGCATTTAAAAGGTGTGCAGTCCCTTTAAATGTAATGGCCAGAACTCCCTTTGGAGTTCAATTATGCTTGTCGCACCCTCGCTGCTGGCTCCATCCCCAGATTTTTCTTGAATTGTCCCCAGATATTTCTTGAATTGGACTTGGGAACCCTACTACTGGCATTAAAGTTGTGAGCTACTAGCATTAAAGGTGTGAGCTACTGCACAAATTAGTTTGCTCTAGGGACATTTTTCCTGAGCTGAGACAAAAATGTGTGAGCTGGATGGAGACTAAAAAATTGTGAGCTAGCTCACACTAATTCAGCTTAGAGGGAACACTGCTGGCGACCGCTGTATGAATGGATAAATATAAGTGACTGATCCCAGAACAAAGCAGAAGTCCGGTTGCACCTTTAAGACCAACAAAGTTTTATCCAGAATGCAAGCTTTCGTGTGCTCTTAAGCACACTTTAGGCGTTTTCACCCTCAGAGTGAATGTGTTATAAGCAGCGAAGATACTTAATTACAAGGTAATGTGAGGTTTTAAAACAATTGACAACAGACTTGCAGGAATGTTATAATGAAATGGAAATAATGGAATCTAAGAGAGATAGGTTTCAGTGGAACTTTGTAAAACTTTGAATATATGCTTTTCCCTCTGCCTTCCCTTTTTTTCTTTTTCTGCCTCAAACCAGTAAGCTGGGCACTTAAATTACCGACCTCGGAAGGATGGACGGCTGAGTCAACCTTGAGCCAGCTACCTGAACCCAGCTTCTGCTGGGATTGAACTCAGGCCATGAGCGGACTGCAGTACTGCAGCTTTACCACTCTGCGCCACGGGGCTCATATTGAGTACCTTTACCTTTTACTTAAAATGAGATCTGTCCTACTGATCGCTTGTTTGAAATAGTCAATTGGGAAATAAGATTTTTTTTTTCTTTTCAAAAGATGGTAACCCTAAAGAAGAGATCATTTATATGTTTGTTTGTTTTTGAGACTTATATCACATCCTACCCTGAATGCAGGCTCAGGGTGGCTTACAACATAGATCAGGAATGTCAAACTCATTTGTTATGAGAGCCAGATCTGACATAAATGAGACCGTGTTGGGCTGGGCCAGGCCGTGTGGGGCCAGGCCTTGTGTGCACCTATTTAAGATTAGGTAGCAGAGATATAAACTTTTTAAAGGACACAGACAAACACGGCTGAAATTAAAAAAAAAAAAAAAACACTTAAAACATGGTTAAAACATTAGCATTTGTCCGTCTTAAGGGTACTTTCTTTGTCTTTCTCCCGTGGGATCCGGGGGAACTGGGCAAAGGAAGCTCTGGCTCTTTCCCTCCCTCCCCAGGGGACCAGGAGGGGGAGGAGCCTCAACCAATGGAGAAAATCAAGATTTTGCTCTGCAGCTCCTGTATGATTGAGCAAGCCATGCAAAGCAAGCTGTGATGCAGAAGGAAGCAAGAGAGAGGGAGAAGGAAGCAGCCTGTTGCTTGGGGGCCTGATAGGAGCCCTCTAGTCTAGGGGCCTGATTCGGCCCCCGGGCTGCATGTTTGACACCCCTGACATAGATGATGGTGGTGATAATGAGAGAAGATATGATTACCACCAGATGTCTTCTATTTAGAGGACATTTCCTTTTTTTTTTGGAGTCCATTCTCTTTTGAGCTTTTTTTTTTTTCTTTAATGGATGAAAATACCCTCCTTTGGGATTGGGAGGTTAGGAATTTTCCTAATCAGTAGCAATTATAACAGCTTAAGATGGGATTTTAATTGTCCCAGCTTAAAATGAGATTCCTAGTTAGTACAGCAATTATCACAGCTTAAAACGAGATTTGTCTTAGCGATTACTTGTTTGAAGGAGCCCGTTAGGAAATACGCCCTCTTGCTTTTCAAAATGTTGTAATGAGCCCTACATAAACAGGAGTCTGATGGACCTTTCAAAAAATAAGGGAGAGGCAGGTGTGGAATTCTTGCAGGAGCTCCTTTGCATATTAGGCCACACACCCCTGATGTAGCCAATCCTCCAAGAGTTTAGAAAAAAGGGCATTGTAAACTCTTGGAGGATCGGCTACAACAGGGGTGTGTAGCCTAATATGCAAAGGAGCTTCTGCTAAAATTCCACCCCTGGGGAGAGGGAAATGTTATTTCTGCTTAAAAAGAAAGCTACAGTCCAGCGCAGCTCCTTGACCTTATTGCAGAATGACCTGTGAGTCAACTCACTTCATCAGATGCATGCTATGTTTGCATCCTTTGCGAGCCCTCCCTAAATAACACTGTTGGACTATTCCAGAAATCCCCTAGCTTCGACCCTTAAGAGAACTGCTGGTTAAGTAAATTAATTAAACAATTGGCTTTTGCAAGTGCCATCCACAGAGGAAGCTGGCATTGTACCTCTGCGTGAGTTACTGCTCAGAACTTGTGTTCTTCTAATCAGCTTCTTTTTTTGAGGAAGGGAATAACTCTGAGCAGTGTTTGCCTCTGAGTGATTGAATTAGCAAATTACACCGGATGCAGAGTTCGTGCAACTCACTCACTCTCAAAGGAGGGCTTAGCCATTGTGTCTCTGCATGATTCCCTGCATCCAGAAGACAGGTCCATGTCAGTACTATGTCAAGGGAACAGGTTTCTTTGAAAGTCTGTCATTCTTAAAAGCTCTAAAAGTAAACCTCTTAAGCTTTAAGGGTGGAGCGTGTTTCCAAAATCAATTAATTACAGAATTAATTAATTAGCTACAACATTAATTACACTTCTGCTGTACCAGAAATGCTGGGAAATCTGATGTGTTTTAGCATGTGAGAGTATCATGCTAAGATTATATTGTGGTATTAAATATGTTAAGAGCCCCGTGGCGCAGAGTGGTAAAGCAGCAGTACTGCAGTCGGAGCCCTCTGCTCACGACCTGAGTTCAATCCCAGTGGAAGCTGGTTCAGGTAGCCGGCTCCAGGTCAACTCAGCCTTCCATCCTTCTGCGTAAAGTGGGGGGAAAGCATAGATGACTGGGGAAGGCAATGGCAAACCACCCCGTAAAAAGTCTGCCGTGAAAACATTGTGAAAGCAACGTCACCCCAGAGTCGAAAACAACTGGTGCTTGCACAGGGGACTACCTTTATCTTTTTATTTAATATGTTAAAACTACACGTGGTTAAAATACTAAATTTTGGCAAACATCTACCTACTTCTCTCTTTCCTTACATAGATTTCCATGCCAATAATGGCGACTCTTATTTTTTTTTAAAAAAAAAATCAATTTAAAATGTTTTAATTGGGCTAATCTATTGTTTCCTGGCAGAGACTATGATTCATCTTAACAACTCCCTAAAAATGGAACCTTTTGTGTCTTCCGTTGCAGAGGAGATCTCAGAGAGGCCTTCGTTTTGTTAGTCTCTAACTTTCCTTTATACGTTTGGACAGATTCTCACAGTTTCCGTTGCTAATACAATTTCCCCCGCAAATAGAGCAGAAGGCTCAGCAGCACAAAAGGAATGATCTAATTTTAGTAATGGGGCGAGCAATGTCAGCGTAATCACGTCCCTCTCCCTTTTTATCTCTCCCCTCCCATCGCCATGTCTGAATGTCAAAAAAAAATTTTCTTCCCCTGATTTCAAAAACGTTCTTATTTGCATTCCGAGTGTTTCATGGCTGGTTTTTCCCCTCCTTCATTTGGAGCTTTATGCAGTAGGAGCCTTACAAAGGTATGCAATCACAGGGGGAAATTATCTACCTAATTGCAAATGGGCTATCTTCACACCTGGTAGAATCAGAGTATTATAAACTAGTGTTCTTTTAAGGTTGCCTAATCCTCCCCGGCCACTGAAGGGAATGGGGAGTGGGGAAAGGTGTGCAGGGCTTTTTTAATGACAGGAGCTCCTTTGCATATTAGGCCACCCCCCCCCCCCCATGTAGCCAATCCTCCAAGAGTTTAGAGGGCTCTTAGTACAGGGCCTACTGTAAGCTCAAGGAGGATTGGCTACATAAGGGGCGTGACCTAATATGCAGAGGAGCTCCTGCTAGAAAAAGAGCCTTGAATGTACATTTGCCAGATCCAGGTTGGGAAACTTGGATATTTGGGGATGGAGCCTGAGGAGGACCTCAGTGGGTTATGATGCATAAGATCATAAGGGAAGCCATGTTGGATCAGACCAATGGCCCTTCCAGTCCAACACTCTGTCACACAGGGGCCAAAAAAACCCAGGTGCCATCAGGAGGTCCACCAGTGGGGCCAGGACACTAGAAGCCCTCTCACTGTTGTCCCCTCAAGCACCAAGAATACAGAGCATCACTGCCCCAGGCAGAGAGTTAGTGTCTTAAGACATAAGAGAAGCCATGTTGGATCAGGCCAACGGCCCATCCAGTCCAACACTCTGTGTCACGCAGTGGCCAAAAAAACCAGGTGCCATCAAGAGGTTCATCAGTGCAGCCAGGACACTAGAAGCCCTCTCACTGTTTCCCCCTAAAACACCAAGAATACAGAGCATCACTGCCCCAGACAGAGAGTTAGTGTCTTAAGAACATAAGAGAAGCCATATTGGATCAGGCCAGTGGCCCATCCAGTCCAACACTCTGTGTCACATAAGAACATAAGAGAAGCCATGTTGGATCAGGCCAATGGCCCATCCAGTCCAACACTCTGTGTCACACAGTGGCCAAAAAATCCAGGTGCCATCAGGAGGTCCACCAGTGGGACCAGGACACTAGAAGCCCTCCCACTGTCCCCCCCTCCACCCAGCACCAAGAATACAGAGCATCACTGCCCCAGACAGAGAGTTCAGTCTATACCCTGTGGCTAATAGCCACTGATGGACCTCCGCTTGGTTTATTTATTTATTTGGTCAATTTCTATTCTGCCCTATCCCAAATGGACTCAGGGCGGATCACATACAGATAAAATCAAACAGATACAGTACAATAAAACCAATAAATCAATAAATACAGTTAAAACAATGACTTAGCTCAATACAGTATGACATAGGCGGTGGGCTCATAATACAGGTTAGGGTAGAGTTAGCGGCCCAGATACCAAAGCTCCAATCGCTGTGGGGGAGGATGGTATAGGCGATAGGGCAGGGGGTGTCTGCCCGCCTCAGCCGAACGCCTGGCGGAACAGCTCCGTCTTACAGGCCCTCCAGAAAGGTAGATCCGGTAGGGCCCGTATCTCCACCAGGAGCTGATTCCACCAGGATGGGGCCAGGGCCGAAAAAGCCCTGGCCGAGGTAAGATGGACGTCCCTCGGGCCAGGGATAACAAGATGTTGATTGGCAGATCATAGCTGCCTTCGGGGCTCATATGGGGAGAGGCGGTCCCTCAGGTATGTCGGTCCCAGACCACGTAAGGCTTTGAATGTCAATACTAGAACCCTGAAGTGGATCTGGTACTCAACTGGTAACCAGCGCACTGTGCGCAGCATTGGTCGACTGCTTGCCCGTACAGGCAATCCAGTCAGCAGCCGTGCTGCCGCGGCTTGCACTCATTGGAGTTTCCGGATCAGTCTCAGGGGCAAGCCTGCGTAGAGCGAGTTACAGTAGTCCAACCTGAAAGTAACCAGTGCATGGATCACTGTAGCTAGGTCCTGGGACGTCAGATAGGGCACCAGCTGTTTGGCCTGCCGAAGATGATGAAAAGGCAGATCGTGCAACTGCAGTGACCTGGGCCTCCATAGAAAGGGAAGCATCTAGTATCACCCCCAGACTCCTCACCTGCTGAGCTGGCACCATCTAGGGTGGGAAGTCAGATGCCCGATCCTATTCCCTTCCGACCCAGGTACAGGACCTCCATCCTGTACTGGAGAGCCAGTTTGGTGTAGTGGTTAAGTGTGCGGACTCTAGAGAGCACTTTGATCAAGTTCTCAAAATCTTTTGGCTGTCCCTGGGCTAAAAGAAGCTAGGCTTAATTCCACCAGAGAGAGAGCCTTCTCGGTTGCAGCCCCAATACTCTGGAACACCCTCCCAGAAGCCATCAGGGCCCTGCGGGACTTAGTGCAGTTCTGCAGGGCCTGCAAGACAACTGTTTCGGATGGCAAATAACATCTAACGGAAGACAGCTGCCACCGCATCTGGATCCATCGCATTTCAGTACTAACTGTCTGGGATCTGTACAGAAGAACATAAGAAGAAGCCATGTTGGATCAGGCCAATGGCCCATCCAGTCCAACACTCTGTGTCACACATAAGAACATAAGAGAAACCATGTTGGATCAGGTCAATGGCCCATCCAGTCCAACACTCTGCGTAACACATAAGAACATAAGAGAAGCCATGTTGGATCAGGCCAATGGCCCATCCAGTCCAACACTCTGTGTCACACATAAGAACATAAGAGAAACCATGTTGGATCAGGTCAATGGCCCATCCAGTCCAACACTCTGTGTCACACATAAGAACATAAGAGAAGCCATGTTGGATCAGGCCCATGGCCCATCCAGTCCAACACTCTGTGTCACATAAGAACATAAGAGAAGCCATGTTGGATCAGGCCAATGGCCCATCCAGTCCAACACTCTGTGTCACACATAAGAACATAAGAGAAGCCATGTTGGATCAGGCCAATGGCCCATCCAGTCCAACACTCTGTGTCACACATAAGAACATAAGAGAAACCATGTTGGATCAGGTCAATGGCCCATCCAGTCCAACACTCTGTGTCACACATAAGAACATAAGAGAAGCCATGTTGGATCAGGTCAATGGCCCATCCAGTCCAACACTCTGTGTCACACATAAGAACATAAGAGAAGCCATGTTGGGTCAGGCCAGTGGCCTATCCAGTCCAACACTCTGTGTCACACATAAGAACATAAGAGAAGCCATGTTGGATCAGGCCAATGGCCCATCCAGTCCAACACTCTGTGTCACACATAAGAACATAAGAGAAGCCATGTTGGGTCAGGTCAATGGCCCATCCAGTCCAACACTCTGTGTCACACATAAGAACATAAGAGAAGCCATGTTGGATCAGGTCAATGGCCCATCCAGTCCAACACTCTGTGTCACACATAAGAACATAAGAGAAGCCATGTTGGGTCAGGCCAGTGGCCTATCCAGTCCAACACTCTGTGTCACACATAAGAACATAAGAGAAGCCATGTTGGGTCAGGCCAGTGGCCTATCCAGTCCAACACTCTGTGTCACACATAAGAGAAGCCATGTTGGGTCAGGCCAATGGCCCATCCAGTCCAACACTCTGTGTCACACAGTGGCCACAAAAAAAAACCCCAAGTGCCATCAGGAGGTCCACAAGTGGGGCTAGAAGCCCTTCCACTGTGCCCCCCCCAACACCAAGAATACAGAGCATCACGTGCCCCAGACAGAGAGTTCCAACAATTTTTGTTGTTGTTCAGTCGCACAGTCGAGTCCGACTCTTTGCGGCCCCATGGACAAAGTCATGCCAGGCCCTCCGGACTTCCACCCTCCTCCGAAGCCTGCTCAACCTCTGCTCCATATGCTTATCCATTCCCCTCTTGAAGTTGTCTATGCTTGTAACAAATACACATTGTACGCGTTGGGAAAGGAAAATATTATATGATCCGCCTGAATAGCTGAAGTAGCACCAATGTAATTTTATTTGATTGACGAGAGAGCCAGTTTGGTGTAGTGGTTAAGTGTGCGGACTCTTATCTGGGAGAACCGGGTTTGATTCCCCACTCCTCCACTTGCACCTGCTGGAATGGCCTTGGGTCAGCCATAGCTCTGGCAGAGGTTGTCCTTGAAAGGGCAGCTGCTGTGAGAGCCCTCTCAGGGTTTCTGTTGTGGGGGAGGAAGATAAAGGAGATTGTGAGCCGCTCTGTGACTCTTGAGTGGAGGGCAGAATATAAATCCAATGTCTTCTTTTTTTATTGTTTTACTGTTTTAACATTGCTTATTGTTATTGTGCATTTTATGTTGTTAGTCGCCTTGCGTCTGCATAGAATGGGCGTGATATAAATATAATGTAAATAAATCAATCAAAGGAATCTCAAAGCAGCTTACAATCACCTTCCCTTTCTCTTTCCACGACACCCTGTGAGCAATGGTCCCTCTAAGCTGCAGTCTTATGAGCAAAAATTCTACTTTGTGAGCTTCTGGCCTTAAAGCGGTGAGCTACTGCATAGATTATTGTGCTCTGGGGTCATCCTTCTTGAGCTAAGACAAAAAGGTGTGAGCTGGAGGCTACAAATCTGTGCTCTAGCTCACGCTGACTCAGCTTAGAGGGAACACTGCCTGTGAGATAAGTGGGGCTGAGAGAACTCTGACAGAAACTGCTCTTGAGCAAAAACAGCTCTGGGAGAACTTGTGACTGAACCAAGGCCATTCCAGCAGGTGCATGTGGAAGAGTGGGGAAATAAACCCACTTCTCCCAGCTAAGACTCTGTGCACAACCACTACACCAATCGAGAGGACGTTAATTCAGCGGATTGCCGTAAGTCGGAAGCAATTTGATGGCACTTAACACACATGTACACGCATGTGGTTTATCAAGGTCAGCATTACCTACTCTGATTGGAAGCAGCTCTCCAGGGTCTCAGATAGGCATCTTCAACATCTCCTACCACCGGATCCTTTTGTCTGGAGATGCTGGGGATTGAACCTGGGATCTTCTGCGTACCCAACAGATGCTCTACCTCTAAGCCACAGCCACTGCCCTCGCAGGGAGAAGCAACATGTCAGACACAAACCTCAACCTTTGTCACCCTTGCTTTGCCTTGCCTCATCTAGGAGAGACCACGCACCACCGCAACCCAGCGATCCACAAGGGGCCCTTCCCAGGGGTGGAATTCTAGCAGGAGCTCCTTTGCATATTAGGCCACACACCCCCTGATGTAGCCAATCCTCCAAGAGCTTACAAAAAAGAGCCTTGTAAGCTCCAGGAGGATTGGCTACATCAGGGGTGTGTGGCCTAATATGCAAAGGAGCTTCTGCTAGAATTCCACCCCTGCCTGGCCCTTCCTCTTTCAGCCTCCATGCTGAAGTTGGCACCTAATTAGGGTTGCCAATCCCCAGGCGGGGGCAGGGTATCCCCCGGTTTGGAGACCCTCCCCCCACTTCAGGATCATCAGAAAGCAAGGGGGGGGGGATTGTCTGTTGGGCACTCCATTATTCCCTATGGAGACCGATTCTTATAGAGTATAATGGATAATTGATCTGACGTTAGGAGGGGGGGCTGTTTTTGAAGCAGAGGCACCAAATTTTCAGAATAGCATCCAGTGCTTCTCAAAAAACCCTCCAACAAGTTTCAAAGATATTGGACCAGGGGGTCCAATTCTATGAGCCCCCAAAGAAGGTGCCCCTATCCTTCATTATTTCCAATGGAGGGAAAGCATTTAAAAGGTGTGCGGTCCCTTTAAATGTGATGGCCGGAACTCCCTTTGGAGTTCAATGATGCTTGTCACACCCTTGGCTCCACCCCCTCAAGTCTCCTGGCTCCACCCCCAAAGTCCCCAGATATTTCTTGAATTGGACTTGGCAACCCTACACTTAATACCAAATTCTAGACTTGACTGTGGAACGCACACCGCCCTGGCTGACCAGAAAACACCGTTCATCTTGATTCGAATCCAGTAGCACTTTGGAGACCAAGACGATTTTGAAGGGATGAGATTTTGGAGAGCCCAAGCTCCTGCTACTGGGCTCCAATCAAGACCAGCCCGGCTACCCTCTGAAATGATAATCAGTCTCGTAGACCCACAAAAACTTAGACAAATTTGCCAGCTGTCTCTCCTTCCCTCCCCACCCCTCGCCTTTGTCCCACGTACACTAGAAGAATGCCGCCTTCCTTTGCAACGAAGATTTGACACGGAAGGAATCTTTTAAAGAGCGTTAAGAAGATCAGCCTGAGTTAATATGTTTTAATCTCGCGGCGTGTTTCGGAAGGCAAAATAGGCTTCTTCTTTTTTTAATTAGAAAGAAATGCTGCTCAGCCTCGCTGAGAGGAGGCAGGAAGCGGTGTGGGGAGACCCTGTTGCTATGGGGTTATTTTTAAGGACGATTAGCACAGCCTTTTGTTTCAGCAAAGGCTTGCAGAGAGAGAGGGCTGCGTTAGGTTTTAAACTACCTTCCAGCGCCCCCTTGAGGCCTTGTAGGATCATGCTGGCCAGATAATTTTTTTTCCTTCCCTTGTTTATTGCAAAGAGTACAAACTCTGGAAAGTTTCAGAAGGTAGCTGTTACGTATGTGGACTCAAGGGAAGACTTTGGATGTTTCCTCCGGGCTCATTGGAGCCATACCGACTGAGCTTGGGGACTTGGGAAGAAAGGGCTGCAGGATTCGAATCCCTACAGCCCAGGACCAATCACAAGCCCCCACCGGTTTGAATGACCCAATAACGCGCTTGCGCAGGAACCCAGAGATGTATATAAGTTCAGTCCGTGGGCCCCAACAGCAGTCTTGTAATGTGACCTTATACTATGCCACTCCTATTAAAGAGCTAGTAATCACTTAGGGCACTGACCTTACGCCGGAGCGACGTCCCTCTTCACCACACAGCGTCTGCGCGGATTTCGCACTAATTGCTCCGCAGAACCCAGAAGAGCCGCAAAGTCCCGCGGCTTTTGCGTCACAAATGTAAACTGGTTTTTGGCGGTTTACATTTGCGACGCAAAAGCCGCGGGACTTTGCGGCTCTTCCGGGTTCTGCGGAGCAATTAGTGCGAAATCCGCGCAGACGCTGCGCGGTGAAGAGGGACGTCGCTCCGGCGTAAGGTCAGTGTGAAAACGCCCTTACTCTGAGACTCTGTCTTTAAGGTGCTACTGGACTCGAATCTTAAATTCCAGAGGGGTACCACTTGTAGTGAGTTGCCACCAAAATAAGCATGGCCCTCGTGGTACCCTTAAAACTGGCAAATGCTCTGATTCAGAGACTCTTATATGGTTGCTCCAAACACTGCCAGAATGTTGTTGAAGGCTTTCACTGCTGGAGTCCATTGGTTGTTGTAGATTTTCCAGGCTGTGTGGCTGTGGTCTTGGCATTGTGTGACCTGACATTTCGTCAGTGACTGTGACTGGCATCCTCAGAGGTGTAACCCAGAAAACTGGAGTTCTCTGTGGGTCAAATTAAGAAGAAGTTGGTAGGCAGGTAATTTAATTAAATATAAATTACCTGCCTACCATCTTCTTCTCAATTTGACCCACAGAGAACTCCAGTTTTCTGAGTTACACCTCTGAGGATGCCAGTCACGGTTGCTGGTGAAATGTCAGGTCTCGCAATGTCAAGACCACAGCCACACAGCCTGGAAAATCTACAACAACCACAGTGCCAGAACTCTGTGATCTTCTCCATCCCTGAACGCTGCTGTTAATATTGGGATATTTGGTTAGTATAGCAGAGTGTTGCCCCATCATAGGAGCGTGAAACTTAGTGCAGTAAATAAATCTCCCAAGTGCATTGCAAAATAAAACCTTACATGTTTTCAAGTAGATCCAATTCACATACTGGTTGCAGTTGAGAGGCAAGCCTGATCTAAAGGATACTTTCTCTGTCACAAATGGCCAGCTTGTCTAGCATCCTGTGTGTGGGAGTATGAGGGCATTGGCTCCACAGGTGAGACCTGCAGAGAGCTGTGTCTCCATGGAAGGCCATGTGAAGGGAGTGAGAGGACAATGCAAGAGAGAAGGGGTCAGAGGGCAGCTCCCAGATTAAGACAAAGAGACACCCCATTCAAGGAGAGAACACTTATACACCCTTAGAGTGATGTGGCACCTGCCCCCACCAATATCCAGGCATGCTGAGTCGCTCACACTGACAGTTAGTACCACTGTTCACGGTGACATCAGTTCCTCACACCATGGGCGTTTTCGCACTGACCTTCAAGTGGCGCGACCACCCTCTTCACACCGGAGGATCTGCGCGGATTTCGCACAAGAAGCACCGGAGCACCCAAAAGAGCCGGCGACTTCCGTCGCGAAACCCGCTCAAACGGAAACCGCCAAGAAGCAGGAAAACGTTTGAGCGGCTTTTGCCGCTTGATACTCTGGAGCAATACTCCCTTTTAAGCTGTGGAGCGTTGTAAGCAAAAATTCTACATAGTGAGCTACTGGCGTGAAAATCGTGAGCTACTGCCTCAATTCGTTTGCACTGGGGGACATTTTTCCTGAGCAAAGACGAAAATGTATGAGCTGGAGGCTAAAAAAACCCCTGTGAGCTAGCTAACACTAACTCAGCTTAGAGGGAACCTTAGAGCCAAACTAGATGAGAAGGCAGCCGTAGGACCAAGCTGTGGCCGCCAAGCCATTTTAGAGGAGAATTTAGCCCTTGGAAGATAGCCACAACGGGCCACAGCACAGCAGCAACAGGCAGGCAATCTTGCCTTCTTGCCTTTTAAAGTGCCAAAACAACTGTGGCTATTTCAGCCCTTTAAGGGAGGAAACAAGATCGCCTGTTGCCACCACACTGCAGGTCCAAAAAGGCCTCACAGCAGTGTTTAAATCACTAAATTGTTTTCTAGCGCGGCGACAATTTGCCACAGGTTGGATCTCTGGCTACTTTCGCATCCAGTTTGACCCTTCGTTGAGAATGAGTTATTTCTTTTTATTTCTTTGATTTGATTTATATCCCGCCGGAGCAGGCTCAGGGTGGCTCACAGCAATAAAATGAAAACAATCAATTTAAAAATTGCATAATACAACAATTTAAAATTCAATCATCAAAACAACCATTAAAACAATCTGGGGCTGATATCATCTGTAGTTGTTTCGCTTCCGATGGCTTCAGTATTCCTACATTTTCTCCCACAATGACGGTAACTCTAGATCAGTTAAAGGCTAACTGGAAGAGTGTGGTTCTGCAGGCCTTGCGGAATTGGGCAAGGTCCCGCAAGGCCCTCACTTTCTTGGGTAGCTGGTTTCACCAGTAGGGGGCTGCTACCAAGAAGGCCCTCTCTCTAGTTACATTTCAGAACTGGGGTTTTGGATAGAACCGAGATTTGTCATGCCAATGAAGAGGAGGAGCAGAGCGGGAACTGGTGAATTCGCCATGTTTTTTCTTGATGGATCTTCTTGCATTTGATACTTTTAAATAACACGGTGGTTTCTCATACTATCTACTTGCCGGCAGGGCTTTCTTTTGTAGCAGGAGCTCCTTTGCATGTTAGGCCACACCTCCCTGATGTAGCCAATCCTCCAAGAGCTTACAGGGCTCTTCTTACAGGGCCTACTGGAAGCTCCAGGAGGATTGGCTACATCAGGGGTGTGTGGCCTAATATGCAAAGGAGTTCCTGTTACAAAAAAAGCCCTGCTTGCAGGGCCAGAAATAAGTTTGGTTTAGGCTGACCAGTTGTCTGTCTTTGGTAGGCAACCTCCCTTGCACTCCATCTCCCATGTTCACTTGATATAATAGTGGGAGAATATATGGGGTGGGAACAATAGAGCAGATACCATGGCATCACTTTAAACAGCTTAAAATAAAACATGCTCAAAACATTAGCATTTGTTGGTCTTAAAGGTGCTTCCTTTGTATCTCCCCTATGGGATCCAGGGAACTGGGCAAAGGAAGCTCTGGCTCTTTCCTTTCTTCCCCAGGGGACCAGGAGGGGGAGGAGCCTCAGCCAATAGAAGGAAGAGACTGATCAAAGCCACCAAGTAATACACCATCTTACAGTTTGCAAAAATATATTACAAGGATTGTGTACAACACATAGTAAACAATACAATATTGATAGAGGCCAGCGGTGCTAAGGCCTTTTAAAGTAACAGAAACCCCAAGGGGGCCAAAAAAAATCCCCGTCCCCGAATGAATAAATATAAGTCCAAACTTGGAAATAGTCCAACTAAAATTCACAAGGTGGTGCTCATAAAGAACGTAACTTCGATGCAGCCGCTTTCTTAAAAAGACGTCTCTCTAGATTTTGATGGCGTTTCAGTTCTTTCTTCAGCCCAATGTTCACACTGAAAATGAGAAGCTTAATGCTGTGATTAAAAAATGTCGAACAGGCTTCCTAAAAAATCGAGCCATTAAAACTGAAGAAGGAATTGAAACGTGTGACCTATAGCCCATACAGCCTAGACCTGAATGTAGCCATAAAACTCCCAAAAAATATTCCATGAGGCTGAGCCCTGATAATTCAAAAATTTGCCTACAACTTGTTGAAAATAATGATCGATCAGGTAACATGTAATATTTTAACTACTCCTAAATTTTCTGAGCATGTATGCCGGACCGTCTGTGTAAGCGTGCTGGGCCTACCTCCTTCAGGGCCCAAATAAGGAGCCTCAAAACTTAACTACCCCAGGGCCTCATTTGTCCTAAATCAGGCACTGAGGCAAAGGGTGGATAACCCCCATTCACATATGCTCGAGATCTGGATTTCCTGCACTGAGCAGGGAGTTGGTCTGGATGGGACTTAATGTCAGGCTCTGTTCATTTATGACATTAATAGAAGCTGTTACTAACTATTTTCATTGATGCATAGAAATGCCTACTAACCGGGGACCGGGGTGGCAAGGAGGGAGGGGGGAAGCTCAGAGAACCATTCCCAAGAATATCAAAGGTTGCCAAGGTTCCTTTGAAGTAGACAATACGTGCCAGATTCTCACCTCATCCCCGGAGGCACCAAGGACATTTGCCTTTGGGAAATGTAACCACCAACGGAAGAGATAAGGGAGGGGGAGCGCTGGGAAAGATTGCACATGCAAAAGTAACCTTTCGTTTTGGGAATTGAGGGGTAGAGATTATTGCTTTGATGTAGAAGGTTAAATGCTAATAATTCGAACTGATCTCCATCAGTTCCAATCTCAGCCATGCTGGAGTAACTCTGAAGTGTCCAATAAAAACAACTTTGTTTCAAACTACTAAGTCTGCTTACTTGTGAGCTTCGATGAACCCACGCCTGACACTTAAGGCCTGCTCCATGAGTCTAGGAATGATTTCTGAGTTGTCGACATCTGCTGCTTTAGGAGGCATTTTCGTTCACGTTGTAGAATCCACACAAGCAGGGTTTGAATTCAGCAGAAGCTCACAGGAGCACAGCTCCTGAACCTCCAGCCAGGGTCTGCATGCAGTGTGGAGTTCACTCCCCGCTGCGCACAGATCCTGGAGCATATGCAAATGAGATATGCCAGTGAGCTCCTGCACCTTTTTCCCGCTACAAAATGACCCCTGCACACAAGGCTTCTGCGTTGGCCTTGGGAGCTCTGGAGCGTCACAGGGTTGCCAGCCTCCAGGTGGAGCCTGGAGATCTCCTACTTTACAACTGATCTCTAGCTGGCGGAGGAGTGGTTTTACACTGACAGTATGTGACTCTCTATCACCGCATTGGAAACTCACCTTTTACATTACCTAATGTTCTCACAACTTTTTGCATTGTTGCTGCCCGAAGCATCTACATTTGTTTCAGTGAGATGAGTTTCGGCGCTGCTGCTGCAACGTTTTTCTCAAAACTAGTTTTGATCAGGTCATTTCTCTACAGGCGTTTCAAACTTGTATTGTAGAAGTTTTCATGCGTTTTAAAAGACTCCTCCGAAAGCCACAAGGCGCAGTAGTTTGCATGAGAACTGACAGCCCTTGAAATTTTTACATATCATTGCTTGCCTCATCTAGTGATTTAAATTTGTATTGTTTTTGCAGTGTTGACACGATTTCCAAGGAATCGTATACATTTCACTAAGCACTGGTATTCCGTCTGCCCTCTGCTCAGAGACCCCCTCCCCCAAATTGAAATGCTTTCTGTGTAGGCTTCCCAACCCTCCCGCCCTGGGGGGGGGACTCCAGGATTTCCAGCCTCTTCCCCCGCTCCCCAAAAAAACAGAAGCGGGGGGAGGGGGGAAACGGCGCCAAGGAGCGTGGCAAGCCGCCCCATCTCGGAGGAGCAGGCTGGGCCCATCTCGGAGGAGCAGCTGGGATGGGGCGGGGAGGGGGCGGCGCAGCAGCATCGCCCGCTCCGCCTCTGAGGTGGAGTCAGGGGTGGGTGGGCCAGGAGCGTGGCGGGCCGTGAGTCTGGGTCCTTCTAGGACCCGGACTCGCGGCTCGCCGTGCTCCTGGCCTGCCTCCACCCTCCCCTTCTCTGGTTCCGCCTCGGAGGCGGAGTGGGGCGGGCGACGCCGCTGCGCTGCCGCCTTTTCTCCGCTTCACCGTGGCTGCTCCTCTGAGATGGGCTCAAGCTGGGCCCATCTCAGAGGAGCGGCTGCGGTGGGGCGGGGAAGAGGCGGCAGCAGCGCGGCGGCGTCGCCCGCTCCGCTCCGCCTCTGGGGTGGAATCAGAGAAGGAGAGGGTGGAGGGAAGGAAGGCATTTCAAAAGTTGTGAGGTCCCTTTAATTGTGATGGACAGAACTCCCTTTGGAGTTCAATTGTGCTTGTCACACCCTTGCTCCCAGTGTCTCCTGGCTCCACCCCCAAAGCCCCCAGATATTTCTGGAATTGGACTTGGCAACCCTATTTCTGCAGGAAATATAGAAGTTTGGCTAGGTGGACTCTAAGGCATTGTCCCATGCTGAGACCCCTCCCCTCACCTTCTCCCAGATCCACCCCCAATGTCTCCAAGTATTTTCCAACACGGACCCAGCAACTCTACTCTACAAAAATGTAGCCTGCCATTCTACCGGCTGCGAGAGAATTTCAGAGCACACAAAAAATCAATTTTGTCCCTCTGTCTCTGACCAGAGCCAAGAAAACGGCCAGGCCCGGGCTTTCCCCCAAGCCATAAAGTGCAGGTCAACCCTGTGGCTTTTGTGGAGACCACTCTGCGGCCAGCTTTTTGAGAGCCTCAACCAAAATAATGCCGCTAAAATGACCCCAGGCCTAAACACTGGGCTGTAGGGCCTCTGCCAGATTAGCACCTTCTCTCCCGCAAGCCCCCCACCGAAAAACAATCGGCGTGAGGCATTAACTCTCCGCTTTAAAATATGCTTATAATGAATCAGGGCTCCCCACGGGTCTTGAACAGGCTGTTATTTAAATACTCTTTAAGGTCAATTAAAATAAACCAAATTTTAAAGGCCAAACCAACACACAAGGTCTCCCGCTGTCGTAATGGCCAAGTGATTTGCTGCTTAAGCCTTTCTTTGATTCTTTGGGGAAACAGAGCAGTCAGGGAGGGGGGGAAACAACCAGTGGCCCCCTCGAAGGAGATTTTTTTCCCCCTTTTGCGGGCTCCGAAAGTGACAAAGCTGCACAAACAGCAATCAGAGACAATTAAGAAAAAAAGGGACAAGTGCCGTTTTCTTTTCCCAACAACCCCACGTGGGAAATTGCGCTTTTCGCCTTTCGGGCCTTGTCTTGTTTCCAATCAGGCACCCAGCTAAGTCTTGGTGGGTGTTACCTCCCCCTTTCCCGGAGCCAGACTCCAATCAAAAGGTATTGCTTAAAATTTTCCTATTACGGCCCAAGTGAAAGGGGTGATTGTCTATGCTGATGAGTCGAGAAGATTGTCTTGGGTTGAATTGGACGGTTTTCGCGGATATGGAACAGCCCCATTACGGCGCTATTACAAGCCCAGCAAAAGACCATCTGAGAGGCCTGAATGTCAAAAATAAAGGCAACTTGGAACTCTTCTCTGCACTTAGCAGATCCGGTGTGAGTTTCTACTCTGCAGAAAAGAAGCTGTGGAAAGGGTTTATAGTGGAAAGATAGCTTTTTGGGGTGTTATGCATACACATGCTTTTAAAATTACATATTGGGGGAAAGTTTGCATGCATACACGTTTCTCATGCTGGGCAGATGAATTTTCTCCACTGAGATGCCTGGCAAATATATTGGTATGTGTGGAGAATGTTAGGATACAATGAACTAGGCAAAACAATTTTGGCAAATGATTCAGCAAGAGACCTCAAAAAATTTGGGTTATAATATTAAGAAGGTGCCAGACATCTTTTTGTTGGGATTACAAATGGAAAAATTTCCGAAACAAGATAGAACGATAATTTGGTACATGCTTTCAGCTGCAAGGACATTATATGCGCAGATGTGGAAGCAGGATAAAATACCAGAAAAGTGGGACTGGACTTTAAAAGTTATGCATTGGAGTGAAATGGACAAGCTTACAAGAATCTTAAAAGAAAATGATCTAGAGAACTTTAAAAATGAATGGGGAAAATTTCAAATTTATGTTGAAAAACAATGGAAGGTTAAAGGATACTTGGCGATTTTTGACAATAGCTGAACTTTGGAGGAAGAATATAAGGACTATTGTCAAAAAGTGGGAATATGGGAATATATATTTTTTTATTTTTTTTATAAGGACTAAAGGACTATAACAAAGATGGATTATAATTATAACATGTGGTTTTTTCTTTCCTTTTTATCTTCTTGTAAGATTTTTTTAATGAAGATTCTTTAATTGAAAAAATTACCTTTTAGTTTTAGCAATTTACTTAAAATCCACTCCAACCCTCTGTGTCACACAGTGGCCAAAAAAAACAGGTGCCATCAGGAGGTCCATCAGTGGGGCCAGGACACCAGAAGCCCTCACCCTGTTGCCCCTCCCAAGCACCAAGAATACAGAGCATCACTGCCCCAGACAGGGAGCTCCAAGAATACACTGTGGCCAATAGCCACTGATAGACCTCTGCTCCATGTGCTTATCCAATCCCCTCTCAAAGCTGGCTATGCTTGTAGCCACCACCACGTTCTGTGGCAGTGAATTCCACGTGTTAATCACCCTTTGGGTGAAGAAGGACTTCCTTTTATCATTTCTAACCCGACTGCTCAGCAATTTCATCGAATGCCCATGAGTTCTCGTATTGTGAGAAAGGGAGAAAAGTACTTCTTTCTCTACCTTCTCCATCCCATGCATAATCTTGAAAACCTCTATCATGTCGCCCCTCAGTCAACATTTCTCCAAGCGAAAGAGCCCCAAGCGTTTCAACCTTTCTTCATAGGTTATGACCCATCAGTGCATTCACTAGACTCCAACAACTTTGAAAATATCTTTCTCCATTGACTACGTAAAGTGATTGGCAGAGAGGGACAATCACCAGAAGAGTTTTGATCACTAGCTGTTCAAGGACTCCTTGGTACTAAGAAGTCTTTGTGTTAGTTTATCGCAGGAAAAATAAACAGGGATCCTATGGCACCTTGTCCTGACCTGGAGACCACCAAGGATACCAGGGTTGCTCCTCAGAGAAAGGCAATGGCAAACCACATTAGTTGGTCTCTTCCCCTTGACCTTGATGGCACAGGCTAGCCCAATCTTGTCAAATCTTGGAAGCTAAGTAGGATCAGCCCTGGTTTATTTGGAATGGAAGAAGAGGAAGAAGAAGACTGCAGATTTATACCTTCCCTCTGAATCTGAGTCTCTCTCTGAGTGGCTTACAATCTCCTATATCTTCCTCCCTCCACAACAGACACCCTGTGAGGTGGGTGGGGCTGAGAGGGCTCTCACAGCAGCTGCCCTTTCAAGGACAACCTCTGCCAGAGCTCTGGCTGACCCAAGGCCCTTCCAGCAGGTGCAAGTGGAGGAGTGGGGAATCAAACCCAGTTCTCCCAGATAAGAGTCCGCACACTTAACCACTACACCAAACCAGCTCTCAGATGGAGATCAGCAAGCGAGTCCAGGGTTGCTATGCAGAGGCAGGCTAACGACCTTGCCCCCCTCAAAGAAAACAGAGAAAGGAGAAAAAGGGGGAGCCAAGAGAAGACTGGGAAGTGAAGGAAAACATGGGTGAAGTAGACCTCAAAAGTTTATGTACATAACATGAATGGTACTCAACGGACAATTTCCAGGGGGTGTTAACAGCAGCCGAGATCCGTAACAGTGCCCTGTAATCAGGGCCAGCCCTGCCAGTAGGCAAATTAGGCAATTGCCTAGGGCGCTGGCCTTCTGGGGGTAATGAATTGGGCACCCCATGTGACTTGGTGATGTTATCAGTGCAAGGGGAGGGGTGCCGGACGTTAGCCTTGCCTAGGGTGCCCGACAAGCTAGGGCTGGCCTGTAACATTTCAAAGACATCCTAAGCCAGCAGTGTGCAGCGATTAAAATGTCAGACTAGGATCTGAGTAAACCGAGCTTCGAATCCCTACTAGTCCATGGAAGCTTGCTGGGTGACCTTGGGCCAGTCACACACTTTCTGCCTAACCTACATCACAGGACTGTCGTGAGGATAACATGGAGGAGAGGAGAACGACGTAAGCCTCTTTGGGTCCCCATTAGGGCAAAAGACGGAAAATAAATGAAGTAAATAAATTAATTAAAGTACAGAGTTTGTGCAGGACTTATAGAACACATCGATATCCGCAAAGGCGGACCTGATAGTCTTCTATCGAGACACAAAGAAGGGTGATCGTCGTGGCCTCGTTCCAGCCGCCCCTTTTTTGCCCTCTGACCTGTGGACGGGCTCTGTGTCTTCCCACACCCAATTAACCAGTTACTGTAGAAATAAAAATAATTACATGTGTTTGATTTTCGATGGAGAGCGACAGGGATGAGGAGAAAAGGGACAAAAGGCGATGGCTGAATTAAATGCACAGAAGATCTGGGAGTTGCGACCGGTCTTGCGCTTTCCTTAACAGTCCAATTACACACACCATAGCAGCTCACACAAAGCCATTGGAAGGAATTATCCTGCAATCAGGTTGCCCGCAAAGACACCGAGGAGATGAAAGGTTTTATGTGTCCTCCCCCCCTCCTTTCAATCTTCTTAAATTTAAGAAGGGTTTGGCAAACAAATTAATTGTGTGCGTGTGTTTTTAGGGGGCGGAAATCCTCCTTAAGGATTCACGCAGAGGATAAAGAGGGGAAATGGGGACCGTCTGGAGCCGCGAGTCAGATGTTCTTTTGGAGTTACGGCGATTTTTGCTTTTAATTCCTCGTCTTGCCAACATCAACGTTTAAAGAATAATGAGGGCTGTGTCGGTGGGTTTTAATCCCACCCCCCCAAACACACACTTGTGTACTTTAAAGAGGAAGACACAACCTGAGATGTATTGACCCAGTCAAGACGCCCACGGCCTTCAGTATTCAAGACCTGAACAAGGATGTAAATAGGACATTTTGGAGGTCATTAATTTATAGGGTCGCCATACATTGAAAGAGACCTGATGCCCCTTAACACATGCTTGCTTTATCATTTATTCCTCGTGCATGCAAGATGTGAAAAACAACAGCGGTGAAGATGAAGCTCGTTGAGCTGACACCACCCCCCCCCATACAAAGGCTACAGATTCTCAAGGTCGGGCCTATTAATTGGTTTTTTTTATTCTCAGTTTCTATGCTGTCTTCCGGCTTTACGGTTCTTGAAGCAATGTATGGCAAAATTAGAACAGTAAATTCAGTAGAGCAACGGCAATATCATAAAGTACGCTAGAAACCCACAGGAAATGGCGCAACCAGTTAACTGACTGGGAAAATTTCTGGCAGGCCTCTGCTCTTGATGTGACTTCCGGTAGCTCAAAGTGAGATGAGTCAAATTAGGGGCTGTGGCTCGGTGGCAAAGCATCTGCTTGGCATGTAGAAGGTTCCAGGTTCAATCCCTGGCATCTCCAGTTAAAAGGATCAGGTAGGAGGTGATGGGAAAGACTTCTGCCTGAGACCCTGGAGAGCTGCTGCCAGTCTGAGTAGACAATACTTTGATGGACCAAGGGTCTGATTCAGAATAAGGCAGCTTCATCTGCTTATGCCAATATTAACCTGTTGTCATCATCACCAGGCGTGGAATTCTAGCAGGAGCTCCTATGCATATTAGGCCACACACCCCTGATGTAGCCAATCCTCCAAGAGCTTACAAGGCTCTTTTTTGTAAGCTCTTGGAGGATTGTCTACATCAGGGGGTTTGTGGCCTAATATGCAAAGGAGCGCCTGCTAGGATTCCACCCCTGATCATCACCATGGTGCAAGCCTGAGCCAAAAGAACCCTGCAATGCTGTCCATGTTTTATCGGCTTACCTTTTGGCTGCCCCCGTGCCCACACCCCATCCCCTGCCCCTCACGGAGGTCTTTAAACGAGGAGTAGGTGAAGGTCTCTGCCTCACTCCATGGCCCAGTTGCTAATAGGCCACAGACCGGTACCGGTCCGTAGCTCGGGGTTTGGGGATCCCTGCTCTAGGCTGATCCCGCATTGAGCAGTGGGTTGGGCTAGATGGCCTGTATGGCCCCTTCCGACTCTGTGATTCTATGCTAAATAATAAAAAGGAGGGGGAAGGGAAATGGTATTTCAGGCTCCGATCATTAGGCCTTGTGCCTCTCCAGGGTTTGTCAGATGGCTGCTGGCACCCAGCATGAGACTGGGGGGCAAGACACAAGGGGGTGGCATTGCATACATGGAATGATGTCATTTCCTGGGTTGAATCTGGAAGTGACATCATACCACTGTCAGATTCAGTGGAAAATCCATTTTACCATAGAGCAACAGAGGTGGGGTGGGGTTGCCATGCCAGCAGGCACAATCCTGGTCAGAGAACCTAAGTGAAGCGCCTCAGAAGTGTCACATATTATTATTAATTCTGTAGCTAATTGTCTCAAACAGGGGAATGGGCTCCGCTAACACAACACAAGAAGCTGCCATAGGTTGAGTCAACCCCCTTGGGTTAAGAAAGCCAGCCTTCTTCTTTGACTGGGACTTTTTCATCAGCTGCTACCCAATCTTTTATTTGAAACTGGGCTTTCAACATGTAAAGAAGGCATTTGATTTAGGGCTCCAGGCCTCCTGAAGAAAAATAATAAAAATAAACAGCGTTGGCTGCATCATTCAATTGCTTTTGGGGAAAACTCAGAATTGACATGGGGTAGCTCTAGGAATCTCTGGAAACTCTATAGTTTTACCATAGAGTTTCCGGCTATTCCTAGAGCTATCCCACATCAATTCTGGGTTTTCCCCAGAAGCGATTGTAAGGTGACGTAGCTCTCAGAATGTGATGTAAGGTAGGAATGTGATGTAAGGTAGCTCTAGGAATCACCAGAAATTCTGTGGTTTTACCATAGAGTTTCCAGCAATTCTTAGAGCTACCTTACATCACTTCTGCACCACTTATTCCAAATATTTTAAACACGTGGATTTTAAAATGTTAGAGTTACTGTTAGAACTATATGCATAAACTCACTGACATTCTGTAATTAGCTCCACCTCCTGTGGCAGCCATTTTGTTTGCGGACTCCTACAGTATAATGTTATAGAGATGTGGTTTTTAAGTTATAAACTGTACCCTCGTGAGAGGTTGAAGATACCAGTGTGATTACTCATATCTTGGATGTCACAGTTTAAATCAGAACCACTGAGAAGTTGGGAACTTCTGCAATGATTGGCCCTTGTTAAAGGGAAAGAAATGTCTCTCTGCTTTCTTCATGTGCTGGCTGCTATTTTTCAATTCCATCCCTCCTCTTTGGGAAGAGCAGGCTTCCCTTAAGCTTTACGTAATCCCGCCTTGTACATCTAGACACATTTCCATATGTTGATACAGATTTCCTCTGCAAATAGCTTTGCCCACTAGAATTAGCTTCCTCTTCTCCTGTGTCAGAGGGTTTGCACAGCAACTTGCCGTTTCCGTGTGTCCTCAGCATTGAAGAAAAAAATATACGGATTACCTCAAAATTTTGCGAGAAATAACAGAAGCCTTTCAGGGTGTTGTTGTTGAATTTTTTTTTACCATAGCTTTCTCAGTCTGTTAACCCAGACGTGTTTCATGTGTCCAGAGATGCCCACCTCATTTCTAGCACTGAATTGTCTAAACCGTTGTAATAAAGAATATAAGTTTTATTTTTTGGGATTAGTTGCCTCAAATCCCTGGTTAAAAGGGGGTTACAGGAGTCAGGGCCTGTGCCACACCGGCTGGGTGGGGCTCCTAAGAAATCAATGGAAAACCAGTGATTTCCTCAAAAAGGGTTAACATCAGGGGTGGAATTCTAGCAGGAGCTCCTTTGCATATTAGGCCACACACCCCTGATGTAGTTCCAGGAGGACTGGCTACATCAGGGGTGTGGGGCCTAATATGCAAAAGAGCTCCTGATCGAACTCCACCCCTGGTTAACAGAAATTTCTGGAGCTAGATTCGAGTCCAGTAGAACCTTAGAGATTGACAAGAATTTCCAAGTATAGGCTTTTGTACCTGATGAAGGAGCCCCGTGGCACAGAGTGGTAAAGCTCCAGTACTGCCGTCTGAGCTCTCTGCTCACGATCTGAGTTTGATCTCGGCGGAAGCTGGGTTCAGGTAGCTGGCTCAAGGTTGACTCAGCCTTCCATCCTTCCGAGGTCAGTAAAATGAGTCTCCAGCTTGCTGGGGTAAAGTGACTGGGGAAGGTAAGGGCAAACCACACCGTAAAAAAGTCTGCCATGAAAACATTGTGATGCGACATCATCCCAGAGTCGGAAATGACTGGTGCTTGCACAGGGGACTACCTTGACCTTTTTATCTGATGAAAGCTTTGACACTCAAAAGCATATATCCCAAAAATCTAAGGTGTTCTAAGGCGCTACTGGACTCGAATCTCGCTCATCGGCTAGCGACCAGCATGGCTACCCACTGACACTATCTTCATAGAAATCTCTACTCATTTGTCTTTTCACCAAGACCCAGAATCCAGATGTAGCTTCCGTCACACAGAAATAGGAAAGCGAGGCGTTTCATTTTGAAGCCTTTCTCTATAATGAGCTCTTTCTTTAAACAATCCATGCTTTCTACACCTTCCTTACCTCTTTAAGCCATCTTCTAGTCTTGATAATAATGTCTATATGAGGAATTATTATTCCAGATTGCTTAATACAGATCACAAGTATTTGTATGCATGTTGACTGGTGTGCATATCAGTTGGAATATTACCTCTTCCAAGGAAGGGATCACTAACTGCTACTGATTTTTTTGAGTTTTCCCCCCACCATTCTTCAACCCCCACTCCCGAATTCATTTGTCAATTCATATTTTTCTTCATTCTCATGTATATATCTTACTTTTTAATCAAAATCAATTTGCAGAGCAGCATCCATCAGTTAAATATATACTAAAATACAAAAATATTTAATGAACCAGTTGTTGTTTTTTAAAAACCTGGAACATATTATTTAAGACATCATCAAAAAGGTAAGGGCGCATGAATGTGGTCTGATTTCTCTCTTTTACTAGAAAGAACATTTTTCATGCCTTGAATGTAATTTTTAAAAAGAAAAAAGCCTTATACTAACATTTGTGACATTTCCTACTATGTCTCTCTCTCTCAAAAAAAAAATCTCGTCGATGCCAATATTTACCATATTTTTTCTTTTCTTAATTTGAAATGTATTGATTTTCTTTTTAGAACTGCCAACACAACATTTTAAGAGAGAAAAGATATGAGGAGGAGTTAGGATTACAAATCTAAATGAGTGATAAAAAATTGGTTATGGGCTGGTGAGAGGTGAAGATTATAGTTGTAAATGATGAAAAAAATCCTATATACATGTCACTACCAAAAACAGATCCACAAATTCAGACCAAAAGTTAAAATATTTCAACATTCTTTCTTGCTGATTAAAGGAAACACTATTTTTGATATGTGGGTATTATTTATCAAAACACAGTTCCTAAAAATCAGTAAAAACAAAACAAAAATAATATTGTTTTATATTATTTAAAAAAAATATTTTTTGCATCTTGTAATTTCTCCAACAATCCCAAGGTGGATAACAACATTTCATTACAAAAGTTAAAGAAAAGTTAAAGACACTTTAATCCAATAAACACACTAATGCAACAGCTCATATTTATGTACATCTGAAAACTAATCCACTCCTCTGGGATATGATTGTCGCTTCTTATTAATTTGTATGGAAGAAATAAGGTTTTGTTTTTTCAAACAGAAGTCAGCTAATTAAAACTGGGGTTAAAATATCCGCCAAGTAAACCATTCCCCCCCACCCTTGTTTCCAAACTGAATCTTGAAGGCAGAGCTAGTATTTTAAAAAAATAAATTTGTTTTTATGAAATATCAAATATTTCAGAGTTTTCTTGGGGCCTTAACAGCTTGTATATCTTAAAAAAAAAAACCCTTGCTGAAATATCCCCATTTTGATTTTTGAGGGTTTCTTTTAACATGCTTCCAATTGCGTGCCAAAAAAAAAACAACACACCAGGGAAAACGCATAAACACCTATCAATAGCGTTGTTAAGTTCCCAATTCTTTCCGATTTCTTCCCACCAATTTGTCTGAAAAACAGGTATTTGCAAACATGGGTAGCCTCATTTCTTACAGCCCTTTCATTTTTCATGAAGTGTTTTCAAAAGACCTCAATCAGCCTTAATGGCACATTTTTAGTTAAGGAAACAGAATGGGAGAGAAGTCAATTTGAAGCTCCCCAAAGAACAAGTGTCTACAGAAGAGGGGAGGGGGAGGAGGAGAGAAAGACATAAATGGGTTTAGAAAAGGGAGCCAAGACAAGCGATGTGCCGTGAACAACACACTCATGGAAAGCCCGCCATACAATAGAAAGAGTAAAACACCGCAGAGCTTTATAAACTACAGACAATTGGAACAATAGACTGAGCTTAGACATCTGTGTTAAACTGTGAGGAGGTAGGTAGAAAAGACGGGCGCTCTGTAAAGAGGACTCGAAAACCTCAGAATGGAAGGGGGCTTAAAGTAGGTGCTGAATGAATGCGGGGAGCTGACAGAGCTAGAAATCAAAATTGGCATATTTTGCGGTTTAATGCACCTCTTAAAGAATTGGCTCCACCCTTTCGGTTTTGTTTTGGTTGGGTTTTTTTAAAAAAGACGATACCAAGGCATTATTTGGAATAATTCCTTTTCATAACACCTCTGGAAGAAATCATCCTCTTTTGAAGGCCACCCGTTTCCTCCCGCAGCGCTTTAAAGCCACAGAATTATATTAGGTAATGTGGCTCTGGCAGAAGTCTTTTTTTGGCGTCCACATAAAAAATCCACACAAAAGCCTAAACAAGAAATTATTATTATTTTTCCCTCCCTCTGCGCCTCTGTGGCGTTGTCAAAAGGATACGTTATATAAACTATAAAGGGCTGGGGATAAAGACTTCATCCGGCCATCTTTCCTGCACAAGGTCATGTTCATTCATCTTGAGGGGGCTCCTCTGGAGGACAACCGCCATCAAGATTCGGTTCAAAGTAACTTTCATTTGCCAAAACAACAACACTTATTTGCTGACCTCCGTTTCTAATTACTTCACGGAGCTGGCTTTGACCTTTAAAGGCCTCAACAGTAAAGATTTAGGGTATTTACGAAACCCCCTTCTACCATATGAGGGCTCCCCCTTTCCTGAAAAACCGAGGCTTAGTATTTCTCTTTAGGTTCCACCTCTGAGGGAGGTCCGATTCACATCTGCTAGGAACAGTGCCTTCTTGGCAGTGGCTCCCACTTTGGGTCAGTCCCACTTGGACCAAGGCAGTTATGCAGTGCCAATTCTCCAACTGAACCCCTCAAACAACTGTGCGGGGCAGTACAGGGAGAACACAGGTGCACAGATTCACTCACTTCAGGCAGCAGGCATCACCTCATGGAGTGTGAACTGCCACTAACCAGGATTCACTGGCCAGGGGGCAACAAAATTCTTAGCAGCAGCCCTGACGCTGCCTGTAATTAGGGCTCCCAGGTCTCCAGCTGTAGCAAGAAACCTCCTATTTGCAGCCATCTCCAAGAGGTGGTGGGAGAACCGCCCCCCCTCCACATAAAATAGTGATTTCACTGATATGCCTACACCATTGCCAAGAAAACTCAGTGATGTAGAGTAACTCTAGGAATCAACCACAGAGTTTCCAGCAATTCTTGAAGATGTTGGACATCGCTTACGGGTTTTCCTCAGCAATGACACAGCAACCTCAGCTAATGAATTTCATTGACCTTTTCATACAATGCTTGCGTCCGATAAGCAAGGAGTGGTTGAGCTGTTCTTGAGGTAAACGTCTTTCTTCCATTTTCACCTCTTCTTCATGCTTCTGAATCACTGCAGTGTGCTGTTTAAAATGTCTGCAGTGCTTCCTGTAGCGCTGTGTCCCCCCCCCCCTTTCCACTATGTGACCATCCTTGAACTTTTTTAAAAAAGTTGAGCACTATAATGTTTGACCAATAAAGCGCTTCAGTGCTACAGAGGCACCGCTGTAGGGTTGCCAAGTCTAATTCAGAAAATACTTGGGGACTTTGGGGGGTGGGGCCAGGAGACTTTGGGGGTGGAGCCAGGAGACTTTCCCTAAAATATATTAATAAAAATACAGTAGGTAGGTAGGTAGGTAGGTAGGTAGGTAGATAGATAGATAGATAGATAGATAGATAGATAGATAGACAGACAGACAGACAGACAGACAGACAGACAGACAGACAGACAGACAGACAGACAGACAGACAGACAGACAGACAGACAGACAGACAGACAGACAGATAGATAGATAGATAGATAAATTTATTGTCATTGTTCTCAACAAAAAGAGAGCAACGAAATGAGGTGCTCTTCCACAAAACAGTAGTGCAGTCCCCCTGAATACAGTCTTCATCCCGTCATTCCCAGCAGCTGGTGCTCTCTCTCTCACACACACACACCCCAGCCAAAATAAACACAGTTTGAAAACACACACTTTACTAACCATGGGAGTTGCTGAATGCCAGTGTACACTCAACCCAATTCATCAGACTAACACAGAGGAACATGAGGCTCTATTTTACTGTGCAAAGGAGTTCTGGAGGGCTGTAAAAGAAACAGAGGGAACGTCCTCCCAACAGCCACGTTGTTCTGTAGACTCACCCCGCCCCCATTCAGCCTAGCTCCAAAGTTTTAAAGGCACACACACCTTTACAAAAAACAAACAAACCCAAGCCCTTCCGAAGTCTTCTAAGCCTTCTGAGGGTTGAAGGCACATGGTGGCTGTGGGGGCGGGGCTTCCCCCGCTGACCAGCTGACTGGGGCTGGGAAGGAGCCTGGAAAAGCGGGAGAGCCCCCACTGGGACCTGGGGATTGGCCAGTCTACACCATTGAGATAGACTGAGAAGTGCTATATCAGTCTAGTGCTATAGCGCTCAACTCAGAGCATTAAAAAAAAGTTTGAGGAAGATCACACGACAGAAAAAGGCAGGGGAGAAAGCGTGGCACTGTTTAAATGGCCAGATCGTTTTTAGAGACGGATCACTAATGGAGTGAAATTTGCTGTATGAACCCTCTGAGCCTGTATTGCTTTACTCGGAACCAGGCGAACAATGGATAACGTCAGGTTTAGAATGGAAATGTGAAAGGGACCATTGTGCCGTCGTTTCCACCTCTGCCACTAGTCAATGGAAACTTGATCGGATTGAGATTCATGGGATGGCTGATTGCCCTGCTAGAGAACAATAACTTCAACCACAGTATATCCCGAAAACAGATCTCGTCTGCCTCAACAGGACTTGAGTGCCATATAAAGTTCAGTGGGAACCTGAAGGTTTTACCAGAATTATGGCTGATCTCCAGACTACAGAGTTCCCCTGGAGAAAACAGCTGCTTTGGAGGGTGGACTCTATGGCATTATGGCTAGGGTTGCCAAGTGCCCAGCCTTCCCCAGCAGGGAACTTCCATGCATGCACTAAGTGCATGTGCTACGCAATGACGTCACCCGAAAGTGATGTCATTGTGCCGGTGACGTTGCTCGCAGCTGCTCTAGGCATTTCCAGGAAAACTCTATGGTTTTCCCAGACGCTCTAGCCATTTGGGAGGGGAAAACTCTATGGTGCCTCTTGTACCATAGAGTTTTCCCTCCCAAATGGCTACAGCATCCGGGAAAACCATACAGTTTTCCCAGAAATGCCGAAAGCGGCCGCGAGTGACATCGCCAGTGCGATGACATCACTTCCAGGTGATGTCATTGCGCTGACGATGTCAGGGGAGGTTCCCCCGCCAGCCCATTGTGGGCCGGTGGGTTGGGAACATCCCAGGTGGGAGAACCCCCTCCCAGACCGGGGACTTGGCTGCCCTATACCCTGCTAAGATCCAGCGGGGTTTGTTTGTAACAGGAACTCCTTTGCATATTAGGCCACACCCTGCTGATGTAGCCAATCCTCCAAGAGCTTACAGGGCTCTTATTACAAGGCCTACTGTAAGCTCCAGGAAGATAGACTATATCAGCAGGGTGTGGCCTAATATGCAAAGGAGTTCCTGCTACAAAAAAAGCCCTGCTGAGACCCCTCCCCTCCCCAAACTCCACTCTCCACCCTCATGGTGGCCAAAAGAGTTCTCCCTTCCCCTCACTTGAATTCTCATAACAACTGTGTGAAGTAGGTGAGAGTTAGGCTTATCTGGGAGAACCAGGTTTGATTCCCCACTCCTCCACTTGCACCTGCTAGCATGGTCTTGGGTCAGCCATAGCTCTGGCAGAGGTTGTTCTTGAAAGGGCAGCTGCTGTGAGAGCCCTCTCAGCCCCACCCACCTCACAGGGTGTCTGTTGTGGGGGAGGAAGGGAAAGGAGATTGTGAGCCGCTCTGAGACTCTTCGGAGTTAGGCTTCCCAACCCCCCCGCCCTGGCGGGGGACTCCAGAATTTATAGCCTCCTCCCCCGGTCTCCAAAAGTCCAGAAGCGGGGGGAGGGGGGGAACTTCATGCCACTCTCCGGAGAGAGCCTGCCTGATTCCCTGCACCCACCGAAGGCTCGGCACTGGACTCCAGTCCTCACCCAGGCATGCTAAGCAAGAGCCGAAAAAGAAGGGAAGGGAGGGTGTGTGTGTGTGTGTCCTGTCCTGTTAGTAAAGAAGATTTGTAGAGGTGGTTGGTGTGTAAATAAACATTCCTTCCAGGCACAGAGAGAGGGAGATCTAGCAAACATTTTCTCGTCACACAAACCTGCTCTGTGCCTTCACTGCAGAACAGAAAGGCATGAGGTGTTCTTGATGAGATTTTGAATGATGCATGAACTGATAAACTGCCTTGCCCTCAACCTGTCAGCAGCAACTTCTGCAGAACTTTGCAGTAGAATACTTATTGAGAACTTTTGGGGTTGTTTTGCCTTTAAGAAGAAAAGCCTCTCTTCCAGAACAGGAAGTGCAGGCAAGGAGTAGTCTTCTGACGCTGTTTTGCTCTGCGACTAAGGTGCTTTCTAAAGCTTGATTTTAAATGATTTAAGGTATCGGTTTAGAGTGCTTAAGTTTTCATTTTATGTGCTTCTCAGCCGGGCTGGGCTAAGCGCAGTCCCAGCCTTGTGTTCTTGTGGAGACTGTTTATTTTTTCACTGTCTTATCTGATTTATTGCCTCCTCTGCTTTTATTGCCTTTGGCTACCCCATGTTCAGCTTAACTTTGGTATATGCTGGCCTGGGTGTCTGGAACATTCTGAAGAAATTTGTCTTAATTTTTAAAACCTTGCTAAAACTTTGAACCCAGTGGCACCTTTAAGACCAACAAAGTTTAATTCAAGGTATATTTTTTCATATGCAAGCATATTTATTCAACTGATTTGCAGATTACAGAAGTCATTTTCACTTGAGAAAATGGGTGTTAAAACTAACCTATTTTTATTTGCTAGCATTGTTTTGCTGAGTTAATTATCCTGCTCTCCTTCCTCCCCCCTTAAGATATAGCAGGTTTTTTATCACAACAAACACACCAAACAAACCATTCCTATAACGACTGGGGGGAGGGATTTTCCAGGTAAAGATCAGATAGTTTGACAGGAATTGTATTTTTTGTGAAAAGGAAGCAATATAGTTTATTGCATTATGAATATGTTGGTTCTAGATGACTTTTAAACATATTTTTGAGCAATGTTTCCTCTAAGCTGAGTTAGTGTGAGCTAGTTCAGTTTTTAGTCTCCAGCTCACACATTTTGGTCTTAGCTCAGGAAAAATGGCCCCACATGAAACTAATTTATGCAGGAGCTCATGACTTCAATGCCAATAGCTCACAAAGTAGATTTTTTGCTCACATGACCCCACAGCTTAGAGGGAACATTGCTTCTGAGTCTCAGGTGTTCTAAATGCAGTACTGCAGATATTGTTTTGATATTGTGTTCTTTTCTAATCCCACTAAATGAAAAAGATGAATAACTGATACTTGAAAGTATTTCCTGGAATTATGGCATATCTCCAGATTACAAAGTCAATTTCTGCTGGAGAAAATGGATGCTTTGGAGGGTGGACTTTGGGAGCATTGTAATCCACTGAGTTCCGTGTCCTCCCCAGGCTCCACCTCCAAGTCTCCAGGAATACCCCAACCTGGAGCTGGCAACCCTACTCCTGCCTCTGGTCAGTGACAGGTCCTGGCAACCCTAGAGCTATTCTATTACATGATGGTAACCAGAGCTGCTTATTAGGATTTTTGGTAGGGGTGATATATGCAAACCTCCACTCCCAATTGCTAGACATAGAGGAGGACATAATATGCTCTAGTGTGCATATAAGAGTTTTCTCTGGTGTGAATTATCTTAAGCTTCCAAATTGCCAAGTTCCTGAAGCATAAAGAGCTACAAATTCTTTTTTGTGGCAAAGAGAATGCAACTGAGAAATACCTGACCACAGAATTACCAGAGGTATGATAGAGCTACTTAGGCTTGTAATTGTGTTTGACCTGAGAAGACAGCAGTAACTAAGTCTTACTAGGTTGGGAATGGCTTCCACTGTTTAAGAGGGAAGCCCATATCTGTTTTGAATTAAGTGACATTATTTAGCAAGCTTTCATCCAAATTTGTCAATTAGAATCTCATCATTTGAATTGAGTCTAGCACTAAAGTCTCTTCCCCCCCCCCCCTTTAGAATCAGGTGTGCTGGAGTATCTAATAAAAGTTCTTCAATAAAAAAATTCAGATTAATTACAGCACCTTGCTATATCTGATTATTTTTGCTGGGGAGGGATATATATATTTAGTATTAGAAGAGACCCCATTTTGAAGTGTAGGAGGATAGCCATTGGCCATGGGTTTGAATTTTTTAGATGGACACATTCAATTTAAGTGATGTAGAAATTAGGATTCCTAAACCCCCATGAAGGGTTTTAGAGGTGGGGTTTGATGCAGTGTGCTGGAAGTGATATAGAGGAGTGAAGTTCAGGAAGTGACATCACTTGACCTTTGACTTGGAAGTGATGTCACTTCCTTGCTCCTGGCTCCACCCCCAAAGTCTCCTGGCTCCACCCCCAAAGTCCCCAGATATTTCTTAAATTGGACTTGGCAACCCTATTCGGAGTGGAGGGCGGGATATAAGTCCAATATCATCATCATCTTCTTCTTCTTCTTCCAAGTAGGCTTGGTGTGTTCCCAGAAATACAACTGATCTCTGGACTACAGAGACTGGTTCCACTGGAGGAAGTAGCTCTCTGGTATCAACGTCACACTGCAGTTCTCTGCTCTCCTTGGACACTCCCACCAAATCTCTAGGAAGTTGTCATGCCAAAGGTGACAGCTAGGGCTGTGCATTTGGTAAAGGGTTTACCAGATATTTACCTGATACCTGCTCTTTTGGCGATATCCGGAAATAGGGAATTCTGGATAGGCCCAAATAAACCAAGTGAGAATAAGAAGAGAAGCATTGGATTTATACCCTATCCTTTACTTAGAGTCTCAGAGCAGCTTACAACCTCCTTCCCTTCCCCTCCCCACAACAGACACCTTGTGCGGTAGGGTGAGGCTGACAGAGGTCTTTTGAGAACTGCTCTTGAGAGAACTTGTGACTGACCCAAAGTCACACCAGCACCTGCTTGTGGAGGAGCGGGGAAATCAAGCCCAGTAGGCTGTGCTCCTAACCACTACACCTGTCATGATCCTGGACCTAGTGAGGCCTACAGGCTCCAGAGAAGCCTGCCTCAGAGTTATTACTGGAAGCCTACATTTCCCAAGATCCCCTCTGTCCCTCTAATTGGGTGGCAAGGTTTTGGAGGGAAACTAGCCCAGAGAGGGGTGAGATCTGGGAGGAAAGCATAAAAGGGCCAAGCCCAGACAGGGTGCGTTCTCTCTGGAAAAGGCTGCAGGAGAGAAGGTAGCGGGAGAGATTTCTTACCCAAGAGGGTGAGTGTTGGTATTAGAGTAGGGACTGTATAGCTAAATGTGTCAGGGTTTTTGTTTCTTTGTACCAATCTTTACTGTTTCATATTCACTTGAGCACTAAATCTTTGTCACCCACTTACTGTTTTAGATAGGGTTGCCAAGTCCAATTCAAGAAATATCTGGGGTCTTTGGGGGTGGAGCCAGGAGACTTTGGGGACGGAGCCAGGAGCAAGGGTGTGACAAGCATAATTGAACTCCAAGGGAGTTCTGGCCATCACATTTAAAGGGACAGCACACCTTTTTAATGCCTTCCTTCCATAGGAAATAATGGATAAGGGCACCTTCTTTTGGGGCTCATAGAATTGGACTCCCTGGTTCAATCTTTTTGAAACTTGGGGGGTATTTTGAGGAGAGGCACTGGATGCTATGCTGAAAATCTGGTGCCTCTATCTCAAAAAAACAGCCGCCGCAGATACCCGCGGATCGATTCTCCATTATTTCCTATGGGAATAAGTCTTCATAGGGAATAATGGAGTTCCCAGAAGCCATTTCTCTCCCCTCCCCCCGCTTTCTGATGATCCTGAAGCGGGGGGAGGGCCTCCAATCCAGGGGATCCCCTGCCCCCCCCCCCCCCGGGGATTGGCAACCCTAGTTTTAGAGCACTAATAATAAACTTCTTTTTGTTGTTATACTGCCTGGGTTCTCACGTCTCCTTGGTCACAATTAGGAGGTATTTCTTAATAAGGAAGACAAAGACGGTTGGGTGCTCTGGGCCTTCCATACTAGGGTTCCCAAATCCCCCGCTAGGCCTGGAGACTCCAGATTTGGAGCCTCCTCCCCCCGCTGGCCATAAAAGGGAAAGCGGGGGGAGGGGAGGGAGGCGAACGGCAGCCAGAGCTCTTCCGTTTTCTCAGGCTGCTTCCCGCCCCCAGTCAGCTGGCTGGTGAAGGGAGGGGAGCCCAGCCACGCCCCCAAAGGACCATGTGCCTTTGCACCTCCGGAGGTGAGTGAGTTCTGTCCCCTGCATCAGATTTCCCAGAAACGGGGGTGGGGGGGAGAGGGAAACGTCTTCTCATAGGGTATAATGGGGAATTGATCTGGAGGTTTCGGGGGCTCTGGGGGAGCTGTTTTTTGAGGTAGAGGCACCAAATTTTCAATATAGTATCTAGTGCCTCTCCCCAAAGTATCCCCCAAATTTCAAAACGATTGGACCAGGGGGTCCAATTCTATGAGCCCCAAAAGAAGGTGCCCTTATCCTTCATTATTTCCTATGGAAGGAAGACATTTAAAAAGGTGTGCCGTCCCTTTAAATGTGATGGCCAGAACTCTCTTGGAGTTCAGTTATGCTTGTCACACTCTTGTTCCTGGCTCCGCCCCAATGTCTCCTGGTCCACCCCCAAAGTCCCCAGATATTTCTTGAATTGGACTTGGCAACCCTATTCCATACAGACCCTTATTGGAGTGCTGGCAGCCATTAGAAGGCAAGGCCCTTCTAGGCCCGGCTGTGTGACAACAACAAACAGACTTTTATGGTGGAGTGGGAGTTTGAGTCTCTCAGAGTCTAGTCCGATAGTACACTAACCACTAAACCACACTGGCTCTTGGTAAACGAAAAAACAGCTCTGTAAGATAGGTTGCTATTATTATCACCAGGGCTTTTTTTGTAGCAGAAACTCCTTTGCATATTAGGCCACATACCCCCTAATGTAGCCAATCCTCCAAGAGCTTACAGGGCTTTTATTACAAGGCCTACTGTAAGCTCCAGGAGGATTGGCTACAACAGGGATGTGTGGCCTAATATGCAAAGGAAGTTCCTGCTACAAAAAAAGGCCCTGATTATCACCAAATGGCAGATAACTGAGGCTAGGGGAGGGTTTTAACTAAGACTGAGAAGAGAACTGAATGAGCAGTGTCCTGGACCCATGCCCAGGCTGTTAACTACTGTGCTGCTCTACTATTATTACGATTAATGTGCAACCATTATTTTCCAAAATCCAATTTCAGACTTGGTGAATTGCTGATGTTTTGGCAGTGGAACGTAATTAAGTGCTTGCACAATAGATCTCGCTTTGCATGAATTTCAGGCACAGTCGTAATAATCTTAACTTCAAAATTGTTGTATGTCTTGTTATCAGCGTTGTATATTTTTTTTTCCTTCTGGAAGCTTAGTAATAATCTTAAATTCAAAATCACTGTATGTCTTGTTATCAGCATGTTGTCTCTTTTTCTTCTGGAACCTTAGTAACACAGAATGGCCACAATCCACAATGCACTCTCTCAACCTGTCGACTGCAAGAAGAAGACTACTGCAGGTTTATACCCTGCCCTTTTCTCAGAGACTCAGAGCGGCTTACAATCTCCTATATTTTCTCCCCCCACAACAAACACCCTGTGAGGTGAGTGGGGCTGAAAGGGCTCTCACAGCAGCTGCCCTTTCAAGGACAACTCCTGCGAGAGCTATGGCTAACCCAAGGCCATTCCAGTAGGTGCAAGCGGAGGAATGAGGAATCAACCCCAGTTCTCCCAGATAAGAGTCCGCACACTTAACCATTACACCAAACTGGCTCTCAATCTGTGTGGGTTAAAGTGGGATGTGAACGTTTTCGAAAAATTAGTTGGAAAGCTAAAATGGTCTCAGTTACCCAAATTGTTTTCCTAGGGCTTTTTTTTGAGCAGGAACGCAGTTCTGGCTGGCTTGGTTGCCAGGGGGTGTGGCCTAATATGCAAATAAGTTCCAGTTGTGAAACCATGGTGATGTCAGGGAGTATGGCCTAATATGCAAATGAGTTCCTTCTGGGCTTTTTCTACAAAAACCCTCCTGTGTTTGTCTAAGTCCAGTAAGTCTTTCAGAAGCAACTGGAACAGAAGAATTAAAGTTTGGAGTGGGGGGAACCCTAGGCAGTTAAAATCTTGGGGGGCCCCCTTGAGAATTACCTTAGAATTGTAGCCCCCACTGCAGCCTAACTGTTAATCCGACCCTGCTCATTCTGCTTGTATTGTCAAGAATCTATTCTGTAATATAATTTTAATAGAATCCAGGCAGGTTTTTCCCCCCAGTCCAGACTGTCTATTCTCTGATGGAATACCGGAAAGTTCACATTGAACCTTCCCATTAATGGAAGGAAAAGAGCAACAAGAGATCGACGAGAAAAGAACCTAAGTACATGGAGATCATTTGAAAGCCATGAGTTCCATAGCAGTGGTATAAGAAAAACCTGTCAGCTTCCATCCCATTAAACAAGCTATGAGCCATGTGTTAGACTCGACGCGACCGTAGGCAAATCTCTATGCAGCGACACACAAGCGCCTGCGAAAGATCAATTATTCAGTGCCTTTTATGCAAATCGTGTTTTAAGGAAGCAACAGGGAATCTTTCATAACAGGGGGAAGTAACATGCATTTAGAAGGATTTAAATGCCAGGTGAGACGTGCAGAAATTTTTTAGAGGCGAAAGCTTCTGGAACGTGTACAAAATTGGTGGTTTGAAAACTCTGCCACCTGTACAAAATTCGGGGTCTTCTTTTCTCCTGAAACCGGATCTCCAAAGAAAAAGGCTATTCCAAAGAGGCCCAGATTTTAAAAGATCCACAGCAGGTTGCCAGATTTATTTTGTGCTGGAAACAAAGCATGGGTTTTTGTTTTTTTTTAAAAAAGGTCTGTATTTGATTGTAGAAAGGTTGGATGACATAGATGATGGGAAATGGTAAAAACTGAATGCACCATTTTCTGAAATTCTTAGTAGAAGCGCATTGGAAGAACAAAACTGTGACTGTTCTATTAGCATCGTTATATAAATTATCAGTTCTTTTATATTCTTTTTTTACTGCTATAACCCTCAAGTCATCAAATTTTAACATGCAGATTCTTTGTGGGACTTTTTATAAGGTACTTCTAAGGTTCTAGATGACTAAAATGTTCTGGTCAATGACTAATAATAAACTGAACTGAAAAAATTATCAGTTATTTTTCCAACTAAGAGTGTTTTCAAAGCTGTATTTAAAAAAAAATGAACAGAAAGAATAATACTATTTAAAACACACTATCTCAAACGTAAAAATATCGAGGGATGCATTTTTCTGCCCTACAGTTCATGGGGGCACCTTTCTTTAGTATAAGGGACGTGTTAGTTGACGGAAATAATAGGCTACATTCTCCTGGAATTGGATCAAGCAAAATCAGTTTAACATGCAAGGAATCGTTATCAATTAGGACAGGGGTGGGGAACCTTTTTCGTGCCAAGGGCCATATGAATATTTATAACATCATTCGTGGGCCATAAAAAATTATCAACTTAAAAAATAGTGCTCTGCTGAGGGAGAATGATTCCGGCCAGCAAAATTAATGCAAACAATTGTTTCTGTTATTTGAAGTCATGTGGGGAGAGCCTAATTTGGCACACGCACACCCGGCCCGCCACCCTAGGCAAATGCCTAGGTCCAGGGCTTTTTTGTAGAAAAAGCCCAGCAGAAACTCAGTAGCATATTAGACCACATCCCCTAATATTACATCACACACTCATTAGCATATTAGGCCACACCCTCTGGGATAATCAAGTGCACTCTGAACGGTGACAGTCACTTTTCCGGGCCCTGCAGCAATTCCAGGGAGGCTGCCGCACAGTACATCCGGGCCCTGTGATCCCTGCCTGGCCCTGGGGAGGCTGCTGCACAGCGCAGCTGGGCCTCACGATCCTCGCTGGTCAGCCAGACCCCGGGGAGGCTACCACATGGCTCAGTTCAGTCCAGCAATCCCCGAGGGCCACACCAAATGACCTCGAGGACAGAGGTTCCCTACGCCTGAACTAGGAGAAGGAATGGTTCATTGTGAGCTTCTTTTCCATACATTTCCTCTTTCCCCTGGGATTTGTAGTCCCTGTCTTGCTATGAGACAGAAGGCAAGAACTAGTTGTTGTTGTTCAGTTGCACAGTCGAGTCCGACTCTGCGACCCCATGGACAAAGTCATGCCAGGCCCTCCTGTCCTCCACCATCCTCCAAAGTCTGCTCAAATTCGTGTTAGTTACATCAGTAACTCTGTCCAGCCATCGCATCTTTTGTCGTCCCTTTCTGTCTTTCCCAGCATCAGGGTCTTCTCCAGGGAATGCTCCCTTCTCATTGGGTGGCCAAAGTATTTGAGCTTCAGCTTCAGCACCTGACCTTCCAGGGAACTAGAGGTGATATCAAATGTCTCTTTCGTACAGTTTCCATTGGAAGCTTTGCCATGTCAATTTCAATTCTCCTTTGTGCAAATCCTGCAATTCGTCCTTCGTGCATGAATTTTCTCATAAACCATATACATTTTTTCGGTGTTTTTCGTGCATAGAGGAAACAGCATGATACTTACATAATACGTGTAATTCTATATTTTACCATGTTATACAGCTTTTCCACAGCATTTTGTCTACACATAAGAGAATAATGCTTCTATTGTGTTGCTTTTAATTGTGTAGTCTGCCTTGGTGATAAAAAGGAGGACTATAAATTAAGTAAATCAAATCAATCTACCAGTCAAAGACTATGTGGATGCACGACACAAAGAAATTGAGAAAACTGACTATATGAGGAGCACAGAGAGCATTTGTTCATGGCCAAGCAAAAACTAGATGTGATCTCATCAAAGGTATTCAAAAGCATGTTAAACAGCATGCATAGGTGGAGATAGTTTTACTGAAATTAGATAATTTGTATGCTGCCTATCCTACTCAAAGCAGCTCAAAGGGTAAAAATAATGCAGTAAAACCAAAAAGCATCAGCATAAGAACTATCAGTAACAAAATAACCCACAAGAACAAGGGATTCTTGGTGTTTTTTTGGGGGGGGGCAACAGTGAGAGGTCTTCTAGTGTCCTGGCCCCACTGGTGGACCTCCTGGTGGCACCTGAGGGTTTTGGCCCACAGTGTGACTGTCCTGACGAGAAGCTGGAAGGGTTAACAGACCTGGAAGAGTTGCCAGCCAGTTCCTCAGCTGAACAAACAGCAGCTGGCCCATCAATCACTCTCCAGGCACCCGTGTCAGCTGTTGACAATCAATCTCCTCCAAGCTCTCCTCCCATCTCAAGAGTTCGAAGCAGGCTCTGGAAAGAACTTTCAGAGCAAAGACATGAGGCATGCCAAGGCTTCAGATCTCTCAGCCCTGAGTTCTAGCAGAGTCACTGCCACCCAGAGAGCAGGCTGATTGAGACTCCTATATAGCTCCCACCCAGGACCTGGTAACCTTGTGGAAGCAACAAGTCTATTCGCTGGCTTGCATCCACGCGCCTTCCTGATCCTGACCTGCTTGATTTCCTTGGCACCCTGACCTTTTGGCTTTTGGACCTTGACTTCTGATTCCGGCTTGTGATTCTGCATTGGTGACTTGGCTCCTGCTTGATTTCCTGGACTTAGACCTTGGACTGGCTTTGGACTCCTGCCTGCCTGCACCCTGAGAACGTGATGGTGTTGGACTGATTGGGCCATTGGCCTAATCCAACATGGCTTCTCAAATGCCCCTTTCCCCCGGATTCCAGAAAAGCCTTTGGTCTTCTTAAACAAATAGTATTTTATTAGTATTTTCCCTTTACATCAAGCCTCTTCAACATATACTGAATGAAGGTTACTGATGATTCTCCTAGAACCATGAAAACCAGGAACAGCGGCAGAAGGCTGTGTCGAGAAATAAAAAATATAAACCTAGTAAAAATGGAGAAATCCAGATAATCTCATTAGCAACAACATATAGCATAACGCTCACTTCCCTGAATGATTTATTTCCAGATCCATTGGTAAACAAGCCACTAGTACACCATAGCATGGTTAGAACTTCTTAAGAGAAGGATCAACGATGCAATTCTGCTATGTTTTTATTCGCCAGGTAGTCCTCCCCTTCCTCTCCCCAGGTAGTCTTCAGCCAATCTGAAGAGAGGAAGGGCGGGGAGAGGAAGGGGAGGTTAACCCTTGCTCTTCCAGTGATTTTTCAGCTCCAATTTCGCACTAGACCTTCAATCCTGGTTTAGCCCTGCCCCCACACTGACATTCTACACTAGAATTAGAGAAACCAACTTTTATGATTGTATGGTTTTAGTGCAGAATGTCAGTTTGGGAACAGGGTTAACCAGGATTGTTTACTGTGCTGCCCTTGTTTTTGTAATGTCTATTTTTAGGATATTATTTTAATTCTGTTGTTTTACTGTTGTAAGCCGCCCTGAGCCCGCTTGCGGGATAGGGCAAGATATAAATCCAAAAATTAAATTCAGTTAAATTAAACCGGGATTAAAGGTCTAGTGTGAAACTGGTCATCCTCTCAGCTGCTGGGGAAAGCCAGTTTGGTGTAGTGGTTAAATGCGCGGACTCTTATCTGGGAGCACTGGGTTTGATTCCCCACTCCTCTACTTGCACCTGCTGGAATGGCCTTGGGTCAGCCATAGCTTTCGTAGGAGTTGTCCTTGAAAGGGCAGCTTCTGGGAGAGCTCTCTCAGCCCCACCCACCTCGCAGGGTGTCTGTTGTGGGGGAGTAAGGGAAAGGAGATTGTGAGCAGCTCTGAGATTCAGAGTATAGGGCAGGATATAAATCCAGTATCTTCTTTTCTCTCCATAAATCTTACCCCTTCCATCTCATGGGCAGGGAAATGGCTTGAAAGGTTGGGCACGGGGAATACGAATTTCGATATCGTGTGAATTTGGATCCTGGCGAAGACTGCCTTGCAATACAATAAAAACACTCTTGAATGATTAGGAGAAAGAATCACACAATTGATTGCCTCGCATTATTTGAGCAGAATTCCCTCCAAAATATTCTGATCATAAAAACTAGGGATGTTTCATCAACTTTAAGAAACCTAATGTTTTAAGGCTGTGATCGGCAATATAAAAATGTGAAATTGGGGGTGGGGGTGGGGAATAGTTCTGTGGCGTAACTCAAACGTGTGGTGCGTTCATCCCGGAGAAATTCCATGTCAAATTACAGTCTTGTTGCTCTCCCAGGAGTTACAGGATCGTTGAGGCTGGAAGTGTCGCCCAGTTCCCTGAAAAAAAACAGATGAACAGTCAGTCTCAGAACAGTCACGAATTATTAGTTCAAACCTGAGCTGCATCCAGGGATTGAATTCTAGCAGGAACTCCTTTGCATATTAGGCCACACCCCACTGATGTAGCCAATCCTCCAAGAGCTTACAAAAAAGAGCCTTGTAAGCTCTTGCAGGATTGGCTACATCAAGGGGGTGGGGCCTCATACATAAAGGAGCTCCTGCTAGAATTCCATCACTGGATGCATCTGCATATCGTTGACTACTGTACTACCGTTGTGCTGTAGCAACCATTCACAACTGGATTTTCCCGTGTGGGTAAGCCCATCTGTTAACAAATGGCTGCTCTACCCCAACGACCGGGGCAACTGCAGCCTTGCCGGACACTGCGCAGAATGAAAGATTAAATGAGCTCCATTCTGAATTTCCAGTCATACCTGTTGAAAGCCAGTTTCGTGCAGCAGTTAAGAGCAGCAGACTCTAAATCTGAGAGAACCAGGTTTGATTCACCCTTCCTCCTCCACACGTACCTGCTGAATGACCTTGGGTCAGTTTATGTTTAATTCGATTTATAACCTGCCCTCCCCACCGAGGCGGGCTCAGGGCGGCTTACATCAAATCATAGTACACTATGATTGCAATCATAAAATCAATAAGACCATTAAACGGTACAAGTTAAAACAATCTACAGTTGGTACTAACAAATCAGATGTTACTCGTATTCTCAGGACGACAGTTGTTCCAGAATTCTCCTACGGTCGACTGAAGGCTTGACAGAAGAGAGTGGTCTTACAGGCCTTGCGGAACTGAGCGAGGTCCTGCAAGGCCCTAACCTCTTCCGGCAATTGATTCCACCATGAGGGGGCTGCCACTGAAAAGGCCCGATCCCTGGTGGTCAACAGTTTCGCCTCTTTCAGCCTGGGGAATCACTAGGAAATGTTGAGATCTAGATCTTAGTACTCTCTGGGGAATGTGTGGGGACAGACGGTCCCTCAGGTAAACGGGTCCTCGGCCATATAGGGCTTTCAAGGTAATAACCAGCACCTTGTAACGAATCCGGTACACTATTGGTAGCCAGTGCAGTTCCTGCAGCGCTGGCTGTATGTGCTCCCACTTGGGCCGCCCCAATAGCAGCCTAGCAGCTACAGTTCTCTTAGAGCTCTCGCAGCCTCACCCACCTCACAGGGTGTCGGTTGTGGCGAGAAGAGGGGAAGGAAATTGTAAGCTGCTCTGAGACTCCTTTGGGTGGTGGATGGCAGGACATAAAACTAATTCTTCTTCCTCCTCTCTTAGGAATCTCTTGCTAGGGTTGCAACTGGTGGGAGGGATGTGAGGGAATTGGGGGGAGGGGGCAAAATCCCAGATGTGGTGTTGTCACCTTTGTTAAAAGCCAATAAGTGTATAGGGCAGCTCTAGGAATCTCCAAAATCTCTGGTTTTGAGAAGCTTTCAAATGTAAAATTACCATACTGAGGGAAACATAAGAACATAAGAGAAGCCATGTTGGATCAGGCCAATGGCCCATCTGGTCCAACACTCTGTGTCACACAGTGGCAAAAAAATTATATATACACACACACACACACATACATATATGCACACTGTGGCTAATAGCCACTGATGGACCTCTGCTCCATATTTTTATCTAACCCCCTCTTGAAACTGGCTATGCTTGTAGCCACCACCACCTCCTGTGGCAGTGAATTCCACATGTTAATCACCCTTTGGGTGAAGAAGTACCTCCTTTTATCCGTTCTAACCTGACTGCTCAGCAATTTCATTGAATGCCCACAAGTTCTTGTATTGTGAGAAAAGGAGAAAAGGACTTCTTTCTCTACTTTCTCCATCCCATGCATTATCTTGTCAACCTCTATCATGTCAAGAACATTTCTGTGGGGTAACTATGTTGGCCTGCACAGATTGTCCAGACCAGCCAGATTGTCCAGATACAAGGTTTCAAGAGCCAGAGCTCATATTCAAGTAGAAACGGAGATCTCTGAACTCTTGTCTCCCAGTAAGAAGGTGGGAAAGATATTACAAAGATAATAATTAATAATAATTCTTGTATGCAGGGCTCGTTTTCTAGCAAGAGCTCCTCTGCATATTAGGCCATGCCCCCTATGTAGTCAATCCTCCTGGAGCTTACAGTAGGCCCTGTACTAAGAGCCCTCTAAGCTCTTGGAGGATTGGCTACATCAGGGGGGCGTGGCCTAATATGCAGAGGAGCTCCTGCTAGAAAAAGAGCCCTGCTTGTATGACATTGTATATAGAATAGCCAGAAGATCCTAAGATTGTCTGGCAGCCATAAATTCTGGCTCTTTACATTATGCTAGTGGAGAGCTAGACTTATTTTTAGGGGCAGAGAGAGCTCTGAGAGAACGGTGGCTGACTCAGCAGGTCACTCAGCAGGTGCATGTGGAGGAGTGGGGAATCATGCTCCTAACCACGACACCAAACTGGTGGGGCTGAGAAAGCTCTGAAAGAATTGTGACTGACCGAAAGTCACCCAGTTGGCTGCATGTGGAGGAGAAGTGGGGAATCAAACCTGGTTCTCCAGATCTGAGTCTGTTGCTCTTAACCCACTACACCACAGCTGGCTCTCTATTGCAAAGAACAGCAATTATTGCTGTTGTTATTTCTCATATGACATTGTGTGTAGATCCTAAGATTGTCTGGCAGCCACAAATTCTGGCTCGTCTATGGCAAATTTCAGAGGGCAGCCATGTTGGTCTGCGATAGAACAGCTTGATTCAAGTCCAGTAGCACCTTAGAGACAGGTAAGATAGAAGAAGAAGAAGAAGAAGAAGAAGATATTGGATTTATATCCCGCCCTCCACTCCGAAGAGTCTCGGAGCAGCTCACAATCTCCTTTACCTTCCTCCCCCACAACAAACACCATGTGAGGTGGGTGGGGCTGGAGAGGGCTCACACAGCAGCTGCCCTTTCAAGGACAACCTCTGCCAGAGCGATGGCTGACCCAAGGCCATGCTAGCAGGTGCAAGTGGAGGAGTGGGGAATCAAACCCGGTTCTCCCAGATAAGAGTCCGCACACTTAACCACTACACTTAACCTCTACACCAAACAATGGCCCATCCAGTCCAACGAAGTGTTGGACTGGATGGGCCATTGGCCTGATCCAACATGGCTTCTCTTATGTTCTTATGTGTGACACAGTGTTGGACTAGATGGGCCATTGGCCTGATCTAACATGGCTTCTCTAATGTTCTTATGTGTGACACAGAGTGTTGGACTGGATGGGCCATTGGCCTGATCCAACATGGCTTCTCTTATGTTCTTATGATCAGTGCATAGGGTGGAAAAAGCGGCTCATAGACACTGCTGCCTAAAGTCTCACATACCATTATTTTTCTTGTTCAGAAGGCCTTAGATGGTTCGGGAAGGACTGCTCCGTGACATCCTGTGTCTCGGAAGAGTCGTCGAGGCCCCTTTGGCTTGCCCGATGGCTACTTCTGCATGGGCGCTCCGTGGATTGCTGGCTCCCGGTCCTGCATTCTTAGATTTCCTAGCTGAAAGCAAAATTGCGTCACTGGCATTGACCAATTTTAACCTTCTAGATTAGGAGAAGGAAGTCGATTTATGGAAAGGTCATGTGCCACAGACAGACCAGCTAGATTTAAGTCCCAGAGCAGCTTTGAGACCAACAAGATTTGGGGTGTGTTGAGATTTTTGGGATAGGAGTCTTGACATTCATACCCCGAAAATCTTATCAGTATCTAAGGTGCTACTGAACTTCGAGTCCAGTTGTTCTACTGCAGACCCAACAATGTTGCTATAATACAGTTGGTTCAATGCAAGGAAGAGGCAAAGTGGTAGTGATCGTAGCTCTTTTATTAGGTACAGCATAGTATAGGGCTACACTCAAAGACTGGAGAACGGGGCCAACTATATACAACTCAGGGTTCCTGTGCAAGCACGTGATTGGATCATTCAAACCAGCAGGGGGCCCATGATTGGAGCAGGAGAGCAGGGATTTGGACCCTGCTGCCCATTGTTCCCAAGTCTCCAAGCTCCGTTCATATGGCTCCAATGAGCCGGGCAGGAACAACCTTTTAAGTCTTCACTAGAGTCCACATACACAACAGCCGCCCTCTGAAATTTGCCACTGGTAGTCATCATCATCATGAACGGGTTTTTTTGTAGCAGGAGCTCCTTTGCATATTAGGCCTCACCTCCCTGATGTAGCCAGTCCTCCAAGAGCTTACAGGGCCTACTGTAAGCTCCTGGAGGATTGGCTACATCAGGAGTGTGTGGTCTAATATGCAAAGGAGCTCCTGCTGCAAAAGAACCCCTGATCATCAATGTTTAATATGGTCAAAGACCCATCAAATAACAACAACAAACAGTGACGTAACATCCTTATAACAAAATGCACAGCTCAAAAATGAACACAATTTAAAATTGGGCATATAATTTCTAAGATTTTCAAGTCTAAAATATTAGGCTTAAAATAATTTAAGTATTTCCACGTATCAGCTGTTTCTGGTATCTTATGGGCTGCCCTGTAAATGACGCCACCTTTAACGTAATCTCCTGGTCTCTATCTGCTAGAGTCCACATACTCAACTAGGAAGTACTTCTTCACCCAAAGGGTGATTAACATGTGGAATTCACTGCCACAGGAGGTGGTGGCGGCCACAAGCATGGCCACCTTCAAGCGGGGTTTAGATAAAAATATGGAGCAGAGGTCCATCAGTGGCTATTAGCCACAGTGTGTATGTGTGTGTGTGTGTGTATATATATATATATATATATATAAGTTTTTTCGCCACTGTGTGACACAGAGTGTTGGACTGGATGGGCCATTGGCCTGATCCAACATGGCTTCTCTTATGTTCTCCTATGTTCTTATGCTAAAAGCTTATCTTTATTATTGCTTCCTGGGAAAATGGTGCTAGCTCAGGTTTGGAAATCCAATAAAACTCCTAGTATTAAAACTTGGTTTTCAAAGGTATGGGACTTAGTGGTCAAAGACAAGCTGGCTACTCAGGTATTACTGATGCAGAATCCTGAAATGGGAAATAATTTTGTAGAAAAACGGTTTGTATTTTTTATGTTAATTCTAATTGTCCAGAAGACTGTAAGATACCACTCAAATATGCTGAATTATTTGAATTATATTAATGTATTTTGGACAGCTTATGGAGAGCCAGTTTGGTGTAGTGGTTAGGTGTGCGGACTCTTATCTGGGAGAACCGGATTTGATTCCCCACTCCTCCCCTTGCACCTGCTAGAATGGCCTTGGGTCAGCCATGGCTTTTGCAAGAATTGTCCTTGAAAGGGCAGCTGCTTGAAGAGCCCTCTCAGCCCCACCTACCTCACAGGGTGTCTGTTGTGGGGGAGGAAGGTAAAGGAGACTGTGAGCCGCTCTGAGACTCTTCAGAGTGGAGGGTGGGATATAAATCCAATGTCATCTTCTTCTATCTTCTTTATATTGTATATAGTTTACCTCGAATGAAAGGCTACCTGGTTCTGCTTAGGATTTCATTTTATTTAATTTTGTTTATATATTTATTTATATTTTCTTTCTTTGTTGGTTTGTATTCTATGGCAAAATTTCAATATCTAGATTTATTTATCTCAATAAAATCTGACGTCTCTCCCCAGAAACTGGCTACAGATCGGAGTTATATAAATCACTCAAATGTTCGGGTAAAGTTGGCGCTTTAAAAGCACATGTTCCCTTGTCTCTAACCTCCCCTCATTAGAAGACGAAGACAATGATATTGGATTTATATCCCACCCTTCTCCCTGAATCTCAGAGCAGCCCACAATATCCTTTACCTTCCTCCCCCACAACAAACGTTGTCGGCAGATGGGCCAACCAGAGGCAATTTGACAGCATCATAAGGGATTCCCCCACATCCCTGAGAATCATAGAGTTGGAAGGGCCCTCCAGGGTCATCTAGTCCAACCCCCTGCACAATGCAGGAAACTCACAAATGCTTCCCCCTAAGTTCACAGGATCTTCATCACTGTCAGATGGCCATCTAGCCTCTGTTAAAAACCTCCAAAGAAGGAGAGCCCACCACCTCCCGAGGAAGCCTTTTCCACTGAGGAACCGCTCTAACGGTCAGGAAGTTCTTCCTAATGTTGAGCCGGAAACTCTTGATTTAATTTCAACCCATTGATTCTGGTCCTACCTTCCAGGGCCACATAAAACAATTCCACCCCATCCTCTATACAGCAGCCCTTCAAGTACTTGAAGATGGTGATCGTATCACCTCTCAGCCACCTCCTCTCCAGGCTAAACATGCCCAGCTCCTTCAACCTTTCTTCATAGGCCTTGGTCTTCAGACCCCTCGCCATCTTCGTCGCCCTCCTCTGGACCCGTTCCAGCTTGTCTATCTCCTTCTTAAAATGTGGTGCCCAAAACTGAACACAATACTCCAAGTGAGGTCTTACCAGAGCAGAGTAAAGCGTGATCTGGAAACTATACTTCTGTTGATACAGCCCAAAATTGCATTTGCCTTTTTAGCCACCGCATCACACTGTTGACTCATGCTAAGCGTATGATCCACTAAGACCCCTAGATCCTTATGATCCACTAAGACCCCTAGAAATCTCTAGATCTCCGGGAAAGCAGTGGTCTATATGACACAAAGGTTGGATCACTCACTTTTGTTAGTCTCGTTCCCTGTGGCTTCGTCAACCGCCCGAGAAATGGCAGACTCCGGTCTATATACATGGCTGACGCTGCTGCCCATCAAACCCAAGCTGGTTATGCTCAGGGTACAAGGCTTTGGCACCATACTCGGCAGTCCGGGAAACACACCATCGATTGGCGAGGTAGCCGGAGGTAGGGCCTATATGTGGCGAAGAGTCAAAAATAAGCAAGGTTTGTTATTTGGGTACGGAGATGTCACATAAAACGGACGAAAGCAAAATCCTGCTTATCTAGGGGGCTTAACTTGTGTTGGAAGAGGAGGCGTACATATGAACATATGAAGCTGCCTTATACCGAATCAGACACTTGGTCCATCAAAGTCAGTATTGTCTTCTCAGACTGGCAGCGGCTCTCCAGGGTCTCAAGCGGAGGTTTTTCACACCTATTTGCCTGGACCCTTTTTTGGAGATGCCGGGGATTGAGCCTGGGACCTTCTGCTTCCCAAGCAGATGCTCTACCACTGAGCCTCCGTCCCTCCCTGGGGTAGACCTGGGGTGTTAAATTCATTTGTTATGAGGGCCAGATCTGACATAAATGAGACTTTGTTGGGCTGGGTTGTGTCGAGCCAGGCCATGTGTGTACCTATTTAAGATTAGGTAGCAGAGAGATACATTTTATAAATAACACAAACACAAATATATATTTTTTAAAAAATTAAAACATACTTAAAACGTTCGCACCCATTGGTCTTAAAGATGCTTTCTTCGTGTTTCTCCCGTGGGATCCAGGGAACCGGGCAAAGGAAGCTCTGGCTCTTTCCTTCCTTACCAAGGGGACTGCAGGGGGGAGCCTCAGCCAGTAGAAGAGGCAAAAATGGCGCAGCTCTGCTGTGCAATTGAGAGCACCTGGCAAAGCAAGCTCTCCCTCCCCGCTTCTTCCCAAGGGAGGAGCCTCAGCCAATGGAGAAAGTAGAGGTTTTGCTCTAGCTCCGGTGTGATTGAACAAGCCTTGCCAAGCAAGCTGTTATGCAGAAGGAAGCAACAGATAGGAAGAAGGAAGCAGACGACAGCCAGTTGCTCAAAGGCCTGATAGAGGCCTACGGGGACCTGATTTGCCCCCCCCACTCTGGGCCACATGTTTGACACCCCCGATTTAGACACTGTTTCATGCCTCTACGGGGTTTGCAAACAAGTCAGTGAGACAGACAGGCAGACTGTGGATTTTTCTTCCTGTTTACTCTCCTGTCACTATCCCTTTGATGTAGAGTGGTAGGAAAATTTCCTTCCTTCCTTCTCACATTTCCTCCCTTCTCTCTTCTTTACCACAGAAGATGCAGGATACCTCTCTGCATCTGGACCCATCCAAGGTACTTTTAGGTTAGTTCTGTCTCTTTCTCTACACTTCACTATCTAGAATGTAGTTCCTAAATAAAAGGACTATTACTAGTCTTCCATCCTGTTGTCTGATGAAGTGTGCTTCTAGCACACGAAAACTTGCATTGTGAATAAAACTTTGTTGGTCTTAAAGGTGCTATTGGACTCCAACTTTGTTCTGTGTAACTCTGTAACTCTGCCAGCACACTGAGAACTAGAGTTGCCAGGTCCAATTCAAGAAATATCTGGGGACTTTGGGGGTGGAGCTAGGAGACATTGGGGGTGGAGCCTGTAGCAAGGTTGTGACAAGCACAATTGAACTCCAAGGGGAGTTCTGGCCATCACATCTGAAGGGACAGCACACCTTTTAAATGCTTTCCCTTCACTGGAAATAATGCATAGGGGCACCTTCTTTTGGGGCTCATAGAATTGGACTCCCTTGTCCAATCTTTTTGAAACTTGGAGGGTGTTTTGAGGAGGACACTCACCCACATTTCTGAGGTTGGATGAAATCTGACTTGGCACCGTTTTCCTCTGTGGTTCAGAATAGGCTGGAAACTACAACTCCCATCAGTCTTTGTCCTCTTCTTTCCCGCAAAATAGTCAAGCGGGAGACCCCAGGGCTCTGGCTCTCTTCGCTGCTCACTGTGAAGCTGCACTTCCCACCAGGTTGTACCTCCATCATGTGAGACTTCCTTGTGCTTGGGATGGGTCTTTGGTTTCTTCGCCACCACTAGCCACAAAAACTAGAATCCCCATCATGCTTTGCTACATCTGGTGCAGTCCCACACAGCCAGGACCCTGGCCTTTATGTTTTAACATAAGGGAACCCAGTTTTGTTCCAGGGAAAATGTGTTGGTCTGCAGTATAAGATCTAGATTTGAGTCCAGTAGCTTCTTAGAGACCAAGGCCAATTCCACCCTAGACCTGTAATCCTGGTTCAGCCCTGTCCCCAAACTGATTTTTGACACTAGAATAATAAACTCTTAGAGTTGGTTTCTATGATTCCATTGACTTGTCTGGCCAGTTTCGTGTAGTGGTTAAGGGTGCGGACTCTTATCTGAGAGAACTGGGTTTGTTTCCCCACTCCTCTACTTGCAGCTGCTGGAATGGCCTTGGGTCAGTCCTAGCTCTCACAGAGCTGTCCTTGAAAAGGCAGCTGCTGGGAGAGCTCTCTCAGCCCCACCTACCTCCCAATGTGTCTGTTGTGAGGGAAGAAGGGAAAGGCGATTGTGAACCACTCTGAGATTCAACGTGGAGGGCGGGGTATAAATCCAATATCTTCTTCTAATCTAGAATGTCAGTTTGGGGACAGGGCTGAACCAGAATTAAAAGTCTATTGTGGAATTGGCCCAACAACATGAAGTAGTTGATGAAGGGAGCTTTTAAGCCTTGAAAGTTTATCCCTCAAAATCTTGTTAAGCCTCTCAGGGGCTCCTGGACTTGAATCTAGGCCTTGAACCCAGTTTAGAAGTCTGCAAAAACCATGGTTTCCAAACTACAGCACCCCTAACCCCTTTTAAATCTATGCCACTTTGAGTATATATGGGTTCGTTCTTGCCCTCTTCAGCAACAGATTTTTCTTTAAAAAAAACAAAAACGGTTCCCATTCTTCTTGATTGTGACTCTGTTTGAAATTCCTCACTGAAGCAAATCTTGCTTATGTCCCTTTAGAACTTTTACCCATTGGTCCCATCAGCAGTAGGGTTGCCAGGTCTGTGCCAGAAAATACCTGGAGACTTTGGGGGTGGAGCCAGGAGAGGGCGTGGTTTGGGGGGGAGGGGCCTTAGCATGGCCCAATGCCCTGGAGCCCACCCTTCCAAGCAGCCATTTTCTCCAGGGGAGCTGATCTCTGCCAGCTGGAGATCACTTGTAAAAGCGGGAGATCTCCAGGCCTCACCTGGAGGCTACACAATGCGTACAAGGAGAATCACGAAAAGGCTGAAAGCTAAGGGAAAAAATGTGATAAATTAACGAATACAATTGGATCATTTTTGACTTATTTTTTTCATATTATGTAATAGGAAACATGGAATTTCACGCCGATGGATTTATTGTATTCGTATCAAGCGCTAATGTGACAATTGAGTATTGTAACCTTGCGTCACCCAGAAGTGACGTCGTAATATTTCTTATCGGTATTGTATTTTTTCCAATTAAAAGTTGTATTAAGTTTCATATAAAGGGAAAGGGGAAGGATAGAACAATTAAGGGGATATGGGAAAATTAGGGTTGGAGGCGGAGAGCAAAGAGCTCTTACATTTACATTTCCTTTCTTTCTAATTCAATTAATTCACAATCTATATATCATTTACAATTTACATCTTCCATTTTATCTCTCATATAATTCCATCGCTTTATAGGGGGTTTTTTTGCTTGCAAGTACACATTTCTTATAACTGCACCTCTCAAATGTTTTAGTCAATGCAATATGCGGTATTAATCCCTTTTCCTAAGTTCTTATATACAAATACATTGCTTCAAATGCCAAGCTCATACTACATCCAACCAATCATACAGCAGCTGCCTAGTATTGGTATTGTAGACTGGTTATCCTAATACAGAAAAAAAATGTCAAAAATTATTAAATTGTATTCGTTAAAGGTTTTTTTTCTTAGTTTCCCACCTGGAGGCTGGCAACCCGGACCTGGTAAAAACATGGCAGGCCAACTGGGGCGGGGGGAAGGGCTTCGTCTGTAAGCCTTGGTTTTATAGGAGCAGATTGGCACGGTCGGAAAATTCGGGAGCGAAGCCCGAAATAACACTCGAACTGGGTTTGGGGCTCTCCTTGAGAAGAGGAGGGGTGCGCATGGAAAGTAACGTGGCAGCGCGATAGCCCGCCGTGGGGCATTGCCGGGCCCCTTGCGTTAGTGTGTCTTTGCGTCTCTAGGAACGAGGGGTGTCTACATCCTATGGACGGAAGGAAGAAGGAACCCCAGAAGCAAAACTCCAGACTCAACCTGCGGAGAGCGGCATTTCCTAAGACGCTCGGGTTCAAGTAGAAGACATGTCCACCAGTGCAAACGGAAGGGGTTTGGGCAGGGTTGCCAAGTCCAATTCAAGAACTATCTGGGGACTTTGGGGGTGGAGCCAGGGGCATTGGGGTGGAGCCAGGAGCAGGGGCGTGACAAGCATGATTGGACTCCAAAGGGAGCTCTGGCCATCACATTTAAAGGAACCACACACCTTTTAAATACCTTCCTTCCATAGGAAATAATGAAGGATAGGGGCATCTTCTTTTGGAGCTCATAGTACTGGACCCCCTGGTCCAATCCTTTTGAAACTTGGAGGATGATTTGAGGAGAGGTAGCGGATGCTATGCTGCAAAGTTGGTGCCTCTAACTTTAAAAAAAAAAACCTGCCCAGAGCCCAAGATATCCGTGAATTGGTCTCCATAGGGAGTAAGTACCCAGCAGACATTTCCCTCCCCCCTCACCTGCTTTCTGATGACCCTGAAGCAGGGGGAGGGCCTCCAAACCAGGGGATCCCCTGTGATTGGCAGACCTAGATTTGGGCAGAGTCCACATGCAAATCGCAGCCTTCATGGATATCCCTTGCTGTTGTTGCATACCCCCCCCCCAAAAAAAAGAGGCTCTCTGGGTGGTGCCGGAAGGGAAGCAGGAAAGATCTATTCCTTAAGAGGAATGTGACTTGGCTTTCCTTTGGCTCTAATCCCAGATGCATCCTGAGGTAGTCTGACTTCCAGGGAAAGAGAGTCTATGGGGGTCAGGCCTTCTAATATGGAGGGAAACAGCAGCAGACTGGAAATTATTTAATTTATTAGAATCTGCCTATTCCCACAGGAAGGGGTGGGGTGAGTAATATATGGATTTTCCACCTCCGGTCCCCCGAATGCACTGAACATCAGAAGAGCCCTGCTGGATCAGACCAGTGGTCCACCTAGTCTAGCATCCTATCTCACACAGTGGCCAACCAGTTCCTCTGGACAACCCACAACGGGGCATAGAGGCTAAAGCCTTCATAAGAACATAAGAAGAGCCCTGCTGGATCAGACCAGTGCTCCATCTAGTCCAGCATCCTGCCTCACAGAACGGCCAACCAGTTCCTCTGCAGAGCCAACAACAGGGAAATATTATTATTATTATTATTATTATTGATTACTATCCCATCTTTCCCAAAAACAGGCTCAGGCATAGAGGCCAAAGGCCAACACTCTGGGTCACACAGTGGCCAATATATGTGTGTGTGTGGGTATATATATGTGTGTGTGTGTGTATACACACACACACATATATTGGCCACTGTGTGACACAGAGTGTTGGACTGGATGGGCCATTGGCCTGACCCAACATGGCTTCTCTTATGTTCTTCATCAGAACCATTCAGCTCAGCATCCTGTCTCACACAGTGGCCAACCAGTTTCTCTTAAGGGCCAGTTAGAACATCAGACGAGCCCTACTGGATTAGACCAGTGGTCCATCTAGCCCAGTGACCTGTCTCACACCAAGGCCAACCATGTCCTCTGAAGGGCCAACAGCAGGGCAAAGGGGCGGAGGCCTTCATAAGAGCCCTGCTGGATCATACCAGGGGGTCCATCTAGTCCAGCCTCCTGTCTCACACTGTGGCCAGCCAGTTCCTCTGAAGGGCCAACAGCAGGGCAGAGAGGCTGAGGGCTTCAAAAGAGCATCAGATGAACCCTGCTGGATCAGACCAGTGAGGGTCCATCTAGTCCAGCATCCTGTTTCACACAGTGGGCAACCAATTCCTCTGGAGGGCCAAGGACAGGGCATAGAGGGCTGAGGCCTTCTCGCAGCTCCAGGATCTCTCTTGATACTGGAAGCAAATAAGGTGCCAATTCAATCAGTTTCTTCTGTGGGAAAGTTCTTGTGCGGTTTAATGCCTCAAAGCATTATCTTTCCCAAAAAGGCACTTAAGGAAGACTGGCTTAGATGTCGGGGAGGAAAACAGAGGGGGGCCCTCCTGTCGTTCCACTTCAGTGGCCTAACGTGATAATGCCTCAGTTCTGTTCTGCCCAACGAGGTAGAACAACTCGAACGAGGCCCTCTTTCTGAAACACCGACCCCCGATGCTGAGAGAGCCCTTCGCATGCTCCCTTCCCCGTGGCAGCGCTCACGCGGCAGTGTCTTTTATTTTTTAAGTGATGTCCAACGTACGAAATCACAGGTCAGTTTGGAAATAAAGCGCTGACGACACGCAGATGCGAAATCCGCAAGCACTCAGGAGCCTTGTATACAAAGCACTGCAGTTTCAGGTGGTGTGTGTGTGTGGGGGGGAAGGCATCCATTTTGTGTGGCAACCCGCTGAGGGGTTGACACGAAGGGCTGTCTCAGCTGATGTAAACATGGCAAGACTTTCTACTAAATGCGTGTCTGCTTCAAGCACATCACAAACTGGTACTTTCCCCCCCTTCCTCCAAGGAGTTGATGTGATTCTGCTTTCCCCGTTTTATTCTCACAACCACCCTGTGAGGAGAATCAGGCTAAGAGAGGGGGGGGGCTGAATCCCCAGCAAGCTTTGTGGCTGAATGGGAATATAAGAAGAGCCCTGCTGGATCAGACCAGTAGTCCATGTAGTCCAACGTTTTGTCTCACAAAGTGGCCGATCAGTTCCTCTGGAGGGCCAACAACAGAGCATAGAGGCCGAGGCCTTCAACAGAACATAAGGAGAGCCCTGTTGGATAGAACCAGTGGTTGACCTAGTCCAGCATCCTGGGGGAAGGAGAACCACATCAATACACTGCTGCAGGAAGTGGTGGCAGCTACAAGCACAAACAGCTTCGCAAAGGGACTGGATAAATATATGTATGGAGTTCCATCAGTAAACATATGTATGGAGCCTCGAGGTACAGATGGAATATTCTGTCCACGGCAGCGATGTTCTGTATCCTTGGTCCTTGGGGGGCAACAGTGGGAGGGCTTCTGGAGTTCTGGCCCCACTGATGGAACTCCTGATGGCACCTGGGTTTTACCCACTGTGTGATGCAGAGTGTTGGACTGGATGGGCCACTGGCCTGATCCAACATGGCTTCTCTTATGTTCTTATGTCCATCAGTGGCTATTAGTCACAAGGTATAGATGGAAGTCTCTGTCAGGGGCAGGGATGCTCTGTATTCTTGGTGCTGGGGGGGGCAACAGTGGGAGGGCTTTCGAAGTGCTGGCCCTGCTGGTGGATCTCCTGATGGCCCCTGGGTTTTGGCCACTGTGTGACACAGAGTGTTGGACTGGATGGGCCATTGGCCTGAACCAATATGGCTTCTCTTATGTTCTTATGTGTGACACAGAGTGTTGGACTGGATGGGCCATTGGCCTGATCCAACATGGCTTCTCTTATGTTCTTATGTGTGACACAGAGTGTTGGACTGGATGGGCCATTGGCCTGATCCAACATGGCTTCTCTTATGTTCTTATGTGACACAGAGTGTTGGACTGGATGGGCCACTGGCCTGAACCAACATGGCTTCTCTTATGTTCTTATGTGTGACACAGAATGTTGGACTGGATGGGCCACTGGCCTGAACCAACATGGCTTCTCTTATGTTCTTATGTGTGACACAGAATAAAAGGCCAATCACAAACATATGCCTCAGAGCAACGGGCATGAAAAAGAGTGAATTGACTTAGGTTCAGCCGCCCCGATTCGTCTGGAAATTCCGCAAAGGCAAACGGGTTGCCTTTGTTTTGCATGTCGTCTCGAGAGAGGTCGTGGAAAGTGACATCAAGTCACAGCTGACTTATTGTGACCAGTGTTCCCTCTAAGCTGAGTTAGTGTGAGGTACCTCACAGATTTTCAGCCTCCGGCTCACATTTTTATCTTAGCCCAGGAAGGATGGTCCCGGAGCGAACTAATTGATACACTAGCCAAATGGCTCGCTCACAACTTTAATGCCAGTAGCTCCCAAAGCAGAATTTTCGCTCCCAAGACTCTGCAGCTTAGGAAAGGAAAGGTCCCCTGTGCAAGCACCAGTCGTTTCCGACTCTGGGGTGACGTTGCTTTCACAACGTTTTCCCGGCAGACTTTGTTACGGGGTGGTTTGCCGTTGCCTTCCCCAGTCATCTACACTTCCTCCCCCGCCCCCACCCCCAGCAAGCTGGGTACTCATTTTACCCACCTCGGAAGGATGGAAGGCTGAGTCGACCTGGAGCCGGCTACCTGAAAACTCAGTTTCCGCCAGGGATCGCACTCGGGTCGTGAGCAGAGCTTAGGACTGCAGTACTGCAGCTTTAACACTCTGAGCCATGGGGCTCTGATTGTGACCCTGGTAGGTTTCCAAGGCCAGAGACAAAAAGAAGTGGTTCGCTATTGCCCCCCCCCACCCCCGTGACGTGATCCTCGGTGGCCTCCAATCCAAGTAGACTGCCTGCTTAGCTTCCGAGATCTGATGATAGCCTTGGCTATCCAGGTAAGAGTTGCCTTAATTGAAGATGAAGATATTGGATTTATATCCCGCCCTCCCCTCCAAAGAGTCTCAGAGTGGCTCACAATCTCCTTTCCCTTCCTCCCCCACAACAGACACCCTGTGAGGTGGGTGGGGCTGAGAGGGCTCTCACAGCAGCTGCCCTTTCAAGGACAACCTCTGCCAGAGCTATGGCTGACCCAAGGCCATTCCAGCAGGTGCAAGTGGAGGAGTGGGGAATCAAACCCGGTTCTCCCAGATAAGAGTCCGCACACTTAACCACTACACCAAACTGGCTCTCCAAATCTACTGCCTGCACATCGGGACTCCTTCATTGAGAAATTTTTGTTACGAATTTTTGTTACCAAAAAAAGCATGCGCTTATTACAGCATAGTAATTTGGTCACTATAACTAGTGGTTGTTTGTATCTTTGTTTATATCAGGGGTGGGGAACGGTGGCTCTTCAGACTTTTTTTTTGCCTACAACTCCCATCAGCCCCAGCCAGCATGGCCAATGGCTGGGGCTGATGGGAGTTGTAGGCAAAAAACCACCTGGAGAGCCACTTTTCCCCACCCCTGGTTTATATCATTGTTAATGACAAACCAGGCTGCTCCTAAAGTGCACGTTGAAGAGCATGTTGGATTCCAAGGAGGTAGAAACAGAAAAGAACGCATGCGGGCAGGATCGTCGGGATCTCTCTCCCCGCCCCCTGCCCACAATGGGACGAGGCCTGTACAGCTGTTAACCGTAATACGTGAGCTTTACTTGCTGTTCTAATAAAGTGATTTCGGCTCTGGCCCTCTCTTCTGAGCTGATTGTTGTTCCATCCAAGACCTGAAGGCTGGGCAGGCGGAACAGCAGTAGGGGGCGGTGGCAAATCTTGCGTGTCACCTGGAAGGCAGGGAGGGAGAGAGAGAAAGAGAATCATGGGGGAGTTTCAGAGTGAATTATTGAGCCCTTTTTCTCCATATCCCTTCTGGCGGTTCAAGTTCAGACTCTACAAAAGACAGCAGTCAATCAAGGAGAAGGTGGAACAGGTCTGAGGGCAAATGAATTTGAAGAAGAAGGAGAAGATATTGGATTTATATCCCGTCCTTCACTCTGAATCTCAGAGCGGCCACAGTCTCCTTTACCTCCCCGCCCCCGCCCACATCCTGTGAGGTGGGTGGGGCTCAGAGAGCTCTGACAGAAGTTGCCCTTTCAAGGACAACTCTGCAAGAACTATCGCTGACCCAAGGCCATTCCAGCAGCTGCAAGTGGAGGAATGGAGAATCGAACCCGGTTCTCCCAGACAAAGAGTCCACGCACTTAACCACTACACCAAACTGGCTTTGTGGGAGGACCAGTGAGAGAAAACTGAGAGGGCAAAGAACAAGGTTTCAGCTACTCCCTCAGATGGCCACGTTTTCAGTCATTCTTAGTTGGTTTAGATTATGGGGGACATGGGGGAAAGGCACTCTGTACATGCTAGTAGGCACTCTCATCCACTGTGACATCACAAGAAGGGGAGGTGAAAATCCCATCCCTGCTCGTGGAACCCTGCTTCCTCTCCTCTTATTTGTTTAGAATACTTATGCACCCCTGCCTTTTCCCAGACACAGTAAGGGCCCAAGATGGGTGAGAACCATCAACAGGGACATAGGGGGCACCAGCATAGCATGTGCTATGAAGTCATTTCCAGGGAAGCCCGGAAGTGATGTCACATTGCTGTAGGAATTGCCAAAAACTCTATGGTAAAATTGTAGAGCTTCCAGTAATGCCTATACCGATGTGACATCACTTCTGTATTTTCCCCGAAAGTGATGTCACTCTGCATTACACAATCTTTTAATTTTTTTAAAGAAGAATTGCAGATTTATACCCCACCCTTCTCCCTGAATCAGAGACTCAGAGCGGCTTACAATCTCCCATATCTTCTCCCCCCACAACAGACACCCTGTGAGGTGGGTGGGGCTGAGAGGGCTCTCACAGAAGCTGCCCTTTCAAGGACAACCTCTGCCAGAGCTATGGCTGACCCAAGGCCATTCCAGCAGGTGCAAGTGGAGGAGTGGAGAATCAAACCTGGTTCTCCCAGATAATAGTCCGCGCACTTAATCACTACACCAAACTGGCTCTTAAAAGAATCTAAGAAGCAGTGGGCGAGAAGTGTTGCCAGTGACAGGTTTCCTGCAACAGCAGGACGCCTGGATTCCTGAAAGCCCTCTGTATGACAAAAAAATGATCATCCATTAAAATAAGAACTTAAGAGAAGCCATGTTGGATCAGGTGAATGGCTCATCCAGTCCAACACTCTGTGTCACACAGTGGCCAAAAAAGAAACAAACCCAAGTGCCATCAGGAGGTTCACAATTGGGGCTAGAAGCCCTTCCGCTTTGCCCCCCCCCCCAAACACCAAGAATACAGAGCATCACTGCCCCAGACAGAGAGTTCTAACAATACGCTGTGGCTAACAGCCACCGATGGACCTAGCCTCCATATTTTTATCCAATCCCCTCTTGAAGCTGGCTATGCTTGTAGCCGCCACCACCACCTCCTATGGCAGTGAATTCCATGTGTTAATCATCCTTTGGGTAAAGAAGGACTTCCTTTTATCTGTTCTAACCCAACTGCTCAGCAATTTCATTGAATGCCCACAAGTTCTTGTATTGTGGGAAAGGGAGAAAAGTACTTCTTTCTCCACTTTCTCCATCCCATAATCTTGTAAACCTCTATCATGTCACCCTGCAGTCGACGTTTCTCCAAGCTAAAGAGCCCCAAGCGTTTTAACCTTTCTTCATAGGGAAAGCGTTCCAAACCTTTAATCATTCTAGTTGCCCTTCTCTGGACTTTCTCCAATGCTATAATATCCTTTTTGAGGTGCAGTGACCAGAACTGCACACAGTACTCCAAATGAGACCGCACCATCGATTTATACAGGGGCGTTATGATACTGGCTGATTTGTTTTCAATTAAAAGTAGGTGATTAAAACAGATATTTGATATATTGCTGAGCTGAGGACAAGTTTCAGGGATAAATACAGGCTAAAATGATCCCTGAAAGCAGAAGTGGCTACCACAAGACTTCTGTTCTTCATAGTAGACTTGGAGGAAAAAGATAAAATATAAGAAAATATTGGATGTATATCCCACCCTTCACTCTGAATCTCAGAGCGGCTCACAATCTCCTTTACCTCCCCCCGCTCACAACAGACACCCTGTGAGGTGGGTGGGGCTGAGAGAGCTCTTACAACAGCTGCCCTTTAAAGGACAACTGCTAAAGGAGCTATGGCTGACCCAAGGCCATTCCGGCAGCTGCATGTGGAGGAGTGGGGAATCAAACCTGGTTCTCCCAGATAAGAGTCTGCACACTTCACCACTACACCAAGCCAGGGCCGGATCTAGGGGCGGGGCAGAGGGGGGTGCTTGCCCCAGGCGCCGACGGAAGGGGGGGCGCTAAATTGGGTATGAAGTCCATTGTATTCTATGGGACCATAAGATAGAATGGCCCATAAGGGGGCGCCATTTTTTAATTTTGCCCTCCCTCAAAAAACATGTAGATCCGGTCCCGCACCAAGCTGGCTCTCTCAAGGATACTCTCTCAAGGAAAAGGATACTCACTGGATTCCCGTATATCGACAGCTCTTTAAGACAAGGAAGACAGTCAAGTTTTTCAAGTTCTGACAGCTCCTGTCCCAAGATAAAAACAAACAGCAACACATATACATGAACTTGGCGACATTTGCCAGCAAAACTACTACGTGTGAATCACCCTTTGGGTGAAGAAGGACTTCCTTTTATCAGTTCTCACCCGACTGCTCAGCAGTTTCATGGAGTGCCCACAGGTTCTCGTATTGTGAGAAAGGGAGAAAAGGACTTCTTTCTCTACCTTCCCTATCCCATGCCTAATCTTGTCAACCTCTATCATGTCACCCCTCAGTCATCATTTCCCCAAGCTAAAGAGCCCAAGCGCTCCATTGGTTCCATTATTTCTTGACCCATATCTCCCCCCACACAAATTCTGCCCTTTCCAGGCACTGTCCCCCAAATCTCCTGGCACTTGAAACAAGATCCATTTGCAAGAACATCAAGAAGACCAGAATGAAGAATAGGAGGTTTTCTGCATCCAGAGTTCTAGATTCACCATAAAGGTCAAGGTAGTCCCCTGTGCAAGCACCAGTCGTTTCCAACTCTGGGGTCGCATCACAACGTTTTCATGGCAGACTTTTTATGGCAGGGGTGTCAAACTCATTTGCTATGAGGGGCCGGATCAAACATAAATGAGACTTTGTCGGGTCAGGCCATGTTGGACTGGGCCATGTGTGTTCCTGTTTAAGATTAGGTAGCAGAGAAATAAACTTTATAAAGGAGACAGACAAACACAATTAAAGATTTTGTTTTAAAAAAATTTCTAACATACTTAAAACATTAGCATTCATTGGTTTTAAAGATGCTTTCTTTGTATTTCTCCCATGGGATCCAGGGAACTGGGCAAAGGAAGCTCTGGCTCTTGCCTTCCTTCCCCAGGAGACCACGAGAGGGAGGAGCCTCAGCCAATAGAAGGCTTGGCTCAGTAGCTCCGCTGTGCAATTGTGATAGCCTGGCAAAGCAAGCTCTTCCTCCCCAAGGGAGGAGCCTCAGCCAATGGAGAAAATAGAGGTTTTGATCTGCAGCTGTATATATTGGAATATTTATTAATTTTTATGGTTTTATCTGTTTTAAAGTTATTCCCTTACATGTTTAAATATTGTTTAATTTATGTTGGATCTAATGCTGGAAGCCGCCCTGAGCCACTTGTGGGAAGGGCGGGATATAAATTCTAAATAAATAAAATAAAAATAAAAATAAGCTCCTGTGCGATTGAGCAAGCCTTGCAAAGCAAGCTGTAATACAGAAGGAACCAAGAGAGAAGGAGAAATAAGCAGATGACAGCCAGTTGCTTGAGGGCCTGATAGGAGCCCTCTAGGGGCCTGATTCGGCCCCTGAGCCAGATGTTTGACATCCCTGTTTTACGGGGTGGTTTGCCATTGCCTTCCCCAGTCATCTCCACTTTTTCCCCAGCAAGCTGGGGACTCATTTTACCGACCTCGGAAGGATGGAAGGCTGAGTCAACCTGGCGCTGACTACCTGAACCAGCTTCCACTGGGATCGAACTCAGGTCGTGAGCAGGGAGCTCGGACTGCAGTACCGTAGCTTTACCACTCTGCGCCATGGGGCTGCTTCAGATCCACCATACCTGGATTTTATTAAGCCCGAGGAAAAGCTTCTGCAGCTTCGCCAGAGGCTGCAAATGGTTCACTTCTCGTAGGCGGTTCTCCTCCAAGTGGAGAGCCAGCAGGGAGTTCTGCTTGGTGAAGGAGTTCTCGCCGATCGTCTTGACCCGGTTGTGATCCAGCACCAGCTCCTGCAGAAGGTGGAGCCCCTCCAGCCCTTCGATATGGCTGATTTCGTTGCCTGTTGGACCAGGAACAAAGATGTGTGTGTGTTTGTTTATTTATTTATTTACCTTACATTTGTATGCTGCCCACTCCGTATGGATTCTGGGCAGCTCACAGTCCACAATACCATAATAACAAATTTATAAAATCAAAAAACATATAACCATTTATAATTTAAAAAATTCGGCATGTGGTGCTGTCCCTGTGCCAAACCCAGAAACTACAGCTAGTGCAGAATGCAGCGGCTAAGCTATTATTGGGGCTCCCTAGATGGGAGCACATACAGCCGAGGCTGCGGGAACTGCACTGGCTACCGATAGTGTACCAGATTCGCTACAAGGTGCTGGTTATTACCTTTAAAGCCCTATATGGCCAAGGACCTGCCTACCTTAGAGACCGTCTCTCCCCATATGTTCCCCAGAGGGTACTGCAATCCGGCTCGCAAAATCTATTGGTAATCCCCGGGCCAAGGGAGGTCAAACTGAAAGCCACCCGAGAAAGGGCCTTCTCGATTGTAGCCCCCCACTGGTGGAACCAACTGCCAGAGGAGGTGCGGGCCTTGCGGAGCCTTGCCCAGTTCCGCAGGGCCTGCAAGACTACTCTTTCCCAGCTGGCCTATACTTAAGAGGAATCTATTGTAGAAAAAAACACCGTCGCCACGGAAAAACTGTAAAACATCAAGCTCTAACTCCAAACTAATTTAGATGGTTTTAATGTTGATTTCTAATGTATTATTTTAACATGTGAATTATAACATGTATGTATGACCTATTATATGTATTGTTTTATTGTTGAAGTGTTTTTATGCTGTGAGCCACCCCTGAGCCTGCTTCGGTGGGGAGGGCGGGATATAAATTAAATATTATTATTATTATTATTATTATTATTATTATTAAAAATTTAAAATGGTGCTATAAAATTTCTTACATAGGCGGTCCAGCTTCATTATAGCTCTTAATTTTCTGTATTGCTCTATTAGGTGTCTTATAGATGGATGGTAGTATTCAGAGACATACTAGTGGCAGCTCCTCCCGCATTAGTTACTGTAGGCCTGCCGGAAACGGTCAGCTTTGCAGGCCCTGCGAAATTGGGAGAGATCCCGCAGGGCTCTCGTGGCCTCTGGAAGTGCGTTCCATAAATTAGGGGCTGCCACAGAGAAGGCCCTCGCCCAAGTAGAGCATAATCTGGCCTCCCTTGGTCCGGGGATGGATAACAGCTGTTGACTTCCTGAACGCAGTGCTCTCTGGGGCATATATGGGGAAAGGCGGTCCCTTAGATAGACAGGTCCTCGGCCATATAGGGCTTGAATGTAGCAAACGTGTGTGTGTGTGTGTCTGCGTGCAGGGCCAGCTCACCCACTAGGCAAACTAGGCAATTGCCTAGGGCGCCGGCAGGGCGGGGGCGCCACATTTGGCCTCCCTCCCTAGGCAAATGCCTATTTGCCTCCCCAGCCTCCTCCTCCCTCTCTCTCTATTCTAATGCCCGGAACCACGGTAAAGCGCCATGTTCTGGGGCTCTTGAAAGGCCACTCCCCTCCCGCCGATCACCTGATCGGTGGGTAAAACTGCACCAGAGGCTGGCGGCTCCTATGCCGCCCCTCCAGCGCATTCACGAACAGCGCAGGGGCAGCGGCAGCGGGAAGGACGAGCGAGCGGGGGAAGAGGCCTTTCAAGAGCCCTGGAGCGGGGCGCTTTACTGCAGTTCCGGGCATTAAAATAGAGAGGGAGGGAAGGAGGCGGCGGCGTTATGGGGTGTGTGTGGATGCGGTGTGGCACCGTTGGGGGGTGGCAGACAGCAAGGCTTCCTGGGTCGCTATGCCCCATATAGCCGGCCGTGTGTGTGTGTGTGTGGGGCAGGGGGTGGGGGATGAAACGGAATGCCGGTGGCCAGGCCTCAGATTCAGTGGGAGCTCACAGGCGTGCAGCTCCTGCACCGTTCTGAGAGTTCCACCTCCTTGTCCCTTGACTAGTAGGTGCAGCTGCATAACAATCCCTGGATGAGCTCCACCACCTATTTTTCTACAAAATGACTGCTGCCGGTGGCATATCAAAATGCATGCAAACCGCCCCCCCCCCCGGGGAGTGATAACAAAGTCTTTGGTTCTTTGCTTCCTTTTCCCAGGAAGTTACAGCGGAGCTGTGGCGACCCTGTAGCGCAGGATCTTCCTTGGTGGTCTCCCGTCCAAGGACTAGCCAGGGCCGACCCGGCTTAGCTTCTGAGATCTGACAAGGATCGATTTCCCACTCACCTTCCGCCGCTCTCAAGCTGCTCTTCGCAGCGGGGCTTCCTTCTGGTTTCACACTATCTGCCCCAGGGCTGCAAGTAACGTCGGCGTTTTCACGCAGCAAACGGAAACTGGTTTTTAGAGGTGTGTGAAACTGGAAGGAAACCCCGCTGAGAAGAGGAACGTGAGAGCGGCGTAAGGTGAGTGGGAAATCGGTCAACATCGGGCTAGCCGGGGCCATCCAGGTCAGGGTTTGGTTCCTTCTTCACTTACCCTGTAAAAAGAGGAACTTCAGGTTTTTGAGCCTGCTGATCTGCAACTGGGCCAAGTTGGCAATTCCGTTGTAGCCCAAATGAAGGACTTCCAAGCTCTCCATTATTGGCGGGAGGCTCTCGTTGAATCCCACGTCCCTAAAGCAAAATGGAGGCTCGGTCACTGGCAACGATAATCCCTCCAAACTCGATTAACGTAAGAGCCACATGGAATAAACATCAGATGTTTGAGAGCCCAAGACTTGAACGTCAGATGTTTGAGAGCTGCAAGACACGGAAGGGAGGGAGGGAGGAAAATAGATGGAGGAGGGAGGGAGAGCTGGAAAGAAAGCAACTTTAATTTTAAATGCATTCTTCAAGCCGCTGGCTGGCTTGCCTTGAAGAAGTGATTTAAAGACGGAATGCTTTCTCCAAGCCGGTTGATGGAGTAGTGGGGACTTTGAGAGCAACAAACAGGACACAGGACCAGAGGGACAAGCTGGTCTGATCCTGCAGGGCTCTTGTTTTGTTCCTATGAAAGATCATTTTCCCCTACTCTCATCCTAAAAGACTCCTATCCTGAGATGTTTGTTTTCCCATCACTGCCGAGAAACTGTCACTGTGGGACTTTCAGAGATATGCTACAAATGTCATATTTACATACCTCTCGGCTTTTATCGGTCAGCAATCCTAGCCTGAAGTGTAAAAAAATCATTTTTGGAGAGCCAAGAGTTCATTGCACGAAGCAGGCCCATCTTCCACGTGCCCGGCAGGCAGGGGCACATGAGATACTCTGTGAAATATATTCCAGATGGCCCTCATCGCTTTCCTAGCTTTAAGAACATAAGAGAAGCCATGTTGGATCAGGCCAATGGCCCATCCAGTCCAACACTCTGTCACACTTAAGAACATAAGAGAAGCCATGTTGGATCAGGCCCATGGCCCATCCAGTTCAACACTCTGGGTCACATAAGAACATAAGAGAAGCCATGTTGGATCAGGCCCATGGCCCATCCAGTTCAACACTCTTGTGTCACACATTATATACCGGGTTCGTCACAAAGTGCTGGTCATTACCTTTAAAGCCCTATATGGTCGAGGACCTGTCTACCTCAGGGACCGTCTCTCCCTATATGAACCCCAGAGAGCACTGAGGTCAGCTGGAAAAAACTTGCTGACTATCCCCGGACCAAGAGAGGTGAAGTTGCAATGCACCCGCAATCGGGCCTTCTCCTCTGTGGCCCCGAGCTTATGGAACCAACTTCCAGAGGAAATGCGGGCCCTGCGGGATCTTGAACAATTCCGCAGGGCCTGCAAGACTTTCCTCTTCCGACTGGCTTTCGATGATGTAGAAAATTAAGTACTAATGATACCGCCATCATAATAAAGAACAAATAGCAATAGCATTAGCACTTTTATAACTGTAATTAATTTTAAATCTATTAGAATTTTAATGTTGAATGTAACCTTGTTTTTATACAATGGAATGTTACTGTTACTGTTAGCCGCCCTGAGCCTGCCCCGGCGGGGAGGGCGGGATATAAATAAAATTATCTAATCTAATCTAATCTAAGAACATAAGAGAAGCCATTTTGGATCAGGCCCATGGCCCATCCAGTTCAACACTCTGGGTCACATAAGAACATAAGAGAAGCCATGTTGGATCAGGCCCATGGCCCATCCAGTTCAACACTCTTGTGTCACACATAAGAACATAAGAGAAGCCATGTTGGATCAGGCCCATGGCCCATCCAGTCCAACACTCTGTGTCACACTTAAGAACATAAGAGAAGCCATTTTGGATTAGGCCCATGGCCCATCCAGTCCAACACTCTGTATCACACTTAAGAACATAAGAGAAGCCATGTTGGATCAGGCCAGTGGCCCATCCAGTCCAACACTCTGTCACACATAAGAACATAAGAGAAGCCATGTTGGATCAGGCCAATGGCCCATCCAGTCCAACACTCTGTCACACATAAGAACATAAGAGAAGCCATTTTGGATTAGGCCCATGGCCCATCCAGTCCAACACTCTGTATCACACTTAAGAACATAAGAGAAGCCATGTTGGATCAGGCCAGTGGCCCATCCAGTCCAACACTCTGTGTCACACATAAGAACATAAGAGAAGCCATGTTGGATCAGGCCAATGGCCCATCCAGTCCAACACTCTGTGTCACACATAAGAACATAAGAGAAGCCATGTTGGATCAGGCCAGTGGCCCATCCAGTCCAACACTCTGTCACACATAAGAACATAAGAGAAGCCATGTTGGATCAGGCCAATGGCCCATCCAGTCCAACACTCTGTGTCACACAGTGGCCAAAAAAACCCCAACCCAAGTGCCATCAGGAGGTTCACAAGTGGGGCAGTTCCCCGCCCATCACGTGTTCGGCAGGAAAAGTTCTCCAAGGTTGCTGGTTCCTAAGCCGGTTTTCTGGCACGCTCAGTAATTCAGCACTGGCCGCCCCAGCGCTGAATGTCCTCCTGAGCACGCCGAAAAGCTGAATGTCCTGAGGTGCGTGCGGGGGGGGGGGGGTGGCTGCTGGAGTGGCGTGGAGATCAGCTGTTCGGTGGACTCTTTAAATCACGTGGGGGGGGGAGCAGCCGCTGGCCTCCCGTGCATTTTAAAGCTGCTCCTGCAAGCCCCTCCCTCATATAAATTGCACGGGAAGAAGAAGAAGAAGATAGAAGATATTGGATTTATATCCCGCCCTCCACTCCGAAGAGTCTCAGAGCGGCTCACAATCTCCTTTACCTTCCTCCCTCACAACAGACACCCTGTGAGGTGGGTGGGGCTGGAGAGGGCTCTCACAGCAGCTGCCCTTTCAAGGACAACTTCTGCCAGAGCAATGGCTGACCCAAGGCCATCTCAGCAGGTGCAAGTGGAGGAGTGGGGAATCAAACCCGGTTCTCCCAGATAAGAGTCTGCACACTTAACCACTACACCAAACTGGGGCGGCCCGCAGCCTCTCCAGCTTCCTGCTTTCACCCCTGTGGCCCTCTTCTCCCATGGCCCCTTAACTGTGGGGGTGCTCAGGTAGCGCCTGAAGGTTGGCAACCCTAGGGAAGCTTTTTAAAAATTTGTTCCTATCCTGAGATTTTTGTTTTCCTGTACCTGCAGAGCAACAGTCACTTTGGCGGTGAGAGCCAGTTTGGTGCAGTGGTTAAGTGTGTGGACTCTTATCTGGGAGAACCGAGTTTGATTCCCCACTCCTCCACTCACACCTGCTTAAATAGCCTTGGGATAGCCATAACTCTGGCAGAGGTTGTCCTTGAAAGGGCAGCTGCTGTGAGAGCCCTCTCAGCCCCACCCACCTCACAGGGTGTCTGTTGTGGGGGAGGAAGGTAAAGGAGATTGTGAGGCACTCTGAGATTCGGAGTGGAGGGCAGGATATGAATCCAATGTCTTCTTCTTCTTCTTCTCCATGTCACTGTGCTGTATTCATGCACTTCCTGGGGTTTCCCTGACTTTTCTCTGATCTTTCTCCAAGTTGCTTGGCTGTGAAGGTTTGGGAAAGATTGTATAATGACTGCCATGTGCTTTGGAAAATGTGGAATTTCCCACATGGTAGCTATTTTCTCTTTCGTGAATAACAAATACTTTAACTTAAGTTACGGAAAAGGAAAAATCCCCTGTGCAAGCACCAGTCGTTTCTGACTCTGGGAGGTGACGTTGCTCTCACAACGTTTTTACAGCTGACTTTTTTTTCACGGGGTTGTTTGCCATTGCCTTCCCCAGTCATCTACACTCCCCCCCCCCCCAGGAAGCTGGGTACTCCTTCTACCAACCTCAGAAGGCTGGAAGGCTGAGTCAACCTCGAGCCAGCTGCCTGAACACCCAGCTTCCGCCGAGGATCAAACTCGGGTCATGAGCATAGCTTAGGACTGCAGTACTGCAGCTTTAGCACTCTGCACCAGGGGGCTCTAACTCAAGTTACATAAATAAATAAATTTGTTTCTTTTAGTATATTTGTATCCCGCCCTTTCACGCAGGCAGGCTCATTTAGATTCTTTTAGTGCAAGGCACGAGGCTATGCTATGCCTGAACATGTTTCCCCAGGTCCAAGAGATGAATTTTAATGGTAGAAGTTCAAGCAGATTCATAAGTGGAGGACAGGCTGGAAAAGGTAGACACAAAAGGGTGGAGCTGGATGATGCGGTGATAAGGCAGCATAGGGCGGGATATAAATCTAAAAATTAAATTAAATAGTGCATGCATGGCTTCTGCAGGGAAAAGCCCAGCAGGAACTCATTTGCATATTAGGCCACACCCCGACAGCACAATTGTTTCACGTGAATTTTTTTAAACGAAAAAGCCCAGCAGGAACTTATTTGCATATTAGGCCACACCCCCTGACAGCACCATGGTTCCGCGTGGCGCTTTTTTTGCAGGAGAAAGCCCAGCAGGAACTCATTTGCATATCAGGCCACACTCCCTGATGCTAAGCCATCCGGAACTGCATTCCTGCTCAAAAAAAGCCCTGGCTTTTGTCAAAAACGGAAGTCCTCAGTTTCCCTCCTCCTGTAACATCCAGCAAAGCATGTCACTGGCTCCATGTAACTTGGGGGGAATTTGTGATCAGATCTCCTACCATGCGGTTTAGCCACAAAAACCATCAGGTTAGGGGTTGGGGGGGGGGGCTAATGTGAACCGCATCGAGGGAAGGCTGTTTTGCTGATTGAAACTCAACACCCTTGTTGGAATCCAGATGATACCTGCTGGCCTTGGAAGCTCCTTGCTGTCCGTAGCCGCTGGACGTCACTTTCTGATGCAGCAGCTGCCTGTTTGTTAAGTGGTTTGAGAGCTTCGGCCTGGGGAGGATTGACTCGATGTGATTGTAGTTCAGGCACAGCACCTGCATAGAAGGAAGCGGAGAGACATTAAGCACAGGGGAGGGGCAGTGGCCCAGTGGCAGACGATCTGCCCAGCATGCGGAAGGCCCCAGGTTCAGTCCCCGGCATCTCCAGTTAAAAGACCAGGCAGTAGGTGATGTGAAAGACCTCAGCCTTAGAATCTGGGGAGCTGCTGACAGTTTGAGTAGAAAATATTTACTTCGATGGACCAAGGGTCTGATTCAGTATAAGGCAGTTTCACGTGTGTTTATGTGTATGAATGGTGCTTGAAGGGCCACAGTTTGGGGAGCTTCTGGAGTTCTGGCCCCACTGGTGGACTTCCTGAAGACACCTGGGTTTTGGCTACTGTGTGACACAGCGTGATGGACTGGATGGGCCATTGGCCTGGTCCAACATGGCTTCTCTCACGTTCCTATGAGGGGACTGGATAAACATCTGGAGCAGAGGTCCAGCAGTGGCTATTAGCTACAAAGTTTATTTATTTATTTTATTGGATTTATATCCCGCCCTCCTCGCCAAAGCAGGTTCAGGGTGGCTGAGTTTAGATGGAACACTCTGTCTGGGGCAGTGATGCTCTGTATTCTTGGTGCTGGGGGGTGGGGGGGCAACAACGGGAGGGCTTCTGGAGTTCTGGCCCCACTGATGGACCTCCTGATGGCACCTGGGTTTTTGGCCACTATGTGACAAAGAGTGTTGGCCTGGATGGGCCATTGGCCTGATCCAACATGGCTTCTCTCATGTTCTTAAGAACAGAGGTCCACGAGTGGCTGTTGGCCCTAAGGTATAGATGATATACTCTGTATTCTTGGTGCTTAGGAGGGGCAGCAGTGGGAGGGCTTCTGGAGTTCTGGCCCCACTGATGGACCTCCTGATGCCACCTGGGTTTTGGCCAGTTTGTGACAAAGAGTTGCAGGAGGTGCAGCCTGCCACAAAATGAGTGAGGTCAAGCCTACCTGACTCTCCAGCGTTTTCGGCAGGAGCTCATTGAACAGCTTGCCCTTTTGAAATTAACACACTTTAAAATCTTTTCTTGTGGCCCAGCCTGGACAGCCTAGCAAGCCCTGTCTCATCAGAACTTGGAAACTAAGTAGGGCCGAGCACTCCCTCTAAGCCATGGAGTCTTGTGAGCAGGGGTGGAATTCTAGCAGGAGCTCCTTTGCATATTAGGCCACACCTCCCTGATCCTCCAAGAGCTTACAAAAAAGAGCCTTGAAAGCTCTTGGAAGATTGGCTACATCAGGGGTGTGTGGCCTAATATGCAAAGAAGCTCCTGCTAGAATTCCACCCCTGGCGGTGGCCATGGAGACGATGGCCCGGGTAGAAGTGGAGGGAGGGGCCTTAGAGTCACATACAATGAAATGTGTCAAGGGAGCTGTATGCCAGGCCAATTTGTCCCTGAAATCCTCCCAAGGTCTCCCACGCTGGCACTGACATATTTGTCTACAGCTGGGTTGCTTCTATACCAAGGCTGGCCAAACATGCTTAATGCAAGAGCCACATAGAATGAACATCAAATGTTTGACAGCTTACACAAGCTTGGAAAGAAAAAATCGGGGAATATTTCATTCTTACTAAGATAGCCCATGGGAATTCGAACGTATCACGAAGAACACGTGAAAATAAGGTGATTGAACAATGGCACTCAGTGGTTTCATATTTATTAGAAGAAAAAAAATCCTTCCAAGAAATGCTGTGTATGAAAAACTGATTTATTTTTAATGTTAACCCTGCCTACCGCTTATAGGTCAGAGTGAGGAATATACGTAAAAGCAGTAAACTACATAAGCTAGAAAGCATTATTTTATTTTATTTGGTATGTATATCCTCTTAACTAAACTCTGTATTTTACTGTATCTTAATTTTGGATAAGGTACATTTATATTTTATTTTGTTATTTTATAAATGGTTTAATAAAAATACTTTTTTTGGGGGGGGAGAAAAAATGTTTGAGAGCTGCAAGACATGAATGTCAGATGTTTGAGAGCCACAAGACAGGAAGGAAGGAAGGAAAGTAGGTAGGTGGAAAGAAAGCAACTTTTAACTTTAAATGTATTTATCATAGAATCATAGAGTTGGAAGGGTGCCTCCAGGGTCATCTAGTCCAACCCCCTGCACAATGCAGGAAACCTGCAAATACCTACCCCAAATTCACAGGATCCTCATTGTTGTCAGATGGCCATCCAGCCTCTGTTTCAAAACCTCCAAGGAAGGAGAGCCCACCACCTCCCGAGGAAGCCTGTTCCACTGAGGAACCGCTCTAAACTCACAAACGCCTCCCCCTAAATTCATAGGATCTTCATTGTTGTCAGATGGCCATCTAGCCTCTGTTTAAAAACCCCCAAGGAAGGAGAGCCCACCACCTCCTGAGGAAGCCTGTTCCACTGAGGAACCGCTCAAAACTCACAAACACCTCCCCCTAAATTCACAGGATCTTCATTGGTGTCAGATGGCCATCGAGCCTCTGTTTCAAAACCCCCAAGGAAGGAGAGCCCACCACCTCCCGAGGAAGCCTGTTCAACTGGAGAACCTCTTTTAACTCAAAAACGCCTCCCCCTAAATTCATAGGATCTTCATTATTAGATGGCCATCTAGCCTCTGTTTCAAAACCTCCAAGGAAGGAGAGCCCATCACCTCCCGAGGAAGCCTGTTCCACTGAGGAACCGCTCTAAACTCAAAAACGCCTCCCCCTAAATTCATAGGATCTTCATTGTTAGATGGCCATCTAGCCTCTGTTTCAAAACCCCCAAGGAAGGAGAGCCCATCACCTCCCGAGGAAGCCTGTTCAACTGAAGAACCTCTCTTAACTCAAAAACGCCTCCCCCTAAATTCATAGGATCTTCATTGTTAGATGGCCATCTAGCCTCTGTTCCAAAACCCCCAAGGAAGGAGAGCCCATCACCTCCCGAGGAAGCCTGTTCAACTGAAGAACCTCTCTTAACTCAAAAACGCCTCCCCCTAAATTCATAGGATCTTCATTATTAGATGGCCATCTAGCCTCTGTTTCAAAACCTCCAAGGAAGGAGAGCCCATCACCTCCCGAGGAAGCCTGTTCAACTGAAGAACCTCTCTTAACTCAAAAACGCCTCCCCCTAAATTCATAGGATCTTCATTGTTAGATGGCCATCTAGCCTCTGTTTCAAAACCCCCAAGGAAGGAGAGCCCATCACCTCCCGAGGAAGCCTGTTCAACTGAAGAACCTCTCTTAACTCAAAAACGCCTCCCCCTAAATTCATAGGATCTTCATTGTTAGATGGCCATCTAGCCTCTGTTTCAAAACCCCCAAGGAAGGAGAGCCCATCACCTCCCGAGGAAGCCTGTTCAACTGAAGAACCTCTCTTAACTCAAAAACGCCTCCCCCTAAATTCATAGGATCTTCATTGTTAGATGGCCCTCTAGCCTCTGTTTCAAAACCCCCAAGGAAGGAGAGCCCATCACCTCCCGAGGAAGCCTGTTCAACTGAAGAACCTCTCTTAACTCAAAAACGCCTCCCCCTAAATTCATAGGATCTTCATTGTTAGATGGCCATCTAGCCTCTGTTTCAAAACCCCCAAGGAAGGAGAGCCCATCACCTCCCGAGGAAGCCTGTTCAACTGGAGAACCTCTTTTAACTCAAAAACGCCTCCCCCTAAATTCATAGGATCTTCATTGTTAGATGGCCATCTAGCCTCTGTTTCAAAACCTCCAAGGAAGGAGAGCCCATCACCTCCCGAGGAAGCCTGTTCAACTGAAGAACCTCTCTTACTCAAAAACGCCTCCCCCTAAATTCATAGGATCTTCATTGTTAGATGGCCATCTAGCCTCTGTTTCAAAAATCCCAAGGAAGGAGAGCCCATCACCTCCCGAGGAAGCCTGTTCAACTGAAGAACCTCTCTTAACTCAAAAACGCCTCCCCCTAAATTCATAGGATCTTCATTGTTAGATGGCCCTCTAGCCTCTGTTTCAAAACCCCCAAGGAAGGAGAGCCCGTCACCTCCCGAGGAAGCCTGTTCAACTGAAGAACCTCTCTTAACTCAAAAACGCCTCCCCCTAAATTCATAGGATCTTCATTGTTAGATGGCCATCTAGCCTCTGTTTCAAAACCCCCAAGGAAGGAGAGCCCATCACCTCCCGAGGAAGCCTGTTCAACTGAAGAACCTCTCTTAACTCAAAAACGCCTCCCCCTAAATTCATAGGATCTTCATTGTTAGATGGCCCTCTAGCCTCTGTTTCAAAACCCCCAAGGAAGGAGAGCCCATCACCTCCCGAGGAAGCCTGTTCCACTGAGGAACCTCTCTTAACTCAAAAACGCCTCCCCCTAAATTCATAGGATCTTCATTGTTAGATGGTCATCTAGCCTCTGTTTCAAAACCCCCAAGGAAGGAGAGCCCATCACCTCCCGAGGAAGCCTGTTCAACTGAAGAACCTCTCTTAACTCAAAAACGCCTCCCCCTAAATTCATAGGATCTTCATTGTTAGATGGCCCTCTAGCCTCTGTTTCAAAACCCCCAAGGAAGGAGAGCCCATCACCTCCCGAGGAAGCCTGTTCAACTGAAGAACCTCTCTTAACTCAAAAACGCCTCCCCCTAAATTCATAGGATCTTCATTGTTAGATGGCCATCTAGCCTCTGTTTCAAAACCCCCAAGGAAGGAGAGCCCATCACCTCCCGAGGAAGCCTGTTCAACTGAAGAACCTCTCTTAACTCAAAAACGCCTCCCCCTAAATTCATAGGATCTTCATTGTTAGATGGCCCTCTAGCCTCTGTTTCAAAACCCCCAAGGAAGGAGAGCTCATCACCTCCCGAGGAAGCCTGTTCCACTGAGGAACCGCTCACCAAGACTCTGGCTGGCTTGGCTTGAAGAAGTGATTTAGAGAGACAAATGCCTTCTCTAAGTGGTCCCATAGAGTGGTGGGGGCTTTAAGAGCCACACAATGGGTGTGAAAGAGCCACATGGGCTCCCAAGCCACAGTTTGGCCACCCCTGTTCTAGACCTTCCAGTCCTAACCGGGGCCCCAACCCAGATCAGCTCTCGAAAGAGGAGGGAACCTGCAAGCGGCTCACACCTTGATGTTCGGAAGGAAGATCAAACTGCTGAAATTTGTGAGGTTGTTGTTCTGCAGGTTCACGCTGGAGATGTTCCTGAACTGGGCTGGCGGCGTGAGGTCTATCGTTCTGCGTCAGGTTTTGAGAAGCGGGAGGGGAAAGAGCAGTCAGTGCAAATACAACACACTCTATGGTTGCCCGTTTCTGGACCATTTCCAAATTAACAGTTTTTATTAAACTTTCTTTAACCATGATACAACAGTCCTTTAAACCTTGAAAGTTACAGAACAGAGGATTTAGTATAGTAACAGGTATGCATGTCTAATGTACGGAATTTAACCATTAAAATTTGCGGTATGTGTAAACAGTAGGGTGAAAATAATTTTGAACTGCTTAACTTAGCTTAAAATCTACCTAGAAAATAGTAAAGTAACTAAAAAGATACATATTTCCTAAAAGTATATTAAAGATTGGTACATACGATTACTTGGTATAATCTGCTGCTGAGTTAAAAAGGTAACTATTGGGAACCAAGGGATTACAATCTTTCTTTCTTTATTTTAGTAAATTTCTATTCCACCCATTCCGCGTAGGGCTCGGGGCGGAGTACAACATATAATAAAACAATAAAAAACATTTTAAAACAGACGACTCAACAGCACTCAGATTACCATGACATCCCATATTGCCCAGCCTAACCATCTCACATCATGATATCTCATAGGGATGGCAGTTTTTATTCCAATTCCTAGCACAGATGACAGTGCTGGACGGGGAGGCCAACCAGATCAAGAATAGACGCCCGCAGCCTCAGCTAAAAGCCTGGCGGAACAGCTCCGTTTTACAGGCCCTACGGAAGGCTAAGAAGCCAGGTAGGACCCGGATCTCTGTAGGGAGCTGATTCCACCAGGTCGGTGCCAGGACCGAAAAAGCCCTGGCCCTAGTTGAGGCAAGGCAGGCGTCTCTTGGGCCGGGGATGGCCAACAGATGTTGGGAGGCCGAACGTAACGACCCCCTGGGCATGTATGGAAAGAGACGGTCCCGCAGGTATGTTGGTCCCAGGCCGCATGAGGCTTTAAATGTTAGCACTAGAACCTTGAAGCGGATCCGGTACTTGAAGCGGATCTTTTTCTCATAAGATGACAAAGAAGAGGTTCTGGACCATTTCCAGGGGTATTTCCTCCGCATGCAGAGAGTGGGATGCCCTCGGTGTTTGGGGGAGTGTCCGCATACATCATGCTCCTTTTGAGCCCGTCTTAGGGGTAGGGGGAGCCTCCAGGGCTTCCCATGTAAGAGAAGTGGTGTTGGATCAGGCCAATGGCCCATCCAATCCAACACTCTGTACATACAGTGGCCAAAAAACCCAGGTGCCATCAAGAGGTCCATCAGTGGGGCCAGGACACTAGAACCCCTCCCACTGTTGCCTCCAAGCATCAAGAATACAGAGCATCACTGCCCCAGACAGAGAGCTCCATCAACACCCTGTGGCTAATAGCCAGTGATGGACATAAGAACATAAGAGAAACCATGCTGGATGAGGCCAATGGCTCATCCAGTCCAACACTCTGTGTCACACAGTGGCCAAAAAACTAGGTGCCATCAGGAGGTCCATCCATGGGGCCAGGACACTAGAAGCCCTCCCACTGTTGCTCCCACCCCCCAAGCATAAAAAATACAGAGCATCACTGCCACAGACAGAGAGCTCCATCTATACCTTGTGGCTAATAGCCACTGATGGACATAAGAACATAAGAGAAACCAATGTTGGATCAGGCCAATGGCCCATCGAGTCCAACACTCTGTCACACAGTGGCCAAAAAACTAGGTGCCATCAGGAGGTCCACTAGTGGGGCCAGGACACTAGAAGTCCTCACACTGTTGCCCCTCCCAAGCACGAAGAATACAGAGCATCACTTGCCCCAGACAGAGAGTTCCAACGATACGCTGTGGCTAATAGCCACCGATGGACTTCTGATCCATATGTTGATCCAATCCCCTCTTGAAGCTGGCTATGCTTGCAGCCGCCGCCACCCCCTGTGGCAGTGAGTTCCATGTGTTAATCACCCTTTGGGTGAAGAAGTACTTCCTTTTATCTGTTCTAACCCGACTGTTGGCCACTCTGTTAGACAGGATGCTATATAAGAACATAAGGAAAGCCATGTTGTATCAGGCCAATGGCCCATCCAGTCCAACACTCTGTACACACAGTGGCCAAAAAACCCAGGTGCCATCAAGAGGTCCACCAGTGGGGCCAGGACACTAGAAGTCCTCCCACTGTTGCCCCTCCCAAGCACCAAGAACACAGAGCATCACTTGCCCCAGAAAGAGTTCCAATGATACGGTGTGGCTAAGAGCCACTGATGGACCTCTGCTCCAGATGTTGATCCAATCTCCTCTTGAAGCTGGCTATGCTTGTAGCCACCCCCCCCCCTGTGGCAGTGAGTTCCATGTGTTAATCACCCTGAGTGAAGAAGTACTTCTTTTTATCTTTTCTAACCCGGCGGCTCAGCAATTTCATTGAGGGCCCACGAGTTCTTGTCTTGTGAGAAAGGGAGAAAAATACTTCTTTCTCTACCTCCTCTATCCCATGCAAAATCTTGTAGTATTTACATCTTGTATTATGTGAAGTATCTGTGCACGTGAAGTGACAAAACTAGTGAAACAGCTCCACTCTGATGTGTTCTCTTCATGGGAGAAAACCGCTGGGTGTGTGGGAGGCAAAGGCAGGAACTCTTGCTCCTTCTGCAATGCTGTTAAAAACCTAAGAAGATCCCTGGTTGGATCAGACGAGTGGTCCATCTAGTCCATGGGTGGCCAAACTGTAGCTCGGGAGCCACGTGTGGCTCTTTCATACATATTGTGCGGCTCTTGAAGCCCCTACCATCCTGCGGAGAAAGCATTTCTCTCTTTAAATCACTTCTCCAAACCAAGCCAGATGGCAGTTTGGGGAATGCATTTTAAATTTAAAGCTGCTTTCTTTCCACCTCTCCCTCCCCCATCCATTTGCCTTCCCTCCTTCCTGCTCTCAAACGTTTGATGTTCGCGTCTTGTGGCTCTCAAACATCTGACGTTTATTTTGGGTGGCTCTTACGTTAGGCAAGTTTGGCCACCCCTAATCTAGTCCAACATCCTGTCTCACGCAGCCGTAAGAACAAGAGCTTTCCTTCATCAGCCCAGGGGCCCATCCAGTCCAGCATCCTGCCTCACACAGTGGCCAACCACTTCCTCCAGAGGGCCAACCGCAGGGCACAGAGGCCAAGGTTTGCATTCGAACAAAAGAAGCCAGCCAAAAGCTACGGAAAACAAAAATCACCAGAGCAGCAGGGACACCTGCCCAATAAATAATGAGGAGGGGGATGATATTGGTAAGACCTCATCTGGAGTATTGTGTTCACTTCTGGGCACCACATTTTAAGAAGGGTATAGACAAGCTGGAACGGGTCCAGAGGAGGGCGATGAAGATGGTGAGGGGTCTGGAGACGAAGTCCTATGAAGAAAGGCTGAAGGAGCTGGGCACGTTTAGCCTGGAGAGGAGGCGGCTGGGAGGTGATAGGATCACCATCTTCAAGGACTTGAAGGGCTGTCCTATAGAGGATGGTCTTGGATTGTTTTCTGTGACCCCAGAAGGTAGGACCAGAACCAGTGGGTTGAAACTAAATCAAAAAGGTTTCCGGCTCAACATTAGGAAGAACTTTCTGAAGCATTAGAGCGGTTCCTCAGTGGAACAGGCTTCCTCAGGAGGTGGTGGGCTCTCCTTCCTTGGAGGTTTTTAAACAGAGGCTAGAGGGCCCTCTGACAGCAATGAAGATCCTGTGAATTTAGGGGGAGGTATTTGTGAGTTTAGAGCAGTTCCTCAGTGGAACGGGCTTCCTCGGGAGGTGGTGGGCTCTCCTTCCTTGGGGATTTTAAAACAGAGGCTAGAGGGCCATCTGACAGCAATGAAGATCCTATGAATTTAAGGGGAGGTATTTGTGAGTTTAGAGCGGTTGCTCAGTGGAACGGGCTTCCTCGGGAGGTGGTGGGCTCTCCTTCCTTGGGGATTTTAAAACAGAGGCTAGAGGGCCATCTGACAGCAATGAAGATCCTATGAATTTAGGAGGAGGTATTTGTGAGTTTAGAGCGGTTGCTCAGTGGAACAGGCTTCCTCAGGAGGTGGTGGGCTCTCCTTCCTTGGAGGTTTTTAAACAGAGGCTAGATGGCCATCTGACAACAATGAAGATCCTGTGAATTTAAGGGGAGGTAACCGAACACAAAACCAAGGCCTTTTCTGCATTCTCATTTTTGCCTGTTAAGTTCCAGGTTTCTTCCTTGTTCCTCGTGTGTTTTGCGCCCTCCAGTGGCTGATTGGATGTAAAACAGGTTTATTTCTTGCAGTTTAATTAAATTAAAAGACATTTGTTCCTTGGGAGGACAGCTATGGCGAACCTGGGCAGTATAATAAAAACAGGGAATGGGATAAAACTAACCTGATCATAGAGGCCGTCCAGTTTAACTCTTGCATCGTGCTGAAGTCAGAGTGCCCCAGTCTTTCAGCGATCATATCGGAGGTAAGTTTGCCACCAAATAAATCTTTCGCATTTTCCATCTCAAGTGGTTCCTGAAAGGAAGATGTTTTAGAAGTTAAAAAAAAGGATAAAGGTAGTCCCCTGTGCATGCACCAGTCGTGTCCGACTCTGGGGTGACATCGCATCGTGGCATTTTCACGGCAGACTTTTGGTTACGGGGGGGGGTGGGGGTTGTCATTGCCTTCCCCAGTCATCTACACTTTCCCCCCAGCAAGCTGGGCGTTCATTTCTCCAACCTCGGAAGGATGGAAGGCTGAGTCGACCTCGAGCCGGCTACCTGAAAACCCAATTTCTGCCAGGATTGAACTCAGGTCGAGAGCTGAGCTTAGAACTGCAGTACTGCAGCTTTAACACTCTGCGCCAAGGGGCTCTCTTTTGTCAGATCTTAGAGTTCAGCAAAATTCTCACAGGGGGTTTGAACAATGGAGTCCAGAAGCAAGTATTTGGGGGGGGGGAGCGGGCGGGTAAGAAAGAAAGAGCACAATGAAATGTAGAGCAGGTGTCAAACATGTAGTTCAGGGGCTGAATCAGACCCCCAGAGGGCTCCTATCGGGCCCCCAAGCAACTGGCTGTCATCTGACTCCTTCTCCCTCTCTCTTGCTGACTTCTGCATCACAGCTTGCTTTTCAAGGCTTGCTCAATTGCACAGGAGCTACAGAGCAAAACCTCTATTTTCTCCATTGGCTGAGGCTCCTCCTTTGGGGAGGAAGGGGGGAGGAATAGCTTGCTTTGCCAAGCTTTCTCAATCGCACAGCAGAGCTACTGAGCCAAGCCTCTCTTTCTTCTATTGGCTGAGGCTCCTTGCCCTCCTTGTCCCCTGGGGAAGGAAGGAAAGAGTCAGAGCTTCCTTTGCCCAGTTCCCTGGATCCCATGGGAGAAATACAAAGATAGCATCTTTAAGACCAATGAGTGCTAATGTTTTAAGCATGTTTTAAGTTTAAGCATGTTTTAAGTTTAAGATATTTGTGTCTGTGTTCTTCATAAAATTTATATCTCTGCTACCTAATCTTAAATAGGTGCACACATGACCCAGCCCAGCCCGCCCCGATTCGGCCCATCCCGACATGGCCTGGCCCCTCAAGGTCTCATTTATGTCAGATCCGGCCCTCATAACAAATGAGTTTGACACCCCTGATGTAGAGGTTCCATAGCTCTGTTCCTGTGAGCTCCTGCCCAAAATGAGGCCTGGCTATAGTTACAGATTTGGGGGGGGGGGGGGGGGGGGCGGATGAACCAATGGCGTTTGGGGGATCTGGTGCTATCTCTGTACTTCCTGCTGTGCATGTGACATCATCTAACTTCCTAATACAGGGCTCTTTTTCTAGCAGGAGCACCTCTGCATATTAAGCCACACCCACTGATGTAGCCAATCTTCCAAGAGCTTAGAGAGCTCTTAATACAGGGCCTACTGGAAGCTTCAGGAGGATTGGCTACATCAGGGGGGCGTGGCCTAATATGCAAAGGAGGTCCTGGTAGAATTTCTTACAGGGCTCTAAGTACAGGGCCTACTGGAAGCTCCAGGAGGATTGGCTACATCAGGGGGGATGGCCTAATATGCAAAGGAGGTCCTGCTAGAATTCCTTACAGGGCTCTTCGTACAGGGCCTACTGCAAGCTCCAGGAGGATTGGCTACATCAGGGGGGTGTGGCCTAATAGGCAAAGGAAGTCCTGCTAGAATTCCTTACAGGGCTCTTCGTACAGGGCCTACTGGAAGCTCCAGGAGGATTGGCTACATCAGGGGGGCATGGCCTAATATGCAAAGGAGGTCCTGCTAGAATTCCTTACAGGGCTCTTCGTACAGGGCCTACTGGAAGCTCCAGGAGGATTGGCTACATCAGGGGGGCATGGCCTAATATGCAAAGGAGTTCCTGCTAGAATTCCTTACAGGGCTCTAAGTACAGGGCCTACTGCAAGCTCCACGAGGATTGGCTACATCAGGGGGGTGTGGCCTAATAGGCAAAGGAAGTCCTGCTAGAATTCCTTACAGGGCTCTTCGTACAGGGCCTACTGGAAGCTCCAGGAGGATTGGCTACATCAGGGGGGCATGGCCTAATATGCAAAGGAGGTCCTGCTAGAATTCCTTACAGGGCTCTTCGTACAGGGCCTACTGGAAGCTCCAGGAGGATTGGCTACATCAGGGGCACATGGCCTAATATGCAAAGACGCTCCTGCTAGAAAAAGAGCCCTGCTTCCTAAAATTAAGCAAAAAAAGGGGGGGGAGGAGGGGAGGACTCTCTTACCACTGCGACACCGTCTAAGGCCTTTATCGATGGGATGTGGAAGATGACAAAGAGCCGGTAATTGTCTTGCTTCCATACGATCAGGTTTCCATACATGTCGAGGATGACCAGGTTGTTCAGCCCCTAGGAAGGAACGAGAGGGTCGACACTTTAATGAAGCATGCCGCATCAGAGACAAGGGGAATCCTGCAGCAACAGCAGGGGTCATTTTGTAGAAAAAGAGGTGCATTTGTAGAATAACTTAGCTCAAACTTGATTTGAAATATAAAATGTAAAGCTAATATAATGAAGTGGTAAAGCTGCAGTACTGCAGTCGGAGCCCTCTGCTCACGACCTGAGTTCGATCCCGGCAGAAGCTGGTTTCAGGTAGCCAGTTCAAGGTTGACTCAGCCTTCCATCCTTCTGAGGTCAGTACAATGAGTCCCCAGCTTGCTGGGGGGTGGAAAGTGTAGAGGACTGGGGAAGGCAATGGCAAACCACCCCGGAAAAAGTCTGTCATGAAAACGTGAAAGCAACGTCACCCCAGAGTCGGAAACGACTGGCGGTTGCACCGGGGACTACCTTTACCTTTTTTAATATAATGAATTAAGACTAACTAGTGAATTTTATAAATCTTATTATTTAATCTCTGAAAGAAGAACGAAGGAAGGAAGATGAAGAAAACGTGAAGATATAATGTTTAAGCGATATTAAGTTCGTATAGTGTAAAAGATTTTGTTGGAGTTCTTAATTTTTAAATTCTTCCTTTAATAAAGTGAGGGAAAAAATACCAAAAAAGAAAAGAAAAAGAGGTGCTAGAGCTCATTAGCGCAACACAATTGCCTATGCCACCCCCCACCCCCCCCGACATCACGGGAAGGTATACTCAATTCTGTCAGCTCAGCATCTCCCTTAAAATGCTTCTGGAATTAGAACGGTCATCAAAAAACCTGACTCCCATCATACTTTTGAAATGACTTTCTCCTATGTGGCCACAGTGGAATGAGGAAGTTTTCCATCTGTCCGCTTTTTATGTTTGGGTTATTTCCCATTTTTCTTGGTGTGTGTGTGTGTGGGAGGGGAACATTAGAAAATGGATCAAATCTTCAAGATCAGCAAAATTCTCACAGGGGGTTTGAACCATGGAGCCCAGGAGCAAGTGTTTTTTTTGGAGGGGGCGGGCGTTGTGGGGGAGGAAGGGAAAGGAGATTGTGAGCCGCTCTGAGACTCTTCGGAGTGGAGGGCGGGATATAAATCCAATATCTTCATCTACCTCACAGGGTGTCTGTTGTGGGGAAGGAAGGGAAAGGAGATTGTGAGCCGCTCTGAGACTCTTGGAGTGGAGGGCAGGATATAAATCCAATATCTTCATCTACCTCACAGGGTATCTGTTGTGGGGGAGGAAGGGAAAGGAGATTGTGAGCCGCTCTGAGACTCTTGTAGTGGAGGGCGGGATATAAATCCAATATCTTCATCTACCTCACAGGGTGTCTGTTGTGGGGGAGGAAGGGAAACGAGATTGTGAGGCGCTCTGAGACTCTGAGATTTGAAGTGGAGGGCGGGATATAAATCCAATACCTTCTTCTTCTAAAATAAATGACTGCTTTGGAGGCTGGTCTGAATGTGGCTGCACCCCACTGAGGCCCCTTCACTTCACTCCCCCGAACCCTGCCAAATTTCCAGAAACTTCCCTAAATCCAGGATGGCAACCAAACTTTATATTGCACTTTTGATTGTTTTAAGTGCTTCTTTATCCCTGCAATCCCCATACGACAAACCCCAGAGGTAGGTTCGATATTGCTATCCACACACGACAGCTAGCAGGCTGGGTTGAGGGCGACTCTGATGCCACCTATTGAGTTAATTATCTATCTATCACAATATTTGCTAATATCCTCATTAAATTATATGAATGTTCCTCGACATGACTTTGTGCTTTCTTCCACGGTTCCTGTAGTTATCTGCCCAAGCCATTACACATATACTCTAATGGTAGAAAAGAGCAGTAGCACCTTAAAGGCTAACAAAATTTGTGGCAGGAAAGGAGCTTAAGAATTTAAGAGAACATAAGAGAAGCCATCTTGGATCAGGCCAATGGCCCACCCAGTCCAACACTCTGAGTCACACAGTGGCCAAAAAAACCAGGTGTCATCAGGAAGTCCACCAGTGGGGACAGGACACTAGAAGCCCTCCTACTGTTGCCCCCCCCCCAAGCACCAAGAATACAGAGCATCACTCCCCAGACATAAGAACATAAGAGAAGCCATGTTGGATCAGGCCAATGGCCCATCCAGTCCAACACTCTGGGTCACACAGTGGCCAAAAAACCCAGGTGTCATCAGGAGGTCCATCAGTGGGGCCAGGACATTAGAAGCCCTCCCGCTGTTGCCCCCTCCCCAAGCACCAAGAATACTGCCCCACACAGAGAGTTCCAACGATAAGCTGTGGCTAATAGCCACTGATGGACCTCTGCTACAGATTTTTATCCAATCCCCTCTTGAAGCCTTCTATGCTTGTAGCTGCTGCCACCTCCTGTGGAAAGGAATTCCATGTGTTAATCACTCTTTGGGTGAAGAAGTATTTCCTTTTACCCCTTCAAACCCAACCACTCAGCAATTTCATTGAGTGTCCACAAGTTCTTGTATGATGAGAAAGGGAGAAAAGGCCTTCTTTCTGTGCTTAAGAATATAAGAGAAGCCATTTTGGATCAGGCCAATGGCCAATCAAGTCCAACACTCTGTGTCCCACAGTGCCCAGGAAAACCAGGTGCCATCAGGAGGTCCATCAGTAGGACCAGGACACTAGAAGCCCTCCCACTGTGCCCTCCCCACAAAGCAACAACAATACAGAGCATCACTGCCCCAGGCATAAGAACACAAGAGAAGTCATGTTGGATTCAGCCCATTGCCCATCCAGTCCAACACTCTATATTACACACTGGCTAAACCCCAGGTGCCATCAGGAGGTCTACCAGCGGGGCCAGCACTCCAAGAGCTCTTCCACTGTTCCCCCCAATACCAAGTAGACTGAGCATCACTGCCTCAGACATAAGAGAAGCCATCTTGGTTCAGGCCAACGGCCCATCCAGTCCAACATTCTGTGTCACAGTTAAGAACATGAGAGAAGCCATGTTGGATCAGGCCAATGGCCCATCCAGTCCAACATTCTGTGTCACACTTAAGAACATGAGAAGCCATCTTGGATCAGGCCAATGGCCCATCCAGTCCAACACTCTGTGTCACATAAGAACATAAGAGAAGCCTTGTTGGATCAGGCCAATGGCCCATCTAGTCCAACACTCTGTGTCACATAAGAACATAAGAGAAGCCATGTTGGATCAGGCCAGTGGCCCATCCAGTCCAACACTCTGTGTCACACATAAGAACATAAGAGAAGCCATGTTGGATCAGGCCAATGGCCCATCCAGTCCAACACTCTGTGTCACACATAAGAACATAAGAGAAGCCATCTTGGATCAGACCAATGTCCCATCCAGTCCAACATTCTGTGTCACACAGTGGCCCAAACCCAGGTGTCATCAATTTCATTGAGTGAGCAGTAACTCATGAAAGCTCATAGTCTGGTCACAAATTCTGTTAATCTTTAAGGTGCTACTTGCTCTTTTCTGCTGCTAAGGGCAGCCTAGCACAGCTACCCATCTTGATCTATACATGTCCCCTGGATTGTATTATTCTATGAATTACTGAATTTATTTTATTATGACCCGTTGGTCTGTGAGCACAAAGTATAGAATAAAGGAAAGTGTACATGTCCTCAAGGTCTTTGGAGAATTGGGGGCTCCATGTCTTTGAGCATGTAGGAGTTAAGTATTCCATATCTGGAACCCCCCAAAGATATTTACCTTGAGATGGTAGATGTCTTGGTTGGAGGACACGTAGTTGTTGCTTATGTAGAGTTCAATGAGCGCATAGGATTTTTGCAAACCCACCAGCGACGTGATCCGGTTGTTCTCAAGCGAGAGATAGTGAAGGTGCACCAAGTTGTCAAAAATGTTCCTCTCTAGGCTGGTGAGGTGGTTGTTGTTGGCACTCAATCGCATCAGTTTGGAGAGTTTTGAAATACCTGAGGAAGAGGAACACTGCTCAAGAGGAGATCTAGAGGGGCCAGCGGAACCTACTGTGGCAGAGAGGCCACATCTGGTCACCAGACCTCTTTAGCACTGCAGGTAAGAACATCAGAGAGACCATGTTGGATCAGGACAATGGCCCACCTAATCCAAATCTCTGTGTCACATAGTGGTCAAAACCCAGGGGCCATCAGGAGGTCCACCAGCAGGGCCAGAACTCCACAAGCCCTCCCACTGTTGTCTCCCCAAGCATCAAGAATACAGAGCATCACTGTCTTGGACATAAGAAAATAAGAGAAGCCATGTTGGATCAGGCCTGTAAGCTCTTGGAGGATTGGCTACATCAGGGGGTGTGGCCTAATATGCAAAGAAGCTCCAGCTAGAATTCCACCCCTGCATACAACCAGTGCATTCCTAAGTTTTACAGGTGGGTCACCAGCCCTGGAGTTTCACCGGTGATTGTGTGAAACCACCAGCAGGTGGTCATGTGATCCACCAGCAGGGCCAGAACTCCAGAAGCCCTCCCACTGTTGTCCCCCCAAGCACCAAAAATACAGAGCATCACTGTCTCAGACATAAGAACATAAGAGAAGCCATGTTGGATCGGATCAATGGCCCATCCAGTCCCACACTCTGTGTCATACAGTGGCCAAAACTCAGGTGTCATCAGGAGGTCCACCAGCAGGGCCAGAACTCCAGAAGCCCTCCCACTGTTGACTTTCAAGCATCAAGAATACAGAGCATCATTGCCCCAGACAGTGTTCCAGCTATATTTTATAGCCAACAGCCACTCATGGACCTCTGTTCTTAAGAACATGAGAGAATCCATGTTGGATCAGGCCAATGGCCCATCCAGGCCAACACTCTGTATCATACAGTGGCTAAAACCCAGGTGCCATCAGGAGGTTCAGCAGTGGGGCCAGAACTCTAGAAGCCCTCCCACTGTTACCCCATAAGCACCAAGAATTTAAAGCAGCATTGCCGAAGAGGTAACTCATCATGCATGTCTAAAACAGAGAGAACAAACACATTACCCTCGAGGTTCGAGATGCAGTTTCCGTCCAATGTGAGCTCCTCCAAGTTGTGACAAGAATCCAGCCCTTCTATTCTTGTAAGATTATTATTGCTAAACGACACCCACCGCAAATTCTCCAGTTTTTCCAAATGGCTAATTTTGCTGAGATGCTGCCCGTCGAGATCTAATGCGGTTATCTGGAAGAATAAAATAAAGACAAAAACACCTTGGCGCAGAGTTCCAGTGTTGCCATATTGCAGACAGTCTAGTGCACTGACTCCTCACATTTCTGCCCATGTGTAGGGTCAACCTAATCAGGTAGGGATGCCAATTCTGGCTTGAAAAATTCCTGGAGATACGAGGGCAGTAGGGTTGCCAAGTTCAATTCAAGAAATATATGGGGATTTTGGGGGTGGAGCCAGGAGACATTGGGGTGGAGCAAGGAGCAAGGGTGTGACAAGCATAACTGAACTCCACAGGGTTATCTCTGGCCCTCACATTTAAAGAGACTGCACACCGTTTAAATGCCTTTCTTCCATTGGAAATAATGAAGGATAGGGGCACTTTCTTTGGGGGCTCCTAGAATTTGACCCCCCTGGTCCAATCTTTTTGAAACTTGGAGGATATTTTGAGGAGAGGCATTGGATGCTATGCTGCAAATTTGGTGCCTCTACCTCAAAAAACGCCCCCCAGCCCCAGATACCTGTGGATCAATTCTCCTTTATACTCTATGGGAATCCTGCCCCCCCCCACTTTCTGATGACCCTGATGCGGGGGGAGGGCCTCCAAACTGGGATTGGCAGCCTCAGGGCTTTTTTGTAGCAGGAACTCGTTTACATATTAGGCCACACCTCCCGATGTAAGCTCCAAGAGGACTGGCTACATCAGGGGTGTGTGGTGTAATATGCAAAGGAGTTTCTGCTACCAAAAAAAAGCCCTGGGAAGCCCTATAACTGGACCAGGATACTCCATAGAGCCATTGGAAGGGTCTAACAAAAACAAGTTTGAGATCTACTGAGTCGCACGTATTAACCCATCAAAGGAGTCAACCCTTCCGATTTCTTGCATGCCTGGGCCTTTGAAAGCCAGGGAGGCAGCAGTAGTTAGTACCTGGCAGACCAAACCATCATCAAACACAGGGAGACCGCATTTGGCTTGGTGAGCCACCCATGTGCTACAGCCCTGTTTAAATTATAACTGTATCGGCTCTTTTGCTCAAAGAGCAGCCCGAGGACAGACAAGGACTGGGCCACTGGGGAAGTTGCTAGGCAGTGGCTGTTGCTAGGAAACCAAGCTTGGTTCTGTCAGTAAAAGACAGGGGGAGGAGGCCCTTTCCAGGCCTATTTTGGCCTCACTGGAGCCAGTCCTGGCTAGGGTTGACAACTTCAGGGTGAAAAATTCTTAAGAGATTTTGTGGTGGAGTCTAAGGAGGCCAGAGTTTGGGGAGTGGAGAGGCCTCAGCTGAACAGAATGCCACAGACTCCACCCTCCAAAGCAGATACCAGGAGATCTTTTGGCTCCACCTGGAGATTGGCTACCCTAGGCCTGGCACCACCCTCTGAGTGACTTGATGCCCCCTGACTGACTGGTATGACTTACTAGGCCTGGCTGCTTGCTCCTGTTCAGTAGCAGCCCACCTGTGACAGTCAGTGTGACATAGCAGTCAGCACTTCAAAATAGGTCTGCCAGACCCATGTTCTTGCTGTGGAAGCTGAATGGGTGATTTCGGGCCAGTCATAGACTTTCAGCCTAATGTACTTCGTAGGGTTGTTGTGTAGATCAAAAGGGGAATAGGAGAATGATGTAAGCCGGGGTGGCCAACGGTAGTTCTCCAGATGTTTTTTGCCTACAACAAAAGCATGGCTGATGGCTGGGGCTGATGGGAGTTGTAGGTAAAAAACATCTGGAGAGCTACCGTTGGCCACCCCTGATTGTAAGCTGCTTCGGTTCCCTCTGTGGAAAAAGACTGTACTTTTTCTAGGTAGTGGCTGCAAGGGAGGAGCAGACAGAAAGATGAAGTCAGAGGGGCAGATAAAAGTAGGTTGATGGTTGTCTGGGAAGGAGACAGGGTTGCCAACTGCAGATTGGGAAATTCCTGGAGATTGCGGGGTGAAGCCTGGAGAGACTGGGGCTTGAGGAGGGGTGGGATCTCAGACAGGTACAATGCCATAGATGCCACCCTACAAACCAGCCATTTCCTCCTGGGAAACCACTGTGGCCAATATTCAGGTGAGGGATGGCGATCGCTCAGAATAACAACCGCTCTCCAGACGGCAAAGATCAATTCCCCTGCAGAAAATGGCTGCTTTGCAGTGTGGACTGTGTCATTATACCCTGCTGAGGTCACTTCCCTCCTGCTTTTGTCCACATTGTGGAGAAAGGCTGTACTTTTCCTAGGTAGAGGATGCATGGGGGGACATGGAAAGCTGAAGTCAGATCAATTTCCCTATAAAAAATGGCCACCTTGAGGAGTATAATCTATAACACAACCATGCCAGGCCAAAAAAACCACACACACACACAGATCACACCACAAGCACACACTGATGCTAAACGCTGCAAGGCTGATTTGGGGCGCTGGGTGGCTTGCTGGTCTTTTGACTGGGGGGGGGGCAGCTCAGGAGAGCCCCAGGCAAGCAAGGCCTGCTTGGGCTGGCTGGATCTCTAGTCAGCCCAAGCAGACCTCGCTCACCCTGGGGTCTCCTTTCTTGCACCGGGTTGCTTTTGACTGGGGGGGGCAGTATATGCTATTGAGTTATGCTAATGAGTCCCACCACCTTTTTTTTTTTTTTTTTTACAAAATGACCTCTGGGCACCCTCCTCATTGTGATACCCAAATTGACTGCCTAGCTGGAGGACTGGCCCAACTTAAGATGGAGACCATTGTTTCCTTCCTTACATTGACAAAACTCTGGTGGTCTACCTACTCCCTAGGTAGCTAGTTTGGTGTAGAGAGAGCCAGTTTGGTGTAGTGGTTAAGTGTGAAGACTCTTATCTGGGAGAACTGGGTTTGATTCCCCACTCTTCCACTTGCACCTGCTGGAATGGCCTTGAGTTAGACATAGCTCTGGCAGAGTTGTCCTTGAAAGGGCAGTTGCTGTGAGAGTCCTCTCAGCCCCACCTACCTCACAGGGTGTTTGTTGTGGGGGAAGAAGATAAAGGGGATCGTGAGCCGCTCTGAGACTCTGAGATTCGGAGTGGAGGGCAGGATATAAATCTAATCTTCTTCTTTTACGATTCCTACTTTGCAAAGCTGCAGAATTGAAGCTGAGACAAGAGAGACTTGCCAAAGACTATGTAGTGAATACGCAACGTGCGCGAGTATCAGAGAGAATCCAGTGAACAAGCTATCTGAACCCAATCACCCAGCAAAAAAACGATTTGAAACCAATCCGAGAATCGCTCAAAGGCCCCTCTTTGCGCCTTTTCATGAGAGGCTGTTTCCTTTCTATGCAAATGCAGCCTGTCCCAGCGCGAACCACCTTTGGCACTGATGTCGCACAGTGTAATGTTGACACCGCTGGCCTCGGCGCGGCTTCTCGGGGCAGTTTTTGCAAACGCTCTCCCCTCGTTGCGCAAAGAGCAAGAACGCGATGCTCCTCTGTGCAAATGTGTCCTCCTCCAGCTATGCTGCCTGCCACGCTACAAATTGAACTGACAGGGGAGCTTTTAACCTTTTCGGCTCGCCAGATTAACACGATTCTGGAAGATGGGTCACGACATAGGTTAAGATGGGTCCGGGCGCCCGAGGATCTCCGTGGACTGCGTCCTGCGCTGGGATTCTCTGACAGAAATGCGCTTGGAATGGCAGGTGGCCATTCAAGACAACAGTGGAGTCTGAAGCAGGGGTGGCCAAACTTGCTTAACGTAAGAGCCACAGAGAATAAATGTCAGATGTGTGACAGCCGCAAGACGTGAACGCCAGAAGTTTGAGAGAAGGAAGGAAGGAAGGAAGGAAGGAAGGAAGGAAGGAAGGAAGGAAGGAAGGAAGGAAGGAAGGAAGGAAGGAAGGAAGGAAGGAAGGAAGGAAGGAAGGAAGGAAGGAAGGAAGGAAGGAAGGAAGGAAGGAAGGAAGGCAAATAGAGAGGGAGGGAGAGGTGGAAATAAAGCAGCTTTAACTTTAAATGCATTCTCCAAGCCGCTGACTGGCTTGGCTTGGAGAATTGATTTAAAGAGACCTTGGAGAAGTGATTTAAAGATGCCTTCTCCAAGCTGGCCAGGAGGGTGGTGGGAGCTTCAAGAGCCACACAATATGTGTGAAAGAGCCACCCCTGGTCTGAAGGAAGACTGACTGTGCATTTTGCATCAAAATTAGCTGCACTCGTTTGGTCCTGAGAAACGGGACAAGTTATCCAGCTGTTCCAGCTAAATGGATCACCAGTTTTGCAGAATATCAGCCCACCGCTTGTGCCAAAATTGCATCCTAAATTGCTGATCAGTTGGGTTAGAGCAGATAAAAGGAAGTCCTTCACCCAAAGGGTGATTAACACACGGAATTCACTGCCACATGAGGTGATGACAGCTGCCAGCACAGCCAGCTTCAAGAGGGGACTGGATAAATGTATGGAGCAGAGGTTCATCAGTGGCTATTAGCCACAGTGTATAGATGGAACTCTGTCTGAGGCAGTGATGCTCTGTCTTCTTGGTGCTTTGGGGGGGGGGGGGCAACAGTGGGAGGGCTTCTAGTAGCCTGGCCCTACTGGTGGACCTCCTGATGGCACCTGGGTTCTTTTGGCTACTGTGTGACACAGAGTGTTGGACTGGATGGGCCACTGGCCTGATCCAACATGGCTTCTCTTATGTTCTTATGTGTGACTCAGAAAGTTGGACTGGATGGGCCTCTGGCCTGATCCAACATGGCTTCTCTTATGTTCTTATGTGTGACACAGAGTGTTGGACTGGATGGGCCATTGGCCTGATCCAAGATGGCTTCTCTTATGTTCTTATGTGTGACACAGAGTGTTGGACTGGATGGGCCATTGGCCTGATCCAACATGGCTTCTCTTATGTTCTTATGTGTGACACAGAGTGTTGGACTGGATGGGCCATTGGCCTGACCCAACATGGCTTCTCTTATGTTCTTATGTGTGACACAGAGTGTTGGACTGGATGGGCCACTGGCCTGATCCAACATGGCTTCTCTTATGTTCTTATGTGACACAGAATGTTGGACTGGATGGGCCATTGGCCTGATCCAAGATGGCTTCTCTTATGTTCTTATGTGTGACACAGAGTGTTGGACTGGATGGGCCATTGGCCTGATCCAAAATGGCTTCTCTTTTGTTCTTATGTTCTCTCAAACCATGTCAAACCAGTGACTGAAAGTCAGGCACGGCAGCCATTTTGTGGATGGCTCCACCTCCCGCAGCAGCCGTTTTTATATCCATGCCCACTACGCAGTATCAGAATTCCAAAGGTGCTCACAGGCTCAAAATGGTTGGAGACTCCTATACTACAGCAACTTTGGCTATTTGAGTGGTATGAAGCAGTTTCCTTGGCGTCGTTGGCTGTGTATTTTGCAGCGGGTGAGAATGGTCGAAGCATTCCCACATGGGGAACGCCAGAGGAATCCTAAAAGCAGCAAAAGACACCAACCACAAGACCATCACAACGAAGGAGAAAGGTAGCGAGGAGAGGTCCCATTTTAAGAAGAACACCCGATATTCCGTAACGCTCCCGCTTACCGCTGTAAACCAGTTGTTCTGAAATACGTCTAGCTTATTCTTGCTCATCTGGCTCAGGATTCTGGCCTGCGGGACCACGCTGAGGATACGGATCTTCTCTGTATCCGTCCTCGAATGCTCCAGCAGAGACGCCTGAGAAAACGAAATCACCACATTCAAACGGTGAAGCCAAAATCTCACTGCTATCAGCCCCCCCCCCCCTTAGCATCGGGGTCCTCGCTCTCCCCGACCCTTGCCTCAGATCTGCTGTTCGTTCCTGGTCTTCTGCAGCAGAAAAATGCAGAAACGCTTCTTAAGCTCTCTTTCAGCTATGAACTCCTGGAGTTCTTCCACAGCGATGGAAGCCGCAACAGAAAAGAACGTGGTATGGTTCTACGGGCCCTCTGCTGGGGTTCTCGACCTCCAAAAGGGGCCCACAGAACCTTTTTTTTTTTTGGCAACTGTGTGACACAGAGTGTTGGACTGGATGGGCCATTGGCCTGATCCAACATAGCTTCTTTTATGTTCTTATGTGTGACACAGAGTATTGAACTGGATGGGCCAATGGCCTGATCCAACATGGCTTCTCTTATGTTCTCATGTGTGACACAGAGGGTTGGACTGGATGGGCTATTGGCCTGATCCAACATGGCTTCTCTTATGTTCTTATGTGTGACACAGGGTGTTGGACTGGATGGGCCATTGGTCTGATCCAACATGGCTTCTCTTATGTTCTTATGTGTGACACAGTGTTGGACTGGATGGGCCATTGGCCTGATTCAACATGGCTTCTCTTATGTTCTTATGTGTGACACAGAGTGTTGGACTGGATGGGCCGTTGTTCTTACCTTCCAGAATTATTACTGATCTCCAGACTACAGAGTTCCCCTGGAGAAAATGGCTGCTTTGGAAGATGGAGTCTAAGGCATTATACTCTGCAGAAGTCCTTCCTCAAAACCCTGCCCTTCTCAAGCTCCAAATCGTCAGGAACTTCAAACCTAACCCCCGCTTTGCTGCTAGTTCACACAACCAGGGGTGGAATTCTAGCAGGAGCTCCTTTGCATATTAGGCCACACACCCGTGATATAGCCAATCCTCCATGAGCTTACAAAAAAGAGCCCTGTGCCCTGCTTGCGGGGGGCACAGTGGGAGGGCTTCTGGAGTTCTGGCCCCACCAATGGACCTCCTGAGGGCACTTGGTTTATTTGGCCTCTGTGTGACACACAGCATTGCACTGGATGGGCCACTGGCCTGATCCAGCATGGCTTCTCTTATGTTCTTATATCTGAGGCAGTGGTGCTCTGTATTCTTGGTGCTTGGGGTGTGTGGAGAAACACCATCTTAGTTAATGGTGGTGCTTGGTTAGGAGGGAACATGAAACTGCTAAGGCAGGCTTTGTGGCCTAGCCTTCCCTTCACTCCCTCCTCCCTTCCGGAGTTAAACCATCAACTCTAGGGGAAAAGCCTCCTAGAGGGGCAGGAAGTTCTTTTTTTTTTTATTGGAGGGAGGCGGGAAAAGATCAGTTCTTGGCTGGCCCTCAAGGAGAGAGGTTGTCAGTCTGTGGGCTCCTGAATGGGGGAGAGGCCTTCTCCTGAGGGAGAGGAGGACTCCAGGCAGTCAGAACGAGGAAGTCATCCACAAGGCAGGGCAAGGTTAGACCAGGGATGGGAGGATACGTTTAAATCCACCTTTTATTTGTGCTTCTGGTTGCTGTTCGGGTGTTGTGCTAAACTTTTACATGCATCTGCTTTTGTTTTGTTTTTTTCTTTTTCTCTTCTAATTAAATATTTTTACTGTTTTGAATGCTTTCAGTCAAACTTTGTACCACATAGATCCCCAACCGCTTTAGACCACGCTGCTTTATGAAGGGGGCCCTGGGGAAAGGGGGAAGGCATGTAGTTGGATAAGGTGCCAATCCTCCAGGGGTTCCCCAAAGAAGTGCTGTGGTCTCTGTGATACCCAAGTACAGGGTGGCAGAGGACCTTGAGGCCTGGGCTCAGAGCTGGAGAGGGGGATTGGGAGTCCTGTTCCTCTCAATCCGAACCCCTAGACTGAGCAGGTGGTGGCAGCGAGCCCAAGTGGCCGGAGGAAAAATAGCTCCCTCCAAAAAGGGGAACGGGGTCTGGTAGACAAACCAGGGCCGTTCTGTCCCAGGGGGGAACAGTGGGAGGGCTTCTAGTGTCCTGGCCCCACTGATGGACCTCCTGATGGCATCTGGGTTTGTTGGCCACTGTGTGACACAGAGTGTTGGACTGGATGGGCCATTGGCCTGATCCAGCAAGGCTTCTCTTATGTTCTTAGGTTCTAACCTGCCCCAAATGTCAAACCTGAGAAATTTTGGAGTCCGTTATGAACTTGACGGCCGCAGCTGCCTCATCCTCAGTAATCAAGACCTCATCCAGATGGGTCAGAGTCTTCAGCTGGCCAATCACGCTTAACCGCACAGAAGCTGGCTGGGGAGAGGAGGAAGAGAAAAAAACAGAACAGCATCATTTTCCTGAGGTAATGAACGATCCGAGTGGGGGGAACATTGACTTTACAATGTGGGTTTCCCAACAAATTCCACGAGGCCCCTTCATTGGTGGAAGATTGAAGGCCAAACCTCCCATGTTGACATGTTGCCATCAGTAGGGTTGCCAGCATTTTCATAGATTCCTCAGACCACAGATTCAGCAGGAAGCTCACAGGAGCGCAGCTCCTGAACCTTTCTGAGGGTTCCCCCTCTTCCTCCCCACCTACCTACCTTGTCAGTTGAATAGTAGGTGCAGCCAGTGTTCCCTCTAAGCTGAGTTAGCATGAGCTAGCTCACAGATTTTTAGCCTCCAGCTCACACATTTTTGTTTTAGCTCAGGAAAAAATAACCCCAGAGCACAATAATTTATGCAGGAGCTCACTAACTTTAATGCCGGTAGCTCACAATGTAGAATTTTTGCTCACAAGACTCTACAGCTTAGAGGGAACAATGGAGCTGCATAACAATCCCTGGATTAGGAGAGAGGGCAGCCAGCCAGCCACCAGGGGCTTTGCCACACCCCCAGCAGCCCTCATTAACCCCTGGAGAAGCCCACGCCACCCTTTCTCCACTTCTGATGTGATTTTGGGTGGCAGGTGGCTTGCTGGCCTTTTGACTATGTCAGGGGTGGGGAAACCTCCGTTCCAAGAGCCGTATACAGCCCTCGAGGTTACTTGATGTGGCCCTCGGGGATTGCTGAACCAAACTGAGCCATGTGGCAGCCTCCCTGGGGCCTGGCTGGCCAGCAAGGATCGTGGGGCCCAGCCACGTTGGGCAGAAGCCTCCCCAGGGCCAGGCAGGGATCACACAGCCCAGATGTACTGTGTGGCAGCCTGGCTGGCCGGCCAGAATTGCTGCAGGGCCTGGAAAAGTTACTGTCACAGTTCTGTTTGCACTTGATTATCCCAGATGGTGTGGCCTAAAATGCTAATAAGTGTGTGACCTAATATGCTAATATTAGGGGATGTGGTCTAATATGCTACTGAGTTCCTGCTGGGCTTTTTCTACAAAAAAGGCCTGGACCTATGCATTTGCCTAGGGCGGCAGGCCGTGTGTGTGTCGGAGGGGGGGCAGATTAGGCTCTCCCCACATGACTTCAAATAGAAAAACAACTATTTGCAATAATTTTGCTGGCCTGAATCAATCTCCCTCGGTGGAGCACTGTTTTTTAAGTTGATAATTTTTAATGGCCCGCGGATGATGTTATAAATATCCATATGGCCCTTGGCAGAAAAAAGGCTCCCCACCCCTGGACTATGGGAAGGGGCAGCCAAGGAGAGCGAGGCCTGCTTGGGTGGCTGGATGATGGATCTCTAGCCAACCCAAGCACGCTTCACTTGCCCAGGGCTCTCCTTTCTTGCATCAGGTTGCTTTTAGTTGGGGGCGGTGGTGGCATATGCTAATGAGTTATGCTAATGAGCTCCGCTACCAATTTTTCTACAAAACGATCCCTGCCTCTAGCTGTCCCTTTAATATCACTTCGATCAGCAGCAAGTTCGAGGTCAGGGGTGGCCAAACTTGCTTAATGTAAGAGCCACAGAGAATAAACATCAGACGTTTGAGAGCCGCAACACAAGGCAGGCAGGCAAATAGATTGGGGGAGGGAGAGGTGGAAAGAAAGCAACTTCAAATGCATTCTCCGAGCTGCCAGCTAGCTCTACTTGGAGAAATGATTTAAAGAGAGAAATGCCTTCTCCAAGCCTGCCAAAGGGGCAGTGGGGGCTTCAGGAGTTCGCAAAATAAGTGTGAAAGAGCCACACATGGCTCCCGAGTCACAGTTTGGCCACCCCTTGTCTAGGTGGTCCTATCTATAACCAATTCCATGAAAAGTTTCACCTGCCCATTCAAAATACATCTACCCTTGATTAAAGGGAGAAGACGTTTTCCCCTATGCTTCAGAATCCTCTGACCTAACTTTGAAGAGGAAAGGAAAGGCCCCCTGTGCAAGCACCAGTCATTTCCGACTCTGGGGTGACGTTGCTTTCACAATGTTTTCACGGCAGACTTTTTAAGGGGTGGTTTGCCGTTGCCTTCCCCAGTCATCTACACTCTCCCCCCAGCAAGCTGGGTCCTCATTTGACCGACTTCGGAAGGATGGAAGGCTGAGTCAACCTCGAGCCGGCTACCTGAACCCAGCTTCTGCCAGAATCGAACTCAGGTCGTGAGCAGAGAGTTCAGACCACAGTACTGCTGCTTTACCACTCTGCGTCACGGGGCTGCTAACTTTGAAGAAGAATCATGCTGACGAGAACTCATCTCTCAACATGTAAAAACGCCATAAGCTGAAAACGTAGTTAGTTTTTAAGCTGCTACTAGCTGTTCTACAGCAGACCAACATGGCCGCCCTCTGAAAACATAAATGAGGCGTGTGAGGGGAGCCTCCACACTCAGAGGCACAAAGCTTCTAAATCCCTGAGCCAGGAGGCAACCTCAGGGAAAGGCCTCAGCCTCTATGCCCTGTTATTGGCCCTCCAGAGGAACTGGCTGGCCATTGTGTGAGACAGGAGGCTGGACTAGATGGACTATTGGTCTGATCCAGCAGGGCTCTCCTGATGTTCTTATGAAGGCTTCAGCCTCTATGCCCTGTTGTTGGCCCTCCAGAGGAACTGGCTGGCCACTGTGTGAGGCAGGATGCTGGACTAGATGGACTATTGGTCTGATCCAGCAGGGCTCTCCTGATGTTCTTATGAAGGCTTCAGCCTCTATGCCCTGTTGTTGGCCCTCCAGAGGAACTGGCTGGCCACTGTGTGAGACAGGATGCTGGACTAGATGGACTATTGGTCTGATCCAGCAGGGCTCTCCTGATGTTCTTATGAAGGCTTCAGCCTCTATGCCCTGTTGTTGGCCCTCCAGAGGAACTGGCTGGCCACTGTGTGAGGCAGGATGCTGGACTAGATGGACTATTGGTCTGATCCAGCAGGGCTCTCCTGATGTTCTTATGAAGGCCTCGGCTTCTCTGCCCTGTTGTTGGCCCTCCAGAGGAACTGGTTGACCTTTGTGTGAGGCAGGATGCTGGACTAGATGGACCACTGGTCTAATCCAGCAGGGCTCTCCCGATGTTCTTATGAAGGCTTCAGCCTCTATGCCCTGTTGTTGGCCCTCCAGAGGAACTGGTTGGCCACTGTGTGAAACAGGAGGCTGGACTAGATGCACCACTGGTCTGATCCAGTAGGCTCTTCTGATGTTCTTCTCAGGGGAAGGCCTCAACCTCTATGCCCTGTTGTTAGCCCTTCAGAGGAACTGGTTGGCCACTGTGTGAGACAGGAGGCTGGACTAGATGGACCACTGGTCTGATCCATCAAGACTCTTCTGATGTTCTTATGAAGGCCTCAGCCTCTATTGCCCTGCTGTTGGCCCCCAGAGGAACTGGCTGGCCACTGGGTGAGACAGGATGCTGGACTAGAAGGGCCCTCCCTGGTCTGATCCAGCAGGGCTCTCCTGATGTTCTAATGAAGGCCTCAGCCTCTATGCCCTGTTGTTAGCCCTCCAGAGGAACTGGTTGGCTGCTGTATGAGACAGAATGCTGGACTAGATGCACCAGTGGTCTGATCCAGCAGGGCTCTTCTGATGTTCTTCTGATGTTCTTCTGATGTTCTTCTCAGGGGAAGGCCTCAACCTCTATGTCCTGTTGTTAGCCCTTCAGAGGAACTGGTTGGCCTCTGTGTGAGACAGGAGGCTGGATTAGATGGACCCCTGGTCTGATCCAGCAAGGCTCTTCTGATGCTCAAATGAAGGCCTCGGCCTCTCTGCCCTATTGCTGGGCTTCGTCCACTGCGTGAGACAGGATACTACATAAGAACATAAGGGAATCCATATTAGAGCAGGCCAATGACCCATCCAGTCCAACACTCTGTATCACACAGTGGCCAAAAAACCAGGTCCCATCAGGAGGTCCATCAGTGGGGCCAGGACACTAGAAGCCCTCCCACTGTTGCCCCTCCTAAGCACCAAGAAAACAGAGCATCACGTGCCCCAGACAGAGAGTTCCACCAATGCACTGTGGCTAATAGCCACTGATGGATCTCTGCTCTAGATGTTTATCCAATCCCCTCTTAAAGCTGGCTATGCTTGTAGCCACCACTACCTCCTGTGGCAGTGAATTCCACATGTTAATCACCCTTTGGGTGAAGAAGGACTTCCTTTTATCCGTTTTAACCTGACTTCTCAGCAATTTCATTGAATGCCCACAAGTTCTCGTGTTGTGAGAAAGGGAGAAAAGTACTTCTTTCTCTGCTTTCTCCATCCCATGCATAATCTTGTAAACCTCTATCATGTCACCCCGCAGTCGACGTTTCTCCAAGCTAAAGAGCCCCAAGCGTTTTAACCTTTCTTCATAGCGAAAGTGTTCTAACTTTGCTCACAACTTTGATGCCAGTAGCTCACGAAGTGGAATTTTTGCTTGCAAGACTTCATGGCTTAGAGGGAATATTGGTTTTGGCCTGAACATTGTTACACCAAAAAGTTCAGGGTTTTGGGGGGGGGTTTCACGGTGAGCTCAAGGAATGCTGTAACTGCTCCTGACCCAGCTAACAGAGGTTTTAGTATTTATTTATTTATTTTAAAAAGAGCTCCTCAGCCTTTTTGAGCCTCTGGACACCCCTTGGAATTCTATTAGCCACAGCTTATCGTTGGAACTCTCTGTCTGGGACAGTGATGCTCTGTATGTTTGGTGCTTGGGGGGGGGCACAGTGGGAGGGCTTCTAGTGTCCTGGCCCCACTGGTGGACCTCCAGATGGCACCTGGGTTTTTTGGCCACTGTGACACAGAGTGTTGGACTGGATGGGCCATTGGCCTGATCCAACATGGCTTCTCTTATGTTCTTATGCTGCATCAATTAGTTTGCTCTCGAGGACATTTTTCCTGAGCTAAGACAAAAATGTGTGAGCCAGAGGCTAAAAAACTATGAGCTAGCTCACCGTAACTCAGTTTAAAGGGAACACACCGAAACCTGGCCGAAACATACCTTATGCCATGGGTTATGCCTGATATTCAGACTGAGCACGACGGGCGTGTGTCTCCGTAAAACGTGGATTTCTTCCCCTGTCTTTTTCAGCTGATTCCAGCTCAGATCCAGATGCTTCAGTTTGATTAGACCTCTAATGCCTTCCAGGGTGATCACGTGGTTATGGCTGGCATCGAAATATTCCAGGTTTGGCTGCAAGGCAGTAGCGAATAGAAGCATCAACTTATGAAGGGGTGAGATGTCATTGCGCCTGTCTATTGGCCAGAAACCACGGGACACCTGGGTGGATTTGAACTCTGAACAGAAGCCAATGAACAGAAGAACAAGGAACAGAACAAGGAACAGAAGCCAATGAGCGGTCTTGGCGCAAAACTTGACTATCAACTTGCATGTTTATAGGCGGGGTCTCAGGCCCCGTCATTTTGTCTTTAGCATGCAGCGGCAATAAATCATCTTCTGTGTTGAACTCCGCTGCATCAAACTCACTATTTAACACCTTCCAAAGTGGCTCTTAGCCTGGGGCCTCTGTAAGGACCAGAAGGGTATCAGGACACTTCTTTGACATGCACTCCAAAGAGCAATAAGGAATACCAGTTTTAGAGCAGGGATCCCCAAAACGATGCTTGCAGAAACCAGGGTATCCCCCACCAGGGCTTTTTTTGTAGAAAAAGCCCAGCAGTAACTCATGTGCATATTAGGCCACACCCCCTGACATCACCGCTGTTTCACACTGGGCTTTTTTGTAGAAAAAGCACAGCAGGAGCTCATTTGCATATCAGGCCACCCACCCCTAACACCAACCAGCCAGAACTGCGTCCCTGCTCAAAAAAAAAGCCCTGCCCATCAGTATCTTCCGGAACCTGTCAAACATTTGTAGAAAATGGGCAGAGGGAGGTGAGGCTTTTGCCCAACAGGGCTTCTCATTGGCCACTGGAGATCTGATTGGCTGTGCGGATTTAAAACAAATTCTTTGGGGCAGCAGCTGCCACCACAGCACAAGGACAATCTCTGTGCAGCTGAACGTAAGCCGTGCGCACGCGTGGAAATATTTTTAAACTTCACGTTCGTTTTAAAAGGCGTCTGTTGATTCAAACAATTTTTTTTTAATTTTTGCAACCTATTGAAATACATTTAAACATATACTTTCAGATGCTAACCAATACATTACAAATTTCCTCCCCCCCCCACCCCAACCCTCGGTTTCTTGACCTCCGCCGGTGCTTAAAGTGATTAAAAAAGATGAAAAGGTAAAATTCACAATTATAGAATCTTCGCTTACGCGTCCAGTTATCTTAACACAAAATAAACCAAGACTATGCGTTCATAATTATTAAAATTAACCTTCTATTTTTCTCATAATCCAACCACCTATAAAATTGCATATCAGGTCAGAAAACCATGTTAACAACTTTATCTTCCCATCAAAAGTGCATGTAATAATATCAAAGACCACTAAGTGTTCTCTTCACTTTCCATTGTTTTTCAACATATTTTTGAAATTTCTTCCAATCATCCTTAAATTTTTCTGAATTACAGTCTTCTAAGATTCTAGTAAGTTTATCCATTTCACTCCAGTGTAACACTTTTAAGATCCAGTCCCATTTCTCTGGTATTTTATCTTGCTTCCACATTTGCGCATATAGTGTCCTTGCAGCTGAAAGCAAGTACCACAACCATGTCCTATCTTGTTTCGGAAAACTTTCCATTTGTAATCCCACCAGAAAGATATCTGGTGCTCTCTTAATGTCATAACCCAAAATTTTCGAGGTCTCTTGTTGAATCATTTGCCAAAACTGTTTCGCTTTATCACAAGTCCACCACATATGGTAGAAAGAGCCTTCATGTTTTTTACATTTCCAACACCTGTCTGATATTTGATTATTCATTTTTGCTCATTTCTTAGGTATCATATACCATCTGTACAACATTTTAAAACAGTTCTCTTTAATATTGTAACACATCGATATTTTCATAGAGTTCTTCCATAGGTGTTCCCATGTCTCCATTTGTATTTCTTTGTTCATATTTATTGCCCATTTTATCATTTGCGGTTTCACTACTTCATCTTCTGTAGACCATTTCAATAGTAACTTATACATCCTTGAAATCAATTTTTCATTCTCACCCAACAGCATTTTTTCCAATTCTGTTTGGTCTTGTCTTATTCCTGTATTCCTAATATCCTGCTCCACCAAGCTTTTCATTTGTTGCAGTTGATACCAATTAAGTTTGTCCTGCAATTCTTCCACCGGTTTTAGTTCCACCTTGCCTCCCTGTATTTTTAGCAGTTGTTTATATGATAACCATTTATCTTCCTGTGGATCTGACAATAACATTATGACTTCTGTTGGCACAATCCATAGTAGTTTTCTCTCATCACCATATTTATTATATTTTTTCCAAGTACTCAACAAGTTTCTTCTTATGTAATGATGTGAGAAAAAAACATCCATCTTCTCCTTCCCGTAATACATATAAGCATGCCAACCAAAAACGTTCCCATGGCCTTCTAATGCCAATAAGTTCCTGTTAAGTAAAGTTATCCAGTCCTTAATCCAGACCAAACAAACAGCATTTTTAAAAGGCATCTGTTAAACTGAGTTGCCACCTGAAATCAGGCAAGGCTAACTTCTGGCACCCTCCCCCCATGCTGATAATGTCACCCAGCGCCCTAGGCAATCGCCTAGTTTGCGTAGTGGCAGGGCTGGCCCTGCCTGGAATGCTGAAGAGTTACTGTTAGCATTATGCATAACCTCACACCCTGCCATTTTGTGGCTGGCCCTGCCTCCCCAGCCTGCCATTTTGTGGCTGGCCCTGCCTCCCCAGCCCGCCATTTTGTGGCTGGCCCCGCCTCCCCAGCCTGCCATTTTGTGGCTGGTCCCGCCTCCCCAGGCTGCCATTTTGTGGATGCCCCTATGCCAGAATTCCAAATGTGCCCATAGGCTCAAAAAGGTTGGGGACCCCTATTCTAGAGAGAAACAAGGATGACTTTCCACAATTAAGAGCAGATACAGACACAGTTCTCTTACCATGTGATAAACATCATCCAGACAAGTGAACTCATTAAAACTGACGATCAGCTTCCGCAGTGCGGTGAGCCTGGAAATGTCTCGTAGCTTGCTCAGTCGGTTTCCGTGCAAATTCAGAACCTAATGTCAAAAGTATTTATGTATGTATTTATTTATTTTTATTTTATTGGATTTATATCTCGCCCTCTCTGCCGAAGCACGCTCAGGGCGGCTTACAACACATAACTTACAATAAAAACATTTACAGTAAAAGCATTAAACAGTTTAAAATAATTTGGTGCTAATTTCAGTACAAATTTAAGATGGCGTTCAATGATCTTAAGCATACCTAAGAGAAGCCATGCTGGATCAGGCCAATGGCCCATCCAGTCCAACACTCTGTGTCACATAAGAACATAAGAGAAGCCATGTTGGATCAGGCCTATGGCCCATCCAGTCCAACACTCTGTGTCACACATAAGAACATAAGAGAAGCCACGTTGGATCAAGCCAATGGCCCATCCAGTCCAACACTCTGTGTCACACGTAAGAACATAAGAGAAGCCCTGTTGGATCAGGCCAGTGGCCCATCCAGTCCAACACTCTGTGTCACATAAGAACATAAGAGAAGCCATGCTGGATCAGGCCAATGGCCCATCCAGTCCAACACTCTGTGTCACACAATGGCCAAAAAACCCAGGTGCCATCAGGAGGCCCATTAGTGGGGCCAGGATACCAGAAGCCCTCCCACTGTGCCCCCCGCAGCACAGGAATACAGAGCATCACTGCCCCAGACAGAGAGTTCCAACAATACGCTGTGGCTACTAAGCCACTGATGGACCTCTGCTCCATATGCTTATCCAGTTGGATCTAGCGTCTTGGTGGTGGTGGTGGTCAGCATCTCAGTTAAATGCTAACTGAAACAACGCTGTCTTACATGCCTTGCGGAACTGGGCAGGGTCCCGCAAGGCTCTGACCTCCTCAGATAGTTGGTTCCACCAATGAGGGGCGACAACTGAGAAGGCTCGTTCTTGCGTTGTTTTCAGTCTTGCCTCCCTCAGCCCGGGGACCGATAACAAGTTTTGTGTTCCTGATCTAAGTACCCTCTGGGGAACATGTGGGGAGAGACGGTCCCTAAGGTAAGGAGGTCCTTGGCACTATAGGGCTTTAAAGGTAATAACCAGCACCTTGTAGCGGATCCGGTATAGCACTGGCAGCCAGTGCAGCGTCCACAGCCCAGGTTGTTTGAGCTCCAGAATGGAGAGCCCCAAGAGCAGCCTGGCTGCCACATTCTGCACCAGCTGCAGTTTCCGGATTCGGGACAAGGGCAGCCCCATGTAGACGGCAATGCAGTAGTCTAATCCTGAGGTGACTGTAGCATGGATCACAGTTGCCAAATCACCGCGCGCGAAGAAGGGATTGTTTTGTTCTTGAAAGTCTTTATGGGTCATCTAGGCTGCCAAGCCCACAGTCCAGGTGGGGATTCCCCCGCCCAGGAAGTTCCCAACCCGCCGGCCCACATTGGGTTGGCTAGGGGAACCTCCCCCTACATCGCCAGCGCGATGATGTCACCCGGAAGTGACATCATCACACTGGTGACATTGTGTGATGGCCACTCTAGGTGTTTCCGGGAAAACACTATGGTTTTCCCAGATGCTCTAGCCATCTGGGAGGGAAAAAACTCTCTGGTACCTATTGTACCATAGAGTTTTCCCTCCCAAATGGCTAAAGCATCCGGGAAAACCATAGAGTTTTCCCGGAAACAGCTAGAGCGGCCGTGCGCGACGACGTTACTTCCGAGACAGCGAGAGGTACCTCCCCCTACATCACCGGCGTGATGATGTCACCCGGAAGTGATGCCATTGCACCGGTGACATCATGTGGTGGCCACTCTAGGTGTTTCCGACAAAACACATTCAAGGCACAAGGGTTCCCTCCCCCCGCAGAAAAAACAGCAGCGGGGGGGCTGTTCTGCCACATCCTTCTCCCCAACAAGGGGTTGGTAGGTGCGACTGAGAGTGCATATCTCCATGCTCACCGTCACCCGGCTGTAGACGTTGGCTTTGGCCACCCCCAAGATGGTCTTCTCATCCAGGCAAATTATTTTGGGCTTCGGCTTCACAACAGGCTCCATGTTCAAAACCCGGTCATCGGACTGCAGGTCCTGAGACAAAATGAAGCCCGCCGAATTCCTCTTTCCTTCCTCCGAAACCACGTTGCTGAGCGAAGAGAACAGAGTCTCCACTTTGACCTAGGCGAGAGACCCAGTCGATTGCTTGTCGACAGTTTGTTACGCTTTTTAGTTTTTAAATGTTAAGAAAAGCACAAAGATTCCAAACTCCTCAACAGTACACCCTGCCGTAGGATCAAACAGGGCTTTTTTGTAGCAGGAGCTCCTTTGCATATTAGGCCACACTCCTCTGATGTAGCCAATGCTCCTGGAACTTATAGTAGGCCCTGTACGAAGAGCCCTGCAAGTTCTTGGAGGATTGGCTACATCGGGGGTGTGGCCTAATACGCAACGGAGTTCCTGCTGCAAAAAAAGCCCTGGGGTCAAAATTCTGGGAATACTGCCAATGAGACAAATCCTTTACAAGTCAGCAAAGTCAGAAGTATGTAGTGTTGCCCGGGGCAGAATTCTAGTAGGGGCTCCTTTGCATATTAGACCACACACCCCTGATGTAGCCAATCCTCAAAAAGCTTACAAGGCTCTTTTTTGTAAGCTCTTGGATGATTGGCTACATCAAGGGGGTGTGGCCTAATATGCAAAGGCGCTCTTCCTAGAATTCCACCCCTGGTGTTGCCAACCTCATTCTCCAGGGGAAAAAACTGATTTCCATGCTACAGAGATCACTTTCCCTGGAGAAAATGGCAGCTTTTGGGAGGTGGATTCTATGACGCCACCTCCCTGCTGAACTCCTACCCTCCCCAAAACATGCTTTTCCCAGGTACCACCCTCAAATCCCCAAGAATTTTCCAAACCAGAGGGGGTGACCTTAAATATAAGCAACCCTGTCATACAGCCCGTTTGTATAAGTAAAACAGGGGGGTGAATTCCAAAGGCCTTGATAGAATCATAGAGTTGGAAGGGACCTCCAGGGTCATCGAGTCCAACCCCCTACGCAAGGCTGGAAACTCACAAGTACCTCCCCACCACAAAACCCCCAGTGACACCTGCTCCGTGCCCAGAAGATGCCAATTTTTTGTAGCAGGAACTCCCTTGCATATTGGGCCACACATCCCAGATGTAGCCAATCCTCCTGGAGCTTACACTAGGCCCTTTCGCCCTGCAATTGGGCTTCTTTGTGGCTCCACCTCCTGTAGATGTGGCTCTGCCTCCTATGGCAGCCATTTTGTGGTTTGCTCTGCCTCCCATGGTGGCCATTTTGTGGTCACCCCCACCACCCTGTGCCAGAATTCTAACAGCGCCCCACAGGCTGAAAAAGGTTGCCATCCCTGGTCTACAGCCCTCAGCACCAAACATGCCGCTAGGAAAGAAGAAATCCGTACCAACGTGACGAACTCGAACTCAACGACGTATTCTGGCAAAACCAAGTCATGATCGAACACAAACCACTCGCATTGCCGGAGGCTGCAGTCACAGTTCTTGAATTCCGCAGAAGAACAGACTTCTGGCGCTTAGGAGAAAGGAGAAGGGGGTGAATTCTCTGATCCGTCTCACTTTGCCTTTCCTCCAAGGAGCTCAGGGTGGCATAAATGGGTTGTTCTAATTCTCACAACCCTAGGCAGTAGGTTAAGGTATATATATATATATATGAACATATATGAAGCTGCCTTATACTGAATCAGACCTTTGGTCCATCAAAGTCAGTATTGTCTTCTCAGACTGGCAGCGGCTCTCCAGGGTCTCAAGCTGAGGTTTTTCACACCTATTTGCCTGGACCCTTTTTTGGAGATGCCGGGGATTGTAGAGCAGATGCTCTACCACTAAGAGAGAGTGATTTTGTGTCAGTGTGAAGGATCTGAACCCAGGCCTCTCACATCCTAGACTGACACTCTAACCACCAGGACATTTTTTGGTAGCAGGAACACCTTTGCACATTAGGCCACATACCCCTGATGTAGCCAATCCTCCAACAGCTTCCAGCAGGCCCTGTAAGAGCCCTGTAAGCTCCAGGAGGATTGGCTACATAAGAGGCGTGTGGCCTAATATGCAAAGGAGTTCCTGCTATAAAAAAAAACTCCTATTAACCACCACACCCTGACCTGGATAGTCCAGGCTAGAAGAAGAAGAAGATATTGGATTTATATCCCGCCCTCCACTCCAAAGAGTCTCAGAGCGGCTCACAATCTCCTTTGCCTTCCTCCCCCACAACAGACACCCTGTGAGGTAGATGAAGATATTGGATTTATATCCCGCCCTCCACTCTGAAAAGTCTCAGAGCGGCTCACAATCTCCTTTACCTTCCCCTCTCCCACAACAGACGCCCTGTGAGGTAGATGAAGATATTGGATTTATATCCCACCCTCCACTCTGAAGAGTCTCAGAGCGGCTCACAATCTCCTTTCCCTTCCTCTCCCACAACAGACACCCTGTGAGGTAGATGAAGATATTGGATTTATATCCAGCCCTCCACTCCAGAAGAGTCTCAGAGTGGCTCACAATCTCCTTTCCCTTCCTCTCCCACAACAGACGCCCTGTGAGGTAGATGAAGATATTGGATTTATATCCCACCCTCCACTCTGAAGAGTCTCAGAGCGGCTCACAATCTCCTTTCCCTTCCTCTCCCACAACAGACACCCTGTGAGGTAGATGAAGATATTGGATTTATATCCAGCCCTCCACTCCAGAAGAGTCTCAGAGCGGCTCACAATCTCCTTTCCCTTCCTCTCCCACAACAGACACCCTGTGAGGTAGATGAAGATATTGGATTTATATTCCGCCCTCCACTCAGGAGTCTCAGAGTGGCTCACAATCTCCTTTCCCTTCCTCCCCCACAACAGACACCCTGTGAGGTAGATGAAGATATTGGATTTATTTCCCGCCCTCCACTCCGAAGAGTCTCAGAGTGGCTCCTTTACCTTCCTCCCCCACAACAGGCACCCTGTGAGGTAGGTGGAGCTGAGGGGGATTTCACAGCAGCTGCCCTTTCAAGGACAACCTCTGCCAGAGCTATGGCTGACCCAAGGCCATTCCAGCAGCTGCAAGTGGAGGAGTGGGGTTCTCCCAGATAAGAGTCCGCACACTTAACCACTACACCAAACTGGCTAGCCCCATCTCATCAGATCTCGGAAGCTAAGCAGAGTTGGTCTTGGCTAGAATTTGGAAAGGCAATCTCCAAGGGATACTGGGCACATAATGTAGAGGCGGGCAGCGGCAAAACATCTCTGGAATGTCTCTTGTCTAGAAAAGAAATCTAGCTCGCCACCTAGTGGTGCATAACACTAAAAGAGGTTCGGGGTGTCGAACTCATTTGTTAGGCGGGATGGATCTGACATAAATAAGACCTAGTTGGGCCGGGCCATATTTGTACCAATTTAAGATTAGGTAGCAGAGAGAGAAACTTTTTAAAGGACAGAGACAAACACAACTAAAGATTTTTTTTAATATATATAAAATAAACCTTAAAATAAAACATACTTATAACATTAGCACTTGTTGGTCTTAAAAGTGCTTTCCTTGTATTTCTCTCCTGGGATCCAGGGAACTGGACAAAGGAAGCTCTGGCTTTTTCCCTCCCTCCTCAAGGGACCAGGAGGGGGAGGAGCCTCAGCCAATGGAGAAAATTGAGGCTTTGCTCTGTAGATCCTGTGCGATTGAGCAAGCCTTACAAAGCAAGCTGAGGTGCAGAAGGAAGCGAGAGGGAGAAGGAAGTATCCAATCCAAATACATTTATTGGCATAGAAATAAAAAGTACAGCATAGCAAATTTACATGGAGTTCCAGCTATAAAAACCAGTCAAACATCAAGAAGGGGAGCTAGTCTTTTGCTCCCTGATTGTTATGGCAGCCAAAAGGTACTTTGCAACCAGTCTTGTGATATGGGAACATTGGTCAGATAGTAGGAAAACAACTAACTTCGCTTCAGGTAATCCATAAACATTAGACAGAATAAGTTTGATTATACAGTCCTGCACTTCCCCATAAAAATCACAATAAAGTAAGACATGGGCGACTGTTTCAAGGTGCCTTCCATTACATCAGACTCTATCCTGATAAGGGATGTTGGCAAACCTCCAAGACAATACCGCTGTATTCTCAGATTTTGAGAAGGAAGTAGACAAGAGACAGTTACTCGGGGGCCTGATAGGAGCCCTCCGGAGGCCTTATTCGGCCCCAGGGCTTCATATTTGACACCCCTGAGGTAGAACTTCTGGCTGCCAGACAATCTTAAGATCTCCTGGCTATATGGCACACACTGCCATATGGTAATAATAATAATGATTACTCTAACAGTGAGACTATACAACACTGCCTGATGGAGACTACATTTTTCACTTTCAAAAGGGCTGTTGGATGAAGGCCACAATCCTACGTATTCCTGCTTGGGGAGAGTAAGCCACACCGAACGCAGTGAGAGACAAAAATGATCAGGACTGGGCTGAAATACAAGTAAAGAAAGAACACAAAACTTTTCTGCTGATCTCTTGGCTGGAGCCGCTTTTTTCATTCACACAACACACTTTGGGAGCTCCCCTTTTTGATTGACACGACTCTTCATTCACCCCTCTGCACAGACGGCAGCAGAAAGCAAGTATTTCATTCCAATGGAAATCAACAGAAATCGGCTGGAAATCAACGGAAGCTGCTGAGAAATGCTTTGCACAGCTTCCAGCAAGCCATGCCCTAAGGCAGCAGTCTTTAACCTTTTTGGCACCAGGGACCAGGTTTGTGGAAGACAATTTTTCCACAGACCAGAGGGGGGAGGGGATGGTTTCGGAATGATGCACTTTATTTCTATTAGTTTGGTGTAGTAGTTGTGTGTGGACTCTTTATGTGGGAGAACCGGGTTTCATTCCCCACTCCTCCACTTGCACCTGCTGGGATGGCTTTGGGGCAGCCATAGCTCTCGTAGGAGTTGTCCTTGAAAGGGCAGCTTCTGTCAGAGCTCTCTCAGCCCCACCTACCTCATAAGGTGTCTGTTGTGGGAGAGGAAGGTAAAGGAGATTGTGACCGCTCTGAGATTCTGAGTACAGGGCAGGATATAAATTCAATATCTTCTTCTTCTGCACGCCCAAGGAGACAAAGTGGCTTGCTTGTGATAAACGCATCAGCCTTATGTGTGGGACTGGAGCTCCCTCTGGTGGCTACGCTATAAAATCCCATTTCATCACCACTCTTCAATGCTTACAATATGTGAACTGGAGACCTGCTCTCTCTACCTCCTGCAGGTTTCTCCAGTTAGGTCAGGTAACAGGGGATGGGCAAGAGTGATTGAGATTGCGGAGAAAAGTTTAGATGCAAGCCCAGAACCACCTTACAGGCCAGCAAGATTTTTGCAGTATAAAGCTCCCATTTGTCAGATAACAGCTAGGACAGATGAAGTACACAACAAAAGAATACAAGCTAGTGCCCAGTTTACTAAGAAATATATAGAAACCAGTCCAGATGTCCAAAACATGTACATTCAAGTTCCAAAGTAGTGTGGTAACAAGCCAATCGATTAAGTACTTGTTTGGTGTAGTGGTGAAGTGTGCGGACTCTTATCTGGGAGAACCGGGTTTGATTCCCCACTCCTCCACTTGCACCTGCTGGAATGGCCTTGGGTCAGCCATAGCTCTGGCAGAGGTTGTCCTTGGAAGGGCAGCTGCTATGAGAGCCCTCTCAGCCCCACCTATCTCACAGGGTGCCTGTTGCGGCGGGAGAAGACATAGGAGATTGTAAGCCGCTCTGAGACTCTTAGGAGTGGAGGGTGGGATAGAAATCCAATATCTTCTTCATCTTCTTCTTCTTTCCAGTCTTCATCAGATCTGGGACCAATATTGATTCAATTATATAGATTCTTTACATAATTTTTAAAAAAGGGGGATGCAGAGCGTCTCCAACAGCAATTTCACATCGGCTACAGCTCAGTATAAGGCTTCTTGCTCAGTCGCTGTAGCCGATGTGAAATTGCTGCTGGAGACGCTCTGTTTCCCCTTTTTTAAAAATTATGTAAAGAATCAATATAATTGAATCAATATTGGTCCCAGGTCTGATGAAAACTGGAAAGAAACAAGTACTTAATCGATTGCCTTGTCACCACACTACTTTGGGACTTGAATGTACATGTTTTGGACATCTGGACTGGTTTCTATATATTTCTTAGTAAGAACATAAGAACATAAGAGAAGCCATGTTGGATCAGGCCAACGGCCCATCAAGTCCAACACTCTGTGTCACACAGTGGCAAAAAATTTTATATACACACATACACTGTGGCTAATAGCCACTGATGGACCTGTGCTCCATATTTTTATCTAAACCCTTCTTGAAGGTGGCTATACTTGTGGCCGCCACCACCTCCTGTGGCAGTGAATTCCACATGTTAATCACCCTTTGGGTGAAGAAGTACTTCCTTTTATCCGTTTTAACCTGTCTGCTCAGCAATTTCATCGAATGCCCACGAGTTCTTGTATTGTGAGAAAGGGAGAAAAGTACTTCTTTCTCTACTTTCTCCATCCCATGCATTATCTTGTAAACCTCTATCATGTCACCCCGCAGTCGACGTTTCTCCAAGCTAAAGAGTCCCAAACGTTTCAACCTTTCTTCATAGGGAAAGTGCTCCAGTAAACTGGTCACTAGCTTGTATTTTTTGTTGTGTTATCCATTATAGTGACTTCTCTCAGATTGTATTCTAGGACAGATGAAGTGGCATCTGCTTGGCGTGCGGAAGGTCCCAGGTTCGATCCCTGGCATCTCCAGTTAAAGGACAACCAGGCAGGAGGAGATGGGAAAGACCTCTGCCTGAGACCCTACAGAGCTGCTACCAGTCTGAGTGGACACTACTGACTTTGATGGATCAAGGGTCTGATGCAGTAGATTATATGATGATATTGGATTTATATCCTGCCCTAAACTCTGAATCTCAGAGTGGTCACAATCTCCTTTACCTCCCCCCCCCACACCACAACAGACACCCTGTGAGGTAGGTGGGGCTGAGAGAGCTCTTACAACAGCTGACCTTTCAAGGACAACTCCTATGAGAGCTATGGCTGACTCAAGACCATTCCAGCAGCTGCAAGTGGAGGAGGAGTGGGGAATCAAACCTGATTCTCCCAGATAAGAGTCCACGCACTTCACCACTACACCAAGCTGGCTCAGTGACAGAGCATCTGTCTGGCGTGCAGAAAGTCCCAGGTTCAATCCTCGGCATCTCCTGTTCAAGAAGAACAGGCACCGGGTGATAAGAAAGAGCCCTGCCTGAGACCCTGGAGCGCCTCTCCCATTCTGAGACAATCATACTAACCACGATGGACAGATTCAGTATAAAGCAGCTTCGTGTGTACAGAAGACAGGCAGATTTAAACCACGGGGGCACCGTTCCCCTGGGAAATTCTCCTGCAAGGCTTCAGTGAGAAAAATGGGGACAATACAGGAGTTTTCTCCAGGCAACTTAAGGGAGGGACTGTGGCTCAGTGGCAGAGCCCCTGCTTTGGATGCAGAAGGTCTCAGGTTCAGTCCCCGGCATCTCTAGTTAAAGGAACCAGGCAGATAGCATCATAGAGTTGGAAGAGACCTCTGGGGTCATCTAGTCCAACCCCTTGCACAATGCAGGAAACTCACAAATAAAAAGGTGAAGGTAGTCCCCTGTGCGAGAACCAGTCATTTCTGACTCTGGGGTGACGTTTCTTTCACAACATTTTCACGGCAGACTTTTTACAGGGTGGTTTGCCATTGCCTTCCCCAGTCATCTACTCTTTCCCCATAGCAAGCTGGGGACTCATTTTACCGACCTCGGAAGGATGGAAGGCTGAGTCAACCTGAGCTGGCTACCTGAAACCAACTTTCACCAGGATCGAACTCAGGTTGTGAGCAGACCGCAGTACTGCAGTTTTACCACTCTGCGCCGTGGGGCTCTTTAACTCACAAATACCTCCTCCTAAATTCACAGGATCCGCATTGGTGTCAGATGGTCACCTAGCCTCTGTTTCCTCTGTTTTAAAACCTCCGAGGAAGGAGAGGATGTGAAAGACCTCAGCCTGAGACCCTGGCGAGCTGCTGCCAGTTTGAGTAGACTAGGGGTGTCAGACATGTGACGAAGATGGTGAGAGGTCTGGAGACCAAGTCCGATGAGGAAAGGTTGAAGGAGCTGGGCATGTTTAGCCTGGAGAGGAGGCGGCTGAGAGGTGATATGATCACCATCTTCAAGTACTTGAAGGGCTGTCCTATAGAGGATGGTGTGGAACTGTTTTCTGTGGCCCCAGAAGGTAGGACCAGAACCAGCGGATTGAAATTAAATCAAAAGAGTTTCCGGCTCAACATTAGGAAGAACTTCCTGACCGTTAGAGTGGTTCCTCAGTGGAACAGGCTCCCTCGGGAGGTGGTGGGCTCTCCTTCCTTGGAGGGGTCTAGAGACCAAGTCCTATGAAGAAAGGTTGAAGGAGCTGGGGATGTTTAGCTTGGAGAGGAGGCGGCTGAGAGGTGATAGGATCACCATCTTCAAGTTCTTTCTTTCTTTCTTTCTCTTTCTCTTTCTCTTTCTTTCTCTCTTTCTTTCTTTCTCTTTCTTTCTTTCTTTCTCTCTTTCTCTTTCTTTCTTTCTTTCTTTCTTTCTTTCTTTCTTTCTTTCTTTCTTTCTTTCTTTCTTTCTTTCTTTCTTTCTTTCTTTCTTCCTTTCTTCCCTTTAAATTTCTATCCCGCCCTCTCCACAAGCGGACTCAGAGCAGCTAACAACATTCATATTTACAAGTTAAAAACTAACAAAAACACAGTTACAATTTAAAACCATTTTGTGGTGCTGCACCACTGCAATCTAAGCGGGTTCTTCTTTTCTGATGGGGATCACTTAGTAACTCTATAATGATGCGGGGTGGCAGTTCTCTCCCGGCAAGATATCAAAGGCCTTTTGGAACAATTCGGTCTTACAGGCCCTGCGGAAAGTAGAAAGGGCTGTCCTATAGAGGATGGGGTGGAATTGCTTTCTGTGGCCTCCGGAAGGTAGGACCAGAACCAATGGGTTGAAATTCAATCAGAAGAGTTTCTGGCTTAACAGTAGGAAAAACTTCCTGACCGTTAGAGCGGTTCATAAGAACATAAGAACATAAGAGAAGCCATGTTGGATCAGGCCAACGGCCCATCAAGTCCAACACTCTGTGTCACACAGTGGCAAAAAATTTTATATACACACATACACTGTGGCTAATAGCCACTGATGGACCTGTGCTCCATATTTTTATCTAAACCCTTCTTGAAGGTGGCTATACTTGTGGCCGCCACCACCTCCTGTGGCAGTGAATTCCACATGTTAATCACCCTTTGGGTGAAGAAGTACTTCCTTTTATCCGTTTTAACCTGTCTGCTCAGCAATTTCATCGAATGCCCACGAGTTCTTGTATTGTGAGAAAGGGAGAAAAGTACTTCTTTCTCTACTTTCTCCATCCCATGCATTATCTTGTAAACCTCTATCATGTCACCCCGCAGTCGACGTTTCTCCAAGCTAAAGAGTCCCAAGCGTTTCAACCTTTCTTCATAGAGAAAGTGCTCCAGCCCTTTAATCATTCTAGTTACCCTCCTCTGGACTTTCTCCAATGCTATAATATCCTTTTTGAGGTGCGGCGACCAGAACTGCACACAGTACTCCAAATGAGACCGCACCATCGATTTATACAGGGGCATTATGATACTGTTCCTTATGTTCATTATGATATGTTCCTTAGTGGAACAGGCTTCTTCGGGAGGTGGTGGGCTCTCCTTCCTTGGAGGTTTTCAAACAGAGGCTAAGTGACCATCTGACAGCAATGAAGATCCTTTGAATTTAGGGGGAGGTGTTTGTGAGTTTCCTGCATTGTGCAGGGGGTTGGACTAGATGGCCCTGGAGGACCCTTCCAACTCTTATGATTCTATGTGCCGGCTCAGGCCCTTGGAGGGCTTCTATCAGGCCCCCGAGCAACTCATTGTTCCCTGCTTCCTTTTTTGGGAGTTGGGAGTAAACAGTGAAGTGGACAAGTTTGCAGATGACGCTAAATTGTTCAGGGTGGTGAGGACCAGAGAGGATTGTGAGGCACCTCCAAAGGGATCTGTTGAGGCTTGGCCAGTGGGCGTCAACGTGGCAGATAAGGTTCAATGTGGGCAAGTGCAAAGTAATGCACATTGGGCCAAAAATCCCAGCTACAAATACAAGTTGATGGGGTGTGAACTGGCGGAGACTGACCAAGAGAGAGATCTTGAGGTCATGGTAGACAGCTCACTGAAAATGTCAAGACAGTGTGCGATTGCAATAAAAAAGGCCAATGCCTGGCTGGAAATTATTAGGAAGGAAATGGAAAACAAATCCGCCAGTATCATAATGCCCCTGTATAAATCGATGGTGCGGCCTCATTTGGAGTACTGTGTACAGTTCTGGTCACCACACCTCAAAAAAGATTAAATTATAGTGTTGGGAAAGGTGTAGAAAAGGGCAACTAGAATTATTCAAGGGTTGGACCACTTTCCCTATGAAGAAAGGTTAAAGCACTCGGGGCTCTTTAGCTTGGAGAAACGTCGACTGAGGGGTGACATAATAGAGGTTCTTCAAGATTATGGATGGGATAGAGAAAGCAGAGAAATACGTACTTTTCTCCCTTTCTCACAATACAAGAACTCATGGACACTCAATGAAATTGCAACAGTTAGAACAGATAAAAAGAAGTACTTCTTCAGCCAAAGGGTGATTAACACATGGAATTCACTGCCACAGGAGGTGATGGCAGCTACAAGCATAGCCAGCTTCAAGAGGGGATTGAATAAACATATGGAGCAGAAGTCCATCAGTGGCTATTAGCCACAGGGTATTGATGGAACACTCTGTCTGAGACAGTGATGCTCCATATTCTTGGTGCCTGGGAGGGGCAACAGTGTGAAGGCTTCTAGTGTTCTGGTCTCACTGATGGATCTCCTGATGGTCTGATACAACATGGCTTCTCTTACGTTCTCCCTTTCTTGCTTCCTTCTGCATTGCAGCTTGCTTTGCTAGGATTGGTCAGTCAAGCTACAGAGCCAAGCTTCTATTTCCTCCATTGGCTGACCAGCACATGAAGCAACTTATGCACAAAAGCTCACAATGCCCAGCCATTTTATATTTTCCTCTGGGTCTTAGACTCAAAGCATTGACCATTAGATTTCTGTAATGAATGTCAGTAAACCAAAAGTAAGTTTGCAACTTACAAGACACACACTGAACAATGCCTGAACAGCATAAGATTGCTACAGCACAGACACTGTCTCCAGATTTTGATGCAATCATTCAGTAATCGTATACTGTTAAATAAACAAAACCTTGCAAGAGTGCTAATCTTTAAGCATGTTTGAGGTTTAAAAAATTTTTAAATTGTATTTGCTTGTGTCCTTTATAAAGTTTATATTTTTGCTACCAGGCATTACATTTTATGACACGCATGACCCAGCCCAACAAGGTCTCATTTATATCATAAGAACATAAGAGAAGCCATGTTGGATCAGGCCAATGGCCCCTCCAGTCCAACACTCTGTGTCACACATAAGAACATAAGAGAAGCCATGTTGGATCAGGCCAATGGCCCCTCCAGTCCAACACTCTGTGCCACACATAAGAACATAAGAGAAGCCATGTTGGGTCAGGCCAATGGCGCCTCCAGTCCAACACTCTGTGCCACACATAAGAACATAAGAGAAGCCATGTTGGGTCAGGCCAAGGGCCCATCCAGTCCAACACTCTATGTCATACATAAGAACATAAGAGAAGCCATGTTGGGTCAGGCCAAGGGCCCATCCAGTCCAACACTCTGTGCCACACATAAGAACATAAGAGAAGCCATGTTGGGTCAGGCCAATGGCCCATCCAGTCCAACACTTTGTGTCACATAAGAACATAAGAGAAGCCATGTTGGATCAGGCCAATGGCCCCTCCAGTCCAACACTCTGTGCCACACATAAGAACATAAGAGAAGCCATGTTGGGTCAGGCCAATGGCGCCTCCAGTCCAACACTCTGTGCCACACATAAGAACATAAGAGAAGCCATGTTGGGTCAGGCCAAGGGCCCATCCAGTCCAACACTCTATGTCATACATAAGAACATAAGAGAAGCCATGTTGGGTCAGGCCAAGGGCCCATCCAGTCCAACACTCTGTGCCACACATAAGAACATAAGAGAAGCCATGTTGGGTCAGGCCAATGGCCCATCCAGTCCAACACTTTGTGTCACATAAGAACATAAGAGAAGCCATGTTGGATCAGGCCAATGGCCCATCCAGTCCAACACTCTGTGTCACACTTAAGAACATAAGAGAAGCCATGTTGGATCAGGTCAATGGCCCATCCAGTCCAACACTCTGTGTCACACTTAAGAACATAAGAGAAGCCATGTTGGATCAGGCCAATGGCCCATCCAGTCCAACACTCTGTGCCACACATAAGAACATAAGAGAAGCCATGTTGGGTCAGGCTACTGGCCCCTCCAGTCCAACACTCTGTCCCACACATAAGAACATAAGGGAAGCCATGTTGGATCAGGCCAATGGCCCCTCCAGTCCAACACTCTGTGTTACACATAAGAAAATAAGAGAAGCCATGTTGGATCAAGCCAGTGGCCCCTCCAGTCCAACACTCTGTGTCACGCATAAGAACATAAGGGAAGCCATGTTGGATCAGGCCAATGGCCCACCCAGTCCAACACTCTGTGTCACGCATAAGAACATAAGGGAAGCCATGTTGGATCAGGCCAATGACCCCTCCAGTCCAACACTCTGTGTTACACATAAGAGAAGCCATGTTGGATCAGGCCAGTGGCCCCTCCAGTCCAACACTCTGTGTCACGCATAAGAACATAAGGGAAGCCATGTTGGATCAGGCCAATGGCCCACCCAGTCCAACACTCTGTGTCACGCATAAGAACATAAGGGAAGCCATGTTGGATCAGGCCAAGGGCCCCTCCAGTCCAACACTCTGTGTCACACATGAGAACATAAGAGAAGTCATGTTGGATCAGGCCAATGGCCCATCCAGTGCAACACTTTGTGTCACATAAAAACATAAGAGAAGCCATGTTGGATCAGGCTAATGGCCCATCCAGTGCAACACTCTGTATCACATAAGAACAGAAGAGAAGCCATGTTGGATCAGGCCAATGGCCCATCCAGTCCAACACTCTGTGTCACATAAGAACATAAGAGAAGTCATGTTGGATCACGCCAATGGCCCATCCAGTCCAACACTCTGTGTCACACATAAGAACATAAGAGAAGCCATGTTGGATCAGGCCAATGGGCCATCCAGTCCAACGCTCTGTGTCACACATTGGCCAAAAAACCCCAGGAGCCATCAGGAGGTCCATCAGTGGAGCCAGGACACCAGAAGCCCTCCCACTGTGGCCTCCCCAAGCACCAAGAATACAGAGCATCACTGCCCCAGACAGAGCGTTCCAACAATAAGCTGTGGCTAATAGCCACACACCCCTCATGTAGCCAATCCTCCAAGAGCTTACAAAAAAAAAGCCTTAAAAGCTCTTGGAGGATTGGCTACATCAAGGGGGTATTGTCAGGCTCTGTAATTCTATCATATTAAAATTGTAAAATACTAACCAAATGGACTCTTCATACTAACCCAAAGCCTTTTGTTGTACTGTAGCTAGCATGCATATCAAAGAGGGGGACGTTTAGGTTGTAAAGGAGCAAAGGAATGCGACCGTTAGTAGATACCGCGGTCGGCCAGCATCTTCCCAGAGGCAACGATAAGCGGAAGCTCTCGTGTGAAAGTTTGCACCTTCACTCCCTGTTGTTTTGAGAATACTGGCTTTCTTTAGATATTGCTTTGATGTAGATTCCTTAAAACTAAGAGACACCCATTCCCAGGTATCAGTCTCAACTTTTGTATCCAACTATGAGTTTCCAATAAAGTATACATTGTTTCAATGAATACTGCCTTGAGTCTCCATCGCCTGACAGGTATGGCCTAATATGCAAAGGAGCTCCTGCTAGAATTCCACCCCTGGAGAAATGCCTTCTCCAAGCTGGCCAATGGGGCGGTGGGGGACCTCTGCCCATATGTTTATCCAACCCCCTCTTGAAGCTGGCTATGCTTGCAGCCGCGATCACCTCCTGTCAGCTCCGGCCCTCATAACAAATGAGTTCAACATCCTTGGAGTGGACAATCCTGACCATGATGGACTGAGGATCTGATTCACTACAAGCCAGCTTCACGTGTTTATTTCAAACGCGACTGTGCTTGCAGGTAGATGTACAGTACCAACTTTCTTTTGCAACGGTTCCTAGAGACACGTTTCTTTGCTGCAGTTCTATAAGGGCGTTTTCGCACTCACCTTCAGCCGGCGCGACCCCCCTCTTCACTGCGCAGGATCTGCGCGGATTTCGCACTAAATGCCGCAGAGCAGCCAGAAGAGCCGGAAACTCCCGTCGCAAAAGCCGCGCAAACGGAAACTGCTTTTTGGCGGTTTACGTTTGAGCGGCTTTTGCACCAGGAGCTTCCGGCTCTTCCGGCTGCTCCGCGGCATTTAGTGCGAAATCCGCGCAGATCCTGCGCGGTGAAGAGGGGGGTCGCGCCGGCTGAAGGTGAGTGCAAAAACGCCCTCTGTGCACAACACGCAGCTTGGGCTGGAGGCATGCTCACCCTTTGGTTTCTCCAGTGAAGCCGCGGTCCCATAGCCAGCTGCGGAGGTGGCATGCGCAGGGAGGCCACGAGGCCGGTACACAGAATTGACCCCAGGGAAGTTGGCTTGGACGATGGCCTCTGTCTCGCAAGCCTGCACGCTGTTCCCGAGGAAAACTTTCGAAATGATGAGCTTCCCTGAGAAAGAGGAAAGCAGAAGAGTCGTGGCATCGTAATTCAATGGTTTATTTATTCGGCTTATATTCGGCTTATCTCTCACCCTCCCCAGCGAAGCGGGTTCAGGGTGGCAAGTTCCAGTTCAATTGCAGCAAATGGTTCCAGGTAGGGTTGCCCTGGTATTTCCCCTTATCATCTAGGGCAGGGGTGGCCAAACTTGCTTAATGTTAAGAGCCACGTAGAACAAACATGAGATGTTTGAGAGCTGCAAGACATGAATGTCAGAGACCTGCAAGGGAGGGAGGGAGGGAGGGAGGGAGGGAGGAAGGGAGGAAGGAAGGAAGGAAGGAAGGAAGGGAGGGAGGGAGGGAGGGAGGGAGGGAGGGAGGGAGGAAGGAAGGAAGGAAGGAAGGAAGGAAGGAAGGAAGGAAGGAAGGAAGGAAGGAAGGAAGGAAGGAAGGAAGGAAGGAAGGAAGGGAGAAAGGAAGGAAGGAAGGAAGGAAGGGAGAAAGGAAGGGAGAAAGGAGGGAGAAAGGAAGGGAGGAAGGAAGGAAGGAAGGAAGAAAGGGAGGGAGAAAGGAAGGAAGGAAGAAAGAAAGGGAGGGAGGGAGAAAGGAAGGGAGGGAGGGAGAAAGGGAGGGGGAAAGGGAGGAAGGAAGGAGAGGTAGAAAGAAAGCAACTTTAAATGCCGCCAGGTGGCTTGGCTTGGAGAAGTGATTTCAAGACAGAGATGCCTTCTCTAAGCTGGCCAATTGGACAGTGGGGGCTCTGAGAGCCACATAATGTGTGTGGAAGAGCAACATGTGACTCCCGGGCTGCAGTTTGGCCACCCCTGCATTCTGGTTCTTTGTAGCCTCCAGTCACTGTTGGGTTGTACGTCAGGCAGTTTTTTTGGGAAGTCTTTAGAAACTTGCAAGTAGGCCTGCCGACCTCTGGAACTGAGCCTGAAGATCTCCCAGAATGGGAACTGACTACAGAGACCACAGGGATTAGTTCCCCTGGAGAAAATGGCAGCTTTGGATGGTGAATGGGCTCTATGGCTTTCCGTCCCCACTGAGCTCCCTCCCACCCCAAATGTTATCTTCCTGAGGTTCTGCCTCCAAACTTCCAGGAATTTCCTAACTCAGAGTTAGAACATTAGAACATCAGACGAGCCCTGCTGGATCAGACTAGTGGTCCATCTAGTCCAGCCTCCTGCCTCACACAGTGGGCAACCAGTTCCTCTGGAGTGCCAACAACAGGGCAGAGAGGCTGAGGCCTTCATTAGAACATAAGAAGAGCCCTGCTGGATCAGACCGGTGGTCCATCTTGTCTCACAGGGTGGCCAACCGGTTCCTCTGGAGGGCCAACAACAGAGCATAGAGGCCGAGGCCTTCATTAGAACATAAGAAGAGCCCTGCTGGATCAGAGCAGTGGTCCATCTTGTCTCACAGAGAGGCCAACCGGTTCCTCTGGAGAGTCAACAGCAGGGCATAGAGGCTGAGGCCTTCATTAGAACATAAGAAGAGCCCTGCTGGATCAGACCAGTGGTCCATCTAGTCCAGCATCCTGCCTCACACAGTGGCCAACCAGTTCCTCTGGAGGGCCAACAACAGGGCACAGAGGCCGAGGCCTTCATTAGAACATTAGAAGAGCCCTGCTGGATCAGACCAGTGGTCCATCTACTCCAGCCTCACACAGAAGCCAACCAGTTCCTCTGGAGGGCCAACCACAGGGCAGAGAGGCTGAGGCTTTCCTAAGAACATCAGAAGAGCCCTGCTGGATCAGACCAGGGGTCCATCTAGTCCGGCATCCTGTCTCACACAGTGGCCAACCAGTTCGAGCCAGTGCGGAGAACAAGCGTGGTGCAGTGGTTAAAAGCGGCAGACTCTGATCCGCAGAACCAGGTTTCATTCCCCACTCCTCCTCCTGAAAGCACCTGGGTTTTGGCTGCTGTGTAAGATAGAGTGTTGGACTGGATGGGCCACTGTCCTGATCCAGGGTCTTTTTTTGTACAAAAAGCCCAGCAGTAACTCTTTTACATATTAGGCCACACCCCCTGACATCCCCATGGTTTTGCATAGGGTTTTTTTTGTTGAAAAAGCCCAGCAGGAACTCATTTGCATACTGATGCCAAAGCCAACTGGAACTGTGCCCCTGTGTGTTCTTGCTCAAAAAGGCCCTGACCTGATCCAACATGGCTTCTCTTATGTTCTTATGTACATGTAAATGGGGATTTAGTTGGTTTTCTACTTGTCTTGGAGGTGTATGGCTTGGTTCACTAGCTTGCGGGTACCACATTGTGGACTCTAGTTCTACACAGTGCCTCTATTGCATTTCTATTCACAATGGGTTTTTTTGCAAGATTAGTATAAATGCCTACCCAAAAATTTGATCCATGGCCAATTAAGAGAGCCAGTTTGGTGTAGTGGTGAAGTGCGCAGACTCTTATCCAGGAGAACCGGGTTTGATTCCCCACTCCTCCACTTGCAGCTGCTGGAATGGCCTTGGGGCAGCCGTAGCTCTCGCAGGAGTTGTCCCCGAAAGGGCAGCTTCTGTCAGAGCTCTCTCAGCCCCACCCACCTCAAAGGGTGTTTGTTGTTGTGGAGGAGGAAGGTAAAAGGGATTGTGAACCGCTTTGAGACTCTGAGATTTGGAGTGGTGGGATATAATATCATCTTCTCCTTTGCTAATATTACCTGGTCTGAGCGGTTCCTCGAAGTCCCCTTTGATTTTGGTTTGTTTCTGGAAGTGTTCAATTCTGGGGCACTCGCAGATACTTAGGCTGTTGGAGAGGGAAACGGCTTCTTCACTGCCAGCCACCTAAATTTTTTTTTTAAAAAACCACAAGTCTGAGTAATTTTATACATTTTACATTCCCAGAACGCTTTCTCTTTTCCTGGAGTCCCCAAGTTTTTCAAGCCTGTGTTCACATTTGGAATTCTGAAAGACGGTGGGCGTAACCACAAAATGGCTGCCGTGGTAGGCGGAGTCATACCTGCACCCAGAGGAAGTCTGGGTAGCAAACCTAGACTTTCTCAGTGGTCTCCCATCCAAGCACCACAGTGTGATGCAACGGCTAAAAAGGCAAATGTGATTTTGGGTTGTATCAACAGAAGTCTAGCGTCCATATCACGTGATGTGATGGTATCGCTTTATTCTGCTCTGGGAAGACCTCACCTGGAGTATTGTGTTCAGTTTTGGGCACCACATTTTAAGAAGGATATAGACAAGCTGGAACGGGTCCAGAGGAGGACGATGAAGATGGTGAGGGGTCTGGACAGGAGTAGTGTTCCCTCTAAGCTGAATTGGTGTGAGCCGGCTCAGTTTTTTAGCCTCCAGTTCACACATTTTTGTCTTCACTCAGGAAAAAGGGCCCCAGAGCAAACTCATTAATGTTGTAGCTCACAGCTGTAATGTCAGTAGCTCACAAAGTAGAATTTTTGCTCACAAGACTTCATAGCTTACAGGGAGTATTGATCTGGAGACCAAGTCCTATGAAGAAAGGTTGAAGGAGCTGGGGATGTTAGCCTGGAGAGGAATCATAGAGTTGGAAGGGATCTCCAGGGTCAACTAGGCCAACCCCCTGCACAATGCAGGAAACTTACAAATACCTCCCCCTAAATTCACAGGATCTTCATTGCTATCAGATGGCCATCTAGCCTCTGTTTCAAAACCTCCAAGGAAGGAGAGCCCACCACCTCCCGAGGAAGCCTGTTCCACTGAGGAACCCCTCTAAACTCACAAACACCTCCCCCTAAATTCACAGGATCTTCATTGCTGTCAGATGGCCCTCTAGCCTCTGTTTAAACACATCCAAGGAAGGAGAGCCCACCACCTCCCAAGGAAGCCTGTTCCACTGAGGAACCTCTCTAAACTCACAAACACCTCCCCCTAAATTCACAGGATCTTCATTGCTGTCAGATGGCCCTCTAGCCTCTGTTTAAAAACCTCCAAGGAAGGAGAGCCCACCACCTCCCGAGGAAGCCTGTTCCACTGAGGAGCGCTCTAAACTCACAAGTACCACCCCCTAAATTCACAGGATCTTCATTGCTATCAGATGGCCATCTAGCCGCTTTTTAAAAACCTCCAACTTTTGATTTAATTTCCACCCATTGGTTCTGGTCCTACCTTCTGGGATAACAGAAAACAATTCCACACCCTCCTCTATACAACAGACCTTCAAGGACTTGAAAATTGTGATCATATCAGCTCTCAGCTGCCCCCTCTCCAGGTAGCGATTGAGAGGTGAAATGTTTTCTGTGGCCCCAGAAGGCAGGACCAGAACCAATGGGTTGAAATTAAATCAAAAGAATTTCCAGCTCAACATTAGGAAGAACTTCTTGACCGTTAGAGTGATTCCTCAGTGGAACAGGCTTCCTTGGGAGGTGGTGGGCTCTCCTTCCTTGGAGGTTTTTAAACAGAGGCTAGAGGGCCATCTGACAGCGATAAAGATCCTGTGAATTTAGGGGGAGGTATTTGTGAGTTTAGAGCGGTTCCTCAGTGGAACAGGCTTCCTCGGGAGGTGGTGGGCTCGCCTTCCTTGGAGGTTTTTAAACAGAGGCTATATGACAGCAATGAGGATCCTGTGAATTTAGGGAGAGGTGTTTGTTAGTTTAGAGGGGTTCCTCAGTGGAACAGGCTTCCTCAGGAGGTGGTGGGCTCTCCTTCCTTGGAGGTTTTTGAACAGAGGCTAGAGGGCCATCTGACAGCGATGAAGATCCTGTGAATTTAGGGGGAGGTATTTGTGAGTTTCTTGCATTGTGAAGGGGGTTGGACTACATGACCCTGGAGGTCCCTTCCAGCTCTATGATTCTACTAACCAGGGCTGACCCTGCTTTGCTTCCAAGATCTGATGAGACTGGCATATCCAGGTAGGTCAGGGCCACTGTTCCCTCTAAGCTGAGTTAGTGTGAGCTAGCTCACAGTTTTTTGGCCATCGGCTCACATTTTTTGTCTTTTTTAGTTCAGGAAAATGGCCCCAGAGCCAGTTTGGTGTAGTGCCTGGACTCTTATCTGGGAGAACCGGGTTTGATTCCCCACTCCTCCACTTGCAACTGCTGGAATGGCCTTGGGTCAGCCATAGCTCTGGCAGAGGTGGTCCTTGAAAGGGCAGCTGCTGTGAGAGCCCTCTCCAGCCCCACCCACCTCACAGGGTGTCTGTTGTGGGAGAGGAAGATAAAGGAGATTGTGAGCCGCTCTGAGATTCGGAGTGGAGGGTGGGATATAAATCCAATATCTTCTTCATCTTCTTCTTCTAATTGATGCAATAGCTCTCCACTTGAATGCCAGGAGCTCACAAAGTAGAATTTTTGCTCACAACACAGCTTATAGGGAGCATCGGTCAGGGCTATTTTAATATAGGACTATATAACATAGGGGGCATACAGCTCAAGAGATCCTCTTGCCTGCACTGTAAAGCGGAGCAGGAATATTTCCAAACATTGACACAAAGTGCTCAAAGATGGCATGTGGGGCAAAGCACTGAGGACTGGTCACAGGCAGCGTTCCCTCGAAGCTGAGTTAGTGTGAGCCAGCTCAGTTTTTTAGCCCCCGGCTCACGCATTGTTGTCTTAGCTCAGGTAAAATGGCCCCAGAGCAAACTAATTGATGTAGTAGCTCACAACTGTAATGCCAGTAGCTCACAAAGTAGAATTTTAGCTCACAAGACTCCGTAGCTTAGAGAGGCAAGGCTCTTTTTCTAGCAGGAGCTTCTCTGCATATTAGGCCACACCCCCTGATGTAGCCAACCCTCCAAGAGCTTAGAGGGCTCTTAGTACAGGGCCTGCTGGAAGCTCCAGGAGGATTGGCTACATCAGGTGTGTGTGGCCCAGGGGCGGAATTCTAGCAGGAGCTCCTCTGCATATTTGGCCACGCCCCCCTGGTGTAGCCAATCCTCCAAGAGCTTAGAGGGCTCTTAGTACGGGGCCTACTGGAAGCTCCAGGAGGATTGGCTACATCAGGGGGGCGTGGCCTAATATGCAGAGGAGCCCCTGCTGGAAAAAGAGCCCTTAGAGAGAGTATTGGTCAGAGGTGAGAGAGATATTGCATGGAAACACCCAGTCACCTTGTGGGCTTCCGCAAAGCCTTCTTCCAGGATCTGGATCAATTGTCTCTTCTTCAAGGGTACTTCCAGGTTCGATACATAGAAGAGATATTCTAACATCTTCCTATGCATTCTGAAGGAGAGAAAGAAAAAGAGGAGAAGAACAGGAGAAATTGCTTTAGCTGCAAGCATAAAAACTGGTTCCCTACAAGAGAAGAAGATGGTGAGAACCGTCTTGCCGGATCGGCATTTGGTTCACAACGGTGGCCAAACGTACATCTTGAGCAGGGATGGCCAGACTGTCTTGGGAGCCACGTGTGGCTCTTTCACAGAAATTGTGTGACTCTCAAAGTCCCCTCACCCTGTCAGCCAGCCCCTCCCAGTTTCAAACTAGGATAAATATGGACAGGAAAGGAAAGGTCCCCTGTGCAAGCACCAGTTGTTTCTGACTCTGGGGTGACGTTGCTTTCACAACGTTTTCACGGCAGACTTTTTACGGGGTGGTTTGCCATTGCCTTCCCCAGTCATCTACGCTTCCCCCCCAGCAAGCTGGGTCCTCATTTGACCCACCTCGGAAGGATGGAAGGCTGAGTCAACCTGGAGCCAGCTACCTGAACCAGCTTCCATGGGGATCGAACTCAGGTCGTGAGCAGAGCTTAGGACTGCAGTACTGCAGCTTTAACACTCTGCACCATGGGGCTCTTTCCAAATATGGACATGTCCTGGTAAAATTCAACTGAGAGCCAGTTTGGTGTAGTGGGTTAAGTGTGCGGACTCTTATCTGGGAGAACCAGGTTTGATTCCCCACTCTTCCACTTGCAGCTGCTGGAATGGCCTTGGGTCAGCCATAGCTCTTGCAGGAGTTGTCCTTCAAAGGGCAGCTTCTGTCAGCGTTCTCTCAGCCCCACCCACCTCACAGGGTGTCTGTTATGGGAGGGGGGAGGTAAAGGAGATTGTGAGCCGCTCTGAGACTCTGAGATTCAGAGTACAGAAAAGGAAAGGAAAGGTCCCCTGTGCAAGCACCAGTCATTTCCAACTCTGGGGTGACGTTGCTTTCACATTTTCACGGCAGACTTTTTATGGGGTGGTTTGCCATTGCCTTCCCCAGTCTTTTACACTTCCCCCCCAGCAAGCTGGGGACTCATTTTGCCGACCTCGGAAGGATGGAAGGCTGAGTCAACCTTGGGCTGGCTACCTGAACCAGCTTTCGCTGGGATCAAACTCAGGTCGTGAGCAGAGAGTTCAGATCACAGTACTGCTGCTTTACCACTCTGTGCCACGGTATAGTGTGGGATATAACTCCAGCATCATCTTCTTCTAAATGCCATACAAAGTCTCTTTCGTAAGATTCACTTACGTGGAATCGCTTAAATCTTCTTCCTCTAAGAAGTTTTGGAACTTCTCCTCAAACTTCATCCTCAAAACCCGGTTGTGCACCCTGACGACACGGTTCACTTTCACGCCCGTAATGCCGTACGCTTTGAAGTCCCAGGCGCAAAACCGGGAGAGGATTAATTCATAGCAGGAATTAAACCTGTGGGCCGCGAGAAACGGAGGATGGCAAGTCAGTGGTTATCGCGGCCTTTTGGGTCTTCAAAGAAGGCAAAGAAGAAATCACATGCACCAGTCAATGTTCCCTCTAAGCTGTGGAGTCTCGTGAGCAGAAATTCCACTTCATGAGCTACTGGCGTTAAAGCGGTGAGCAGGCAATTTGGCTGCTGTGTAAATTAGTCTGCTCTGGAGCCTTCCTTCCTGAGCTAAGACAAAAAATGTGTGAGCCAGAGGCTAAAAAACTGTGAGTTAGCTCACACTTAACGCGGTTTAGAGGGAGCACTGGCAGCAATAGATGCTCAAGAGTTGTCCTTCCTCTTACAGCAGTGTTGCCTGTTTTTAACATTTTGAAAAGTTTTATTGATTTAGGAATAGGAAATAAAAAGGGGTAAGGGGTAGGAGTACATATTAGTCTTATTCTGCATAAGAAATACTTTCAAAGAACATAAGTCTACGTCTGCAATACTTTCTTAAAATACATTAATTGTCACATATTATTGTCTCTAAACTAGGCATCGTCAACATTTGGATATTTTATGTTATATATCTTTTTGTTAAAGTATCTATTGAATCTGACAATTCCAACAAAGGAGATTTTGTGTTACAGAGTACAGGAAAAAAGAAGAAGGTATAAGTTCACACCTATAAAAATACTTTCAAAAATATAGATCTACATCTGCAATACTTTCTTAAAATACATAAATTGTCACATATTATAGTCTCTAAACTATGCATTATCAACCTTTAGATATTTTATGTTATAAATCTTTTTGTTAAAGCATCTAATGGGGAGGGACGGTGGCTCAGTGGGAGAGCATCTGCTTGGGAAGCAGAAGGTCCCAGGTTCAATCCCCGGCATCTCCAACTAAAAGGGTCCAGGCAAATAGGTGTGAAAAACCTCAGCTTGAGACCCTGGAGAGCCGCTGCCAGTCTGAGTAGACAATACTGTCTTTGATGGACCAAGGGTCTGATACAGTATAAGGCAGCTTCATATGTTCATATATTAAATTTGATAATTCCAATAAAGGCAATCTTGTAATACAAAGTACAGGAAAAGAGGAGATATGAGTTCACACCTTGCCTGTTTTAAATATTGTCCTCTGATCCACCTTGAGACTCGGAGAGCAAGGCTGTCCATAAATGATTTAAATAAATATCATATTTTTATTTATTTTATTTTAATTTATATATTTATTTTTAGTACATTTCTATTCCGCCCATTCCCCGGAGGGCTCAGGGCGGAGCACAACATAGAATAAAACAATAAAATACAATAAAAAAACATTTTATGAACAGGCAACTCAACACAATATGGCAACTGGCCTCTGGCGCTTTGCTTCTGCTACAGATGGACTAACACGGCTACTCAGCTTGATCTACTGCAAGGCCTCGATGTGCTGCCTACTGAAACCTCTCAAATGGCTTTACCAGGGATCGCTTGGCGAACCTTCTTCGAAGCGTGTGTTTCCCACCGTTTCCAATTCCGTCAGCAGAAACTGCACAGCCAGATTGCTGGCTTTCTTCTTCTTCTTGACTTCCTGTTGATAAATTGCTTCGATTCTGTGGAAGAACAAACAGGATTCATTTCAGCTGGTAAGCCGGCAATGTATGACCTCCAAGGACAATGGTGCTCAATCCAGAGGGCCACACAGGGCCTTCAGCGTGCCAGTCAGATGCTTAGAGCTCTTGCCCCTTCCTCTGTTCACACTTTTATCGGGAGCAGATGGGCCACTAAGGCCCAGGGGAAAACTACGTGTAGGCTGATGGTTGAGGGGACATCATCATCATTAGGAAGAGGAGGAGGAGGAGAAAGAAGAGAAGGAGGAGAAGGAAGAGAAGATGAAGGAGGAAAGAAAGAAGGAAGAGGAGGAGAAGGAAGAGAAGGAGGGAAGGAAGAGGAAGAGGAAGAGAAGATGAAGCAGGAGGAGAAGATGAAGGAGGAAAGGGAGGAGAAGGAGAAGAAGGGGGAGGAGGAGAAGACAAAGGAGGAAAAGGAGGAGGAGAAGATGAAGGAGGAAAGGGAGGAGGAGAAGGAGATCAAGGAGGAGAAGATGAAAGAGGAAAAGGAGAAGAAGCAGAAGGAGGAGGAGGAGGAGAAGAAGGAGGAGAAGATGAAGGAGAAGAAGGAGGAGGAGGAAAGAGAGGAGAAGGAGATGAAGGAGAAGAAGACAAAGGAGGAGGAGGAGAAGATAGAGGAAAGGGAGGAGGAGGATTGGATTGGATTTGTACCCTGCCCTTCACTCAGAGTCTCAGAGCGGCATTCAATCTCTTTTCCCTTCCCCTCCCCACAACAGACACCCTGTGAGCTGGGTGGGGCTGAGAGAGCTCTGAGAGAGCTGTGACTGACCCAAGGTCACCCAGCTGGCCACATGTGGAGGAGGAGTGGGGAATCAAGCCCAGTTCTCCCAGACTAGAATCCATGCACTTAAAACAGTACACCGAACTGGCTGTTACACTTAACCGCTACACCAAACCGCTACACCTAACTACCCAAAGGAGACTCAGAGCGGCTTACGATCACCTTTCCTTCCTCTCCCCACAACAGGCACGATGTGAGGTAGGTGGGGCTAAGAGCTCTGAGAGAACGGTGACAGACCCAAGGTCGCCCAAGCAGGCATCACATGGAGGAGTGGGGAATCCAAGCCGGTTCTCCAGATTAGAGTCTGCTACTCCTAACCACTACACCACGCTGTCTCTCCCTTCTAGCCACTGCTGCAGCACCCATAATCGTCCAGAGGAAGATGGACGGCTTTAAAGTTTGACCTGGTCTTAATGAAAACTTTTCGTGGGAGTCTAAAACTATTAAATGAAGTTAACCCCCTACAGAAATCACCAGATGTATTTTTTACACTTTCTCCCCGCCAATCTGACAGAGCCATAAAAGAGACATGAGCTGTCAAGTACCACAAGGGCTGTGTTGTGAGACTCCCTCTCTTTCAGCCCTGGCACAGTCCTCCGCCTCAGCAACAGAGCCAGGGCTTTTTTTGTAGCAAGAGCTCCTTTGCATATTAGGCCGCACCCTCTGATGTAGCCAATCCCCTTGGAGCTTACAGTCGGCCCTGTACGAAGAGCCCTGTAAGGAATTCTAGCAGGACCTCCTTTGCATATTAGGCCACACACCCCTGATGTAGCCAATCCTCCTGGAGCTTCCAGTAGGCCCTGTACTGAGAGCCCTGTAAGGAATTCTAGCAGGACCTCCTTTGCATATTAGGCCACACCCCCTGATGTAGCCAATCCCATTGGAGCTTACAGTCGGCCCTGTACGAAGAGCCCTGTAAGGAATTCTAGCAGGACCTCCTTTGCATATTAGGCCGCACCCCCTGATTTAGCCAATCCCCTTGGAGCTTATAGTCGGCCCTGTATGAAGAGCCCTGTAAGGAATTCTAGCAGGACCTCCTTTGCATATTAGGCCACACCCCCTGATGTAGCCAATCCCCTTGGAGCTTATAGTCGGCCCTGTACGAAGAGCCCTGTAAGGAATTCTAGCAGGACCTCCTTTGCATATTAGGCCGCACCCTCTGATGTAGCCAATCCCCTTGGAGCTTATAGTCGGCCCTGTACGAAGAGCCCTGTAAGGAATTCTAGCAGGACCTCCTTTGCATATTAGGCCACACACCCCTGATGTAGCCAATCCTCCTGGAGCTTACAGTAGGCCCTGTACTGAGAGCCCTGTAAGGAATTCTAGCAGGACCTCCTTTGCATATTAGGCCACACACCCCTGATGTAGCCAATCCTCCTGGAGCTTCCAGTAGGCCCTGTACGAAGAGCCCTGTAAGGAATTCTAGCAGGACCTCCTTTGCATATTAGGCCACACCCCCTGATGTAGCCAATCCCCTTGGAGCTTACAGTCGGCCCTGTACGAAGAGCCCTGTAAGGAATTCTAGCAGGACCTCCTTTGCATATTAGGCCGCACCCCCTGATTTAGCCAATCCCCTTGGAGCTTACAGTCGGCCCTGTACGAAGAGCCCTGTAAGGAATTCTAGCAGGACCTCCTTTGCATATTAGGCCACACCCCCTGATGTAGCCAATCCCCTTGGAGCTTATAGTCGGCCCTGTACGAAGAGCCCTGTAAGGAATTCTAGCAGGACCTCCTTTGCATATTAGGCCACACACCCCTGATGTAGCCAATCCTCCTGGAGCTTACAGTAGGCCCTGTACTGAGAGCCCTGTAAGGAATTCTAGCAGGACCTCCTTTGCATATTAGGCCACACACCCCTGATGTAGCCAATCCTCCTGGAGCTTCCAGTAGGCCCTGTACGAAGAGCCCTGTAAGGAATTCTAGCAGGACCTCCTTTGCATATTAGGCCACACCCCCTGATGTAGCCAATCCCCTTGGAGCTTACAGTCGGCCCTGTACGAAGAGCCCTGTAAGGAATTCTAGCAGGACCTCCTTTGCATATTAGGCCGCACCCCCTGATTTAGCCAATCCCCTTGGAGCTTACAGTCGGCCCTGTACGAAGAGCCCTGTAAGGAATTCTAGCAGGACCTCCTTTGCATATTAGGCCACACCCCCTGATGTAGCCAATCCCCTTGGAGCTTATAGTCGGCCCTGTACGAAGAGCCCTGTAAGGAATTCTAGCAGGACCTCCTTTGCATATTAGGCCACACCCCCTGATGTAGCCAATCCCCTTGGAGCTTACAGTCGGCCCTGTACGAAGAGCCCTGTAAGGAATTCTAGCAGGACCTCCTTTGCATATTAGGCCGCACCCCCTGATTTAGCCAATCCCCTTGGAGCTTACAGTCAGCTCTGTACGAAGAGCCCTGTAAGGAATTCTAGCAGGACCTCCTTTGCATATTAGGCCACACCCCCTGATGTAGACAATCCCCTTGGAGCTTACAGTCGGCCCTGTACGAAGAGCCCTGTAAGGAATTCTAGCAGGAGCTCCTTTGCATATTAGGCCGCACCCCCTGATGTAGCCAATCCCCTTGGAGCTTACAGTCAGCCCTGTACGAAGAGCCCTGTAAGGAATTCTAGCAGGACCTCCTTTGCATATTAGGCCGCACCCCCTGATGTAGCCAATCCCCTTGGAGCTTACAGTAGGCCCTGTATTAAGAGCCCTGTAAGGAATTCTAGCAGGACCTCCTTTGCATATTAGGCCGCACCCCCTGATGTAGCCAATCCCCTTGGAGCTTACAGTCGGCCCTGTACGAAGAGCTTTGTAAGCTCTTGGGGGATTAGCTACATCGGGGGGGGGGCGTGGCCTAAATATGCAAAGGAGTTCCCGCTACAAAAAAAGGCCTGAATAGAGCCTCAAGTCCCAAGCTTGCCCATTGTTAGCAGCAGCCCTTGCGCCTTTCGCCGAGCCAACGTACTCCTCGAGCTTTTTGTTCCAGAAGGCGATCCTTTTCTTGAGGCACTCCAATTTGAGCAGGAACTGCCTCTCCTGGCTGATTTCCTCACAGGCCTCATTGGTGTTTTCATCGTCCCTGTTTGAATTTTCCCCGTCGAGGTGCCAGGGGGCGCTGGCCTGTACTTTCTCGGACGCCTGAAGATCCTCCAGATCGCGCTCCAGCTGTCAGGCAAAATGAGCGGGGCTGTCAGGAGCCGGATGTGGTAAACGGCAGAGAAGCACAGGGCTCTGTTCAGCTTGCAGGAAGAGCCCTGGTGCTGGAGGAGACCCTGCAGATCAGCAACTGCACTTCTGTCTCCAAGAAGATAAGACCAGAAGCAGCCCTGAGAGAAGCCATGTCCCTGAGATGTTCCAAGAAGACAACACGCTCTCCTGCAAACCACCATGCAGAGAAGGTTTCTTCCTCATGTACCATATCTGACTCCCAAGCTCTGGGAAGATGGCAAGGAGGCTTTGAAGGGAACAGACCTCCTCTCACAGGGCTTTTTTTGTGGCAGGAACTCCTTTGAATATTAGGCCACACACCCCTGATGTAGCCAATCCTCCTGGAGCTCACAAAAAAGAGCCTTGTAAGCTCTTAGAGGATTAGGGTTCCCAAGTTCCCCGTGGCACCTTTTGTACCACAGAATTTTGCCTCATAAATTGTTAGAGCGTCCAGGAAAACCATAGAGTTTTCCCGGAAATGCCTAGAGCGGCCAGTGAGTGGCGTCGCCGGCACAATGACGTCACTTCCGAGTGACATCATCGCACCGGCAGCGTTAGGGGAGGCGAGTTGGGAACCTCCAGGGCAGGAGAACCCCCACCCGGCCTGGAGGCTTAACAGCCCTATGGATGACTGGCTACATCAGGGGGTGTGTGTGGCCTAATATGCAAAGCAGTTCCTGCTACAAAGAACGCCCTGTCCTCTCACTTTTCTCCTAATGCCACTGGTATTCAGGGATATACTGCCTCCGAATAAGGAGGTTCCATTTAGCTATCCTGTCCTACAGCCACCGACGGACCCAGACTTCCAGAATTTGTCTAATCCCATTTTTACAGCCGGTGGCCATCCTGCAATAGCAAATTCCATAAAGTTAGTCAATATCTGATGTGAAACAGTCCTTTCTGAGATCTGTCCAGGTTTCTTTGGTGGACTGCATTAGAGGTAGGGGGAAAAAAAAGAATCTCTCTTTTCACTATGGTTGTTAGATGTTCGGTGCCACAGGAGGTGGTAGCAGCTACAAGCATAGACAGCTTCAAGAGGGGATTGGATCAACATATGGAACAGAGGTCCATCAGTGGTTATAAGCCACAGTTTATCATTGGAGCTCTCTGTCTGGGGCAGTGATGTCCTGTATTCTGGGTGCTTGGGAGGCACAGTGAAAGGGCTTCTAGTGTCCTGGCCCCACTGGTGGACCTCCTGAAGGCACTTGGGGTTTTTTGGCTACTGTATGCCACAGAGTGTTGGACTGGATGGGCCATTGGCCTGATCCAACATGTCTTCTCTTATGTTCTTATACACATGCCTTGTTTTGGGCAGAAGCTCATAGGAGCAGTAAATAAAAACTAACAAAAGCTCGTACTGAAATAAAAAAGTTGTTTGTCTTTTAAGGTGCCATTAGATTTTTGGTCTTATTCAACAACCCAGACCAGGAATGTCTTCTCTGATGTGTGGCTGCTGTCTGAAATTTTAGTCAGAGAAAGGCCTTGCTCAGAACTTGCAATCTGTGCACTCTTCAGTGGGAGATGCCAGGGATTGAACCTGGGACCCCTGAATGCAATGTAGCCTGGCTCTATTTTATTTATTGACTCATTCATTTATTTTATTTAGGCAATTTATATTCTGCCCTTTCCCAAAAAACAGGCACAGGGCGGCTCACAACATTCTAAAAACAGTATAAAACAACAGTTAAAAACCAAATCAATGGGAGCAATACTGTTTGATAGATCATAATAAGTTATAAATAGCAGCTCAGTTGGGCACATGTTATATGAACGGAGAGTCTAAAATGGTAGATTGAGTAACAGTCATATTACAGCGGAGATGATACCGTAGCACAGGGCCAGCCGATGCAGTAGGATGCCTGCTGCCTCAACCAAAGGCCTGGTGTCAACCAAAGGCCTCAATCAAAGGTCTGGTAACTCTAGGAGTTACCTCAGCTCTAGGAGTTGCCTCAACCAAAGGCCTGGTAACTCTAGGAGTTACCTCAACTTTAGGAGTTGCCTCAACCAAAGGCCTGGTAACTCTAGGAGTTACCTCAACTCTAAGAGTTGCCTCAACCAAAGGCCTGGTAACTCTAGAAGTTACCTCTACTCTAAGAGTTGCCTCAACCAAAGGCCTGGTAACTCTAGGAGTTGCCTCAACTCTAGGAGTTGCCTCAACCAAAGGCCCGCTAACTCTAGGAGTTACCAGAAACTCTCTGGTAACCACAGCCCCACCAAGGCCAGCTGGAGATAAGAACTCAAGCCACTTGTGGCTCAGAAGGACCTCCAGGGCCAGGCCCCCACCCACATTCCCCCAATGGCCTTCAAGACCACTTGGCTCACGTGCTTGATGTGGCAGTGGAAATGCTTAATCCGCTCCTCGGGCAGCTTCTGCAGCTTGCATTTCCTTTCTCTGAGCTTCTCCAGCTCTTCCTCCAGCTGCCGTTGGGCACTCTTAACACGCATGTTGTAGTACATCACCTTCTTCATCACGGTGGTCTTCCGGGACAAAAGGAAAACCAAATGAGAGATAACCTGGTGTGCAGCCGTGTTAGTCTGAAGCAATAGAACGGGGGTGGCCAAACTTGCTTAACCTAAGAGACACACAGAATAAACCAGATGTTTGAGAGCTGCAAGAAGGAAGGAAGGAAGGAAGGAAGGAAGGAAGGAAGGAAGGAAGGAAGGAAGGAAGGAAGGAAGGAAGGAAGGAAGGAAGGAAGGAAGGAAGGAAGGAAGGAAGGAAGGAAGGAAGGAAGGAAGGAAAATAGATGGAGGAGGGAGAGAGAGGTGGAAAGAAAACAAGTTTAACTTTAAATGCATTTGCCAAGCTTCCAGCTGGCTTGGCTTGGACAAGTGATTTAAAGAGAAACATGCCTTCTCCAAGCTGGTTGATGGGGGTGGTGGGGGCTTTGAGAGCTGCAGAATATGTGTGAAAGAGCCACATGTGGCTCCCAAACCATAGTTTGGCCACCTCTGCTATAGAACAAAGCTGCAGTCCAGTAGCACCTTTAAGACCAAAAAAGTTTTATTCAGAATGTAAGCTTTTGTGTGCACGCACACTTCCTCAGACGATGACATGGGGTACAATGAGCAGTTATATACAGCTTTTACCACATGAAAGCTTGTATTTTGAATAAAAATTTGGTCTCAAAAGTCCTACTGGACTCCAACTTTGTTCCAAAGGAGGGATAATATTGTTTCCCAGGTCAAGAGAGCCAAATTTTTTGACATTAATTATTTGAGGTTTTGTTACTACTAAGAAATATTACTACAATTAAAAAAAAATTCCCCCAATTGCTTAAATTCTAACCTTTTTTCTGTTATTTATTTAGAAAATTTGTATGCCACTTGTCCAGAGATCGGCTCAAGGCGCCTTACAACTAACAAAACGAAGCCTTACAACTAACAAAATATGCCCCCGAGTGCAGTCCTAAACAGAGCTGGTGGTGGCACACTTTGTCAAGTCTCAGTTGCCTTATGGTGACCCTGTAGTCTTTTCAAAGGCAGTTTGTTGTAGTGGCTAAGTGCGCGGACTCTTATCTGGGAGAACCAGGTTTGATTCCCCCACTCCTCCACCTGCAGCTGTTGGAATGGCCTTGGGTCAGTCATAGCTCTTGCAGAGTTGTCCTTGAAAGGGCAGCTTCTGTCAGAGCTCACCCATCTCACAGTATGTCCGTTGTGGGGGAGGAAGATAAAGGAGATTGTAAAGCCGCTCTGAGACTCTGATTCAGAGAGAAGGGTGGGGTATAAATCTGCAGCCTTAAAGACAGGAGGTGAACAGAGGTGGTTTGCCATTCCTTGCACTTCCTTGGTTATCTCCATCCTGCTTAGCTTCCAAGGTCTGACAAGAACAGGCTAATCTGGGCCATCCAAACCACTTCTTCACCCAAAGGGTGATTAACACATGGAATTCACTGCCACAGGAGGTGGTGGCAGCTACAAGCATAGACAGCTTCAAGAGGGAATCGGATAAGCATCTGGAGCAGAGGTCCATCAGTGGCTATTAGCCACAGGTGTATTGTTGGAACTCTCTGTCTGGGGCAGTGATGCTCTGTATCCTTGGTGCTTGGGGGTGGCACAGTGGGAGGGCTTCTGGCGTTGAACTGGATGGGCCTTTGGCCTGATCCAGCATGGCTTCTCTTATGTTCTTATGTGACACAGAGTGTTGGACTGGATGAGCCATTGGCCTGATCTAACATGGCTTCTCTTATGTTCTTATGTGACACAGAGTGTTGGACTGGATGGGCCGTTGGCCTGATACAACATGGCTTCTCTTATGTTCTTATGTGACACAGAGTGTTGGACTGTATGGGCCGTTGGCCTGATCCAACATGGCTTCTCTTATGTTCTTATGTGTGACACAAAGTGTTAGACTGGATGGGCTGTTGGCCTGATCCAACATGGCTTCTCTTATGTTCTTATGTGACACAGAGTGTTGGGCTGGATGGGCCATTGGCCTGATCCAACATGGCTTCTCTTATGTTCTTATGTGACACAGAGTGTTGGGCTGGATGGGCCATTGGCCTGATCCAACATGGCTTCTCTTATGTTCTTATGTGACACAGAGTGTTGGGCTGCATGGGCCATTGGCCTGATCCAACATGGCTTCTCTTATGTTCTTATGAGACACAGAGTGTTGGACTGGATGGGCCATTGGCCTGATCCAACATGGCTTCTCTTATGTTCTTATGTGTGACACAGAGTGTTAGACTGGATGGGCTGTTGGCCTGATCCAACATGGCTTCTCTTATGTGTGACACAGAGTATTGGACTGGATGGGCCATTGGCCTGATCCAACATGGCTTCTCTTATGTTCTTATGTGACACAGAGTGTTGGGCTGGATGGGCCATTGGCCTGATCCAACATGGCTTCTCTTATGTTCTCTCCAGTCTCACATTTGCAGCCTTCCAATCCCACCGGCCTCAATGGACTTAGAAGAGGATAGCACCGTATCATCAGAGGATAAATTGCGCCAGTCCAAGCAGGTTGACTTGGAATCCTAATGAAGTCTATTCATTGGAGCTTATTCCTGGGAAAGCGTTTTTAGGATTTGCACTGTAATTTGCAACAACAAATCAGCTAATCGGGGGCATTTTTAAACTGATCGACAGCATCCCAATCAGGCCTCATTTTGGGCAGCAGCTCAAAGGAGCAGAGCTCCAGAACCTCTAAATGTTATTGTGCTCTTTCTTTCTTACACTGCACCCCCCCCCTCCCAAAAAAACCCCCAAAACTTGCTGCTGGGTTCCATTGTTCAACCCCCCCTGTGAGAATTCTGCAGAACTCTGACAAATTTTCTGATATTTCCCCCCACCAAAAATGGGAAAAGAACCAAAACATATAAAGTAGACAGATGGAAATCTTCCTCATGCCACTGTGGCAACACAGGAGAAAGTAATGTAAAAAAAGTATGATTGGAGCAAGGTTTTATTATGACACTTATAATTCAAAAAGCCTTTTAAGGTAGATGCTGAGCTGGTATAATTGAGTACACCTTCTGGTGATATCAGGGGTGTGTGACATATGCAAATGGGTTGCACTAATGAGTTCTGGCACATCTTTTTCTACGAAATGACCCCTGATTATAATCATGCAGCAGATTTTTAAAAATCAACACCTTTACAAAACATATGGGTAGCTGGCCCAGTCTTGGCTGAGGGCCCTAAAATATATATCCAACAATGGTTTTATTTGCATGCAAAATTCAGTCAATTAAAGAAGAAGTCCGCAGATGTATACTCTACCCTTCTCTCTGAATCAGAGCGGCTTACAATCTCCTACATCTTCTCCCCCCACAACAGACACCCTGTGAGGTGGGTGGGGCTGAGAGGGCTGCCCTTTCAAGGACAACCTCTGCCAGAACTATGGCGGACCCAAGGCCATTCCAGCAGCTTCAAGTGGAGGAGTGGGGAATCAACCAGGGTCTCCCAGATAAGAGTCCGCACACTTAACCACTATGGCTGAACCAAGGCCATTCCAGCAGCTGCAAGTGGAGGAGTGGGGAATCAAACCCGGGTCTCCCAGATAAGAGTCCGCACACTTAACCACTATGGCTGACCTAAGGCCATTGCAACAGCTGCAAGTGGAGGAGTGGGGAATCAAACCCAGCTCTCCCAGATAAGAGTCTGCACACTTAACCACTATGGCTGACCCAAGGCCATTCCAGCAGCTGCAAGTGGAGGAGTGGGGAATCAAACCCAGCTCTCCCAGATAAGAGTCTGCACACTTAACCACTACACCCAACTGGGGCTGATTCTACATTCATGTTTGGGTCTGATTTTCTGAGCACTGAAATCGCCTTCTAGAAATCCAGAGTATATTTTTTCATCTACACTCAAAATGTTAATCCTGGACTTCCCCTCTACACTTGCTTGCTTTATTGGGGGAGGGGGGCAGGTTTAAGAGTTCCTTTGCTCTTTCTTGAGAAATGAGTTTATTGCCCTGTTTCCCAGGAAAGTTATCATCTTTATGGTCCTGTGGAATGCGCTTCCTGGAAAACCCTCATTCAAAAGTAGTCTTGGAAAGTCAGGGGGAACTCCGTGCTGAAAACGGTGTCAAAGCCAATTCAGGAATTAAAATGAAAATGACAGTCAAAACACTGGAGCAAGACAGAAGTCAAGGCACAGTGTAATGTCGATGATCACTTTTGAAAGCGCAGCATTACTGGATCTTTTGCCCAGTGTAAAATCAGCCTGAAAGAGTACCCAAATCAAGAAACTGTGGTTGGCTCATCATGTGCCCAGCTTAACCAGCATGTCAGGCAGGCCCATAGCTAGCCAGGGCCTGACAGTTTTTTGGGGCCCCTCACCCCCATCCCAGGGCCTCTCCCTGGGATATGTAGGAGGGACACCTAGGAGCAGCCGCTGCCCATTCCATGCTGTTTAAAGGGGGACCAATCATCTTATCAGCTGGCTGTAAATCACACAGGAGGGGAGGGTGAAGAGGGTTGTCTCCCAGCCTCTCCAGTTTCCTGCTCTTCTCCCCGTGGCTCTGCCCCTCCATGGCACTCTCCCCCCACTGGGCGTGGCCATGGGGCTGATATCAGGTTTTTCTTTTAATATTCTGAGCCCACCTCTGCCAACTCCTTGATCTGCTTCGAAGAGACATCGTAAGTGTCGAGCCTTTGAAGCTGAGGGATGTGATACAGGACGTGCGTCGCATAATTGCAGAGGTGGCACACCGGATTGGGCTCGTACTGGGGGTCGTTCAGACACAGGTCTTTTAAGTTGCATAGTCTTGCCAAATTGGTGATTTCCTTTCAAGGGAAAGAAAAAAAAAGTCAACTGTCACGACACACTTAAAAGAAACTCTGCGTTTTCCCCACTTAGAAAAGTACAGGGGAAAATATATCTCTCCTTCCCTTTCACCAGCTCTAATGTTCAGTGTGTCGCACTGCATCATGGGTACTAACTTTCGTACGTTCCCATGCAGCCAAGGCAAGTCAGGGCTGAACAGCAATGCAAGCTCTAAGTAAGGAAATGTCTTCAAAGCAGACCGTTAGCATTTTTAATAAACCAGGGCAACCCTAATCATGGACAATGCTTCCTCTAAGGCAGGGATCCCCAACTGCTGGGCTGTGGACCGGTACCGGTCCTGTTGGCAACCGGGCCTTGAGTTGTATAATTATCAGGGCTGGATTAAAAATTAGGTCAAGTAGGCACTGGCTTATGGGCCCCCATGCTTTTAGGGGCCTCTGGCTGGCTTTTCCCAAGTTTGCCTCTCTCTGCCTCTCCCCTGCAGCTTTGTCAAAAGGACTTTTGAAAAGGTGCCTGCAGGCTGCACCGGGGACCATGGGAAGTGGGGTGGGTGCTACCAACTCTGAGGTAATTTGTGAGGGGCCCCCCAAGATTTTGACTGCCGTGGGGCCTTCACAAGGTTTAATCCAGCACTGATAATTATTTCATTATATATTACCGTGTAGTAATAAGACGACATTGGATTTATATCTTGCCCTCCACTCCGAATTTCCGTCTCAGAGCAGCTCACAATCTCCTTTACCTTTACCTTCTTCCAGAGAGAGCCACTTTGGTGTAGTGGTTAAGTGTGCCGACTCTTATCTGGGAGAACCGGGTTCGATTCCCCACTCCTCCACTTGCACCTGCTAGCATGGCCTTGGGTCAGCCATAGCTCTGGCAGAGGTTGTCCTTGAAAGGGCAGCTGCTGGGAGAACCCTCTCCAGCCCCACCCACCTCACAGGGTGTCTGTTGTGGGGGAGGAAGGGAAAGCAGATTGTGAGCCGCTCTGAGACTCTTCGGAGTGGAGGGCGGGATAGAAATCCAATATCATCTTCTTCTTCCCCCACAACAGACACCCTGTGAGATGAGTGGGGCTGAGAGTTCTCCCAGAAGCTGCCCTTTCAAGGACAGAGTCTCAGAGCAGCCTACAATCTCCTTTACCTTCCTCCCCCACAACAGACACCCTGTGAGGTGGGTGGGGCTGTAGAGGGCTCTCACAGCAGCTGCCCTTTCAAGGACAGCGTCTCAGAGCGGCCTACAATCTCCTTTACCTTCCTCCCCCACAACAGACACCCTGTGAGGTGGGTGGGGCTGTAGAGGGCTCTCACAGCAGCTGCCCTTTCAAGGACAGAGTCTCAGAGCGGCTCACAATCTCCTTTCCCTTCCTCCCCCACAACAGACACCCTGTGAGGTGGGTGGGGCTGTAGAGGGCTCTCACAGCAGCTGCCCTTTCAAGGACAACTCCTATGAAAGCTATGGCTGACCCAAGGCCACTCCAGCAGCTGCAAGTGGAGGTGTGGGGAATCAAACCCAGTTCTCCCAGGTAAGAGGTCCACACATTTAGCCACCACACCACTTTAAAAATAAAGTGCACAATTGTATCATCCCAAAACCATCACCCCCCTCCCCCCAGTCTGTGGAAAAATTGTCTTTCACAAAACCAGTCCCTGGTGCCAAAAAGGTTGGGGATCGCTGCTGTAAAGCATGGAAAACTGGGCTAAAACCAATAAATTAATTTTAACAGGGATTAATGTAAAGTTCTGCATTTAGGTAGGAAAAATCCAATGCATGGTTATAAGATGAGGGAGACTTTTCTTGGCAGTAGTATGTGTGAGAAGGATCTAGGGGTCTTAGTAGACCATATGCTGAACATGAACCAACAGTGTGATTCGGTGGCTAAAAAGGCAAATGCAATTTTCGGCTGTATCAACAGAAGCATAGTGTCCAGATCATGTGAAGTGGTGGTATCACTTTACTCTGCTTAGAGGGAACACTGATCGTGGATCTTCCCAGCCATGTCTGGTTTGGCCTTGAAAATTAAGGGCCAAAATACATGTCACATTTGACACGTGTCAGGATGCAGGTGCCTGAAAAGGTGTTTCTTGCCAAACATGACTCCAAACATCATGATGAAGAAGGAGGGCTTCATGTTTCTCTACTGTGCCATGGGGGAGCTATTTGGCCTTTCTTCTGGCTTCTCATGCCATGGCACAGAAAGGCAGCCCAAAGACCCTCCTTCACCCCTGCACTGCTTGGAGCCGCACAGGACAACAAAGAAGTTTGCGAAGGTTAGTCCTCACTCTACAAATAGAAGAAGACGACGACATTGGATTTATACCCCGCCCTTCACTCTGAATCTCAGAGCGGCTTTGGGATGGACTGGTGAACAGTCTGCGTGAGTGAAAGTTGAGACACTCACTGTAATTTGATTTTATGCCTGCCAACTGTTTTTAAATATACAGTCCTCTGATATTATTTCCTCCCTTCCCAGCCTATCTGTAAATAATAAAACTTATTCTTGTTTTATTTATTTATTTAGTTATCAGATTTATATCCTAACCTCCCCCGACAGGCTCAGGGCGGCTAACAACAGTTTAAAAACATTAGCAATTTACAAACATATTAAAATTAGCTATATAAAAAACATTTCCGTACATATTAAAAGTCCAAGATGGCAAGCTTCTGATTTCCATTATATTAGTTCAGTGAGAATGTCGGTGCTGAAGGTAATAGCCACCTCCCCCTAACCATTAAAGGCGAGTTTGAATAGTTTGGTCTTACAGGCCCTGTGAAACTGTGGCAGGTCCCTGATGTTTTCAGGGAGGGCAATCCACAAAGTGGGGGCTATTACCAAGAATGCTGTGACTCTAGTGCTGGTCAATCGAGCTTCTTTCGGTCCAGGGATCTTAAGGAGATTTTGAGACCCTGAATGTAGTGCTCTCTGGGGTATGTATGGGGAAAGGCAATTCCAAAGGTAGATAGGTCCTAGGCCACATAGGGCTCTAAAGGTTAAGTTTTTAGCTTAAAACGCTATCCGTGCCATCCGTTATTTCTGACAAGGTTAATTTTGGTTCTCCTGAGGTATAGGGTAAAGGTGTGACAGGAAACAAAGCGGTCCCCTTTGCTTGCTGACCCTGGCACCTTCATAGACTCACAATCTCCTTTCCCTTCCTCCCCCACAACAGACGCCCTGTGAGGTAAGTGGGGCTGAGAGAGAAGCCCTGTATTGTTAAGGAACTCCATACTAGGGCAGGAAAAGAAAAGTAAACATTCTTGCTATCTAAGGTAAGATACAGAGAGAGACTGAAAGCACTTCTTTGTCATGGAGATGAGACAAAAAAAAGTAGGAAGAGGAGGAGTCAGGGGATGGAAGTCATTCCCTCAGTGTAGCATTCTGGGTAAACAAAGCGCAGCAGAGCAGAAGAGAGGAAAGACACAGAGGAAACTGATCTACCTAGTCTTGCTACTGCCACCTCTGGAAACTAGTGTGCTGTGTACACAGAGACATTGCACCATCCTTCACTTCCAAAACTGTGTATCTTATGATCAAATCTTACCCCTGCTATCAATTCTTACCCCTATTATCAACTATTTGCTCAGCTTCCCAGTTGCAGTATATATAGAGAGCCAGTTTGGTGTAGGGGTTAAGTGCACAGACTCTTATCTGGGAGAACCGGGTTTGATTCCCCATACCTCCACTTGCAGCTGCTGTAATGGCCTTGGGTCAGCCATAGCTCTCATAGGAGTTGTTCTTGAAAGGGCAGCTTCTGGAAGAGCTCTCTCAGCCCCACCCACCTCACAGGGTGTCTGTTGTGGGGGAGGAAGGTAAAGGAGATTGTGACCACTCTGAGACTCTGAGATTCAGAGTATAGGACAGGATATAAGTTCAATATCTTCTATATGTGGATGAAGGTATTCTCCTCTGCAAGACAAATGCAAGGAGTGACGCAACAATATGGAAAACCTAAAAAGGGACACTGAGAATTCCACACATACCTTGAAGGAACAGATCCTGTTCCCAGACAGGTTTAGTTTTTCTATTTCTTCATTGGGATCCAAGCAATGGCCTAAAACACGACGGAAGGGAAGTTAGCACAGAACGATATTTAGGTTTCATTTTATTTCCTCCCCAGCCTCTGTTTAGGGTCGCCAACTTTCAGGTACACTCAACACATAGGAAACCACGGTCTAGGTTGAGCAAACACTTACAGACAAATGGTGAGCAATACGATATATCTGATAATTTCCCAAGATTATGCAGTAAAGATAATCTTGGAAAATTATTAGATACATAATTGTATTGCTCGTGATTTGTCTGTGTTTGCTCAACTTCCAGGTACAGTCTGGAGATTTCCCAGAATTGCAACTGATCTCCAGAGGAAAATGGGTGTAGTGGAGGAGGGTGGACTCAATGGCAGTGTACCCTGCTGACATAAGAACATAAGAGACGCCATGTTGGATCAGGCCAATGGCCCATCTAGTCTAACACTCTGTGTTACACATAAGAGAAGCCATGTTGGATCAGGCCAATGGCCCATCCAGTCCAACACTCTGTGTCACATAAGAACATAAGAGAAGCCGCCCTGAGACACTTCGGTGGGAAGGGCGGGATATAAGTCCACTAAATAAATAAATAAAATAAGAGAAGCCATGTTGGATCAGGCCAGTGGCCCATCCAGTCCAACACTCTGTGTCACATAAGAACATAAGAGAAGCCATGTTGGATCAGGCCAGTGGCCCATCTAGTCCAACACTCTGTGTCACACATAAGAACATAAGAGAAGCCATGTTGGATCAGGCCAATGGCCCATCTAGTCCAACACTCTGTGTCACACATAAGAACATAAGAGAAGCCATGTTGGATCAGGCCAGTGGCCCATCCAGTCCAACACTCTGTGTCACATAAGAACATAAGAGAAGCCATGTTGGATCAGGCCAGTGGCCCATCCAGTCCAACACTGTGTCACATAAGAACATAAGAGAAGCCATGTTGGATCAGGCCAATGGCCCATCTAGTCCAACACTCTCTGGCACACAGTGGCCAAAAAAACCCAGGTGCCATCAGGAGGTCCATAAGTGGGCTCGGGACACTAGAAGCCCTTCCACTGTTGCCCCCCCTCCCAAGCACCAAGAATACAGAGCATCCCTGCCCCAGACAGAGAGTTCCAACAATATGCTGTGGTTAATAGCCACTGATGGACCTCTGCTCCGTATGTTTATCCAATCCCCTCTTGAAGCTGGCTATGTTTGCAGCCGCCACCACCTCCTGTGGCAGTGAATTCCACATGTTAATCACCCTTTGGGTGAAGGACTTCCTTTTATCCATTCTAACCCGACTGCTCAGCAATTTCACGGAGTGCCCACGAGTTCTCGTATTGTGAGAAAGGGAGGAAAGTCCTTCTTTATCTTCTCTGTCCCACGCATAATCTTGTGATGTCCCTCCCCTTCTCAAATCCTGCCCTCCCCACATTTCCATAAAGTTCCTTAACCCAGAGCCGGCAACCCTAGTTCCTTTCCAAAGACTCAGAACAGCTTGTGTGAGAGGGGCTGTCAAGCGGCAGTAACTTATGGGGACCTCGCAGGTGACGGCCGGTTTGGCGTAGCGGTAAAGAGCGTGGACTCTTATCTGGGAGAACCGGGTTTGATTCCCCACTCCTCCACATGCAACCGCTGGGTGACCTCGGGTTCGCCACAAATTCTCTCAAGGCTGTTCTTTCAAGAGCAGTTCTCTCAGAGCTCTCTCAGCCGCCCTACCTCACAGGGGGTCTGTTGTGGGGAGGGGAAGGGAAAGAAGGTTGTAAATTGTTTTGAGATGCCTTCAGGTAGTGAATAGCGGCATATAAATCCAACCTCCTCCTCCTGTTTTCAAGGGAAGAGACTAACAGAGGTGGCTTGCCATTGCCTGCCTCTGCACAGCAACCACAGACTTCCACATTGGCCTCCCATCCAAATATTAACCAGGGCTGACCCTGCTTAGCTTCTGAGATCTTTCACAATCAGGCTAGCCTGGTGTCGTGATCTGTGCTGTGCTGTGAGACAGAGGCCCGTGTCACAGTAGAGAGAGACAGCCTAAAATCCCCAGAATGCTCGGCGCTGGTTTCAGGCAATTGGCATCCAAGTAGGCTCTGAGGTGAATGGCTAAAAAGCTCTCTCAGGAGACGAACGCTGTTCTTTCCTCCTGAGAAGTCAAGCAGGCAGGATGGCTGCTGTTTAGGACGAAGACCCTCCCCCTGAAGGACACAGAGAGCAGGCCGAGGCCTAGTGGCCTCACAGACGAGAGACAGTTCAGTCTAGTTATGTTAGAGTTTTTGTGTTTATTTTCCTTCACCCGTTTTACTATGTTAGCAAGGGTGGCCGAACTGCGGCTCAGGAGCTACGTGTGGCTCTTCCACCCCATCAGCCAGCTTGGAGAAGGCATTTCTATCCTTAAACCAGTTCTCACCAAGTCAGTGGCTTGGAGAATGCGTTTAAAGTTGCTTTCTTTCCACCTCTCCTTCCCCTCCCTCTCTCCCTCCCTCCCTTCCTTGCAGCTCTCAAACATCTGACGTTCACATCTTGTGGCTCTCAAACTTCTGAGGTTTATTCTATGTGGCTCTAGGGTTGCCAATCCCCAGGTGGGGGCAGGGGATCCCCCGGTTTGGAGGCCCTCCCCCCGCTTCAGGGTCGTCAGAAAGTGGGGGGAGGGGAGGGGAGGGAAATGTCTGCTGGGAACTCTATGATTCCCTACAAAATTTTATTTCCATAGAAAATAATGGAGAATTGATCTGCGGGTATCTGGGGCTCAGGGGGGGGGGCTGTTTGTTGAGGTAGAGGCACCAAATCTTCCATACAGCATCTAGTGCCTCTCCCCAAAATATCCCCCAAGTTTCAAAACGATTGGATCAGGGAGTCCAATTCTATGAGCCCCAAAAGAAGGTGCCCCTATCCTTCACTATTTCCTTTGGAAGGAAGGCATTGAAAAGGTGTGCCGGCCCTTTCAATGTGATGGCCAGAACTCCCTTTGGAGTTCAATGATGCTTGTCACAGCCTTGATCTTGGCTCCACCCCTAATGTCTCCTGGCTCCACCCCCAAAGTCCCCAGATATTTCTTAAATTGGACTTGGCAACCCTATGTGGCTCGTACGTTAAGCAAGTTTGGCCACCTCTGCTATATAGTATTAAAGCACCTTATCTGTTCACTTGCCCTTCGTTGATTTTCCCTGTTTAAAATAAACCCTTTTGTTGTTCTTTGTTACTCTGCCTGGTCGACATGTCTATTTTCTTGGCCAAAGCAAGGGAGATTTGAAAGGCTTGGGAGGGGATTCTGGGTCTTCCCAAGGGACCCTCATTCCAGAGTGGTGGCAGCGTCGGGTGGCACCCCCATCAAGATCATGACACTTGGGTGGGGTTGCCAATCCCCAGGTGGGGGCAGGGGATCCCCTGGTTTGGAGGTCCTCCCCCTGTTTCAGGGTCATCAGAAAGCGGGGGGGGGGAGAGGGAAATGTCTGCTGGGCACTCCATTATTCCCTATCAAGACCGATTCCCATAGGGTATAATGGAGAATTGATCTGTAGGTACCCGGGGCTCTGAGGAGGCTGTTTTTTTCAGGTAGAGGCACCAAATTCTCAGCATCGCATCTGGCGCCTCCACCCAAAAATACCCTCCAGGGTTCAAAAAGGTTGGACCAGGGAGTCCGGTTCTATGAGCCCCCAAAGAAGGTGCCCCTATCCTCCATTATTTTCAATGGAGGGGAAGGCATTTAGAAGGTGTGCGGTCCCTTCAAATGGGATGAGCAGAACTCCCTTTGGAGTTCAGTTCTGCTTGTCACATCCTTGCTCCTGGCTCCACCCCCAATGTCTCCTGGCTCCACCCCCAATGTCTCCTGGCTCCACCCCCAATGTCTCCTGGCTCCACCCCCAAAGTCCCCAGATATTTCTTGGTTTGGACTTGGCAACTCTACACCTGGGCCATCCAGATCAGGATCAGAACAGCTTAGCAGACTACAACGGAAAAGCCCTGGGGGAAGAGACTCTCTTTTACAGACAAATCCTTATGAAGCAACGCAGGACACAACTCCCACTACCTGTCCGTGTATAAACATCACTTACCAATTTTACTAATGGAGTTCCCGGCGAGGTTGAGCTCCTTCAACCTCTGCAAAGTGGAGAGCCCCTATAAGGATGATAAAAGTCCTATCATACTCCAAATCCTTGGGCAAATTCATTTTTTTTCCTTTAAAAAAATTACCGTATTTTTCGCACCATAAGACACACCGTTCCCTCCAAAAAAAGTGTGGGGGGGAAGTGTGTGCGTCTTATGGAGCGAAGGTACCTTCCGGGGGGGGGCGATCCGCTGCCTCCGATCCCGGCGCTTCCCCCGCGCCTGCCTGCCTGGTTCCATCTTCTTCCAGCAAGCACTGGGATGGCTCCACGTGGCCCCACCGCAAACCCAGTGCTTCGCGAGCGCCGGCTGCGGAGGGGGCAGCGTGCTTCCTCCGTGCCTGTCTGCCTGGCTCCAGCTCTGACGCTTACAGCAAGCGCCAGGATCGCTCCCTCTGCCCTCCGATCCCGGCGCTTGCTGTAAGCATCAGAGCTGGAGCCAGGCAGACAGGCACGGCGGAAGAACCCGCCCCCACCGCAAACCCAGCGCTTTGCGAGCGCCGGCTGTGGAGAGGGCGGCGTGGAGCGATCCCAGCGCTTGCTGGAAGAAGCTGGAGCCAGGCAGGCAGGCGCGGGGGAAGCGCCGGGATCGGAGGCGGAGGCAGCGGATCCCCCCCCCCCCAGGAGGAAGATGCGTCCTACGGTCCGGAGCGCCTTATGGTGCGAAAAATACGGTATATCCCATCTCTCTCTCTTCGCTCAAGCCAGCAGCTGATAAAGATGCAACAATACTTAATAGCCAATGAACACCAAAGGAATAAAATTCCCAAAAGGCATTAGCCACAAAAGGGCAAAAGCGGCAAACTGGGTAAGCAGCAGCTACTTAGCAAACCAAAAAGATGGCCAAGGATTCAGAGGTTTGAGCAAAAGGCTCAGTGGAATAACAAGCCTTTCACACATAGTGTGTGGCTCTCAAAGTCCCACTGCCCTTGTTGGCTGGCTTGGAGAAAGCATTTGTCTCTTTAAACGCCACCCTACACTACTGAGAAATTGAAATCCACTACCGGCTCACTGTCAGTAAAAGACGATCCCGCCTAGGTTGTTGCTTAACAGTACCATAAAATGTTTTAAAATGTTTCAATTGTATTTACTGTTTGAAGTTTTGAACTGTTTAATTGTATTTCTTGTTTGAAGTTTTGAACTGATTGTTAGCCGCCCTGAGTCTGCTCGTGGAGAGGGCAGGATAAAAATTAAAGGTAATAATAAAAAAAAAAATAATACAGCTCTTCTCCAAGCCAAGCCAGCCAGCAGCCTGGAGAATGCATTTAAAGTTAGTTGCTTTCTTTCCACCTCCCCCTTCACCCATCTATTTTTATCCTTCCTTCCTTCTTTCCTTCCTTCCTGGACCTACTGTAAGCTCTTGGAGGATTGGCTATATCAGGGGTGTGTGGCCTAATATGCAAAGGAGGTCCTGCTAGAATTCCTTACAGGGCTCTTCGTACAGGGCCTACTGGAAGCTCCAGGAGGATTGGCTACATCAGGGGTGTGTGGCCTAAGATGCAAAGGAGGTCCTGCTAGAATTCCTTACAGGGTTCTTCGTACAGGGCCTACTGGAAGCTCTAGGAGGATTGGCTATATCAGGGGTTTGTGGCCTAATATGCAAAGGAGTTCCTGCTACAAAAAAAGCCCTGCATAAAGGTAGAGGGAGGGGGGAGTTAGCTGCTAGGAAGGGCTAACTGGAATCAAGATTATTTAACTAAGCGATAAGTGTATCTAAGATTGGATTAAAGCAGTTGGTAAAAAAAAAGCAGTATTACCTACTACTGCTTTAATCCAATCTTAGCTATACTTATTGCTCAGTTACTTATGCATCTTGACTCCAAATAGCCTTTTCCTGCAATTAACCCCCACTTTCTGTATGTAATAGACAGATATGTGATATAATATGTAAAGCTTACACCCACAATTAACCTTCGTTGATCTTAAAGGTGCCACTGGACTCAAATTTTATTATATTTTGATATTTTTCATTTTTGGATTTGGACGGCAATTTTTTATTTCTGTTTGTGAGCGGCTTTGAAGAGTGGCAAATAAATATTAAAAATAAAGGCATTAAAGCAGGTAAAATAAACGACAGGGCTTTTTTAAAAAAAGGAATGCAGTTCCAGCTGGCTTGGCGTCAGGGGGTGTGGTCTAATACACAGATGAGTTCCTGCTTTTTTGTAGAAAAAGCCCTGTGAGAAACAATGGTGACACCAAGGGTGTGGCCTAAAATGGAAATGAGTTCCTGCTCGGCTTTTTCTACAAAAAAAAGCCCTAAGTGCTGAGGATCTTGATTGGACGGTACCTATGACCTCACTGGGCTGAGTAACACCATTTGATTACCCCTCCCAATACTGTTTTAAAATCATTCTTTCTGTCCTCCTCACCCACCCAAGAGAAAGGAATTGATATCCACCAACCAACCACAGGGTTGTTGGGGGGTTTTACCTTAATTTCTTTAATCTGGTTCCCGTTCAGCCAAATGACCTCCAATTCGGTCAGATTTTCCAGGTTTTCAATGGTCGATATCCTGTTGTAGTAGAGGTAAAGCTTTTGCAAATGAATGCATTGCTTCAGACCTTCGATTTTCTGTCAAAGAGAGAACATGTAGCATTTTTTAAGCAGCACCCGCCCCAATAGCGATCTCTGGAGCATCAAGGGACGCGGCCGCATCTTCGTCAAAGTCCGCCAAAATACCTTGAACAAAATCAAGCCCCAAAAGGGGGAGACAGAGATCAATGAGTCCAAAACATTACTGGCCTACAATGTTCCCTCTAAGCTGCAGAGTCTTATGAGCAAAAATTCTACTTTGTGAGCTACTGGCATTGAAGTTGTGAGCTACTGCATAAATTAGTGTGTTTTGGGGTCATCTTTCCTGGGCTAAGACAAAAAATATGTGAGCTGGAGGCTAAAAATCTGTGAGCTAGCTCACACCCACTCAACTTAGAGGGAACACTGCTGGCCTAAACATATTTTACAAGGCCATCTATCTGGGATGGGATGGAGAAAGTAGAGAAAGAAGTCCTTTTCTCCCTTTCTCACAATACAAGAACTCATGGGCATTCAATGAAATTGCTGAGCAGTCAGGTTAAAATGGATAAAAGGAAGTACTTCTTTACCCAAAGGGTGATTAACATGTGGAATTCACTGCCACAGGAAGTGGTGGCGGCTACAAGCATAGCCAGCTTTAAGAGGGGATTGGATAAAAATATGGAGCAGAGGTCCATCAGTGACTATTAGCCACTGTGTGTGTGTGTGCGCGTGTGTGTATTTTGGCCACTGTGTGATACAGAGTGTTGGACTGGAGGAGCCATTGGCCTGATCCAACATGGCTTCTCTTATGTTTTTATCTGCCCCTGGTGGCTGTGATTAGTTATGTTCAGGGCTTTTGGTGTAGCAGGAACTCCTTTGCATATTAGGCCACACACCCCTGATGTAGCCAATCCTCCAAGAGCTTACAGGGCTCTTAGTACAGGGCCTACTGTAAACTCTTGGAGGACTGTCTACATCCAGGGGGTGTGGCCTAATATGCAAAGGTGCTCCGGCTACACAAAAAGCCCTGCCGATCACCCAGGGAAGAAAAGGAATATCTGACCGCTAATAAGTTAACTTACGGTCAAGCAACACTCCGCCAGCCAAAGCTCTCTCAGTAGCAGGCAGTTCTCCAGGTCGGAAATCTTCTGGATGTTTTGCCTCACAAGAGTCAGCCTCGTCAAGTTGGGGAAAAACGACAGGCCTACGATTCTGGGGTAGCCTGAGAAAAACATCTCCAGGCTTCTGGTTTCAGCTCCTTCATGCTCAAGTCGCTCATAGCACAGCCCGTTACAGGTGCACTGGAAGGAAATAAAAGGGAACGGTTATCCTTCTTTCTCTGTATGACAGAAAACAGCAGGCTTGCTGTATGGAAGAGGTTTTAGTAGATCGATCAGGGGTGTCAAACTCATTTGTTATCTGACATATATGTGTCGGGACGAGCCGTGTTGGGTTGGGCTGGGCCATGTGTGTACCTATTTACGATTAGGTAGCAGAAATATAAACTTTATAAAGAACACAGATAAACAAACATTTAATAAAAAACCTTAAAACATCCTTTAAAATATCAACACTCAGTCTTAAAGGTGCTTTCTTTGTATGTCTCCCATGGGGTCCAGGGAACTGGGCAAAGGAAGCTCTGGCTCTTTCCTTCCTTCCCCAGGGGACCAGGAATGGGAGGAGCCTCAGCCAACAGAAGGAAGAGAGGCTTGACTCACTAGCTCTGCTGCATGATTGAGAGAGCCTGGCAAAGCAAGCTCTTCCTCCCCATGGGAGGAGCCTCAGCCAATAGAGAAAATACAGGTTTTGCTCTGTAGCTCCTGTGCTATTGAGCAAACCTGGCAAAGCAAGCTGTGATGCAGAAGGAAGCAAGAGAGAGGGAGAAGGAAGAAGATGACAGCCAGTTGCTCAGGGGCTTGATAGGAGTCCTCTTGGAGGCTGATTTGGCCCACGGGCCGCATGTTTGACACCCCTGAGAGATGGTTTGGGTTTTAATCGATGCATACAAATAAAACAAGAGCTCGGAAGGAAAAATAAGTAGGTGCTCCCCTCCTGAGTCACAACAGGGTCTTGAACTACCCAAAGATCTGTAGTCCATTCAGCCAAAAAGCCATGACTATATCAAGCACAACATTACTTTCCCCAAAGAATTCTGGGAATTGTAGTTAGTTGGTGGAGGATGCTGAGAATTATGCTGGAGATCCAAAATTGTTTTATTTTTCCCTTTCCAAAAATCTGAGCTTTTCTGCATTCTCCTTTTCCTCATTTGTAAGTTCTTGTTACTTCCTGGGGGGTGGAGTCTGCTCCACACACGTTTTCTTTCCCTCTAGTGATTGATTCAATTGTACACCAGTTGATGTCCAGCATAAAACCTACAGTTTAAATCTGCAGGGAGATATGCTGGCAATAAACTGGTGTGTCACGACTCAGGGGGGGTCTTATCAATTGCTGCCACCACTCTGGGATAAGGGTTCCCCTTGAGAAGGCCCAGAGTTCCCTCCCAAGCCCTTCAGGTCTTCTGTAGCTTAAGCCAAATAATAGGCATGAGGACCAGGCAGAGTGAACAACAACCACAAAAAGGTTTATTTCAGTGCAATATAAATTACAGGGTGCAGTAACCAGTAAAAGGGTGAAGGGAAAATAAACAAATGCCCTAACACATCTATCTATACAGTCCCTATTCTAATACTAACACTTGCCCCCTTGGGTAAGGATTTTTCCCCTGCTTCAAGCTCTTCAGGCACAACCTGCCTCCAGCTCAGACTTCCAGGGAAAAAACACCCCCTTTTTGGGATTGGCCCTTTTATCTTCTCCTTCCAGGCCCCACCCCTCTCTGGGCCAGTTTCCCTCCAAAACCTGGCCACCCAATCAGAGGGACAGAGGGGGTCCTGGGAAATGTAGTCTTTCCCCAGTAACTCCTAGGCAGGCTTTCCTGGGGCCTGCTGCCCTCACTAGGCCCAAGATCATGACATGGTGTAATAGCAAAGTGACCACTAATCAGAGCAAAATGTTTGCAAAAGGGGGGGGGGAATGAGGAAAATCAGGGGTCATTTCATAGAAAAAGAAGTGCCAGAACTCACTAACACAACTCATTTTCATAACTCATTTACATACGCCCCATACACAGTTTTTATGAGGTTTACGCTGCTGCACGGCAAATCGGGGGCAAAATGGCAGCGCAGAGCAGCTGGTGCAAAATCCCAGAAACAGAAGCCTGCCCCGGAGCAAGGTGAGTGTGGAATCAGCCCTAGATTCTCTTCTGCCAGCTATTTCTACAGGCTTATAGGCATCAAGTGATTCTAAGTGCTTCAAACAGCATAGGGGTCAAATGGGGGTCATTTTGTAGCAAAATAGGTGGTGGAGCTCATCCAGGGATTGTTATGCGGCTGTTCCACCAATGGACAAGGTGAGGAGGAGGAGGAACTGTCAGAAAGGTTCAGGAGCTGTGCTCCTGTGAGCTCCCACTGAATTCAAGCCCTGGAATGGCTTACACATTTCATGGGTTGCTTTCATAAAGGAGCTAACTCTAAATTTTTCTGTGACACGCCGGAAAGCCTACTAAATTATATCAGCTCAGCGTCTACCTTAAAATGCTTCTTGAATTATAATTGTCATAATAAAACCGATCATACTCTTTAAATTACTTTCTTCTATGTGGCCACAGTGGCATGATGAAGATTTCCATCTGTCTGCTTTATACGTTTTGGTTATTTCTCCATTTTTTGTGGGGGGAAATATTAGAAAGTTTGTCAAATCTTCTTGTTGTTCAGTCACACAGTTGAGTCCGACTCATTGTGACCCAATGGACCAAGTCATGCCAGGCCCTCCTGTCTTCCACCATCCTCCGAAGTCCGCTCAAATTCATGTTTGTTACATACATCAGTAACGCTGTCCAGCCATCTCATCGTTTGCCATCCCTTTCTTCTTTTGCCTTCTGTCTTTCCCAGCATCAGGATCTTCTCCAGTGAGTGCTCCCTTCTCATTTGGTGGCCAAGGTACCTGAGTTTTAGCTTCAGCATCTGACCTTCCAGGGAGCAGTCTGGGTTGATTTCCCTTAGGACTGACTGATTTGATCTTCTTGCAATCTAAGGGGACTCTCAAGAGTCTTCTCCAGCACCACAGCTCAAAAGCATCTATTCTTCTGTCAAAAGTATCTATTCTCAAAAGCATCTATTCTTCTGCCAAAAGTATCTATTTTCAAAAGCATCTATTCTTCTGTCAAATCTTAAAGTTCAGCGAAACTCTCACAGGGGGTTTGAACAATGGAGCCCAGAAGCAAGAAGGGGGATGGGATAGAAATAGGGCTATCAAGCCCCCGGTCTGGGCGGGGGTTCTCCCTGGGCCAGCGAGGGGAACCTCCCCCTACATTTCCAGCACAATGACGGCCCCCGCACTTAATGTCATTGCGCCGGCGACATCACACACCAGCCGCTCTAGGCATTTCCGGGAAAACTCTATGTTTTTCCTGGATGCTCTAGCAATTTAGGAGGGAAAGAAAGAGCGCAATAAAATTTAGAGGTTCCAGAGTATCGCTCCTGTTGAGCTCCTGCCCCAAATGAAGTCTGAGGAAAATGATAATGCAAAAAAGCCAAATGGCTCTCTGGTATAAATCACTCAGTCGTTGAGCTATCAAACGCAAAACATCTGGCATTTCCAACCTTACCAGCTCTTTAATTATTTCCTCTGAAGCAACCTGGTTTTGGATATCACCCTGGGTCATTTTCTCAGCATTTCAGCCTACCACTCATAGCAGAAGACCTAAAGAGGAGCGAAGAAAGAGAGAAGAAATCTGGTAAGCAACCAGCGACACCATTTTTTGTTTTTTTTTTAATCACCACTCTTGGAATCAACTGGTAAAAGAACTCTAAAAACCATGGCCTGGATCCAAGGAACGAGTTCTGTATGCCTCCAACATTATCTGTCACACAGCACACTTCGTCTTCTGCTAAAACTTTGGTTCGCACATAACCCATGGCTTTCAGCGGCCCCTGCACAAATTCATGGCGGACAAAGCATTCTGTGTGTCTGCGACAGAGCCTATCTCGCATACATTAGGATGCATTCGCATGATCCGAGCCACAAACTTCTACATAAAACATAGCCCAGTTTTCCTTAGCAAATCACCCCTTGACTTTCTCCTAGTCAGGTTTTGCTTCTAGTTTGGGAACCCAGCTGTAGAAAAGAAGATTTAAAATGGAACGGAAGCATAAACACATATTATAGTGCAGGGGTGTCAAACATGGAAGCCGGGGGCCAAATCAGGCCCCCAGAGGGCTTCTATCAGGCCCCTGAGCAACTGGTTATCTGCTTCCATTTCCCTCTCTCTTACTTCCTTCTGCATAACAGCTCCCTTTGCCAGGCTTGCTCAACTGCACAGGAGCTACAGAGCAAAACCTTTATTTTTTTCCATTGGCTAAGGTTCCTCCCCCTCCTGGTTCCCTGGGGAAGAAAGGAAAGAGCCAGAACTTCCTCTGCCCAGTTCCCTGGATGACATGGGAGAGATACAAAGGAAGTACCTTTAAGACCAACAAGTGCTAATGTTTTAAGCATGTTTTAAGTTTTTTTCAAATAAAATCTTTATGAAGTTTATATATCTGCTACCTAATCTTAAACAGGTACAAACATGGCCCGACCCGACAAGGGCTGATTCCGCACTCACCTTTCTCCGGGGCAGGCTTCCATTTCTGGGCAGAGCAAACTGGCGATTTCGCACCAGTTGCTCCACACTGGCATCTTGCATGGGGCAAACTCACGATTTGCCGCGCTGCAGTGTAAACCTTAAAAAACAGGTTTACACTGCGGCGGAGCAAATAGCAGGTTTGCCCTGCGCAAAATGCCGACGCGGAGCATCTGGTGCAAAATCGCCAGTCTGCTCTGCCCAGAAACGGAAGCCTGCCCCAGAGAAAAGTGAATGAGGAATCAGCCAAGGTCTCATTTATGTCAGATATGGTCAAACAAATGAGTTTGACACCCCTGGATTAGATAGATAGACAGACAGACTTGTTCGTGTTTTAACAATTTATTGATAACATATGGTTACAAAACTTAATTGCAAATTTTCTATACTAACCCATATGATATTTCAACCCCCCTCCTTCCAATATCTGACTTCCCCGAAGTTATAAGTTTAAATTCAATACTAAAGGTACCGCTAACCAATCAAAGTTCAATATTTTTTTTTCATTAATACTAAAAAATTGTCCAATGTCTTTTTACATTCCACTCTTTCTCCATATATCCTTTAAATTTCTTCCACTCCTTTTTGAATATATCCAAATCATAGTCTCTTAAAGTTCTAGTTAATTTATCCATCTCACTCCATGATAAAACTTTCACAATCCAATCCCATTTTTCTGGTATTTTTCCTTGTTTCCACAGCTGCGCATACAATGTCCTAGCAGCTGAGAGCAAGTACCAAATTAAAGTCAGACAGACAGACTTGTTAATTTGATTTATTACATTTATATCTGTTCTCCCTATGTCCAGGCTCATAGGCACATCATAATAATATATTCTGGAACCAGACAGTGTGTGTGTGCGTGTGTAGTATATATACTTAGCAAGTGTATAGTGTGCATCTACACATGCTAAGTCAATCCTATGTGTGTGTGTGCCTACATACATACATAAACATATACCCCAAGCCAACTCCTATTACCCCAAATCTCAAATGCAAAACCGGCAGCTAATGTGAGTTAACTAATCCAAGCTAAGTGATCTAGAATGTGCACCCTTTAGGCAGGATGGTGTAGTGGTTAGAGTGTTAAGAACGTAAGAACATCAAAGAAGCCATGTTGGATCAGGCCAATGGCTTGTCCAGTCCAACACTCTATGTCAGGGGTGCCCAACGGTAGCTCTCCAGGTGTTTTTTTTGCCTACAACTCCCATCAGCCCCAGCCAGCATGGCCAATGGCTGGGGCTGATGGGAGTTGTAGGAAAAAGACATCTGGAGAGCTACCGCTGGCCACCCCTGCTCTATGTCACACAGTAGCCAAAACGCAAGGGCCATTAAAAGGACTACCAGTGGAGCCAGAACTCCAGAAGTCCTCCTGCTGTTGCCCCCAAAGCACCAAGAAGACACAGCATCACCGCCTCAGACATAAGAACATAAGACAAGCCATGTTGGATCAGGCCAATGGCCCATCCAGTCCAACCCTCTGTGTCACACAGTGGCCAAAACCCAGGAGCCATCAGGAGGTCCAACAGCAGAGCCAAAACTCCAGAAACCCTCCCACTCTTGTCCCCCACAAGCACCAAGAAGATAGACCATCACTGCACTGCCTGTGATGCACAGGTTCGAATCCCCTTCTCTACCATGTCCCCTTGGGCCAGTCATAGGCTCTCACCCCTGCCTATCTCACAGGGTTAGGGTTGCCTAGTTAAATTCAATAAATATCTGGGGACTTTGGGGGTGGAGCCCGGAACAAGGTTGTGAAAAGCATAACAGGACTCCAAAGGGAGTTCTGGCCATCACATTTAAAGGGACTTGACACCTTTTAAATGCCTTCCCTCTATTGGAAATAATGAAGGATCGGGGCACCTTCTTTGGGAGCTCACAGAATTGGACCCCCTGGTCCAATCTTATTGAAACCTGAAGGGTGTTTTGGGGAGAGGCACTGGGTGCTATGCTGGAAAAATTGGTGCCTCTATCTAAAAAAAAAAAAAAACCATTCCTCTCAGAGCCCCACGGATCAGTTCTCCATTATACCCATGGGAATCGGTCTCCATAGGGAATAATGGAGTGCCCAGCAGACATCCCCCCCCCCTTCTGATGACTCTGACGCTAAGGGAGGGCCTCCAAACCGGGGCATCCCCTGCCCCAACCTGGGGGTTATTATCAACAACAATAATGCTGCACAGAAAGCTGCATCAGAATTGATATCAATTTATGTTTATGAACTGTGGACTTTAAAATATTGGAAGTGACTAAAAGATATTGAAATCTAAATATGTGGAAGTTATACATCTATTCATGAACACAGCATAATCGTCTGTAATGCTTCTGTGCAGCGTTATTGCTGTTGATAGTCATCTAGGGGAGGGACGGTGGCTCAGTGGTAGAGCATCTGCTTGGGAAGCAGAAGGTCCCAGGTTCAATCCCCGGCATCTCCAAAAAAGGGTCCAGGCAAATAGGTGTGAAAAACCTCAGCTTGAGACCCTGGAGAGCAGGGGAGGGGCGGTGGCTCAGTAGCAGAGCATCTGCTTGGGAAGCAGAAGGTCCCAGGTTCAATCCCCGGCATCTCCAAAAAAGGGTCCAGGCAAATAGGTGTGAAAAAACTCAGCTTGAGACCCTGGAGAGCAGGGGAGGGATGGTGGCTCAGTAGCAGAGCATCTGCTTGGGAAGCAGAAGGTCCCAGGTTCAATCCCCGGCATCTCCAAAAAAGGGTCCAGGCAAATAGGTGTGAAAAACCTCAGCTCAAGACCCTGGAGAGCCGCTGCCAGTCTGAGAAGACAATACTGACTTTGATGGACCCAGGGTCTGATTCAGTAGAAGGCAGCTTCATAGGTTCATATGTACACGCTGTGGCTTCCTGTTTGTATCGACCCACCTGGGGATTGGCAACGCTAAATTGTCGTGGGGATAAAACGGAGGAGAGCCGAGTGATGCAAGCCATCTCCCGTCCCCATGGGGAAGAAAGATATAACTCTGAAATAAATGAAAATAAACTGCCCACCTTTCCGAAAGAGGGACGAAGGGCTTTTCGAATGCACAGCACCCGCCCCAGGGATCCTGCAAAAGGAAGCACTCCTCTTTTAAGCAGTGTCAACGCGCAGCGGGTTTATTCTCCCCCTGAAACAGGAGTCGGGATGCTGAAGGGTACCAGATATGCAAGGGGGGGAAACTGGAGTCAGTTGCTAGGCAACGGCAGGTAGCCCCTCCTCCCTGGAGTCCACTCACCCACCTGGAGTCTATCGAACCAAGCGAGGCCAGGCTGTGTGTGTAGACGCCGTCGCCTAGGAAACCTTCCCGGCCGCGCCCCTGGCCGAAGAACAGCCAATGAGCGTCGATTAGAACCCGGTGGTGTGGCACGTGACGCCGGTTCTGCGCAGAGGGGAAGCGCTGGAACGGGGAGGGCGGAAGTTTTCATTCATTCCATCTTTCCTGATAGGTTTTGCCAGGGTTTTTCGGGGGAGGGCGGGGGAAGGTGCGTCACTATGAACTGACAGGTGTAATTGGTCAGGTAGAGGCTGTGATCACATACATTAAATAATGCAAACTCAATTTCAATCCACTTTCAATGCACTTTCCAACTGCCAGATTTTTTTCCCAGATTAAATGTATTAGTATACAAAATTCTGCATTCTACAATCTACATTCAAATATCATAAAGTACCGTAACCGAGCAAAATCTGCCAATTCACACAGTAAAATCCAGTTGAAAAGTGCACTGGATGTGGATTGAAAGTGCATTATTTAGCGGGCATGATCACAGCCAGAGACTCTTCCCACCACTACTAGTTCAAGGTTTTAAAGTAAGTCTTGCTGATTTTAAGGAAGTGGGGTTTTTTTGGGGGGGGGGTTGTTTCTTTAGAAATGTTAGTTTATTGTAAGAACTGCAGTAATGCAGAATAATTAAAATTATGATACATCAAGAGTAAAATAGTCTTTCCAACAAAGGAAAGAGTATGCAACCTATTCAAATAAGCACAGCATATACAAGTTATACCAGTGACCTATTAATAACAATATGAATGTCCGTATGGGGGGTTTTCAAAGCTTTGTACACACTTATTTGGGGATAGAGCCAGGTGGGTCTTAAAAGTGCCACTGGACTCAGGCTGTGGGACTTATGACTTATTTCTGAGGAGGGGTGGCCAAACTGTGGCTCTTTCACACATATTGTGTGGCTCTTGAAGCCCCCACTGCCCTATTGGCCAGCTTAAGGAAGGCATTTCTCTCTTTAAATCATTTTGCCAAGCCAGCTGGCAGCTTGCAGAATGGATATAAAGTCAACGTTGCTTTCTTTCCACCTCTCCTCTCCTCCCTCCCCCATCTATTTTCCTTCCTTCCGGCTCTCAAATATCTGACATTTGTACTGCATGGCTCTTATATTAAGCAAGTTTCGCCACCCCTGTTTCTGAGTAAGCATAGGTAGGATTGGACTGCAGGGCTACATTTGATGGAGGGGGGGATACTGTTCCTTTAATATGCAAAGCTGACCTCTTCGAGATGGTTTTTCTGTGCAAGGCATAGGGTTGAAGTACACAAAATGGTTCACAAACTGACTAGAATAAATGTCTGGGACTTGTGGTCGATACTGCTGTGTTCCACATATTACGAGTGGGATCCTATTTATGTCATTTCTGTACCGTTTAATCAAGATGGGTAGCTGTGTTGGTCTGTCTGTAGCAGTAGAAAAGAGCAGGAGTCCAGGAGCACCTTAAAGACTAAAAACAAGGGCTTTTTTGGAACAGGAACTCCTCTGCATATTAGGCCACACGCCCCTGATGTAGCCAATCCTCCAAGAGCTTACCAGGGCTCTTAGTACAGGGCCTACTGTAAGCTCCAGGAAGATTGGCTACATCAGGGGGTGTGGCCTAATATGCAAAGGAGGTCCTGCTGGAATTCCTTACAGGGCTCTCAGTACAGGGCCTACTGGAAGCTCTTGAAGGATTGGCTACATCAGGAGGTGTGGCCTAATATGCAAAGGAGGTCCTGCTAGAATTCCTTACAGGGCTCTTAGTACAGGGCCTACTGTAAGCTCCAGGAAGATTGGCTACATCAGGGGGTGTGGCCTAATATGCAAAGGAGGTCCTGCTAGAATTCCTTACAGGGCTCTCAGTACAGGGCCTACTGTAAGCTCCAGGAAGATTGGCTACATCAGGGGGTGTGGCCTAATAGGCAAAGGAGGTCCTGCTAGAATTCCTTACAGGGCTCTCAGTACAGGGCCTACTGGAAGCTCCAGGAGGATTGGCTACATCAGGGGTGTGTGGCCTAATATGCAAAGGAGGTCCTGCTAGAATTCCTTACAGGGCTCTCCATACAGGGCCTACTGGAAGCTCCAGGAGGATTGGCTGCATCAGGGGTGTGTGGCCTAATATGCAAAGGAAGTCCTGCTATAAAAAAAACCCTGCTAAAAACATTTGTGGGGGGGGGGCTTTCGTGACTCACTGCTGTCGTCTTCAGGGTACTGAAAGTGCCACTGGACTCTTGCTGTTTTCTACTGTACCTCTTATGCTATCCTTCTGTTTCTTTCTGGTGGCTCCAATCCCAATGAATTTTTCCAAGAGGGCTTTTCCATGCAGGCAACGGGGGTAGCTCTGGACAAAATGATTCACCGAATCACTTGGACAAATTTAGTAGGAACTGTGGTTTGTACTTCTGAGAATACTTGCCGAAACTAGGAGTCTACTATGGAATTTTGCATCATTTAATGCAGGGGTGGCCAAACTGCAGCTCCAGAGCCACATGTGGCTCTTTCACGCATATTGTGTGGCTCTCAAAAGCCCCCGATGCCCCATTGGATGGCATGGAGAAGGCATTTGTCTCTTTAAATCACTTCTCCAAGCCAAGCTAGCTGGCAGCTTGGAGAATGCATTTGAAGTTAAAGTTGCCTTCTTTCTATCTCTCCCTCCCATTCCTTCTTTCTTTCTTTCTTTCTTTCTTTCTTTCTTTCTTTCTTTCTTTCTTTCTTTCTTTCTTTCTTTCTTTCTTTCTTTCTTTCTTCCTACCTACCTACCTACCTACCTACCTACAGCTGACGTTCGTGTCTTGTGGCTCTCAGACATCTGACATTTATTCTGCGTGGCTCTTACTTTAAGCAAGTTTGGCCACCCCTGATTTAATGTGCCATGTTGACACTTAGGCTTTTATTCAGTTCTGATTTTAATCTTCTGGTTGGTTCTACAAGCCTAATCCTGCTGCATAGGATTGTATTAACTCACTCTGTGTGGTCCGCCTTGAGTCCTGTGAGAAAGGTGGAGTACAAAGAACACAAAGAACACAAATAAATCAATCAGATACATAACGGAGGCTCCCTTTAGCAGGGAGGAAAATAGCATAATCTGATAAACAATGCCCCATTAAGCCTCTGTTAAAGGGGTGGGACTTTTCCCCCTCCAGGCAGTTGGCAACCCTACTAAAGCAGTGATAGATCAAGACTTTAAAATTCCCTTTGGACCCCCCCATTCTTCCGAATGAGAAGCTTTCGTGCCAATGCATAAAGGTGACACCAGGTGTCGCTGTTATTCACCTTATTCATCCACAGAAAATGCAATTCTATTTTTCTGTCTGGTATGAAGAAGAAGACTGCAGATTTATACCCTGCCCTTCTCTCTGAATCAGAGACTTAAAATCTCCTGTATCTTCTCCCCCCACAACAGACACCCTGTGAGGTGGGTGGGGCTGAGAGAGCTCAGACAGCAGCTGCCCTTTCCAGGACAACTCTGCGAGAGCTATGGCTGACCAAAGGCCATTCCAGCAGGTGCAAGTGGAGAAGTGGGGCCACTCACTCTGGCCACCCCTGTATTATAGTATGGATTGTCTTGGCCACCAGTGACGCATTCTTATGGTTAAGAATCTGGTTCAGAATCTTTTCTAGCTACTGCATGACTGCCCTGCCATTCCTTGTCTCAGTCTCCTGACTGCAGTCTCCTTTTCTTTTGAAGCATATTTATTCTTTAGCACAATGGAACGTGTACCATGCTAATTTCTCTGCTCTTTTATGAGCCTTTCAGCAGGCCACCCATGCCCCTGGATAATGCATGTTAGACAAAGTATAGTAATCGACTAATTAATTTACACGATAAGAGAGCCAGTTTGGTGTAGTGGTTAAGTGCGCGGACTCTTATTTGGGAGAACCGGGTTTGATTCCCCACTCCTCCACTTGCAGCTGCTGGAATGGCCTTGGGTCAGCCAGAGCTCTCACTGAGTTGTGCTTGAAAGGGCAGCTTCTGTTAGAACGCTCTCAGCCCCACCCTGAGAGAGGGAGGAAGGGAAAGGAGATTTTTGAGCCGCTCTGAGACTCTGAAATTGTGAGTGGAGGGCGGGATATAAATCCAGTATCATCTTCTTCTTCTTCGATTGTTTTAAAATCCTTGTGCTTTAAAAGTTTTTTTTATTGCAGGCTGTTATCAAGGACAACAAACTGCATTTGCTGTCCTTGCTTGTCAGATTACGTGGTAGGCAGCTGAGCTGATAAACAGTGACAATGGAAGCAACACACAAGTTCTGGTTTAAAAAGTGGACTGTAGATTCACCTTGAAGATTCACTGTAGATTCACATTCTACTGTAGACTGTAGATTCACATTCCTTGAAGAAATCCCTTAGCACCTGTCACATCAACCATCACCAGTGGTCTGACCTAGCCTCAGATCGCAAAGCATGGAGGCACACCATCCACCAGGCTGTCTCTTCCTTTGAGAACACACGCATAGCTGGTCTTGAGGACAAAAGGAGATTGAGGAAGAATCGCACTGCTACAGGACCAACCCTAAATCAGACTTTTCCCTGCAGCCGCTGTGGCCGGACCTGCCTGTCCCACATTGGTCTTGTCAGCCACCAGCGAGCCTGCAGCAAACGTGGACTATTGCACCCTTCTTAAATCTTCGTTCGCGAAGCCAAGCCGAGAGAGAGATTCACCACTCAGGGCTATTTTTGAAGCAGGAACTCCTTTGCCTATTAGGCCACGTACCCCTGATGTAGCCAATCCTCCTGGAGCTTACAGTAGGCCCTGTACAAAGAACCCTGGAAGCTCTTGGAGGATTGGCTACAGCTGAGGGTGTGGCCTAATATGCAAAGGAATTCCTGCTACAAGAAAATTCTTGTTAGTTGTAATTGACAAGAGGCTGTTTGCATTGTAGAAAGCTCTTAGCGTTAATCTGGGCTTTTTTTGTAGCAGGAACTCCTTTGCATATTGGGCCACACCCTCTGATGTAGCCAATCTTCCCAGAGCTTACAGTAGGCCCTGTAAGAAGAGCCTTGAAAGCTCTTGGGGGATTGGCTGCATTGGGGGGGTGTGTCCTAATATGCAAAAGAGTTCCTGCTACAAAAAAAACCTGGTGTTAATTAAGATCTGGAGTAGCCATGTGTTTTAGGGATTTTTATTTTGCCCTGCTGTTTCAAGCATCAATATTTAAGTTGACTGTAAAAAAAAGGTTAAGATTTATGCACCTCAGACTTACAAAGGAGGAGGAGGAGGAGGAAGAGGAGACTGGATTTATACCCTGCACTTCACTTAAGAGTCTCAGAATGGGTTATAATCTCCTTCCCTTCCTCTCCCCAGAACAGATCCCCTGTGAGGGTAGGAGGGGCTGAGAGAGCTTGGAGAGGACTGCTCTTGAAAGAATAACTCTGAGAGAACTTGTGACTGACCCCAGGTCACACCACACTGAGAGGATCCAAAGATCTGCATCCCGATTGGCTGCATAGTTCAAACTGGCCAATCGGGGGGCAGTATCAGAGGATCCTGGGATCTGCCAATGAGGATGCATATTCTAATGAAGGATCCAAAAAGGGTGCAATCACAAGGCGGTTTCTGCTTCGTGGGGGCTGGGTTCCCCCTGCCCCAACTGGATATATGGCTGCATGTTCTGACTGCTAGGTTGTAGTTTTATAGTCACTTAATAAAGATACTGAATCATTATGCTGGCTGAACTCACTACTTAACAGGATATGTCCAATATCATCATCTTCTTCTTCTTCTCCTTCCCTCTTCTTTTTCTTCCTTCCTTTCTTTTTCATCCCTTCTTCTTCTCTTCATCTTTCCTTCTTATTCTTCTTCCTTTCTTCATCTTTCCTTCTTATTCTTCTTCCCTTCTTCTCTTCCCTTCTTATTCTTCTTCCCTTCTTTCTTTCTTCTTCTTCCCTTCTTCTTCTTCAACTCAATTTCTTCTTTCTTTTTGGATAATCTGGAGAACCAGGTTTAATTCCCTCCTCCACATGCAGCCAGCTGGGTGACCTTGGGTTAGTCACAGTTCTGTCAGAGCTCTCTCAGCCCCACCTACCTCACAAGGTGTCTGTTGCCGGAATTCCCCTTTGAGATTCCAAGTGAAGGGTGGGGTATAAAACCAACTTCTCCTCCTCCTTATATGCTACGTGACAAGGGATGAATCCAAACCATTGTTGTTACACCTGCTGTGTGTCTTTAGTTCATGAAGCAATTGCTTTGTTATTATTTCTACATGTTAATGATCCCAACGCAACCCCAGCTCTCTTTCGTAGTGTTGCATGAATGGAGTGACCCTTCCACCGGACTTTTTGCTCTGGTTGAGGGACTCCAAGACCAAATTTCAAGTTTTCCTGTTCGCCCCCACTGCATAAAAGGTCTCCAGCCACCACCTTGTCATTCCGCTGGCAGGAAAAGCAGTCAAGGTAGGCATCCAAGACTGCTGCACTTGCAACCTTCAAAAGTGCATGGATTGCAAAGAGGTTTTCTCTCCCGAGTCAAATCTTTCCCCTTGCTGCATCGGCAAGTCTCGTGCATTTGTTAGAACCAGCTGAAGGTCTGATGGAGCGAAAGCGTGGAAGCCAGCTTTCCGAGACGAAACAGTGACCTGTCTTCACCTGGAAGACACATCCAGCCATAAACGGGCCTCACGTGAGCCACTGGCTTTCGACGTTTATGGTAAAAAGCTGCGGCAGGAATGTTGTGTGGTGGTTTGAAGAATTGATTACCGCTTGGCTGGGCCACGAGATCAGTAAGAAGGAGAGGGTGGGAGAAGGATGGGAGTTTTGCTATAGAAATTTCATCGAAAATGCCATTGGAAGCCCATTTGGAATGGCTGCCTCTACAAATGTATCTAGAGCAGGGGTGGCCTGTTTGGTGTAGTGGTGAAGTATGCAGACTCTTATCTGGGAGAACCGGGTTTGATTCCCCACTCCTCCACTTGCAGCTGCTGAAATGGCCTTGGGTCAGCTATAGCTCTGGCAGAGGTTGTCCTTGAAAGGGCAGCCGCTATGAGAGCCCTCTCAGCCCCACCTACCTCACAGGGTGCCTGTTGCAGGGGATGAAGACATAGGAGATTGTAAGCCGCTCTGAGTCTCTGATTCAGGGAGAAGGGCAGGGTATAAATCTGCAATTCAGTTCTTCTTCTTAATGTAAGAGCCACATCGAATAAATGTCAGATGTCTGAGAGCCGCAAGGCATGAACATCGGATGTCTGAGAGCCACAGGAAATGAATGTCAGATGCATGAGAGCCACAAGATAGGAAGGAAGAGAGGGAGGGAGGGAAGTAAATAGATGGGGGAGGTAGAGGTAGAAAGAAAGCAACTTTAACTTTAAATGCAGCCTCCAAGCTGCCAGCTGGTTTGGCTTGGAGAAGTGATTTAAAAAGAGAAATGCCTTCTCCAAGCTGGCCAATGGGGCAGTGGGGGCTTCAAAAGCTACACAATATGTATGAAAGAGCCGCATGTGGCTCCTGAGCCACAGTTTGGCCACCCCTGATCTAGAGTAAGTAGGGTTGCCAAGTCCAATTCAAGAAATATCTGGGGACTTTGCGGGTGGAGCCAGGAGACTTTGAGGGTGGAGCCAGGAGACTTTGGGGGTGGAGCCAGGAGCAATGTTGTGACAAGCATAACTGAACTCCAAAGTGCGTTTTGGCCATCACACTTAAAGGGACTGCACACTTTTTAAATGCCTTCCCTCCATTGGAAATAATGAAGGACAGAGGCACCTTCTTTGGGGGCTCAGAGAACTGGACCCCCTGCTCCAATCCTTTTGAAACTTGGAGGGTATTTTGGGATACTATGCTGCAAATTTGGTGCCTTTACTTCAAAAAACAGCCCCCCCAGAGCCCCAGATACCCACAGATCAATTCTCCATTATACACGATGCAAATTGGTCTCTTTAGGGAATAATGGAGTGCCCAGCAGACATTTTCCTCCCCCCATTGCCTGTTTTCTGATGACCCTGAAGGGGCGGAGGGCCTCCAAACTGAGGGATCTCCTGCCCCCACCTGGAAACCCTAAGAGTAAGGTTGCCTTCTGGGGCTGTAAAATTCCTGGAGATTTGGGGATGGAGCCTGGAGAGATGCGGGACTTGCCAGAGTATAACGCCACCAAGTCCACCATGCAAAGGAGCCATTTTCTCCAGGGGAACTGACCTCCGTAGTCCGGAGATGAGTTGTAATTCTGGGAAACCTCCAAACCCTTCCTGGAGGTTGGCCAGCCTAACCTAAGGAGTTTTGATAAGACTAGGGGGAAAATTTAAAAGGTTCTGCAAATCCCCTAAGATCTCTCCAAAGTTCACCTAAAGAGAAATCTGAAGCCGGTTTTGAGAGTTCGTGCTTAAACAGGCGTGGGGATGTAAGATGACAAAAATTGCAGTTTAGCAATATATCACGGACATTGCCAACTCCAGGCTGGGAAGTTCCTGGAGATTTGAGGAAGGGACTTGGAGAAGGCAAAGTGAGCGGAGGGAGGTCAAGGGGGATATGAATTAGAATCATAGAGTTGGAAGGGACCTCCAGGGCCATCTAGTCCAACCCCCTGTACAATGCAGGAAACTCACAAACACCTCCCCCTAAATTCACAGGATCTTTATTGCTATCAGATGGCCATCTAGCCTCTGTTTAAAAACCTCCAAGGAAGGAGAGCCCATCACCTCCCGAGGAAGCCTGTTCCACTGAGGAACCGCTCTAAACTCACAAACACCTCCCCCTAAATTCACAGGATCTTCATTGCTGTCAGATGGCCATCTAGCCTCTGTTTAAAAACCTCCAAGGAAGGAGAGCCCACCACCTCCCAAGGAAGCCTGTTCCACTGAGGAACCGCTCTAACGGTCAGGAAGTTCTTCCTAATGTTGAGCCGGAAACTCTTTTGATTTAATTTCAACCCATTGGTTCTGGTCCTACCTTCTGGGGCCACAGAAAACAATTCCACACCTTCCTCTATATGACAGCCCTTCAAGTACTTGAAGACAGTGATCAGATCACCTCTCAGCCACCTCCTCTCCAGGCTAAACATGCCCAGCTCCTTCAACCTTTCTTCATAGGACTTGATCTCCAGACACCTTACCATCTTCGTTGCCTTCCTCTGGACCCCCAGAGCCTGCCATTTCCCCCGCTGGGAACTGACCTGTGTAATATGGAGATCAGCTGGAATTCCAGGAAAACTCCAGGCCCCACCTGGAGGATGGCAACTCTTACATTGTTGGCAGTACCTGGTGCCTCAGAACTCCAGAAGCAAGTAACCACAGAGTAGGCAGGGCAGACTGGCACACACTGAGCATCTTCCTGGCTAATCTAACACTCTTAATTAGAGCCTTCAAGTCACTATCCAATGAAAGACGTTTTTTTCCCTCCCCCTTTTAAACTGAGGATTGTTCTCCCCCTCCCATCCGGAGAAGCTTCATGGGCTCTGATTGGCTGACATCTGCTCCGATTTCCCTGAGGATTGGTTCAGAGTCATGAAAGAGAGGAGGGACTTCGAGGGATGATTGCCACAGCTTCCAACCATGAGGGCAAGTCCAGAGACCACTGTCGTGGAGATAAAATGGAGGCGGAAGGAGCAGGGTTTTTTAGTAGCAGGAACTTCTTTGCATATTAGGCCACACCCCCATGATGTAACCAATCCTCCTGGAGCTTACAGTAGGTCCTGAACAAACAGCTCTCGGAGGATTGGCTACATCAGGGGTGTGTGGCCTAATATGCAAAGGAGCTCCTGCTACAAAAAAACAAAACAAAACCCTGGGAAGGAGAATTGTTTTTTCAGGTGGTTTGGGTCACCATTGAAGAGAAAAGCAGAGCATAAATAAAAAGGAAGCTGTCTTGGACACATTAAACTGCCTTACACTGAACAGACCATAAGATCGATACAGAAGCCATGTTGGATCAGGCCAATGGCCCATCCAGTCCAATACTGTGTCACACAGTGGCCAAAACCCAGGTGCCATCAGGAGGTCCAACAGCAGGGCCAGAACTCGCCCTCCCGCTGTTGTCCCCCAAACACCAAGAAGAGACAGCATCACTGCCCCAGAGTGTTCCACGTCTACCTTGTGGCTAATAGCCACTTATGGACCTCTGCTCCATACGTTTACACAATCCCCTCATAAGAACAAAAGAGAAGCCATATTGGATCAGGCCAGTGATCTGTCTAGTCCAACACTGTGTGTCACATCGTGGCAAAAATGCAGGTGCCATCAAGAGGTCCACCAGCAGACCACCATTAGTCCATGAAAGTCAGTATTATCTACTCAGACCCTACTTACTATTGGATTATTTTAACTGCAGGTGCTGGGGATTGAACTGGGGACTTTCTTCATTCCAAGCAGATGCTCTGCCACTGAGCCAAAGCCCCTCCCTGGTGCCTTCTACCAGATTGTACCTCCCTGGTGCCTTCTACCAGATTGTACCAGCTACCTCACTGTTGTCTACTTTGTTTGATTTCTACCCAAGCTGGCATGCCGGAGATTACACCTGTAACTTCTTTCATGCAAAGCATACAGGGCCGGCCCTGAAACTAGGCAAACTAGATGATTGCCTAGGGTGCTTGCCTTCTGGGGGTAATGAACTGGGCATTGCCCATGTGACTCGGTGACGTTATCAATGGGGGGGGGGCAGAAGTTAGCCTTGTGTAGGATGCCAGACGGTCTAGGGCTGGCCCTGAAAGCACATGTTCTATCACCTCTCCTCTCCAACCCCACCTCTCCATGAGCCTCCAGATCGGTGCCTTAATAACATATAGGGTTGCCAATCCCCAGGTGGGGGCAGGGGATCCCCCGGTTTGGAGGCCCTCCCCCCGCTTCAGGGTCGTCAGAAAGCGGGGGGAGGGGAGGGAAATGTCTGCTGGGAACTCTGTTATTCCCTATAGAGATTTATTCCCATAGAAAATCATGGAGAATTGATCTGTAAGTAAGTAAAGTAAAGTAAAATTTTATTTGTATCCCGCCCTCCCCCGCCACAGCAGGGTCAGGGCGGCTAACAGCATCTGCCGGTATCTGGGGCTCTGGAGCGGCTGCTTTTGGGGGTAGAGGCACCAAATTTTCAGTATAGCATCTAGTGCCTCTCCCCAAAATACCCCCCAAGTTTCAAAAGGATTGGACCAGGGGGTCCAATTCTATGAGCCCCAAAAGAAGGTGCCCCTATCCTTCATTATTTCCTATGGAAGGAAGGAATTGAAAAGGTGTGCCGTCCCTTTAAATGTGAGGGCCAGAACTCCCTTTGGAGTTCAATTATGCTTGTCACAGCCTTGATCTTAGCTCCACCCCTAATGTCTCCTGGTCCCACCCCCAAAGTCTCCTGGCTCCACCCCCAAAGTCCCCAGATATTATCAAAGAATTCAGGTTTTCACGGCTGGTAACGTCATCAGGGTTTGTAGAATCTTTCAGGCTCAAGTGCCGTGTTCTACTGGAGAAAGTTTTCCTTCCAGAAGTTTCGTTCTCAGCTGCGGAGAACATCCTCAGTGGTGTTGCAGCCGGAGCAGGTGCTCAGACCTTCTTGGCTGCTGTGCATTGAGTGATACGTCAATGCACAGCAGCCAAGAAGGTCTGAGCGCCTGCTCTGGCTGCAATGCTGCAACGCCACTGAGGATGTTCTCCGCAGCTGAGAACGAAACGTCTGGAAGGAAAACTTTCTCCAGTAGAACACGGCACTTGATCGCGAAAGATTCTACAAACCCTAATCCCCAGATATTTCTTGAATTGGACTTGGCAACCCTAATAACATACTTGCAACGAGGGGTAGAATTCTAGCAGGAGCTCCTTTGCATATTAGGCCACACACCCCTGATGTAGCCAGTCCCCCAAGATCTTACAAGGTTCTTTTTTTGTAAGCTCTTGGAGGATAGGTTACATCAAGGGGGTGTGGCCTAATATGCAAAGGAGCTCCTGCTAGAATTCCACCGCTGCTTGCAACAATCCTAAAAGCAAATAACAGAAACAAATGAACAAAAAAAAGAAAAAGAGAGAGATTGCACAAAGCCAAGTTCTTATTTCAAAGAATGCTCTCCAGCCTGGGGCGTGCATCTTCTTGCAGTGGGAAGCAATGCTTTCCGATCCCAAAAGACAGCTCATAAAATGGTATCAACGGCTTTCTTATTTGTTGGCGCTTGAGGATCCTGGCAGGGATACCAGAGCATATTGTCTTCCCAGAATGTTGGTTTTGGTACCAGTGTTGGTGGAGACAGAGAGAGAGAGAGAGGGAGGGAGGGTTTGTGTCTCATCCCGATCCAGCCCTAATTAACTTCCTGTATATTTGGTAACACGAATGTCACAGAAGGGGAAACGTATCAGGAAAACAGCGGCCAGATGAAGTCGCAACGGGTTTGGCACTCGCAGGGCAGCCAGATCGAAACTGCAATGCCCACCCCCAACCTCCCCCCCCCTCCCCGCAGAATAGCTCACTCATCTGCTCAGACATGGATTAATTCTCTGGCAAAGATTTCATGAGCTACTGTACGTATTACTTTGCTTGCACACAAGCCCCCCCCCCCTTCAACCTGCCATTCTAAATGCCAGCGGATCTGCTTGGGATAAAAGTGAAGAGGGTGAGTGTTAATTTGGGTAGGTAAATCTACCCCCTGTTTATCACAGTCTCACCTCTTTGTTTTATAAGTTTTAGATAAATATATGGAGCAGAGGTCCATCAGTGGTTATTAGCCACAGCATATTGTTGGAACTCTCTGTCTGGGGCAGTGATGCTCTGTATACTTGGTGCTTGCGAGGGGGGGGGCAAATTGGGAGAGCTTCTAGTGTCCTGGCCCCACTGATGAACCTCCTGGTGGCACCTGATTTTTTTTGGCCACTGTGTGACACAGCGTGTTGGAATGGAGAGCCATTGGCCTGATCCAACATGGCTCCTCTTATGTTCTTATGTGTGACACAGAGTGTTGGACTGGATGGGTCATTGGCCTGATCCAACATGCCTTCTCTTATGTTTTTATGTGTGACACAGAGTGTTGGACTGGAGGGGCCATTGGCCTGATCCAACATGGCTCCTCTTATGTTCTTATGTGTGACACAGAATGTTGGAGTGGAGGGGCCACTGGCCTGATCCAGCATGGCTTCTCTGATGTTCTTAAGTGTGACACAGAGTGTTGGACTGGATGGGCCATTGGCCTGATCCAACACGGCTTCTCTAATGTTCTTACGTGTGACAGAGTGTTGGACTGGATGGGCCATTGGCCTGATCCAACATAGCTTCTCTTATGTTCTTATGTGTGACACAGAGTGTTGGACTGGATGGGCCATTGGCCTGATCCAACATGGCTCCTCTTATGTTCTTATGTGTGACACAGAGTGTTGGAATGGAGGGGCCATTGGCCTGATCCAACATGGCTTCTCTTATGCTCTTATGTTAAGAATAATCAAAGCAGGACTGGTCAAGTCAACATCCTGTATATCAGGACTCCTCCTTACAAGAACACTTGATACTTGCTGATTATTGTTATTTCGCAGTTATTGTTATAATTATAGCATAGTTATTTGGTCACTATAACCTCTTGGTTGTTTTTTATATTAATATGCAATTAAAGGGCTGAACACTGAATGCTATAGGTATACTCTTGATTAAGACATAAGGCTATAGAACAAGAGGCCTCAAGAATATCTCTAAGCCTTTGTCATTTCACTGTAAGTAATTAATTCTAAATATTATCCTTAAATAGCATGGAAGAATATTTTTACAAATTTATAATTTTTCTTTTACATTACAGAAATTTCCTTGTGGTCCAGCATTGTTCTATTGTTTTATTCTGTTCTGTATTATGAGCCAATAGGTGTACTTACCTTTCGGACCTCTGAAGAAGACCAATTTAGGTCGAAACGCGTCAGGTCAAGTTGAGTGGGTTCCCATTGAGGTTTTATGATTTTACATAGGCTAGAGGCTTATGATGGGCCCTGAAATGGTTTTAGCTTTCTGCAATAAATACATGTACGTTGATTTATGATTTTTTTTTACACTTTGTTTTTAATGTTCGGCCCTTTAATTGCATATTAACCTTTTAAGTTTCTTACTCCAGTTTTTGGGTTAAGTTTCTTTCCCTTCTTTGTTTTTTATATTATCCACCTGGAGGCTGGCAACCGTATGATAATACCTGGAGACTTTGGGAGGGGGGAGTGGATCTGGGAGAGGGCGGGGTTTGGGAAGGGGAGGGGCCTCAGCATGGCACCATGCCCTAGAGCAGGGGTGTCAAACTTATTTGTTATGAGGGACTGACTGACATAAATGAGACCTTGTTGGGCCAGCCTGGGCTGTGTCGGGCTGGGCCATGTGTGTATCTATTTAAGATCAGGTAGCAGAGTTATGAAGTTTTTAAAGAACACGACTAAACATGCTTTAAACATTAGCACTCGTTGGTCTTAAAGGTGCTGTCTTTGCATTTCTCCCATGGGATCCAGGGAACTGTGCAAAGGAAGCTCTGGCTCTTTCCCTCCCTCCCCAGGAGGGGGAGGAGCCTCAACCAATGGAGAAAACTGAGGTTGTGCTCTGTAGCTCCTGTGCGATTGAGCAAGCCTTGCAAAGCAGGTTGAGATGCAGAAGGAAGCAAGACAGAGGGAGAAGGAAGCAGACAAGAGATACTTGCTCCGGGGGCCTGATAGGAACATAAGAGAAGCCATGTTGGATCAGGCCAATGGCCCATCCAGTCCAACACCCTGTGTCACACAGTGGCCAAATATATATATACACACACACACACACTGTGGCTAATAGCCGCTGATGGACCTCTGCTCCGTATTTCCATCTAACCCCCTCTTGAAGCTATCTTTGCTTGTAGCCGCCACCACCTCCTGTGGCACCTCCTGTGGAATTCCACACGTTAATCACCCTTTGGGTGAAGAAGTACTTCCTTCCATCCGTTTTAACCCGACTGCTCAGCAATTTCATCGAATGCCCACGAGTTCTTGTATTGTGAGAAAGGGAGAAAAGGACTTCTTTCTCGACTTTCTCCATCCCATGCATCACCTTGTAAAAGGAGTGCTCTGGGGGCCTGATTTGGCCCTCGGGGCAGCGTGTTTGACTCCCCTGTGGCCTAGAGCCCACCCTCCCAAGCAGCCAATTTCTCCAGGGGGAGCCGCTCTCTGCCAGTTGATCTCCGTGGTCAGCGCGGGAGACCCCCCGGGCCCCACCTGGAGGCCTCCTTTCCCAAGGCCCGAGAGGCTTCCCTTTTTCGCCTCCGGCCTCCTCGGCGGGTGGCAACGGCGCCCCCCACCGGGCGACCTGGAGAGAGAGCTCCTGAGCCGGGGCTCGGCTCTGCTTCAGCCCCCTTTACCCGCCCAGCCGCCCTGTGATACGCCAGCCGGCGGGTGACGCAAGGGGCTGGCTGCCTCCCCGCGCCACGACCAGCCATTTGCACCTGCGTGTGTGAGAAGCAGAGGCGCCCTCGGAGCAGCGGCGAGGCGGGCAGGGCAGGCACTCCCCCCGGCCTTCTCCTCCTCCTCCTCGGCCTCTTGGCTGCCTGCAGCGAGGCTCCCCGTCCCTACCCCCTGTTTGTTGGCCGCCTCCCTCCCCTCTTTCCCCCCGGCCTCTGAGGAAAGAAGGAAGCCTCCTGCTCCAGCCGCCGCCGGCATGTCTGCTCCGCCTCCGCCGCTGCCGGATCGCCCCAGCCCCCCCGGGCAGCACTGGGTGGGCGACGGCGCCGAGGAGGAGGAGGAGAGCGCGGCCGTGGCTCCCGCCAGGCGCTGGGAAGGGGAAGGGGCGATGCAGCCGCAGCCGGCCTTCGGCTCCTCGCCGTGGAACCCTCGCCCGTTGCCATGGCGACTGCATCCACAGGTAAGAGGAGTGGTACCCAGGAGATGCTCCACAAAGCCAAGGGGCCGCCCGCCCGAGGTGCGCGCCTCCCTGGAGCTGCTCAGGCCAGTCCGGGGAGAGGGGGGGGGGGGAGGCTGCTTGGAAATCGACCCGCCCCAATGGTCTGGGGTGGGGGGGATGGTGGCCAAGGCAATCTGGGAAAGAAATGGGGGTCTGGGGGCGGGGTGGTGGGAAGAGAGGAAGAGAAGCTATCCCTTGTCCGTCTCAGCTTATTTCGTTCTGTTGTTTTATTGCTTTGGTTTTCATTGCGTTGTTTTAGATTTAAATGGCAGGTTTTTATTGTTCCGTTTATGTTGCCATCCGCCCTGAGCCGGTTATGGGAAAGGGCGGAATATGAGCCTACTAAATAAATAAACTTCTGCGTGCGCCTCGGGAATGCCTTCTTCACCGTTGGGCCCAGGCTGCAGATGTCTGTGCTTTTTTTTTTGTCCTGTTAAAAGGCATAATATTTTAGCTAGAAATGCCGGGTCCCTCGCTGCCCACCCCCCTCACATGGAAAGCCTCTGACAGGGAGATATGAATGTCAGAGTCCTGAGGGCTGAACTGCACTGTGATCTGTCCATCGCTATTTAATTCATTCCAGACTCCAGAGAACACCGGGGAGGGGGTGGGTGGCTACAGAGATTGGAGTGGATTCAGTTTGGGCTTGTGGATTGTGCTCGGTTTCCGTTCAATTCTGTTTGCTGTAGTGAGTTTTGGCAAGCTCGTTTCCCCACCTGGTGGGGTTGTACTGTCTGCATTGGATTCCCATGCATCAGAAGTAGGTAGACTCTTAGCCTGAGATGTAAGGACTCCCGAGATTTCTATTTGGACCCCTATCTGATGAGTTTTTACTCTCCTAAAAAATCTTGTTAGTCAGTAAGATTGGACCAGATGACCCTGGAGGTCCCTCCCAACTTTATGGTTATAAGATTCTACTGGACTTGGATGCAGCTGTATCAATCTGTAGATATCCGTGATGGGTGTGTATTGTTTGTGAAACTGAAATGCCCCCCCACTTCTGAAAGATCTGTTGTTTACGAAGCAAATTGCCAGATCAAGGATTTCTCCCCACTCCCACCCCCTTCAGCTTTAAAGAAAGTTACCTGTTCTCATTTTTTAAAATTCCCACCTGCCAAGGGTCATATTTGTCTCATCATCATTATGCAGTCTTGCGGTACAGAAGTTGTCCGAAGCAAGTGGGTTGGGAGTGAGTGACTGGGCAAAAAGACGGGCCCCGGTTCTGCAATGGAACGCGGCCTTGCAAAGCTGCATTGTCGGGCTGGGTTTTTCCTCTCTGCTGGATCTCTTGGACATAATTCTCCACAAAGAACAGGCTATTTGTAGCTGCCTTTGTGTCGGGAGGTGGGAGCAGTAATTCTCTGCTGTAGGCGCAACATGGATTTGTGGGAGGATCGTTCCCCCCCCCCTCGCTCTCCCTTCCCTGTTGCTGTTTCTATTCTGCTAGTGAAATGCATCCTAAGTAGGGAGAGCCTGTTAGGCGGTTGTGTTGTGCTTGAACAAGTGCATCCACCTTCAAATCACGCTTCCTGGTATTGCACTTAAAAATGTTGTTATTGATTGGAGCAATTTCAGTGGAAGAAATGTGATTATGGGAGGGGATGACAGGTGGCTAGGAATTGTGTGAATGTAAACAGAGGCGAGATCCTTAGGTGGATTTCCTTGAAGGTTTACTCAAGCGCCCATAATATCCACAGGAGTATCCCATAATATCCACAGAGTATCCCCTTTGGCTGAGGAACCTGGTGATTCTGAAACTCAGACACAGTCAGGAATAATGAGGGCAGTTTCCTTAATGACAGCATCAATCTCCACTAATTGTTTGTTTTAAAAACCCATTTCCTATATTAATAAATGATTTCATTTGATTCAGATATTCTAAAAGGACAGTAGAGAATATATACTTGAGCAAAGGTGGGCTTAAAAAAAGAAAATCCTTTACTACTATGTTGGCTAAAGCCAGGGAGACTGAGAAAGCAGAACAGAGTCTATAATCTTTGAGCCTTTCTCTTTTTGGCTGGATCACAGTTCCAGAAAGCTAACAGGGGAGTATGTTTGTTGGTGCAGGGGTAAGGGGAATGCAGTTTCATCAAATACAGTGGTACCCAATCCCTTTAGGTCCAGAACATATATCCTGGCCTTCACTATTCCTTGTTAGGAATAACTCCTGTGGCTATCGATGGGGATCTACTTTCATTTAGGATCAAGGTCTGCTCCTCCTATCCCTCTGTTATTGATGTGAGTGATATTCTCTGCTCCAAAGGCTCACCCAGGGCTGGATCTAGGGGGGGAAGGGGGGATGCTAGCCCTGGGTGCCAATGCGGGGGGGGAGGGCGCCAAATTGGGTATGGAGCCCATTGTATTCTATGGGCCATAAGGGGGTATCATTTTAAAATTTTGCCCCCCTCAAAAAAAATGTAGATCCGGTCCTGGGCTCACTGGATGGGCCATTGGCCTGATCCAACGTGGCTTCTCTTATGTTCTTATGTGACACAGAGTGTTGGACTGGATGGGCCGTTGGCCTGACCCAACATGGCTTCTCTTATGTTCTTATGTCCGTAGCAGTCCAGTAGCACTTTCAAGACTATTAAAATTTGTAGCAGGGGTAGGAGTTTTCATGAGTCCTTGCTTGAAAGTTTGTACCTTGCCACAGGGCTTTTTTGCAGGAAAAAGTCCAGCAGGAACTCATTTGCATATTAGGTCACACCCCCTAACATCACCATTGTTTTACACAGGGGTATTTTTTGCAGAAAAAGCCCAGCAGGAACTTATTTGTGTATTAGGCCACACCCCCTGATGCCAAGCCAGCCAGAATTGCATTCCTGTGCATTCCTGCATTTAAAAAAAGCCCTGCCTTTTGTAGAGAAAAGCCCGTAGCAGGAACAACATTTGCATATAGGCCACAGCGGCCCCTGACAGCGAATGCCAGGCTGAAACTGAGTTGGCCTTGGCATCCGGGGTGTGGCCTAAAAAACCCTTTAAGATTCTGCTGGGCTTTTTGCTGTTTTTTGCTGCAGTAAATACTCCTGTGTCTTCCTGTCGCTGGAGGAAGAATTTCTGTTTTGCTTTTGCTTTGTCACATGAGGTGGTTTTTCAAAAGCATTCTGCATGGCTAGGCTGGTTGTCTGTCTTGTGAACTTTGCAATGTGTCCATTCCCCTTTTTGAATGACGCTTTCTAGGAAGGGTGTTTTAAGATTGCAGGCTGTGCAAAGGAGCTTCCTCTGCTGCAGAAAATGTCGCCGACGGTCACAGTGCAGGGGGGAAATAAATTTTATGAAGCAATCGATCGGTCGCTAATATGCAGCCCAGGCGCAACCGGCCATTATAATTCGTGTGGGATCATTTTAGCTCGCAGGGCTTTTTTTGTAGCAGGAACTCCTTTGCATATTAAGACATACCCCTCTGATGCAGCCAGTCCTCCAAGAGTTTACAATAGGCCCTGTAAGAAGACCCTGTAATCTCTTGGAGGATTGGGCTACATCAGGGGTGTGTGGCCTAATATGCGAAGGAGTTCCTGCTACAAAAAAAGCCCTACCTGCTGGCACTTTGCTATTCTGCAACTCATGTGTAAATGGTAGGTCTCTGCCCAGAGACCTTACACTTCAAGAGGTAGGTGATGAATTATGTTTGCCGAGGGAATGCTGCCGATAATTTCTGTCCTATTTTAGCAAGCTTTTCCTCTTCCTGACGAGGAGCATTAGCCACACGATGCAGTATGATCCTAGTATGTGTTTCTCTAGTTTATCAGATGTGTTTCTACTCTCTTTTTCTCTCATTTTGTCTCTAATTGTGAAATCGACTTTGTGGATCCTGTAATGTGTGAAATCCAGGTTACTAGGTGCATTATACTGGTTGTTATTCAGCTGTTCTTCGATAATGTAGTTTTATTGCATTGTTCCTTGCATGCAGGGGTGGAATTCTAGCAGGATCTTCTTTGCATATTAGGCCACACATCCCTGATGTAGCCAGTCCTCCAAGAGCTTACAAAAAGAGCCCCGTAAGGGGTTTGTGGCCTAATATGCAAAGGAGCTCCTGCTAGAATTCCACCCCTGCCTGCATGTCCACCCCTGCCTGCATGTATTATTCTGGTCTTTATCCTGTTGTGCTTATGTCTGCAATCTGCATTAGAAGAAGAAGAGAATTGCAGATTTTATACCCCACCCTTCTCTCTGAATCAGAAACTCAGAGCAACTTACAATCTCCTATATCTTCTCCCCCCACAGCAGACACCCTGTGAGGTGGGTGGGGCTGAGTGGGCTCTCACAGCAGCTATCCTTTCAAGGACAACCTCTGCCAGGGCTATGGCTGACCCAAGGCCATGCTAGCAGGTGCAAGTGGAGGAGTGGGGAATCAAACCCGGTTCTCCCAGATAAGAGTCCGCACACTTAACCACTACACCAGACTGGCTCTCAGTTTGCAAAAAAGATAGATGATAAATGAAATAAGCAAGCCTGCAAATAAATAAATGCTGCTTGCAGAGGCAGGAAGTCTCCTGTGGTGATGGAACTTCAGCATTATATTTATTTATTTATGATATTTTTACCCTGCCTTTTTGCCATGTGGGCACTCAAGAAAGTGAACAAAATAGAAGATAGCATCAATTAACAAAACCTATTATGTGAAAGTAGCAAATGAGAATAATCTGAAAGAGTAGAAGCCAAACTTCTAACTAGTCAAAGTGCCCCCCCCAATCCCCTTCCCCCCCCAAAATCTGTGTAATATCTATTGAACTGAGCAGCTCAGCATGCTTGGATGTTGGAGGGCACTACATCTAAAGCAGGGGTGTCAAACCCATTTGTTATGAGGGCCAGATCGGATGTAAATGAAACTTTGTCAGGACGGGCTGTGTGTGTTCCTATTTAAGGTTAGGTTAGCAGAGATATAAACTTTATAAAGGGACACAGACAAACGCAATTAAGATTTAAAAAAAAAACTTAGAAACGTGCTTACAACATTAGCAGTTGGTTTTAAAGCTGCTTTCTTTGTATTTCTCCTATGGGATCCAGGGAACTGGGCCGAGGAAGCTCTGGCTCTTTCCTTCCTTCCACAGGGGACCAGGAGGGGGGAGGAGCCTCAGCCAGCAGAAGGAAGAGAGGCTTGGCTCAGTAGTTCTGCTGTGCGATTGAGAGAGCTTGGCAAAGCAAGCTCTGCTCTCCCCTTCCTCAAGGAAGGCACCTCAACTGATGGAGAAAATAGAGGTTTTGCTCTGTAGTTCCAGTGAAATTGAGCAAGCCTGGCAAAGCAGAATGGCTGTTGCAGAAGGAAGCAAGAGAGAGGGAGAAGGAAGCAGATGACTGCCAGTTGCTTGGGGACCTGATAGGAGCCCTCCGGGGGCCTGGTTCAGTCCCTGGGTCACATGTTTGACACCCCCTGATCTAAAGTATATATAGGTGTTATCTCTTTGAATGAACCTCCTCTCTTTGTCTTAACCTGGGAACTGCCCTCTGACCCCCTTCTCCCTTTGTCCTCTCACACTCTCCCTACTTAGCCTTCTGTGGAGACACAAGTGTAGAGACAATGCCCTCAGACTCCCACACGCTCATGATGCCGGGCAAACTGGCCTTTTGTGATAGGGAAAGGACTCTGTTTAAATTAGGGTTCTTTCTCTTCTTTCAACTGCAACCTGAATGTGAATGGGATCTACTTGAATACATGTAAGCTTTTACTCCTTTTTTGCGATATACTTCTTGGGAGATTTACGGTATTTACTGCACTCAGCATCATGCATCTATGAGCAAAATTTTGCTATAAAAACCAAATCTCCCAAATAATGCCATTTATTAATAGCAACAGTCACAGCACAGAGCATGGGGAATGCTTTCAAGTTCTTCCAAACTCTTCATCTGGCTGGATGTTAAAAGCAAAAGGGAGGAGGAAATGAAATGTTTTGGGGCGTAATTTGAGGCCTTTTCTGTCTGCTTGCGTTATGAGAGTTCTGCAGATGAAAAGCTTTCAGATCATGGTCTTGAAACATCTTTTCAACTTCTCCCTTCTTCAGACTATCCACTCTGCCGAAGCCTTCTGGAGAGCTCAAAAAGCTCACGTAAGGCTGTGTCATTTTAACAAGAGCAGATCTCACTCGAGATACCGAGAAAGCGGCATCAAATCAAATCCATTACTGTGTCCTTCCAAACGCCCTCTGGAACCAGCCAACCTTTTACTGTGCATCAGAAGGTCAGGAATAATGGAACTCGCCCCATGTGGCAAGAACTCCTAGAGGGTATAGCTCAGGAGTGTCAAACTCATTTGTTATGAGGGCCGGATCTGACATAAATGAGACCTTGTTAGGACGGGCCATGTCGGGCCAGGCAATGTGTATACCTATTTAAGATTAGGTAGCAGAGATATACTTTACAAAGGGCACAGACAAACACAATTAAATATTTAAAAAACAACAACCTTAAAACATGCTTAAAATGTTAGCACTTGTGTTGATCTAAAAGGTGCTTTCTTTGTATCTCTCCCATGAGATCCAGGGAACTGGGAAAAGGACGCTCTGGCTCCTCCCTCCCTCCCTCCCTCCCTCCCTCCCTCCCTCCCTCCCTTCCTTCCTTCCTTCCTTCCTTCCTTCCTTCCTTCCTTCCTTCCTTCCTTCCTTCCTTCCTTCCTTCCTTCCGTGTTTTAACAATTTATTAATAACACATGGTTACAATATTTAATTATCTTTTTCTTACACTAAACCATATGATATTTCACCCCCCTCCCTCTCTCCTTCCTTCCTTCCTTCCTTCCTTCCTTCCTTCCTTCCTTCCTTCCTTCCTTCCTTCCTTCCTTCCTTCCTTCCTTCCTTCCTTCCTTCCTTCCTTCCTTCCTTCCTTCCTTCCTTCCTTCCTTCCTTCCTTCCTTCCTTCCCCAGGAGTCCAGAAGGGGGAAGGAAGAGAGGCTTGGCTCAGTAGCTCCACAGTGTGATTGAGAGAGCCTGGATAAAACAAGCTCTGCCTTCTCTTCTTAATCCCCAAGGAAGGACCCTTAGCCTAAGGAGAAAATAGAGGTTTTGCTCTGCAGCTCCTGTTCGATTGAGTAAGCCTTGCAAAGTGAGCTGTTATGCAGAAGGAAGAAAAAACAATGGCAGCACAGTATAGATAAGCAACCAAAACAACTGTATCCCCAAAAATCAAACATTTAATTAAACTAGAAAAAAAAATTCATTCTATAAATGCATAATCATCAACAAGTCTTTGCAACAATATCAAAATAGTTAAAAGGGAAAGTCCTACTAATAATATGTCCATTCCACTGGGTAACTCTGAAGCAATTTTCAATCTTCAACGGGTGTATAACTCCAAATTCGTCTTGCAGTGCAGAGTCCGACCTCAGATATTGGCTTCAAAGGAAAGATTCACCTTCACGTGATCGCCAGCTTTATATCACGTTTCACTGATTACAGCTTTTTCATAAGCCGATCAAATGACCTTGTAACAACATTCTGACTATCTCTCATACACGTCCATTTCCAAATTCTCAATTAGCAGCTTCAAATTTCTTCCGAGTCACCCAGTGGAATGGACATATTATTAGTGGGACTGTGCATTCCTGCTCAAAAGAAGCTCTGCTTATGCATTTATAGAATTAAATATTTTCCCTAGTTTAATTAAGTGTTTGATTTTTGGGGAGGGCACAGTTGTTTTTGGTTGCTTTGGTTATGCAGCAGGACGCAAGAGATAGGGAGAAGGAAGGAGATAACTTCCAGTTGCTTGTGGGCTGATGGAGCCCTCTGGGGGCCTGATTTGGCCTCCGGGCTGAATTTTTGACACCCCTGGTATAGCTGAAAAGAGAACTGATCCCAGGAGTACCTTTGAGGGCGAATCTCCCACGATGGGCAAGATGTGGCTTTTAAATAGTTTGACAGTGGAGAGAAAACCATGAGTGATGTCAACATTCAAGTCCAGTATTGTTGCCAGGTCCGATTCAGGAAACATCTGGGGATTTTGGGGGTGGAGCCAGGAGACTTTGGGGGTAGAGCCAGGAGCAAGGGTGTGACAAGCACAGTTGAACTCTGAAGGGAGTTCTGGCAATCATATTTAAAGGAATCACACACCTTTTTAATGCCTTTCCTCAGTTTGGAAATAAGGATGGGGCACCTTCTTTTGGGGCTCATAGAACTGGACCCCCTGGTCCAGTCCTTTTGAAACTTGGAGGGTGTTTTGAAGAGAGGCACTAGATACTATGCTGAAATTTTGGTGGCTCTATCTCAAAAAACAGCCCCTCTGGAGCCCCAGATACCCACAGATCAATTCTCCATTATATCCTATGGGAATTGATCTCCATTGGGTATAATGGAGTACCCAGTAGTCAATTTTCTCCCTCCTCTCCTGCTTTCTGATAACCCTGAGGCGGGGGAGGGCCTCCAAACCGGGGGATCCCCTGCCCCCAACTGGGGATTAAACAATAGCACAGCCCAAGGGTTATACTGACAAATAACTAATGATTTATACCAACACCTAGACAGTAAAGAGACATAAGTCCCTAATAAAGTCCTTGAGAAAAAATAGTTCACATGCTTAAAAAGTCCAAACTGAGGACGTCTTCTTTGCAATGTGAATGCTTCCTTCAATGGGGAGGGACGGTGGCTCAGTGGTAGAGCATCTGCTTGGGAAGCAGAAGGTCCCAGGTTCAATCCCTGGCATCTCCAAAAAAGGGTCCAGGCAAATAGGTGTGGAAAACCTCAGCTTGAGACCCTGGAGAGCCGCTGCCAGTCTGAGTAGACAAGACTGACTTTGATGGACCAAAAATCTGATTCAGTATAAGGCAGTTTCATATGTTCATATGTTCAATGAAGAGTGTTTCCTTCAGTGAATGTGTCGTAAAGACGCCTTGGAATTCCCTGGACAGATTGTCGACTTCTGCCCCACCTGTTTCCAAATCTTTATCCACAAGGGATATTCCAGAGACATTAGAAATAATCAGTATTTAATTCTTTAAACAACACTCATAGGGACCTGTAGTCTCCAATGTAATCTCTCACTTGTGGCTAATGCTCAAAGATGACTCATTGAAGGAAGCATTCACATTGTGAAGATGACGTTCTCAGTTTGGACTTTTTAAGCACATGAACTATTTTTCTTAGGGACCTTATGTCTCTTTCATGTCTAGGTCAGGGGTGTCAAACATTCAGTTCAGGGGCCAAATCAGGCCTCCGGAGGGCTCCTATCAAGCAAACTGGCTGTCATCTTTGTTCTCCCTCTCTCGAGCTTCCTTCTGTATAACAGCTTGCTTTGCCAGGCTTGCTCAATTGCACAGGAGCTACAATGCAAAACCTCTATTTTCTCCACTGGCTGAGGCTCCTCCCTTGGGGAGGAACAGCATGCATTGCCAGGCTCTCAATCACATAGCGGAGCTACTGAGCCAAGCCTCTCTTCCTTCTATTGGCTGAGGCTCCCCTACCCAGTCCCCTAGGGAAGAAAGGAAAGAGCCAGAGCTTCCTTTGCCCTGGATCCCATGGGAGAAATACAAAGAAAGCAGCTTTAGGACCAAGGAGTGCTAATGTTTTAAGCATGAGTTAATTTTTTTAAAAAATATGTGTTTGTGTCCTTTATAAGATTTATATCTCTGCTGCCTAAACTTAGATAGGTACACAGATGGCCTGGCCTGACATGGCTCGGCCTAACCCACTGTGGTCCAGCCCCTCAAGGTCTCATTTATGTCAGATCTGGCCCCCATAACAAATGAGTTTGACACCCCTGGTCTAGGTGTTGGTATAAATCATTAGTTTATTTATTTATTTATTTGTAATTTATATCCCGCCCTTCCCACCAGGTGGCTCAGGGAGGCTTACAACATATAAAATCTGACATAAAAACATAAAATTAAGCATAAAAATTAGACGTTCCACAATTTACATAATTAAAATCTAAACATTTCACATAGTTATGTACTTAAAACATCCGAGACATATGTTCTTTGTCACGATAACCCATTTGGGGTTGTGTTATTGTTTACTTCCATAGTGACTTCTCTGGTTTGCAACCCTATGTCCAGGAGCTTTGATTCATGCCGTAGTATTTCCCCATCATTATGTAACAGTGCGCAAGTCGGGCAATGAAGAAAGCAGACAGGAAGAAAGTGGATTCATTTGACATGTTGTATTGGAGGAGAGTTTTATGGGTTCCGTGGAACCCCAAAAATACAATTCAGTCTTCCCTGGAAGTCTTTTCTAGGAAGACTTCAAGCCTGAAGTCTTCCTAGAAACTAAAATGGCTAAACTGAGGCTATCATCTTTTGGTCGCATCATGAGAAGACAAGAATCATCAGAAAAGGCAAACGCTAGGAAAAGCTGAAGGCAGCAGCAAAAGAGGAAAACTCAACAGGAGATGAAGGGACTCCATAAAGGGAGCCACAGCCCTTAATATGCACGACCTTAGCGAGGCTGTTAACAACAGGGCACTTGGGAGGACTTTGATTCAAAGGGTCACCATAAATTGGAAGCAACTTTTTTTTATATAATAAACAATTCTATTGAAGTATACCAAAATGACCCCCCCGGAAAAAAGGCCAATACAATACAATGCAGAAAAGTTGGCGGCTTCTCCAAAGTACAATACAATAACAAATACGGAATGGTAAGATTGCAATTTAAGGGAATATATATAAGAACTCCTTGGCGCAGAGTGATAAAGCTGCAGTACTGCAGTCCTAAGCTCTGCTCACAACCTGAGTTCAATCTCGGCAGAAGTGGGGTTCAGATAGCCGGCTCCAGGTTGACACAGCCTTCCATCCTTCCGAGGTCGGTAAAATGAGTACCCAGCTTGCTGGGAGGAAAGTGTAGATGACTGGGGAAGGCAATGGCAAGCCACCCCATAAAAAGTGTGACGTGAAAACATTGTGATGTGACGACACCCCAGAGTCGGAAACAACTGGTGCTTGCACAGGGGATTACCTTTACCTTACCGTTATATATAGAGATGGGGCGGGGGAGAGAGAGGGAGAGACAGACAGACAGACAGTTTGGTGTAGTGGTTAAGTGTGCGGTCTCTTATCTGGGAGAACCAGGTTTGATTCCCCACTCCTCCACTTGCACCTGCTAGCATGGCCTTGGGTTAGCATAGCTCTGGCAGAGGTTGTCCTTGAAAGGGCAGCTTCTGGGAGAGCCCTCTCAGCCCCACCCACCTCACAGGGTGTCTGTTGTGGGGGAGGAAGATAAAGGAGATTGTGAGCTGCTTTGAGACTGAGTGGAAGGTGGGATATAAATCCAATATTGTCTTCTTCTTCAACGAACTATTTGTCAGCATAAATAAAAAACGATGGACTAGTGGCTATTGAGCAAAGTAATATTAAAAACATAAATTCACAGTCATATAAAGACGATAAGATGAAAACCTTAAATATGAAGTAGAGGAAGAAAAGAAAGACAAAGGGGGGAAAAGGGGCGTGGAGGAAAGGAATACATTAATATATGGCAGGGGTGGCCAGCGGTAGCTCTCCAGATGTTTTTTGCCTACAACTCCCATCAGCCCCAGCCAGCATGGCCAATGGCTGGGGCTGATGGGAGTTGTAGGCAAAAAAACATCTGAAGAGCTACCGTCAGCCACCCCTCATATATGGCATTGATTGCTTCTGCATCTGGTTAGGGAAGAGTTTCAGGACTGGCTTGCTCAGGGCTTTTTTTTAAAAGCTAGAACGCAGTTCCGGCTGGCTTGGCACCAGGGGGTGTGGCCTAATATGCAAATAAGTTCCTGCTGGGCTTTTTCTACCAAAAAAACCCAACCTTGGGCTTTCTCCATATAATTTTAAACATGTAAGTGGCACTGAGAGGATGATAATTTTGAAGAAAATAAAGAGGTTGCAGAGAGCATTTTGCCAGCCAAATTCAGAAGGCTTTTGCATCTCTTTAGAGAAGATCTTAAGAACTGGCTTGCTCCCAATACACACACTGAATTGTAACAAGACACTGATAACTAAGTAAACAGGATTACTCACGAGGAAAACTTTGATTGAACGAACCTATATTTGGGTGCTCATTGGATGGACTTTTCTTTGCGATATTGTAATGTTGTACTTCTTTATAATGTGACAAAAGATTTGTTTGTATTTTCTCTGCCCTGAAAATGGAAGCAGGAGCTGGATTTGAGCCTTCAGTGCCAAGTCCCTCCATGCGCACGGTGCAATGACGTCCCCCAGAAGTGACATCATGGCACCAGTTAGGGATGCTCTAGGACTTGCGATAAAACCCTATGGTACCATAGAGTTTTACCATGATTCCTAGAGTGTCACACTGGAAATGCTCTAGGATTCATAGTAAAACTCTGTGGCATCATAGAGTTTTTGGCACAAGTCCTAGAGCATCCCCGGCGTGATGTCCCCAGCACGATGACGTCACTCCTGGGTGATGCTGGCACACACTGATGGGGCTCTTCGGGAACGGGGATTTCCCTGGCAGTCTGCTCCCTGCTGGCAGGTTAGAGGTCTCCCAGGTGAGGGATTCCCTGGCTGGAGCTTGGCAGTCCTCCTCCTGTGTGCCGGATACGGCCTATAGGCCGCATGTTTGATGCCCCTGCTCTAAAGCATCCATTTTCTTCAGGAAAACTGATATCTGTAGTCTGCAGATCATCTGTAATTCCAGAGATTCCCCAGGTCCCACCTGGAGGCTGGCATCCCTAGCTCCAAACGCTACTTCTGGTTGCGTTTTGGCCTACACATTTACACATACTCAAGCTCTTTCTTCTAAGCAGGGGTGGAAATCTAGCAGGAACTGCTTTGCATATTAGGCCACACACCCATGAGGTAACCAATCCTCCAAGAGCTTACAAGGCTCTTATTTGTAAGCTCTTGAAGGATTGGCTACATCAGGTGTGTGTGTGGTCTAATATGCAAAGGAGCTTCTTTAAGAATTCCACCCCTGCTTCTAAGTAAGCATGCACAGGATTTTAACCTTAATTGGTTCAATCAGTTGTTTAATCGATTAATTCTTTAGCTTGTTAATTGTGGCCAGGAAAGGATCATTTAAGCGGCAACTAAACAGGAAATTTCCATACAAAAAGTCCCGGGTTTAGTCATTAGTGCTTCCATGAAAACAACCTCAGATTCCAACGTCAGGAAGGATATTTGGAAAGCTGCCGCCAGTCAGAATAGATGGAATTTGGTTAGACAGCATTGGTATAAAATAGCTTTACATGTCCATATAAATTTAATCTCCAAGGGCAAATATTAATCAGTGTGAGGCTGAACGCTCACGGCACCCTTTCTTGTTTTTAAGGCTATTTTGATTCTGATCCAGGCAGTGCTGAGAAGTGAAAACGGCAAAGATTTCCTGTTCTTCTTGTGCTTACGTACCGATGTAAGTGCAGTCAAGTTGTAACCAACTTACGGTGACCCCAGCAAGGGGCTTTCAAGGCAAGGGAGAAGCAGAGGTGGTTTGTCATTGCCTTCCTCTGCAGAGCCTTCCTTGGTGGTCTCCCATCCAAGCAGTTTGGAGCTCACTTGTAATTCTGGGAGAACTCCAGCTCCCACCTGGAGGTCTCCCATCCAAGTACTGACTCTGCAGCCTATCTAGTCCAGCCTCCTGTCTCACACAGGGGCCAACCAGTTCCTCTGGAGGGCCAGCAACAGGGCAGAGAGGCTGAGACCTTCATTAGAACATCAAAAGAGCCCTGCTGGATCGGACCAGTGGTCCATCTAGTCCACCATCCTGTCTCACACAGTGGCCAACCAGTTCCTCTGGAGAGTCAACAACAGAGCTTAGAGACTGAGGCCTTCATTAGAACATCAGAAGAGCCCTGCTGGTTTAGACCAGTGGTCCACCTAGTCCAGCATCCTGTCTCCCACAGTGGCCAACCAGTTCCTCTGGAGGGCCAACAACAGGGCAGAGGGACCAAGGCCTTCACTAGAATATAAGAAGAGCTCTGCTGGATCAGACCAGGGGTCCATCTAGTCCAGCCTCCTGTCTCACACAGTGGCCAACCAGTTCCTCTGGAGGGCCAACAACAGGGCAGAGAGACCAAGGCCTTCACTAGAATATAAGAAGAGCTCTGCTGGATCAGACCAGGGGTCCATCTAGTCCAGCCTCCTGTCTCACACAGTGGCCGACCAGTTCCTCTGGAGGGCCAGCAATGGAGCACAAAGGCTGAGGCCTTCCCCTGATGTTGTCTGCTGGCTCTGGGATCGAGAGGGTTTGTGCCTCTGAATGTGTGGGTTCCTTTCAGCCACCATGGCTAGCAGCCATTGATAGACATATCCTCCATGAATCAATCTAATCTCCTTTTAAAGCTGTTTATTCCTGTGGCCATCACCACATCCTCTGGCCTCCTCACTGTGGGTCTTTTGGAAGCAGCTGAGGAGGATTTTAATCAGGACTGCATTTGACTAAAGCAGTCCCGAATTGTGATTTTAAGATTTTGGTTTTATGTTCTTTATGTATTCTACGTTATATTTTCTAGTAAGCGTTCTCCATGGCTGCAGGTCAGTTATATTTTTGGGGCCCAGCAAGTCAGGTGATGATGGTATCTGTGACGGAACCGGCCCGATTCTGCCTTCAGACCCGGTCCCGTCAACTCCCTATTGAGTCGCCAACTCCTGGAGGGAGCTATTTCTCCTCCTGCCGCTTGGGCTCGCTGCCACCACCTGCTCAGTCTAGGGGTTCAGATTGAGAGGAACAGGACTCCCAATCCCCCTCTCCAGCTATGAGGCCAGGCCTCAAGGCCCTCTGCCACCCAGTACTTGGGTATCACAGAGACCACAGCATTTCTTCGGGGAACCCCTGGAGGATTGGCACCTTATCCAACTGCATGCCTTCCCCCTTCCCCGGGGCCCCCTTCTTAAAGCAGCGTGGTCTAAGGCGGTTGGGGATCTATGTGGAACAGAGATTGACTGCCAGCATTTAAAACAGTAAAAATATTTAATTAAAAGAGAAAAAGAAAAGAAAAGAAGAACAAAACAAAAACAGTTGCATGTGAATGGTTAGCACAGCACAGCAAACAGCATGACAAAGGAAAGGGGTTATAAACGCATCCTACTGTCCCTGGTCTAAACCTGCCCCGCCTTGGGGATGACTTACTTGGTCTGACTGCCTGGGGGCCTCACAGGCAGGAGCCCCCATGTTCACCACATGCTCCCTTGAGCGCCAGTTGCAAACTGCCTTCTCTTCCTGCTAACTCCAATACAAAGAACAAAAGAACTTCCTGCCTCTCTAGGAGACTTTCCCCCTAGAGTTGTTGGTTTGGCTCTGGAAGGGAGGGGGGGTTGGAGGGAGGCTAGGCCAAAGCCTGCTTAGGAGTTTAATGATCCCTCACAATGAAGCACCAACATTGACTAAGATGGCATTTCTCCACAGTATCCAATAAGAACTTGTCTCCAAGAGAAACCTCTGGAAGATTACCTCATACTCTCGACCTCCCCCCTCCCCTCCTAGATTTTAAGCTCCCCTGAGAAAACAATGACTGGGCTTCCATCGTTAGCCTTGAAGACGATAAGGCCTTGAAGATGATAAGAGATATACAGGTCGAGGAACCAATTAACAACACCTGCCGAACCATTTTGGCCCATTGCAATCCATACTAATCCTTAAGGGGAAACAGAGAGAAAGGGAGAAAGATGCTTTGTCTGACATATCTGTGCTGGGTTTATGTAACTCTTGAACATGCAAGATTATTACATTTTCCCCTTTAGATGTTTATTTATTGACCTTATTTATAGTCCATCTTTCTCACTTGGACTCAAGACAGGGTGTAAGAGAAGAAGAGCTTCACTTGGAAATTAAAGATGACTGTTCCTTTGTATTGTAAAAATAACTACATAAAATGGTGTGGGACTTAGGGTTGCCAAGTCCAGTTCAAGAAATATCTGGGGACTTTGGGGGAGGAGACAGGGGACTTTGGGGGTGGAGGCAGGATACTTTGGGGGTGGAGCCAGGAGACATTGGGGGTGGAGCCAGGATAACAGTTGTGACAAGCATGACTGAACTCCAAAGGGAGTTCTGGCCATCACATTTAAAGGGACCGCAGACCTTTTACATGCCTTCCCTTCATTGGAAATAATGGATAGGGGCACCTTCTTTGGGGGCTCATAAAATTGGGCCCCTTCATCCAATCTTCTTGAAACTTGGTGGGTATTTTGGAGAGAGGCACTGAATGCTATGCTGAAAAGTTGGTGCCTCTATCTAAAAAAAACCCCCAGCCTTCCCAGAACCCCAAATACCCACAGATCAATTCTCCATTATACCTTATGGGAACTGGTCTCCGTAGGGTATAACAGAGTGCCCAGCAGACATTTCCCTCCTCCCCTCACTTTCTGATGACCCTGAAGTGGGGGGAGGGCCTCCATACCAGGGGATACCCTGCCCCCACCCGGGGATTGGCAACCCTATATGAGACACAGATATGGAAGCCATCCATTACCTGTTCTTCTGGGCTCTTGTGCTGGTCCAAAGAGCCGTACATATATTTTGTAATGTGAGCAGGGCTTATTTTGTAGGGAAAAAAGCCCATGAGGGATTCATTTGCATATTAGGCCACACCCCCTGATGTCAAGCCAGCCGGAACTGCATTCCTGTGCGTTCCTGCTCAAAAAAAATCCCTCCGTGTGAGATTGTGCCTCAGCAATGCCTTTGGACTGATGTGTGAGTTTGGAACAAAAGGCAGCATTATCCCTTGGCCTTGTGTGGCTGTTCTCGCAGCACAGAGTGGACACACTTTAATACCATAGTGTTGACCTTCATGCGTTAGGTTGTCATGTGGGAAGAAATTTCGATGTCAGTTTGTGTTGAGTGACTCTGTTTTAACTCTGTTGGGGATTATTAAGCTAAGGAGACAAACGCAACTGTGTCGGATTCAGTGCCTTGAAAATCTGTTTCCTTATTTATCTGAAGGCCAGTATGTCTCTGGGGGAGCAATCCCCATCAGCCCAGAAGTTAGAAACAATTTACAGGGCTTTTTTTGTAGCGGGAACTCCTTTGCATATTAGGCCACACACCCCTGATGTAGGGCTCTTTGTATAGGGCCTGCTGTAAGCTCCAGGAGGATTGGCTACATCAGGGGTATGTCGCCCAATATGCAAAGGAGTTCCTGCTACAAAAAAAGCCCTGGACACTAAGAGTTAGTTGCATTCAGAGGGGAGACCACCAAGGAAGACTGGGGTTGCTACACAGAGGCAAGCGATGGCAGGCCACCTCTACTCACCTCTTGCCTTGAAAACCCTGTGGATTTGGGCTTGCTGTAGGTTGGTGGCAACTTGATGGTGCATTTGGTGGGCAGCCCGACCTGGGGATCCCCTGGAAATACAACTCATCAGCAGACAACAGAGATTAGTCACCTTGGAGAAAACGGGTGCTTTGGAGGGTGGACTCTATGACATTTAGGGTTGCCAGGTGCAATTCAAGAAATATCTGGGGGCTTTGGGGGTGGAGCCAGGAGGCTTTGGGGGTGGAGCCAGGAGCACGGTTGTGACAAGCACAACTGAACTCCAAAAGGAGTACTGGCAATCACATTTGAAGGGACTGCACACCTTTTAAATGCCTTCCCTTCACTGGAAATAATGGCGGAGGGAGGCACCTTCTTTGGGGGCTCATAGAATTGGACCCCGTGGTCCAATCCTTTTGAAACCTGGAGGGTATTTTGGGGAGAGGCACCAGATACTATGCTGAAAATTTTGTGCTTCTATATCAAAAATCAGCCCCCCCCCCTGAGCCACAGATACCCACAGATCAATTCTCCATTATATATAAACTTTATAAAGGACATAGACAGTTAAGATTTTAAAAATTAAAAATGAAACATGCTTAAAACATCAGCACTTGGTCTTAAAGGTGCTTTCTTTGTATTTCTCCTGTGCAGTCCAGGAAACTGGGCAAAGGAAGCGCTGGCACTTTCCTTCTGTCCCCAGGGGACCAGGAGGGGGAGGAGCCTCAGCCAACAAAAGGAAGAGAGGAATGGCTCAGTGGCTCTGCTGTGTGATTGAGCTGGCAAAGCAAGCTGTGATGCAGAAGGGATCAAGAGAGAGGGAGAAGGAAGCAGACGACAGCCAGTTGCTCGGGGGCCTGATAGGAGCCCTCTCGGGGGTGGCTGATTTGGCCCCCAGGCCACATGTTTGACACCCCTGCCAAAGAGCTTACAATCTTAATAACAAGAACTTGTGTTTATGTGGGAATTGCTGCAAACATTCACCGGTAGCCGAAGCCTATAATAATTATACAGGGAACTGGGGACTGGCAAGCCTAGGATCTGGCAACCCTACCCCCCCCCCCCCATCACCTTTTACCTGCTGAAAAGCTGTACAAATCTTAAGAGTGACCAATTCTGCCTCTTGTTTCCCCCGTTCCACCTCCGTAGCAGCAAAGGGAGGTAATTAAAATCCGCGTAGACTGACCGAAACAGGTGTCGGAAAACATCTCATCTGTGGAGTGCCTTTTTCAATTCCGAGTCCAGACGAAATGAGCAGGGACACGTCCATATGGGCTGCGTGTGAGCCTCTATGGTGGGACTGGCAGGGCGAGCGGCGGCGAGCGTTTGATTTAATGCGTAGGTGCTTAAATATTTCAATCAGAAACCCAAGCTGTGAAAAGTTGAAAAGTTCACATCTGTTCCTTCCACATGGCCATTACAGCCATCATTAGAGTACAGTTTCTCCCAGCAGATCCAACTGTATAACCAGAGGAGATATTGCCACTTCTAGAATATTGCTTCTGCGGAGAATAGTAATTTAGAGCACATATCCGTACACATCTCCTCCCCCCCACCCACTTCTTACCCTTACAAACATGAGGGTTGGGGGAAGGGCAAGAAGCAGTTTGGGCCAGTCTGGTGTAGTGGTTAAGTGCGCGAACTCCTATCTGGGAGAACCAGGTTTGATTCCCCACTCCCCCACTTGCACCTCCTGGAATGGCCTTAGGTCAGCTATAGCTTTCACAGGAGTTGTCCTTGAAAGGGAAGATTCTGTCAGAGCTCTCTCAGTCCTACCTACCTCACAGGGTGTTTGTTGTGTGTGGGGGGGAGTAAAGAAGATTGTGACTGCTCTGAGACTCTGAGATTCAGAGTATAGGGTGGGATATAAATCCAATTTCTTCTTCCTCCAGGTTGTGAAATGAGAGGAGATGGATTTATTTCATTTATTTCTTGGCACCCAGCACACCATCTGGAACTGGATTATGTTATTTATTTTTATACATGGGTGATTTTTTTTTTTAGAAAAATGTTTCCATAAATATCACACACACCAATGCTATTCCCTGAAAACCGTTTTCTGACATAAATTCACAGGAAATTCTACAGTATCGTTGGACTGTATGAAGCAAAACTACTGTACCTGTCTTGAGGCTTGGGAGGGCAGCAGTGGGAGGACTTCCTGAGTTCTGGTTCTCTGGTAAGACCTACTGATGGCCCCTGGATTTTGGCCACTGTGTGACACACAGTGTTGGACTGGATGGGCCATTGGCCTGATCCAATATGGCTCCTCTTACGTTCTTATGTGACGCAGAGTGTTGGACTGGATGGGCCACTGGCCTGATCCAATATGGCTCCTCTTATGTTCTTATGTGACGCAGAGTGTTGGACTGGATGGGCCATTGACCTGATCCAACATGGCTCCTCTTATGAACATATGAACATAAACATGAACATATGAAGTTGCCTTATACTGAATCAGACCCTTGGTCCATCAAAGTCAGTATTGTCTTCTCAGACTGGCAGCGGCTCTCCAAGGTCTCAAGCTGAGGTTTTTTTTTCACACCTATTTGCCTGGACCCTTTTTTGGAGATGCCAGGGATTGAACCTGGGACCTTCTGCTTCCCAAGCAGATGCTCTACCACTGAGCCACTGTCCCTCCCCTTATGTTCTTATGTGACACACAGTGTTGGACTGGATGGGCCATTGGCCTGATCCAACATGGCTTCTCTTATGTTCTTATGTGTGACACAGAGTGTTGGACTGGATGGGCCACTGGCCTGATCCAATATGGCTCCTCTTATGTTCTTATGTGACGCAGAGTGTTGGACTGGATGGGCCACTGACCTGATCCAACATGGCTCCTCTTATGTTCTTATGTGACGCAGAGTGTTGGACTGGATGGGCCATTGACCTGATCCAACATGGCTCCTCTTATGTTCTTATGTGACGCAGAGTGTTGGACTGGATGGGCCTGATCTAACATGGCTTCTCTTATGTGTGACACAGAGTGTTGGACTGGAGGGGCCACTGGCCTGATCCAATATGGCTCCTCTTATGTGACACAGAGTGTTGGACTGGATGGGCCATTGGTCTGATCCAGTATGGCATTTTTGTTATATTCTTATGTCTGAGGCAGTGATGTTCTGTATTCTTGGTGCCTGGTGGGGCAAGAATGGGAGGGCTTCTGGAATTCCAGGTCCACTGGTGGACCTCCTGGTGACACCTGGGTTTTGGCCACTGTGTGACACGGGAGTATTGGACTGGAGGGGCCATTGGGCTGATCCAACATGGCTTCTCTGTTATGTTCTTATGTCTGAGGCAGGGATGCTCTGTCTTCTTGGTGCTTGGGGGGGCAAGAGTGGGAGGAATTCTGGAGTTCTGGCCTCACTGGGGGACCTCCTGATAGCCCCTGGGTTTTGGCCACTGTGTGACACAGAGTGTTGGACTGGATGGGCCATGCTTTGTGAATCTGCCATTTTCTCCAGGGTAACTGATGTCTGGATATGTATGTAGACTATATGAAGTGATGGTTTCGTGGTTTCGCTTTACTCTGCTCTGGTAAGACCTCACTTGGAATATTGTGTTCAGTTTGGGGCACCACATTTTTCGAAGGATATAGACAAGCTGGAACGGGTCCAGAGGAGGACAACGAAGATGGTGAGGGGTCTGGAGACCAAGTCCTATGAGGAAAGGCTGAAGGAGCTGGGGATGTTTAGCCTGGAGAGGAGGTGGCTGAGAGGTGATAGGATCCCCATCTTCAAGTACTTGAAGGGCTGTCATATAGAGCAGGGGTCCCCAACCCCTGGTCCATGAACCGGTCCCAGTCTGTGGCCTGTTAGCTACCGGGCCATGAGTTGTATAATTATTTCATTATATATTACAATGTAGTAATAATAACAAGAAGAAGACTTTCGATTTCTATCCCGCCCCTCCACTCTGAATTTCAGAGTCTCAGAGCGGCTCACAGTCTCCGTTACCTTCCTCCCCCATAACAGAAACCCTGTGAGGTGGGTGGGGCTGAATGAGCTCTCCCCAGAAGCTACCTTTTCAAGGACAACTCTGCAAGAGCTATGGCTGACCCAAGCCCATTTCATCCGCCGCAAGTGGAGGAGTGGGGAATCAAACCCAGTTCTCCCAGATAAGAGTCCACACACTTAACCACCACACAAAACTAATAGCAATAAAGTGCACAATTGTATCATCCCAAAACCATCGCCCCTCCCCCCGGTCTGTGGAAAAATTGTCTTCCACAAAACTGGTCCCTGGTGCCAAAAATGTTGGGGACCGCTGATATAGAGGATGGTGTGGAATTATTTTCTGTGACCCCAGAAGGTAGGACCAGAACCAGTGGGTTGAAATTTAATCAAAAGAATTTCCAGCTGAACATTAGGAAGAACTTCCTAGAGCGATTCCTCAGTGGAACAGACTTTCTCAGGAGGTGGTGAGTTCTCCTTCCTTGAAGGTTTTTAAACAGAGGCTAAGATGACCATCTGACAGCAATGAGGATCCTGTGAATTTAGGGGGAGGTGTTTGTGAGTTTAGAGCGGTTCCTCAGTGGAACAGGCTTCCTCGGGAGGTGGTGGGCTCCCCTTCCTTGGGGATTTTTAAACAGAGGCTAGATGGCCATCTGACAGCAATGAAGATTCTGTGAATTTAGGGGGAGGTATTTGTGAGTTTAGAGTGGTTCCTCAGTGGAACAGGCTTCCTCGGGAGGTGGTGGGCTCTCCTTCCTTCGAGGTTCTTAAACAGAGGCTAGATGACCATCTGATAGCAATGAAGATCCTGTGAATTTAGGGCGAGGTATTTGTGAGTTTCCTTCTTTGTGCAGGGGGTTGGACTAGATGACCCTGCAGGTCTCTTCCAACTCTGTGATTCTGTATATATTTATTTGATGACTTTTATTAGATGCTATATTGGCAAATTTTAATTGGTATCTATTTTAAACTGTTTTATACCATTTTTCTTTGTTTTGGGGTGTTTTTTTTTTTTGTATTTTATATATCTCTGTTTGTGTGTGTTTGTGAGTGCACCTGGAAGTCATGGCGACCTCTGGTGACTAACTCCTACTGGGGGCCAGGAGGATATTCAGGGGGGTGTCTGAATAAAGCCTGCCTCTGCCTCCCAGCTCTTGTATTCCACGGAGGTCTCCCATCCAAGTACTTGGCAGAGTTGGCCCTGCTTAGCTTCCAAGATCTGAGGAGACTGGGCTTGCCTGGGCTATCCAGGTCAGGGATTCAGGAACATAGTGCAGTACACAGACCTTTTTGCCAAGTAAAGTTGTAGTATTTGGAAAATTTAAAAGCAGTACCATCCTAGACTGAGTTTTTGCATTTTAAGCCTCTTTTGGTGTAGCGGTTAAGTGTGCGGACTCTTATCTGGGAGAACCGGGTTTGATTCCCCCACTCCACTTGCAGCTGCAGGAATGGCCTTGGGTCAGCCATAGCTCTGGCAAAGGTTGTCCTTGAAAGGGCAGCTGCTGTGAGAGCCCTCTCCAGCCCCACCCACCTCACAGGGTGTCTGTTGTGGGGGGGAGAAGATATGGGAGATTGTAGGCCTCTCTGAGACACTGTCCTTGACAGGGCAGCTGCTGTGAGAGCCCTCTCAGCCCCACCCACCTCACAGGGTGTCTGTTGTGGGGGGAGAAGATACAGGAGATTGTAGGCTGCTCTGAGACTCTGTCCTTGAAAGGGCAGCAGCTGTGAGAGCCCTCTCAGCCCCACCCACCTCACAGGGTGTCTGTTGTGGGGGGAGAAGATACAGGAGATTGTAGGCTGCTCTGAGACTCTGTCCTTGAAAGGGCAGCTGCTGTGAGAGCCCCCTCAGCCCCACCCATCTCACAGGGTGTCTGTTGTGGGGGGAGCAGATATGGGAGATTGTAGGCCGCTTTGAGACTCTGTCCTTGAAAAGGCAGCTGCTGTAAGAGCTCTCTCAGCCCCACCTACAGGTGTCTGTTGTGAGGGAGGAAGGTAAAGGAGATTGTAGGCCGCTCTACGACTCTGAGGTTCAGAGTATATGGTGGGATATAAATCCAATATAATCCTCCTCTTCCTCCTTCTCTCTCTGTGCGTTTGTGTCTGCTCCTGGAAGTCATGGAGACCTCTGGTGACTGACCCCTACTGTGGGCCCAGAGAGGTGGCTGAATAAATATTTTTTTTTCCTCCTGCGATTCAGAAGCTCTGTGCTATTATACAAACATGTAAAGTCTAACTCTGGGGAGACAGAAACGCTACCGATCCTTTGAGGAGAGGCTACATTATCTCCAGCGTGTGTGTTTTTCCTTCCCTCCTCTATTCCTGCTCTCTCCCCCCCCCCCCCCCGGTCTTTTTCCTGCTGAGGAGAGTTTAATTTATCATAAGGCACAAAAGCGTTATTGTTTGCAGCAGTTTCAAGGCTTCTTAATCCTGGCTCAATAGCGAGGGGCCGTATCAACTAATGCACAGGACTGCTGTGTCCGAGTCAGCATGAAAGAGCTTCCTATTAGGCCTCAGAGATAATGCAGTTTCCCCCCTTGTGCATTAATTTCTCTCTCCCTGCTGCGTACACTCATCAAATGTAGCAAGTCAAAATTGTGGACGGGGGAGAAATGAAGCCAAGGAACTGTCTTCCAGCCGTGGGTGCGTAGGCCTAGTTTTCCTGCAAGGAGAGGCTGAATGTCTAGCAATAGCCGGAATTACAGCTCTCCTCCAGACTATAGAGATCAGATCCCCCGGAGAAAAGGGATGCTTTGGAGGGTGGACTCTAGGGCAGGGGTGTCAAACTCATTCGGTATGAGGGCTGGATCTGACAGAAATGAGACCTTGCTGGGCCGGCCATGTGTGTCATAAAATGTAATGCCAGGTAGCAGAGATATAAACTTTATAAGAAGAAGAAGACTTCAGATTTATACCCCGCCCTTCTCTCTGAATCAGAGACTCAGAGCAGCCTGCAATCTCCTATATCTCCTTCCCCCACAACAGACACCCTGTGAGGTGGGTGGGGCTGAGAGAGCTCCCCCACGAGCTGCCCTTTCAAGGACAGCTCTGCGAGAGCTATGGCTGACCCAAGGCCATTCCAGCAGCTGCAAGTGGAGGAGTGGGGAATCAAACCCGGTTCTCCCAGATAAGAGTGCATGCACTTAACCGTTATACCAAACAGGATATCATAATGGATATCATAATCACCAACAGTATCATAATGCCCATGTATAAATCGATGGTGCGGTCTCATTTGGAGTACTGTGTGCAGTTCTGGTCGCCGCACCTCAAAAAGGATATTATAGCATTGGAGAAAGTCCAGAGAAGGGCAACTAGAATGATTAAAGGGCTGGAGCACTTTCCCTATGAAGAAAGGTTGAAACGCTTGGGGCTCTTTAGCTTGGAGAAACGTCAACTGCGGGGTGACATGATAGAGGTTTACAAGATAATGCATGGGATGGAGAAAGTAGAGAAAGAAGTACTTTTCTCCCTTTCTCACAATACAAGAACTCGTGGGCATTCGATGAAATTGCTGAGCAGACAGGTTAAAACAGATAAAAGGAAGTACTTCTTCACCCAAAGGGTGATTAACATGTGGAATTCACTGCCACAGGAGGTGGTGGCGGCCACAAGTATAGCCACCTTCAAGAAGGGTTTAGATAAAAATATGGAGCACAGGTCCATCAGTGGCTATTAGCCACAGTGTATGTGTGTATATAAATTTTTTTGCCACTGTGTGACACAGAGTGTTGGACTTGATGGGCCGTTGGCCTGATCCAACATGGCTTCTCTTATGTTCTTATGATACAGACAAACGCAAAGATTTTTAAGAAGCTTGACATAAAACATGCCTAAAACATTAGCACTCGTTGGTCTTAAAGGTGCTTGCTTTGTGTGTCTCTTGCGCAATCCAAGGAACTGGGCAAAGGAAGTGCTGTCTCTTTTCTTCCTTCCCCAGGAGATCCAGGAGGGGAAGGAGCCTCAGCCAATAGAAGGAAGAGAAGCTTGACTTAGCAGTTCTGATGTGCAATTGAGAGAGCCTAGAAAAGCAAGCTCTCCCTCAGGGAGGAGCCTCAGTCAGTGAAGAAAATAGAGGCCTTGCTCTGTAGCTCCTGTGCGATTGAGCAAGCCTGGCAAAGCAAGCTGTGATGCAGAAGGAAGCAAAAGAGAGGGAGAAGGAAGCAGATGACAGCCAATTGCTCGGGGGCCTGATTTGGCCCCTGGGCCTCATGTTTGACACCTCTGGATTAGGCAGTAGATGATGTGAAAGACCTCTGTTTGAGACCCTGGAGAGCAGCTGTCAGTCAGACTTTGATAGATTAAGGACCGACCAAGCCTGTCCTTGATAGACCAGTGGAGTGACTCAAGATAAGGCAGCTTCCTTCAGGAAGGGGTTGTGGCTCAGGACAGGGTCCCAGAAGGTCCCAGGTTCAATCCTTGGCATCTCCAGTTAAAAAAGGACCAGGCAGAAGGTGGGGTACTGGTGGTCCCCGGCCCGAGAGAGATCCAACTGTCCCCAACTAGGGCCAATTTGGTGTAGTGGTTAAGTGTGCAGACTCTTATCTGGGAGAACCGGGTTTGATTCCCCACTCCTCCACTTGCAGCTGCTGGAATGGCCTTGGGTCAGCCATAGCTCTGGCAGAGGTTGTCCTTGAAAGGGCAGCTGCTGTGAGAGCCCTTTCAGCCCCACCCACCTTACAGGGTGTCTGTTGTGGGGGAGGAAGATAAAGGAAATTGTGAGCCGCTCTGAGACTCTGAGCAGAAGACGGGATATAAATCCAATATCATCATCTTCTTCTTTATCTTCTTCTTCTATCTTCATCTTCATCTTCTTCTTATGGCCCTGGCCCCCACCTGGTGGAGCTTTATGCCGGAGAACACTTGGGCCCCCTAGGATTTACTACTTTTCCACAGGGCATGTAAGGCAGAGATGTTCAGCCAGGCATTTGTTTTGAGGACACGACAGGATAGCGTACAGTCTGGCATGCCCACTACCTGAAGAACCCCCAGGAGGTTCAGAAATTGTAATGTTTATCCATGCTGTATTGGAGATTTTTTACCTAGAATTGGTTTAATGCAGGGCTTTTTTTAGAGCAGGAACTGCTTTACATATTAGACCACACACCCCTGATGTAGCCAACATTCCTGTAATCCATAAACATAAACACAATTTCAGCAGGAAGGAAGGAAGTTTAAAAATGAACAGGGTATGGCTTCTAGTCCTGAAAAACACAAAATGCCCTACAGCTGACAACAGCAATACAGATAAGATTAGAATTTCAATAGCCAATCCATATACAAAAGAACCCCCTCAGGTAAGCTCCTCCATTAGCATGTCACAGCCTAGGAAGCTCCCACAAGATAATGACTCAGCCCTACCCCACCTGCCTGAGGAGATATAAATTACCTGCCTACCAACTTCTTCTCAGTTTGACCCAGAGAGAACCCCAGTTTTCTGTGACCATGGCCACACAGCTGAGAAAATCTACAACAAGCAACGGACTCCGGCCATGAAAGCCTTCGACAACATATAATCTTCCTGGAGCTTACAGTAGACCCTGTAATGAGAGGCCTGTAAGCTCTTGGAGGATTGGCTACATCAGGGGTGTGTGGCCTAATATGCAAAGGAGTTCCTGCTACAAAAAAAAGCCGTGGTTTAATGTAGGTTTTTAAGCAGCCCCGTGGCACAGAGTGGTAAAACTGCAGTACTGCAGTCAGAGCTCTCTGCTCACGACCTGAGTTTGATCCCGGCGGAAGCTGGGTTCAGGTAGCCGGCTCAAGGTTGACTCAGCCTTCCATTCTTCCAAGGTCGGTAAAATGAGTACCCAGCTTGCTGGGGGGGAAGTGTAGACGACTGGGGAAGGCAAGCCACCCTGTAAAAAAAGTCCACCGTGAAAACGTCATGATGCAATGTCACCCCAGAGTCGGAAACGACTGGTGCTTGCCCCTTTACTTTTTAAAATGTATCTGCTGTCTAGATTCTGTTGCAAACCACCCTGAGTCCTGCTCACAGGGTAAGGGCAGTTAATAAAATCTAATGAAATGAAATAAATAATAAAACAGGTGATGCAAAAGACCTCAGCCCAAGACCCTGGAGAGCTGTTGGCAGTCTGAATAGACAATACCGACCTTGAAGGACCAAGGATGTAGAAGGCAGCTTCAATAGGAGCCAACTCCGTGTGTCATTTTGCCCATTCTGTCAAAGAATACGTTTTCTCTGTTGGATGAACATCGCCGTTCCCAAAAGAGATGTGATGCAGCGTCTTTTTGTTTTTTAAGCTTCACTCGGCTCTGGTCCTTTCTAGTGCAGGATTAGATTAAGTGGATCTCACCATGCGTCAGCAATCTTCCCCAATTACTTTAAAACGCTTTAATGTGGAGTTAACGTTGTCGTCTTCTTCTGTTTTCTTCATTTTCACTGAGCCGCTAAAAGCGAATGGATCATGAAGCCGTGTCAGGTGGTAATGTAATAACCCCAACAGAGCGCCTTCCCTTGGAGTCGGGTAAACACCCACAGAATAGTTATTTTCAGTTTCCATCCCTAGTAAACAACAAGCCCTTGGTTTGATCGAGTGTATTTATCCAACAGCGCTGTTCTACCAGTGCAAATGAAGAGAACAGACGACTTACTCTTGCATATATCGCCAATATATTTAGCATCTTGTGATCATGTAAATCGGCTGAAGGAAAACAGAATGGCTGGAATATTTATATCTCAATTTTCTTCCCAGCAGGGACTGAAAGGGGCTTACGGCATTGTTCTTCCTTGCTTCGTTTTATCCTCATAACAAGAAGTTTATAACAAGTTAGTTGTAACTTAGAAGCCATGGCTTCTCTTAGGTTCATATGTTCTTATTTTCAGCAGCGATCCCAACCTCTTTTTACGTGTCATTTTGCCCTTTCTTTGTGTAATCTGTCTGGAGCCCCTGTGAGAAAGTTGGACTATAAATAATGTAAGCAAGAGAACCTCATTTTAGCTGAGAATGACTGGCCCAAGATCACACAGCAAGCTTCCATGGCAGATTTGAACTTGGGACCTTTCAGCTTAGAAAAAAGATGGCTAAGAGGGGGCCTGATAGAGGCTTACAAAATTATGCCCGTTGTGGAGAGAGCTGAGAAAGATAACTCTGTCTCCCTCTCCCAAAATTCTAGAACTCGAGGGCATCCAATGGAGCTGACGGGTTCAGGATGGACAAAGGGAAAGATTGCTTTACGCAGAGAGTGATTAAAATGTGGAATTTTTCTGCCAGAAGATGTTGTGATGGCCATGAAACAGCTTCGAAAGGGGATTAGACAGATTCACAGTGGATAAGTCTACCAGTGACCAATACTCCCTCTATTGAGAGCCAGTTTGGTGTAGTGGTTAAGTGTGTGGACTCTTATCTGGGAGAACTGGGTTTGATTCCCCACTCCTCCACTTGCAGCTGCTGGAATGGCCTTGGGTCAGCCATAGCTCTTGCAGAGTTGTCCTTCTGGGTCATGAACAATGTGTATTTCCCTGGCCCTGCTTCTCATCTTTGGCTGCTATGTGCAGAGGTAGGAAAATGTGCCTTGCAGTGGTGGCAAAAGGATACAAGGGAAGTTGAATTAGACTTTATAGGAGTGGGAAGACAGAATGTGATACGTGGCTTCCATTGTGGCAGCTACAAGCATAGAAAGCTTCAAGAGGGGATTGAATAAACATATGGAGCAGAGGTCTTGAGTGACTTTTAGCCACAGGGAACTCTTTGTCTGGGGCAGTGATGCTCTGTATCCTGGGTGCTTAGGGGGGGCAACAATCCTGGCCCCACTTGGTGAATCTGCTGATGGCACCTGGGTTTTTTGGCCACTGTGTGAGGCAGAGTGTTGGACTGGATGGGCCATTGGTCTGATCCAACATGGCTTCTCTTATGTTCATATGTTCTTATTTTCAGCAGCAATCCCAGCCTCTTTTTTGCATGTGTCATTTTGCCTCTTCTTTGTCCAATTTGCGTAATCTGTCTGGAGTCCCTGTGAGAAAGTTGGACTATAAATAATGTAAACAAACAAATCAATATGTCTGAAACATGCGGCCTCTGTAGGTGCCAGACTCCGTGATGGGGTGGGGTGGGGGGTCCCCCTGATGCCAGACCCCGCCTTTCTGCCAACGATTAGCTGGCCAGTGGGGGGGACTCCCCCCCCAAAAGGGAGTAGTACTGCATGTTTTTCAACATGCCTACGTGACTTCACTGTGACCTGGAATGTTGGGGGTGACACTCCCCTTTTGGAGTCCAAAACTCTATGGTAGAAACAAATTTTACCACAGAGATTTTTGCCCCAAAACCAGGGTGTCGCCCTGATATCCCCAACATGCCTGCATTACTTCTGGGTCACACTGGAAGTTACGTGTAGGGCTGCCAAGTCCAATTCAAGCAATATCTGTGGACTTTGGGGGTGGAGCCAAGAGCAAGGGTGTGACAAGCATAACTGAACTCCAAAGGGAGTCCTGGCCATCCCATTTAAATGGACCACACACCTTTTAAAATGCCTTCCTTCCATAGGAAATAATTAAATAATGAAGAATAGGGGCATCTTCTTTTGGGGCTCGTAGAATTGGAACCCCTAGTCCAATCCTTTTGAACCTTGGGGGGTATTTTGGGGAGAGGCACTGGATGCTATACTGAAAATTTGGTGCCTCAACCTAAAAAAACAGCCCCCCCAGATACCCATGGATCAATTCCCCATTATTTCCTGTGGGAATAAGTCTCTATAGGGAATAATAGAGTTCCCAGCAGACATTTCCCCCCCTCCTCCCGCTTTCTGATGACCCTGAAGCGGGGGGGAGGGCCTCCAAATCTGGGGATCCCCTGCCCCCATGTGGAGACTGGCAACCCTAGTCACAGTGGGTATGTCCAGGGCTTTTTTTTGTAACAGGAGCGCCTTTGCATAATAGGCTCCAACCCCCTGATGTAGCCAATCCTCTTGGAACTTACAGTAGTAAGCTCTTGGAGGATTGGCTGCATCAGGGGTGTATGGCCTAATATGCAAAGGAGCTCCTGCCTCAAAAAAAAGCTCTGGGTATATTGCTGAATCGCTGGATGAAACTGCCTGTTCCCAGTTAGCCCACCCCCACCCCTCACTGGCTGCCAGGAGAGACCTGAGAACCCTAGGCCTCCAAGCGTGACCAGCTGTTTAATTCTCATCAGTTTTTTCCCTGCTAAACAGCTGCAGTTGAATAATCTAATGAGGAAAGTGGAGGGAAGCTACATTCTGTTAAATGTACAGGCCCCCTCTGAAGAAACTACAACAGAACATAAGAGAAGCCATCTTGGATCCGGCAGACCAATGGCCCATCCAGTCCTGCACTCTGTCACACAGAGGCCAAAAAATGAGGTGCCATCAGGAGGTCCATCAGTGGGTCCAGGACACTAGAAGCCCTCCCACTGTTGCCCTTCCCAAGCACCAAGAATACAGAGCATCACTTGCCTCAGACAGAGTGTTCCATCTAGACCAGGGGTGCCCAAACTGCAGCTCAGGAGCCACATGTAGCTCTTTCACACATATTGTGTGGCTCTCGAAGCTCCCACTATGCCGTCGGCCATCTTGGAGAAGGCATTTCTCTCTTTAACTCACTCCTCCAAGCCAAACCAGCTGACAGCTTGGCGAATGCATTTAAAGTCAAAGCTGCTTTCTTTCCACCTCTCCCTCCCGCATCTATTTTCCTTCTTTCATGTCTTTCACCTCTCAGACATCTGGCATTTATTCTATGTGGCTCTTATGTTAAGCAAGTTTGGCCACCTCTGAGCTAGACCGGGGTGGCCAACGGTAGCACTCCAGATGTTTTTTGCCTACAGCTCCCAACAGCCCCAGCCAGCATGGCCAATGGCTGGGGATGATGGGAGTTGTAGGGGAAAAAACATCTGGAGAGCTACCGTTGGCCACCCCTGATCTAGACCTTGTGGCTAATAGCCACTGTTGAACCTCCACTCCAGATGTTTATCCAATCCCCTCTTGAAGCTGTCTATGCTTGCAGCCGCCACCACCTCCTGTGGCAGTGAATTCCTTGTGTTAACCACTCTTTGGGTGAAGAAGGACTTCCTTTTATCTGCTCTAACCCGACTGCTCAGCAATTTCATCGAGTGCCCACAGGTTCTCGTATTGTGAATAAAGGGAGAATAATACTTCTTTCCCTACCTTCTCTATCCCAGGCATAATCTTGTAAAGGGTTTTGAGGGCACCTGTACTCTTAAAGTAGTGACCTACGACAGAATATCTGTCAATAAAATTATTTCACCCTGTGCCAAGATATAATTGTTACCCAGAATGCATCAGGAAATATAGCTATAATATTATTTATTTTTCCTCAGTAATTTCTTGAAGTGGTGTTCCCTTCTGCCACCTTATTGATTTACTCTCCATTAAATTTAATCTGTAACCTTGTTTATTTATCCAAAATAGAATTCTTCTGAACATCAGAGTCTCCGGAGAGAAGGAAAAAGAAAGAGAAATCTGTTTAAATTGTAAATAAACTGTGAAACGTGACATTAAGTGTCCTACAAGAGAGGTTACTTAAACTGTAAAAGTTTAAAGGAAGTGTTTAGAGGATCTGTTGTTCATGGTCAATTAATTAAAAATACCGAATCAGATATATAACTGTAACAATGGATAGTAATCTTAATAATAAGGAATTTAAACAATTAACCTATTTTCTTTGACTTTTTCCCATTTGTCCTTTAATGGCATGATTAATTGATTGAATGTACACAGTTCAGCAATTACCAAAACTCTGCCGAGATGCCGTTTCAAATGTTGAAGGCACAGGGCTTTTTTGGAAGCAGGAACTCATCTGCGTATTAGGCCACCCCCATATGAACATAAAACATATGAACATATGAAGCTGCCTTATACTGAATCAGACCCTCGGTCCATCAAAGTCAGTATAGTCTCCTCAGACTGGCAGCGGCTCTCCACGGTCTCAAGCTGAGGTTTTTCACACCTATTTGCCTGGACCCTTTTTTGGAGATGCCAGGGATTGAACCTGGGACCTTCTGCTTCCCAAGCAGATGCTCTACCACTGAGCCACTTTCCCTCCCCTGCTCTCCAGGGTCTCAAGCTGAGGTTTTTCACACCTATTTGCCTGGACCCTTTTTTGGAGATGCCAGGGATTGAACCTGGGACCTTCTGCTTCCCAAGCAGATGCTCTACCACTGAGCCACCATCCCTCCCCTGCTCTCCAGGGTCTCCAGCTGAGGTTTTTCATACCTACTTGCCTGGACCCTTTTTTAGTTGGAGATGCCGGGGATTGAACCTGGGACCTTCTGCTTACCAAGCAGATGCTCTACCCACTGAGCCACCGTCCCTCCCCAAATGTAGCCTATCCTTCTGGAGTTTACAGTAGGCCCTGTACTAAGAGCACTGTAAACCAGGGGTGTCAAATTCATTTGTTATGAGAGCCGGATCTAACATAAATCAGACCTCGTTGGGCAAGGCCATGTCAGGTTGGGCCGGGCCATGTCGGGCCAGGCCATGTGTATACATATTTAAGATACATATTTAAGATTTGGTAGCAGAGATATAAACTTTATAAAGGACACGGACAAACACAATTAAATATTTTAAAAAAAAAACTTAAAACATGCTTAAAACGTTAGCACTTGGTCTTAAAGATGTTTTCTTTGTATTTCTTCCATGGGATCCAGGGAATGCAGCAAAGGAAGCTGTGGCTCTTTCCTTCCTTCCCCAGGGGACTTGGGGGGGGGGGAGCCTCAGCCAATACAAGGAAGAGAGACTTGGCTCAGTAGCTCTGCTGTGCGATTGAGAGAGCCTGGAAAAACAAGCTCTGCCTTCCCCCCTTTCTCCCCAAGGGAGGAGCCTCAGCCAATTGAAAAAAACAGGTTTTGCTCTGTAGCTCCTGTGTGATTGAGCAAGCTTTGCAAAGCAAGCTGTTATGCAGAAGGAAACAAGAGAGAGGGAGATGGAAGCAGACGACAGCCAGTTGCTCGGGGGCCTGATTCAGGCCCCAGGCCGCATGTTTAACACACCTGCGTAAGTTCTTGGAGGATTGGCTACATCAGGGGTGTGGCCTAATATGCAAAGGAGTTCCTGCTACAAAAATAGCCCTGTTGAAAAACGTGTGATGTTATCGTAAGAGTTTCATGTGAAATGATGTCTCAGAATGATGGTTCAGAAGTAGAGCCTCTGCTCGGCATGCAGAAGGTCTCAGGTTCTATCGTTGGCATCTCCAGTTAAAAGGACCAGGCAGAAGGTGATGAGAAAGACAATAGAGCAACTTCCTGTCTTCATATTTATTGGAGAGCAGCTGTGGCTTAGTGGTAGAACATCTGCTTTGAAGGCTTGAAGTCCCAGGTTCAGTTCCTAGCATCTCCAAGTAATAGGATTTTAGGTAGTAGCTAAAATCTGCATGCCGAGCAGAGAGCCTCTTGCTAGTCACAGGAAGAGAGTTTTGAGCTGAATGTATCAGTGGGCTGAGAGGGGCCACAGCTCAGTGGTAGAACCCCTGCTTGGCATGCAGAAGGTTCAGTCCCTGGCAGGGGTGGAATTCTAGCAGGAGCTCCTTTGCATATTAGGCCACACACCCCTGATGTAGGCAATCCTCCAAAAAAGAACCTTGTAAGATCCTGGAGGATTGGCTACATCAGGAGTGTGTGGCCTAATATGCAAAGGAGGTCCTGCTAGAATTCCTTACAGGGCTCTTCTTACAGGGCCTACTGGAAGCTCCAGGAGGATTGGCTGCATCAGGGGTGTGTGGCCTAATATGCAAAGGAGGTCCTGCTAGAATTCCTTACAGGGCTCTTCTTACAGGGCCTACTGGAAGCTCCAGGAGGATTGGCTGCATCAGGGGGGTGTGGCCTAATATGAAAAGGAGGTTCTGCTAGAATTCTTTACAGGGCTCTTCGTACAGGGCCTACTGGAAGCTCCAGGAGGATTGGCTACATCAGGGGTGTGTGGTCTAATATGCAAAGGAGGTCCTGCTAGAATTCCTTACAGGGCTATCAGTACAGGGCCTACTGGAAGCTCCAGGAGGATTGGCTACATCAGGGGTGTGTGGCCTAATATGCAAAGGAGGTCCTGCTAGAATTCCTTACAGGGCTCTCAGTACAGGGCCTACTGGAAGCTCCAGGAGGATTGGCTACATCAGGGGTGTGTGGCCTAATATGCAAAGGAGCTCCTGCTAGAATTCCACCCCAGGTCCCTGGCATCTTCTGTTAAGAATGACCAAGCAGCAGGTGATGTGAAAGGCTACTGTCTCAGACCCTGGAGTGCTGCTGCCAATTTGAGTAGATGACAGTGACTTTGATGGACCGATGGTCCATGTCCATCTATATGTGTGTTTTCATGTGCGAATAGATTTAGTTGTCCATTTGGCTCATTGGTAGAGTCTCTGCTTGATATGCAGAAGGTCCCAGGTTCAATCCCTGGCATCTCCAGTTAAAAATGACCAGATGGTACCTGAGGAACCAACAAGATTTTCAGGGTATGAGCTGTCAAGAGCCATGAGAAGGTGATCATGAGAAGGAGGCAGATCATGCACACAGGAAGGGTTGCAGCAGTGCTTAGTTTTTGTGGCCCTTCCTTACACCCCCCCAAGGGAAATTCTCATCGTCACTTTGGGGTCAGGTAGCAATTTTTCTCCAGACCAGTTTGGCCAGGGATCCTGGAGGATTTGCCATCTTCCGGGCATTGAGCCTGCTGGGGATGTATGGGTATGCGTGGGGGGGAGGTATTTGTGAAGTTCCTGCATTGTGCGAGCCAGTTTGGTGTTGTGGTTAAGTGTGCGGACTCTTACCTGGGAGAACCGGGTTTGATTCCTCCACTTGCAGCTGCTGGAATGGCCTTAGGTGAGCCATAGCTCTCGCAGGAGTTGTCGTTGAAAGGGCAGCTGCTGTGAGAGCCCTCTCCAGCCCCACCCACTCACAGGGTGACTGTTGTGGGGAAAGGAGATAAAGGAGAAGGGGACCGAAGCCATCTGTTCGGCTGCCCCCTCCCTTCATGTGTCGGGCCCCCTGTCAGCCTTGGTTATTTTCAAGTTTGTTCAGTGCCATTGTGTTTTGTTTTGTTTTTGAAGAAACAAAGCAGTGCAGTTTTTAAGGAATTGAAAATTGGGGTGCCAACTCCTGGCTAAGAAATTCCTGGAGATTTCAGAGGGGGAGGCTGGAGAGGGCAGGCTTTGGGGAAGAGAAGGACATAGCGCCATGGGCTTCCCCTCCAAAGTAAACAGATTTGGAGATCAGTTGTCGCTCCAGGAGATCTCCAGGTCCCACCTGGTGGTTGGCAACTGGGATTGCCAGCTCTGGGTTGGGCTATACCTGGAGATTTTGAGGAGGGGGGATGGAGAGGAGAAGAGGAAGAAGAAGAGATTGGATTTATATCCCACCCTCCACTCCGAATCTGAGTCTCGGAGCGGCTTACAATCTCCTTTACCTTCCTCCCCCACAACAGACACCCTGTGAGGTGGGTGGAGCTGAGAGAGCTCTCCCAGAAGCTGCGCTTTCAAGGACAACCTCTGTGAGAGCTATAGCTGACCCAAGGCAGTTCCAGCAGCTGCAAGTGGAGGAGGAGAAGAAGAAGAAGATAGAAGAAGATAAGGGATTTATATCCCACCCTCCACTCCGAATTTCAGACTCTCAGAGCAGCTCACAATCTCTTTTATCTTCCTTCCCCACAACAGACATCCTGTGAGGTGGGTGGGGCTGAGAGAACTCTCCTAGAAGCTGCCCTTTCAAGGACAACCTCTGTGGCTGACCCAAGGCCATTCCAACAGCTTGCAAGTAGAGGAGTGGGGAATCAAACCCGGTTCTCCCAGATAAGAATCCACACACTTAACCACTACACCAAACCGGCACCCTCTGGGAACACTCTGTCTGGGGCATTGATGCTCCATCTTCTTGACATTTGGGGAGGGGCACATTGGGAGGGCTTCTGGAGTTCTGGCCCTGCTGGTGGGCCTCCTGATGACACGGTGGCCACGGTGTGACACAGAGTGTTGGACTGCTTGGGCCATTGGCCTGATCCAACATGGCTTCTCTTTTGTTGTTATATCTGGTGCAGTGATGCTCTGTCTTCTTGGTGCTTGGGGGGCAACAATGGGAGGGCTTCTGGAGTTCTGGCCCCACTGATGGACCTCCTGCTGGCCCCTGGGTTTCGGCCACTGTGTGACACAGAGTGTTGGACTGAATGGGCCATTGGCCTAATCCAGCATGGCTTCTCGTATGTTGTTCTGTTTGTGGCAGTGATGCTCTGTCTTCTTGGTGCATGGGAGGGCAACAGTGGGAGGGCTTCTGGCCCCACTGATGGACCTCTTGATGGCCCCTGGGTTTTGGTCTCTGTGTGACACAGAGTGTTGGACTGGGTGGGCCACTGGCCTGATCCAACATGCCTTATCTTATGTTCTTACATCTGGGGCAGTGATGCTCTATGTTCTTGGTGCTTGGGGGGGGGGAACAAGAGTGGGATGGTTTCTGGAGTTTTGGCTCTGCTGTTGGACCTCCCGATGGCCCCTGGGTTTTGGTCTCTGTGTGGCACAGAGTGTTGGACTGGGTGGGTGATTGGCCTGATCCAACATGGCTTCTCTTACCCTCTCTTAATGTCAGAAGACGCAAAAGAGACAGAAGTGAAAGCTCTGCAAAAATAAAAAATGGAAACAAATTTCACGGGGGCTCTCTGTGAAAAGCGCTCCTGCTGTTGCCAGGAGAATAAAGGTGGAGGTACAGTGAAGTATAGACTCCATTTACCCGTCAGAAGCTATCAGTTTGACAGAGCGATCTCCTGGGGGGGCGGGGTGAGTTGGAGGAATGGCCTCCCCTCACAGCCGGTTGCATTTATTGCTAATGCAATATTTATGCCCTCTTCCTGCAAGCGTCCGAGGTTGGTTTTGGTTTCCCCCCCCCCTCCTCCTTGTGCCAGGGAGAATAAATAGGCCCCCGCTTGTATATCTGCTCTCAATCTGTTCTCCTTTATATTCTGAGATTCCTCTTGTCCTCCAGATAAAAACAGCTGCTGCCTCAGTGCAGGATTATATAAATGTTTTAATATGCTCGAGTCAGGACAAAACAGCCATGCAGAGCGGCGAGAGGAAGGAGAAGGGAGGATGCGTCCGAATCAGCGTCGTTCGGAGTGGCGGTTCACCAGATCCGGTCATCTCTCCTGGAACAGGGCACTTTTGTCAAATGATCTTTGTTCAATCTGTTCTTTTTAGTGAAAAAAGCAAGACACCAGTCCTCAGGAATGTGGAGGGAAGTTGGAAAATACGTTCAGAGCGTGTTTCAAAAGCTTAAGGCCAAGGCTTTTTTTGGTAGCAGGACCTCCTTTGCATATTAGGCCACGCCCCCTGATGTAGCCAATCCTCCGAGAGCTTACAGGGCGCTTAGTGCAGGGCCTACTGTAAGCTCCAGGAGGATTGGCTACATTGGGGGGGGGGTTGCAGGTCTTGTTTTGTGGCAGGAACTCCTTTGCATATTAGGCCCCCCCCCCCGATGCAGCCAATCCTCTAAGAGCTTACAGGGCTCTTAGTTCAGGGCCTGCTGTAAGTTTCAAGAGGATTGGCTACATCACAGGTGGGTGACCTAATAGGCAAAGGTGGGGCTTTTTTTGTAGCAGGAACTCCTTTGCCTATTAGGCCATGCCCCCTGATGCAGCCAATCCTCCAAGAGCTTTCAGGGCTCTTCTTACAGGGCCTACTGGAAGCTCCAGAAGGATTGGCTACATTAGGGGTGTGTGGCCTAATATGCAAAGGAGTTTCTGCTACCAAAAAAGCCCTGCTTAAGGCCAAATTGGCACAGTTGCCAGCTCTGGGTTAAAAATACCTTGAGTTTCGGAGGTGGAGAGGGCAGGGTTTGGGGAGGGGCCTCAGCAGTGTACATTGCCATAGACTCCACCCTCCGAAGCAGCCATTTTCTACAGGGGAACTGATTTCGTCCATCTGGAAATCAGTTGTAATAGCAGGACATCACCAGGTGCCGCCTGGAGTGTGGCAACCCTATAAATTGGGTGAGTGGCCAAGCATGTGGCAAATGATGTTCAGTGTTTAGTAAGGCAGGGCTGGTTCCAGATTTTGGGGGGCTGTAGGTAAAGAGGGCTCCCTTCCCTCTATGAGAACCAGTATGGTGTTGTGGTTAAGTGTGTGGACTCTTATCTGGGAGAACCGGGATTGATTCCCCAGTCCTTCGCTTGCAGCTGCTGGAATGGCCTTGGGTCAGCCATAGTTCTGGTAGAGGTTGTCCTTGAAAGGGCAGCTGCTGGGAGAGCCCTCTCAGCCCCACCCACCTCACAGGGTGTCTGTTGTGGGGGAGGAAGGTAAATGAGATTGTAAGCCGCTCTGAGACTCTTCGGAGTGGAGGGCGGGATATAAATCCAGTTTCTTCTCCTTCTTCTTCTTCTCCTCTTTCTTATCCTCCTCCTTCTTCTACGTCTCCTCCTCCTCCTTCTCCTCCTCCTTCTCCTCCTCCTCCTTCTCCTCTTTCTTCTACTCCTCCTCCTTCTCCTTCTTCTACTTCTCCTTCTTCTCCTCCTCCTCCTCCTCCTCCCCCTCTCGGTTGCCAGCTCTGGGTTGGGAATTACCTGCAGAATTTTGGGGGTGGAGCCTGAGGAGGGTGGGATTTGGGGAGGGGAGGGAGTTCAGCAGCATATATTGCCATAGACTCCACCCTCCAAAGCAGCCATTTTCTCTGGGGGAGCTGATCTTAATTGTCTGCAGGGCTTTTTTTTTGTAGCAGGAGCTCCTTTGCATATTAGGTTCCCCCTGCCTGATGTAGCCAATCCTCCAAGAGCTTGCAGGGCTCTTAGTACAGTGCCTACTGTTAGCTCCAGGAGGACTGACTGCATCACGTGGAGTGTGACTTAATATGCAAAGGAGTTCCTACTACAAAAAAGGCCTTGGTCGTCTGGAAATAAATTGCAATAGCAGGAGATCTCCAGGTGCCACCTGGAGATTGGCAACCCTGCTTCCCACCCCCGCCTGTCTGTGCATCCTTCCCTGGCTTGTCCACAAGCCCTCCCATTGCCCAGGTTCCCAGCCCTGTGCGTGGTCCACAACCCTTTCCTTGATGTCCCTGGGCAATGCGAGCAGCTGGATGCCTTGTGAGAAGCCAGGGGAATGGACGGCACGTTGCGGGGTGGGGGGTGGCAGCAGTGAGCCATGCCAATTAGGGTTGCCAAGTCCAATTCAAGAAAGCCCTATATGGCCTAGGACCTGCCTCCCTTAGGGACCGCCTCTCCCCACATGTTCCCCAGAGAGTACTGAGATCAGGTTCTCAAAACCTGCTTGTAATCCCCGGGCCAAAGGAGGCCCGTCTGAAATCTACCAGGGACCGGGCCTTTTCGGTAACGGTGCCTTGCTGGTGGAACCAGCTGCCGGAAGAGGTGAGGGCCCTGCGGGACCTTGGGCAGTTCCACAGGGCCTGCAAGACAGTCCGCTTCCGGCTGGCTTATAACTAACTGACACTGGAAATTTTGGAAGGCTGTAGTGTTAACATTTCGACAGACCGCTGTTCTATATGTTTTATTATCTTACTGTTTTAAATTGTTGTAAATTGATGTTTTTAAAGCTAAACCTATGTTAGATTTTATATGTTGTAAGCCGCCCTGAGCCGCTTCGGTGGGAAGGGCGGGATATAAATTGAAATAAAAATAAATAAATATCTGGGGACTTTGGGGGTGGAGCCAGGAGACTTTGGAGGTGGAGCCAGGAACAAGGTTGCGACAAGCAAAATTGAACTCCGAAGGGTGTCCCGGCCATCACATTTAAAGGCACTGCACACCTTTTAAATACCTTCCCTCCACTGGAAATAATGACGGACAGGGGCACCTTCTTTTGGGGCTCATGGAACTGGACCCTCTAGTCCAATCTTTTTGAAACTTGGAGGGTGTTTTGAGGAAAGGCACTGGATGCGATGTTGAAAATTTGGTGCCTCTACCTCAAAAAACCGTCTCCCTCAGAGCCCCACAGATCAATTCTCCATTATATCCTATGGGAATCGGTCTCCGTAGGGAATAATGGAACGTGCAACAGACATTTCACTCTCCCCCCCCCCCGCCTGCTTTCTGATGACCCTCTGAGAAACCCATGCCCTCATTTGAACCCAGAGATGAACAACAAAAACATTACAACAGACTCTCGTTTATTGCGCTTCACACCCAGATTTAATACATGGACATCAGTCTTCTTTATATTACCCTTCGTTGTTGTTTCAGCCCAGTTAACACTAACTAATGAACACCGGACCCCAATTTGTGATTCTTTTAATCTGCTGAAAAAACATTTCCATGACTCTGCATACTAACTCACTGCCCGCTTTCCCTATATTTAGGACTGCCTGCAATTCCCTACTATTGTCTGATGAAGTGTGCTTAGAGCACATGAAAACTTGCATTCTGAATGAAACTTGGTTGGTCTTAAAGGTGCAACTGGACTCTTGCTTTGTTCGACTGCTTCAGACCAACACGGCTGCCCCACTTGGATCTATCTACATAAGAACATAAGAGAAGCCATGTTGAATCAGACCATATCCAGTCCAACACTCTGTGTCACACAGTGGCTAAAAAAACCAGGAGCCATCGGGAGGTCTGCCTGTGGGGCCAGAACTTCAGAAGTCCTCCCACTGTTGCCCCCCGAAGCACCAAGAAGATAGAGCATTCCTGCCCCAGATATAAGAACATAATAGAGAAGCCATGTTGGATCAGGCCAATGGTCCATCCAGTCCAACATTCTGTGTCACATAAGAACATAAGAGAAGCCATGTTGGATCAGGCCAATGGCCCATCCAGTCCAACATTCTGTGTCACATAAGAACATAAGAGAAGCCATGTTGGATCAGGCCAATGGCCCATCCAGTCCAACACTCTGTGTCACACATAAGAACATAAGAGACGCCATGTTGGATCAGGCCAATGGCCCATCTAGTCCAACACTCTGTGTCACACATAAACACATAAGAGAAGCCATGTTGGATCAGGCCAATGGCTCATCCAGTCCAACACTCTGTGTCACATAAGAGAAGCCATGTTGGATCAGGCCAATGGTCCATCCAGTCCAACATTCTGTGTCACACAGTGGCCGAAAAACCCAGATGCCATCAGGAGGTCCATCATTGGGACCAGGACACTAGAAGCCCTCACACAGTTTCCCCTCCCAAGCACCATGAATACAGAGCATCACTTGCCCCAGGCAGAGAGTTCCAACAACACGCTGTGGCTAATAGCCACTGATGGACCTCTGTTCAAGATGTTTATCCCCCCCAAAAAATCTCATCAGATCTTGAGAGCTAAGCCGGGTCGACTCTGATTAGTATTTGGATGGGAGACCACCCAGGAACTCCAAAGTTGCTATGCAGAGGCAGGCAACGTCAAACCACCTTCAAACACCTCTTGCCTTGAAAACCCTATAGCAGGGGTGGGAAAACTGGCTCAGGAGCCACATGTGGCCCTTCCACACATGTTGTGTGGCTCTTGAAGCCCCCACCACAATGTCCGCCAGTTTGGAGAAGGCATTTCTCTCTTTAAATCACTTCTTCAGGATAAGCCAGCTGGCAGCTTGGAGGATGCATTTAAAGTTAAAGTTGCTTTCTTTCTACCTCTCATCCCTCCCCATCTATTTCCTTTCTTCCTTCTTCCCTCCCTCTCTCCCTGCTGTCCGTTTATCATCCTCCCTCCCCCTCTCCCTCCCTTCCTCTCTCCCTGCTGTCCATTTATCATCCTCCCTCCTTCCTTCCTTCCTTCCTTCCTTCCTTCCTTCCTTCCTTCCTTCCTTCCTTCCTTCCTTCCTTCCTTCCTTCCTTCCTTCCTTCCTTCCTTCCTTCCTTCCTTCCTTCCTTCCTTCCTCCCTCCCTCCCTCCCTCCCTCCCTCCCTCCCTGCTGTCCATTTACCTTCCTTCCTTCCCTCCCTCAACCATCTGATGTTCATGTCTTGCGACTCTCAAACATCTGACATTTGTTCTATGTAGCTCTTACATTAAGCAAGTTTGGCTGCCCTTGCCCTAAGTCAGCTGCGACTTGCCAGGACTTTCCACTGCCAACTCTGTTTAGAATTGCATTGTAAACAATCTACTCAAGCATTATGCATTGTAAATAGTATACTCCTGGTAGATTTTCTTTTAACCCACCCACCCCAAGCACTAAAGATGGGAGAGCATAGCTCAGTAGTTTGTTCGTCTGTAGATTTTCCTGGCAGGTGGTGTATAAATAGCTCCGAATGGGCTGGAAATTCACGTGTTCTTTTCAGAATGCAAAACTGAGTCACTCGAAAGCCACCTACTAGTAGGACATTTTAAGATCCTCTAATTATCTAAGTCTAAGAGCGTTGAGAAGGAGGCACAAATGCCAGTCACTGAGCCTTGGGGCTGGTTTTAAAGGATGGAATGGAAAACTTGTAGCACTTAAAGAATATTCTCTTAAATTTTGGAAGAGTCAGCAGAAGAGGAAAAGCCAGTTCTTAGAATCATAGACTCACAGAGTTAGACGGGATCATAGAGGTCATCTAGTCCAATCCCCTGCTCAATGCAGTATCAACCTAGAGCAGGGTTTCCCAAACTTTCCCTCCCCATGGCCCAGTTATTTTTACACTTCTCCCTCGTTGCCCACTAAAATTCAGGGGTGGAGCCAGGAGACTTTGGGGTGGAGCCGGGAGACAGGAAAGCCTGTCTCTTTCTTCTATAGAGGTTTCCAAGGAAAACGGAGCTCAGGCTTTGCAGCCTGTGTCAGTCTTCAAGCCTAGCTTTTATCTGCACAACACAGAGACATTGGGGATGGAAGGAAGGAAAACGGAGCTCAGATTTTGCAGCCCGTGTCAGTCTTCAAGCCTAGCTTTTCTCTGCACAACACAGAGACATTGGGGATGGAAGGAAGGAAAACGGAGCTCAGGCTTTGCAGCCTGTGTCAGTCTTCAAGCCTAGCTTTTCTCTGCACAACACAGAGACATTGGGGGATCGAAGGAAGGAAAACGGAGCTCAGGCTTTGCAGCCTGTGTCAGACTTCAAGCCTAGCTTTTCTCTGCACAACAGAGCGACGGAAAAGGAAGGAAGCAGAGCAGAGCTCATTCTTTGCTGGGGGCGGGGCTAGCTTTGGCTTTTCTTGTAACCTGGTATTGAGGCTTCTGGGGCCCGGTACTGGGTCACGACCCTGCAAATGGGAAATGCTGGCCTAGAGCATCCCTGACAAGTGTTCGTCCAACTGCTGCTACAAGACTGCCAGGGAGGGGGAGCCCACCACCTCCCTAGGGTGGTGCTGAACAATTCTGACTGCAAAGTTCTTCCTAATATCCAGCTGGTACCTTCCTATTCTTAATTTAAACCCATGTTTGTGAGTCCTCTCCTCTGCTGCCAACAGGAACAGCTCCCTGCCCTCCACTCAGTGACAGCCCTTCAAATGCTTATAGAGAGCAATCACATCCCTCCTTTACCTTCTCTTCTCCGGACTGAACCTTCCCAAGTCCCCTCAGCCTTTCCTCTGAGGGCTTGGTCTCCAGGCCGCCGATCATCCTCGTGGCTGTCTTCTGCAGCCGCTCCATTCTGTCCACATCCTTCTTGAAGTGAGGCCTCCAGAACAGCACACAATACTCCAGGTGAGGCCTGGCCAATGTAGTGTACAACGGAACTATGACATCTTGTGATCTGGATGTTATGCCTTTGTTGATAAAGATGGCATTTGTGTTTTTTTGTCGCTGCATCGCACCAGCTGCTCATTTTTAATTTACGGTCCACCCACACCCCAGGATCTTGTCCGCGCACACTGCTTCCCAGTGTGGTATAGTCACATTTTGTACCTACTGTACCTCTTTGGTGGCTCTTGTCAATTCTTGTTCTTCTTAGGCAGAGAATGAAAGAATATTTGAGGTGCAGGGTGGTAAAGCTGCGGTACTGCAGTCCGAAGCTCTGCTCATGACCTGAGTTCGGTCCCCGCGGAAGCTGGTTCAGGTAGCTGGCTCCAGGTTGACTCAGACTTCCATCCTTCCGAGGTCGATAAAATGAGTACCCAGTTTGCTAGGGGGAAAGCGTAGATGACTGGGGAAGGCAATGGCAAACCACCCCATAAAAAGTCTGCCATGAAAACATTGTGAAAGCAACGTCATCCCAGAGTCAGAAACGACTGGTGCTTGCACAGGGGACTACTTTTACCTTTTACTTGTATCTGTACGGTGGTGGAATGTGCTGTCTAGTTGCGACTGATTTATGGTGACCCTTATGAAGTCCCCATGGGCACTATGACACCTGAACATAAGAACATAAGAGAAGCCATGTTAGATCAGGCCAATGGCCCATCCAGTCCAACATTCTGTGTCACACAGCGGCCAAATATATATATATATGTATGTATATGTATGTATGTGTGTGTGTATATATATATATATATATACACACACACACACACACACACACACACACTGTGGCCAATAGCCACTGATGGACCTCTGCTCCATATTTTTATCTAACCCCCTCTTGAAGGTGGCTATACTTGTGGCCGCCACCACCTCCTGTGGCAGTGAATTCCACGTGTTAATCACCCTTTGGGTGAAGAAATACTTCCTTTTATCCGTTTTAACCTGTCTGCTCAGCAATTTCATCGAATGCCCACGAGTTCAACATATTTCCTTAAAAAACCCCCACTATGTTTATTTACACCCACAAAATAAATGCCAACAACAAAACATAACAAAACCAAACCATCTGATAACCTGATATCCGATATAAGAGATGATACCATCATGTTACAGTTATGTTCCAACTAAAAAACACCCCAAAGGAAACATAAACCAATATAAGAAAAATCATGACTGGATACAAAGGAAGAAAGGAGAAAAGGGGATGCTCCAGGAGAAGGGAGAGGAGGAGGAGAAGATGATATTGGATAAATATCCCACCCTTCAGTCTGAATCTCAGAGTCTCAGAGCAACTCACAATCTCCTTTCCCTTCCTTCGCCACAACAAACACCCTGTGAGGTAGGCGGGGCTGAGAGATCTCTCCCAGAAGCTGCCCTTTCAAGGACAGCTCTGTGAGAGCTGTGGCTGACCCAAGGCTATTCCAGCAGCTGCAAGTGGAGGAGTTGGGGAATCAAACCTGGTTCTCCCAGATGAGAGTCCGTGCTTTTAAGAAGAAGAAGAAGAATTGCAGATTTATACCCCACCCTTCTCCCTGAATCAGAGACTCAGAGCGGCTTACAATCTCCTATGTCTTCTCTCCCCACAATAGACACCCTATGAGGTGGGTGGGGCTGAGAGGGCTCTCACAGCAGCTGCTACAACCACTACTTAACCACTACAATGACGACTACTTAACCACTACACCCAGGGCTTTTTTTGGTATAAAAAGCCCAGCAGGAACTCATTTGCATATTAAGCCACGCCCTGTGACATCAGCATTGTTTCCACAGGGATTTTCTGTAGAAAAAGCCCATCAGGAACTCATTTATGTACTAGGCAACACCCCTTGACACCGAGCCAGCCGGAACTGTGTTCCTGTGCGTTCCTGCTCAAAAAAAGCCCTGACTACACCAAACTGGCTCTCAAAGAAGAAGAAGCAGCAGGCAGTGCCTACATCATCTCTTTGTGACTTACACACTTTGGGAATGTTGGCAGTCCTCTAGGCTTTGGGCAAAACTCTATGGTTTGAAGCTAATTCTACCATAGAGTTTTGCCCAAAGAACCAGAGTGTGGCCCTCTGCATCTCCAATGTGTATATGTTACTTCCAGGTGATGTAGGCACATCAAAGTAATTTCTGGTTTCTTGCCTGTTGCGGTGGAAGGTAAGAACATAAGAGAAACCATGTTGGATCAGGCCAATGGCCCATCCAGTCCAAGATTCTGTGTCACACAGTGGCCAAACACACACACACACACACATACTGTGGCTAATAGCCACTGATGGACCTCTGCTCCATATTTTTTATCTAACCCCCTCTTAAAGCTGGCTATGCTTGTAGCCACCGCCACCTCCTGTGGCAGTGAATTCCACCCTTTGGGTGAAGAAGTACGGTACTTCCTTTTATCCGTTCTAACCCGACCGCTCAGCAATTTCATTGAATGCCCACGAGCTCTTGTATTGTGAGAAAGGGAGAAAAGTACTTCTTTCTCTACCGTCTCCATCCCATGCATAATCTTGTAAACCTCTATCATGTCACCCTGCAGTCGACGTTTTTCCAAGCTAAAGAGCCCCAAGCGTTTTAACCTTTCTTCATAGGGAAAGTATTCCAAACCTTTAATCATTCTAGTTGCCCTTTTCTGTACCTTTTCCAGTGCTTATTCTGGAATGAAATACTACCTTTGAGACATCTTTAATGCATGCTCTTGTAAACCTCTTGAGGTTGTTTAAATGCTGAAATATTTGATCCCAGTCCATATCATTAAATTTAGTGCTCAGTACTATTTCTCAATTCTTTTTAATTGCCTGCAGTGAAGTTTGTCCCTGATTTAATATCCTATATATTTTAGTAATTAATTTACCCTCTTCCTTATCTATTTTTTGCATTAATTCTTCAAATTGAGTTAATAGTCTGTTTGATTTGATTTTTAATTTTCTTCTTTTGGAGAAAAGTTAAAATCTGATGTTTCAACAGCCACAGGGTCCTTTCAGGAATCCTTCCAGAACTTCAGGAATCCTCCCTGAACTTCCTGAACTACTGTTATTTAAGAGTGTAATATCTGTTTCCATTAATATTATTTGATTAAGGAAAGAATCTCTGAACCTAGAGCCATAATTTTTTTGCAGGAACAAATTTTGGATCATATAGAGTGGGGGGGCCAGTGGCGAAATCCCTGGCTATAAGACCCTTTTTCATTTCCTCCATACCAAAATAGGGCCATGGAGGGTTGAAAGTGAGTTCAACTTTATTATTATTATTTTTTTTACAAAAAGCAGTATCATATAATAAGTGAAATTCCTCCCCCCCCCCATCTCTTTGAAATGAAATCTCTCTTACGCCCGCCAACCTATTTCCTTGGAGAAGGGCAAACAGAGGATTAAATGTCTCAATTAGAGCTGCCATGTCGAACACAGAAAATACCTGGGTATACTTTGGAGGTGGAGCCAGGAGCTGTGTTCCCTCTAAGGTGAGTTAGTGTGAGCTAGCTCGCTGTTTTTTAACCTCCCGCTCACACATTTTTGTCTCAGCTCAGGAAAAAATGGCCCCAGAGCAAACTAATTTATGCAGTAGCTCACAGCTTTAATGCCAGTAGCTCACAACTTTAATACTAGCAGCTCACAAAGTAGAATTTTTGCCCACAGGACTCCACGGCTTAGAAGGAACATTGGCCAGAAGACTTTCCCGTTCCCTAAAACAAACAAGCAGAACTACAGCAGGTGCAGTTCTCCTGAATATTCCTCATTCCCCAGCAGCTGCAATTCCAGTACATGAAAGTAAACACACACAAAGCAGCCAAAATAAACAGAGGTTGCAAGCACACTCTTCTGTGATCTCACAGGAGCTGCTGTATTTCCACGAACTTCTTCAGACTAACACATGCAAATGAAAAGAGAGAGAGCTGGAGTTTTCTTCCATCCCGTAAACAGGTTCCTATACAAAAACGTCCTGGAACAATGCAAAACAAGCACAGACTGTGCACTCTCTTTCTCTCTCTCTTACCGGTTCTGGTTCCTACAAAAATATGGCTGAAACAAAAGCAAAACAAGACAGTGCTATAAGAACATAAGAGAAGCCATGTTGGATCAGGCTAGTGGCCCCTCCAGTCCAACACTGTGTCACACAGTGGCCAAAAACCCCAGGCGCCATCAGGAGGTCCACCAGTGGGGCCAGGACACTAAAAGCCCTCCCACTGTGCCCCCCAAGCACCAAGAATACAGAGCATCACTGCCCCAGACAGAGAGTTCCAACAATACGCTGTTAATAGCCACTAATGAACCTCAGCTCCATATGAGCCGCTTCGGTGGGGAGAGCGGGATATAAATCGAATAAAATGAAATGAAATGAAATGTTTATCCAATCCCCTCTTGAAGCTGGCAATGCTTGTAGCTGCCACCACCTCCTGTGGCAGTTAATTCCACAGGAGGTGCTATCACTCACACAGGGCTCTGCTGCTGGCCCCGCCCCCATGCAGTTTCCACTTCCTGCTCAAATTTAAAGGCGCACACACATTATAAAACCAGATATTGCTGGACAGAATGATCTTAATAGTACCTCAAAATGGCGAGCCCTTGTAGAACCAGTTAATAGAATAGCACCCATGCCATACTTATACCAGCTGAAAAATTATGCGTACAGGAGAATCTTTACCCTCATGAGGTGGGACATCCTCCCTTCTGCAGTCTCGGAGGGCAGATATAACAAAATACCTTTTGAAGGTCGTATATGCCGCTGCTGTAATGAAGGGATAGAATCTTTAGTGCATGTCCTGTATGACTGCAAGGAGTACAGCATTCACTGTGAGATCCTTCCTTTTCCTGCAATCTTGCCTACCACTCTTAATCAAAAAATGCAACAACTGAAGGATCTTTTGAATGACAGGAACCCTAGGGTTATACTCAAATTAGCTAAATTTGGCTGGCTTGCTACCAGAACTAGAAAGTCACTCATAGCTCTGAAGGGAAATAGCTAGGCATTTTCTTTCTCTTAGTTGATAGTTTTTAAAATGTTTAATCCCATTATTAACTGTATGTATGTTTTATAATCGATTGTAGCAATTTTACCTTTGTTCTCTCATTACAATTTATATGGGTTTACTGTAACCGGCATTGGTGTTGTCTGTATTGTTTTTGCTGGCTATTGCTGTAAATAAACTAACTTACTTACTTACATTCTAAAACCACAAGGAGTTTGCTAACCTGCAGAGAGCCAGTTTGGTGTAGTGGTTAAGTGTGTGGACTCTTATCTGGGAGAACCGGGTTTGATTCCCCACTCCTCCACTTGCACCTGCTGGAATGGCCTTGGGTCAGCCATAGCCCTGGCAGAGGTTGTCCTTGAAAGGGCAGCTGCTGGGAGAGCCCTCTCCAGCCCCACCCACCTCACAGGGTGTCTGTTGTGGGGGAGGAAGGTAAAGGAGATTGTGAGCCGCTCTGAGACTCTTCGGAGTGGAGGGAGGGATATAAATCCAGTATCTTCTACCTCACAGGGTGTCTGTTGTGGGGGAGGAAGGAAAGGAGATTGTGAGCCGCTTTGAGACTCTTTGGAGTGGAGGGCGGGATATAAATCCAATATCTTCATCTACCTCACAGGGTGTCTGTTGTGGGGAAGGAAGGGAAAGGAGATTGTGAGCTGCTCTGAGACTCTTCGGAGTGGAGGGCAGGATATAAATCCAATATCATCATCTTCTTCTTCTTTTAAAGTTCTCCGGTTATTCTCCAACACAGACCTGGCAACCCTAAAGGAAATCCAGGGTGTCCATGCAAGGGCAAGCAAGAGGAAACCACCTCTGTTCCTCTCGCCTTGAAAACACTACAGGGGTGCCATTGGTTGGCTGCAGTTTGACAGTGGGTTCCACCGCCGCCTGCTCTCGGTTCCCTTTATCATTGCTTCGTTTGTTCAAAGGCTGCAATCACCTTGAGGGGTGGCAGGTCTGAGCCCTGGTAAGCTGCATTTGGTCGGCCACTCGCCTGGAGTATTGTGTGCAGTCCTGGAGAGCCCCGTGGCGCAGAGTGTTAAAACTGCAGTACTGCAGTCCTAAGCTCTGCTCATGACCTGAGTTCAATCCCCGGCGGAAGCTGGGTTTTCAGGTAGCCGGCTCCAGGTTGACTCAGCCTTCCATCCTTCCGGGGTTGGTCAAATGAGTCCCCAGCTTGCTGGGGGGAAAGTGTAGAGGACTGAGGAAGGCAATGGCAAACCACCCCGTGAAAAAGTCTGCCATGAAAACATTATGAAAGCAACGTCACTCCAGAGTCGGAAATGACTGGCGCTTGCACAGGGGGTGTCAAACTCATTTGTTATGAAGGCCAGATCTGACATAAATGAGACCTTGTCAGGCCGAACCATAAGAGCCCCGTGGCGCAGAGTGGTAAAGCTGCAGTACTGCAGTCCTAAGCTCTGCTCACGACCTGAGTTCAATCCCCGACAGAAGCTGGGTTCAGGTAGCCAGCTCGAGGTTGACTCAGCTTTCCATCCTTCTGAGGTCGGTAAAATGAGTCCCCAGCTTGCTGGGGGTGAAGTGTAGATGACTGGGGAAGGCAATGGCAAACCACCCCGTGAAAAAGTCTGCCGTGAAAATAATGTCACCCCAGAGTCAGAAACGACTGGTGCTTGCACAGGGGACCTTTCCTTTCCTGGAAGCCTCGTTTCAAGAAGGAGGTGGACAGGATGGAGCTGGGGCAGAGGAGAGTGACGAAGATGATCAAGGACCTGGAGACCAAGCCCTAGGAGGAAACGCTGAGGGACTTGGGACGGTTCAGTCTGGAGAAGAGGCGGAAGAGGGGGGTTAGGATTGCTCTCTGGAAGTATTTGAAGGGCTGTCACTTAGAGGAGGGCAGGGAGCTGTTCCTCTGGGCAGTGGAGGAGAGGACATGCTCAAGAATGGGTTTAAATTAAGAGGGGGGGCGGGGAAGGTAGCGGCTGGATATTAGAAAAACTTTTTTTTACAGTCAGAGTTGTTCAACAGTGGAATCAGCTTCCAAGGGAGGCGGTGGGCACTCCCTCACAGGCAGTCTTTAAGCAGCAGCTGGACAAACACTTGTCAGGGATGCTCTACGCCAGGGGTGTCAAACATGGAGCACGGAGGCCGAATCAGGCCCCCGGAAGGCTCTTATCAGGCCCCCGAGCAACTGGCTCTTGTCTGCTTCCTTCTCCCTCTCTCTTGCTTCCTTCTGCATCTCAGCTTGGTTTACAAGGCTTGCTCAATCGCACAGGAGCTACAGAGCAAAACCTCGATTTTCTCCATTAGTTGAGGCTCCTTCCCCTCCTGGTCCCCTGGGGAATGAGGGAAAGAGACAGAGCTTCCTTTGCCCAGTTCCCTGCATCCCCTGGGAGAAATACAAAGAAAGTACCTTTAAGACCAACAAGTGTTAATGTTTTAAGCATTTTAGGTGGGGTTTTTTTTAAAATCTTCAGTTGTGTTTGTTTATGTTCTTTAGAACATAAGAGAAGCCATGTTGGATCTGGCCAATGGTCCATCCAGTCCAACACTCTGTGTCACACAGTGGCCAAAAAGCTAGGTGCTATCAGGAGATCCATCAGTGGGGCCAGGACACTAGAAGCCCTCCCACTGTTGCCCCTCCCAAGCACCAAGAATACAGAGCATCATTTGCCCCAGACAGAGAGTTCCGACAATACGCTTGGGCTAATAGCCACTGATGGACCTCTGCTCCATATGTTGATCCAATCTCCTCTTGAAGCTATCTATGCTTGCAGCTGCCACCACCTCCTGTGGCAGTGAATTCCACATGTTAATCACCCTTTGGGTGAAGAAGTATTTCTTTTTATCCGTTCTAATCCGACTGCTCAGCAATTTCATTGAACGTCCACGAGTTCTTGTATTGTGAGAAAGGGAGAAAAGTCGTAGAATCATAGAATCATAGAGTTGGAAGGGACCTCTAGGGTCATCTCGTCCAACACCCTGCACAATGCAGGAAACTCACAAACACCTCCCTCTAAATTCACAGGATCTTCATCACTGTCAGATGGCCATCTAGCCTCTGTTTAAAAACCTCCAAGGGAGGAGAGCCCACCACCTCCTAAGGAAGCCTATTCCACTAAGGAATCGCTTTAATGGTCAGGAAGTTCTTCCTAATGTTGAGCCGGAAACTCTTTTGATTGAATTTCAACCCATTGGTTCTGGTCCTACCTTTCGGGGCCACAGAAAACAATTCCACCCCATCCTCTATATGACAGCCCTTCAAGAACTTGAAGATGGTGATTCTATCACCTCTCAGCCGCCTCCTCTCCAAGCTAAACATCCCCAGCTCCTTCAACCTTTCCTCATAGGACTCGGTCTCCAGACCCCTCACCATCTTCGTCGCCCTCCTCTTCTCTGCCTTCTTTCTCTACCTTCTCTATCCCATGCATAATCTTGTAAACTTCTGTCACGTCACCCCTCAGTCGACGTTTCTCTGAGCGTGTTTACAGCCGCATCAGGGTGCCCGCTGGACTGAAACCGATGCCCTTCCTCCTGGGAACCTGCATTGTGCAAGAAGAAACAAGCTGGGTGATGTAATCTGTCAGGGGGGTTCTTTTTTCATTCCTGCAGGCCGGCTGCCTTTGTTTGGGTGCTGAAGCGTATAGCTCTGCTTTGGGAAAGGGTTCTCCGTTGGCCTCCCAAAGGATGACCCCGCGTCTGTTGCCATCGCGCCGGGACAGACGCAGCTTCCCAAAAACCAATAAAAGACAGTATCGTGTGCAGCCGACCCCTGCTAAAAACCAGGAAGGTTGTGTGGGAGATGATTGCAGCGCATCTCTTTGAGTTACATAATCGCTCTTTGCCGAGCAAGCTCTTAAATAATTAATAACCCCTCAGGGGATTTCTGGGGGAGGGGGGGAGAGGCGAAGGGACTCAACGGCGGCCGATGCGCTCGGCCAACGTTGACATGTGTGATTCAGGGCTTTTTTAGTAGCAGGAACTCCTTTGCATATTAGGTCACACCCCTCTTACGTAGCCAATCGTCCAACAGCATACGGGGCTCTTATTACAGGGCCTACTGTAAGCTCTTGGAGGATTGGCTACATTAAGGGTGTGTGGTCTAATAGGCAAAGGAGTTCCTGCAAAGGAGAGCCAGTTTGGTGTAGTGGTTAAATGTGCGGACTCTTATCTGGGAGAACCGGGTTTGATTCCCCACTCCTCCACTTGCACCTGCTAACATGGCCTTGGGTCAGCCATAGCTCTGGCAGAGGTTGTCCTTGAAAGGGCAGCTGCTGTGAGAGCCCTCTCAGCCCCACCCACCTCACAGGGTATCTGTTGTTGGGGGAGAAGATACAGGAGATTGTAAGCCGCTCTGAGTCTCTGATTCAGAGAGAAGGGTGGGGTATGAATCTGCTATTCTTCTTCTATTAGGCCACACACCCCTGCTGTAGTCAATCCTCCAAGAGTTTACAGGGCTCTTAGTACAGGGGTGTGTGGCCTAATATGCAAAGGAGTTCCTGCTGCAAAAAAAGCCCTTCGTACGAACGAGCCACAGTTTCTTGCCCCACAGACCTCAGGGAGTGCACATTTCACAAGAGAAACCCTAGAAAGGAAGCAGGGGGAAGGATACTGATTGAGTTTTATTATAACAGCCATAGACCAGATAAAAGGGACAAATCTATCAAAGATAAAAAAAGATAAAATATAGAAATCTGTCTGAGGTATACTGCTAAAATGCATGTCCATATATAATACAGCAGAGAGCCCTGTAGCGCAGAGTGGTAAAGCTGCAGTCGGAGCCCTCTGCTCACGACCTGAGTTCGATCCCAGCGGAAGCTGGTTCAGGTGGCCGGCTCCAGGTTGACTCAGCCTTCCATCCTTCCGAGGTCAGTAAAACGAGGACCCAGCTTGCTGGGAGAAAGTGTAGATGACTGGGGAAGGCAATGGCAAACCACCCCGGAAAAAGTCTGCCGTGAAAACGTGAAAGCAACGTCACCCCAGAGTCGAAAACAACTGGTGCTTGCACAGGGGACTACCTTTACCTTTATATTATACAGCAGCGTTAAAATGTCGATAACCTGGGACCTTCTGCATGCCAGGTGCTGTAGTACTAGGGTTGTCAGGTATGGCTTGGCAACCAGTGGAAGACCAGGGGCAGAGACATGCATAGAGGGCACACCAACCGTGCAATTTATTTACTTTATTTACATTTATTATACTTGTAGATGTGATGCCATGTCTAGGAAAAAGCCGGATGCTCCTAGGAATTGCTGGAGACTGCTTTGGGGACTCATAGAATTGGACCCCTTGGTCCAATCTTTTCAAAACTTGGAGGGTGTTTTGAGGAGAGGCACTGGATGCTATGCTGATGATTTGGTGCCTCTAACTCAGGGACTGCCAAACTGCGGTTCAGGGGCCACATGTGGTTCTTTCACACATATTGTGTGACTCTCGAAGCCCCTATTGTTCAGCTTGGAGAAGGCATTTGTCTCTTTAAATTCAGTGACTTGGAGAATGTATTTAAAGTTACAGTTGCTTTCTTTCCACCTCTCCCTCCCTCCACCCTCCCCATCTTCCTTCCTTCCTTCCTTCCTTCCTTCCTTCCTTCCTTCCTTCCTTCCTTCCTTCCTTCCTTCCTTCCTTCCTTCCTTCCTTCCTTCCTTCCTTCCTTCCTTCCTTCCTTCCTTCCTTCCTTCCTTCCTTCCTTCCATGTCTTGCGGCTCTCAAACGACTGACATTTATTCTGTGTGACTCTTACATTACACAAGTTTGGCCACCCCTGCTCTAACTCAAAACACAGCCCCTCCGAGCCCCAAATACCCATGGATCAATTCTCCATTATACTCTATGGGAATTGGTCTCCATAGGGAATAATGGAGTGCCCAGCAGACATTTCTCTCCCCTCTCCTGCTTTCTGATGACCCTGAAGTCGGAGGAGGGTCTCCAAACCAGGGGATCCCCTGCCCCCACCTGGGGATTGGCAACCCTATACGAGGAGCTGAAGCCTGTGTGGATTCCTAGAAAGGAACGCTGCTCATTCAGCCATCTTCCCTCTCCCTCGCCTCACTTTGAGTTGTCCTTCCACCAGCTGACAGAGAACATGGCTCTGGAGTTATGAGAACCTGGAAATCTTTCAGACATGTTCTGAACCTTGTTGGTCTCCTGTGAATGTATTGTAAAGGTTGGGGTGAGTGTTCTGTTTATATTTTGACAATTGTTTGACTGTTTCTTGTCTGTTGTATAACAATTTAATATGACGTGTATGTATATATTTCTAGTTCCAGTGATAAATGAGCCTCCAAACTGAAGAAAGACGGATGAAACGTCTTGATATCCAGAACAGACGTCTTTGGAAGGGCTTCTTTTAGTTCCATGAACTAAATACTGGACTATTGTCGCTCCTTTGTGATTGGAAAGACTGCTTTTGAACTGTTGATTTTTTTTTGCTTTTTGTTGTTCAGTCACACAGTTGAGTCTGACTCTTTGCGACCCCATGGACAAAGTCACGCCAGGCCCTCCTGTCTTCCACCATCCTCCGAAGTCTGCTCCAATTCGTGTTAGTTACATCAGTAACTGATTTGATCTTCTTGCAGTCCAAGGGACTCTTTCTGTTTGAAGTTCCATGTGCAAGTTTTGTCAGAACACCACTGACCTCTACATTACACTGTCTGGTTGTTTAAAATTTATGGTGTCTCTTAGCGGTTTTTTTTATTTACCCACCTGGGGATTGGCAGCTCTATACAAGGAGCTGAAGTCTGCGTGGATTCCTGGAAAGGAACGCTGCTCGTTCAGCCGCCTTCCCTCTCCCTTGCCTCCCTTTGAGTCATCCTTGCAACAACTGACCGAGAACAGCAGGCTCTGATTAGGGGAGAGGGACATCTCTGACATCGCCTGGGTGCCTGTGAAAAAAGGCGCTCATTAAAAACAGTGCAGAGATGAGTCAGTCAGGAGTCAGCGGGCGCTAACAGTTGCCGAGTCAGATTTTTTGTGGGGGAAACAAAAGTCCGTATAGTCAAAGCGATGGTATTCCCAGTAATAATGTATGGCTGTGAGAGCTGGACCATAAGGAAGGCTGAGCGCAGAAGAAGAGATGCTTTCGAGCTGTGGTGCTGGAGAAGACTCTTGAGAGTCCCTTGGACTGCAAGAAGATCCAATCAGTCAGTCCTAAGGGAAATCAACCCAGACTGTTCCCTGGAAGGTCAGATGCTGAAGCTGAAGCTCAAATACTTTGGCCACCCAATGAGAAGGGAGCACTCCCTGGAGAAGATCCTGATGCTGGGAAAGACAGAAGGCAAAAGAAGAAGGGGACGGCTAAAGAGGAGATGGCTGGACAGCGTTACTGATGTAACAAATATGAATTTGAGCAGACAGGAAGTCAGGAGGGCCTGGCGTGACTTGGTCCATGGGGTCGCAAAGAGTTGGACTTGACTGTGCGACTGAACAACAACAACAAAAGTTTGCAATTGGTTCAGATTCTTAACCAGGGCTGGGTTGTGTTTTGTTGGCCTAGCTAGGGAAAGGTCTTTGCAACAGAGAGAAGATCCTACTGTTATTGATAATGGTCAATTCTGTTCAGGGCTTTTTTTTTTGTAGCAGGAACTCCTTTGCATCTTAGGCCACACACCCCCTGGTGTAGCCAGTCCCCCAAGAGCTTACAGGGCTCTTAGTCCAGGGCTTACTGTAAGCTCCTGGAAGATTGGCTACATCACGGGGTTGTGGCCTAAGATGCAAAGGAGTTCCTGCGACAAAAAAAGCCCTGATTTTTTTGTTAATGGCTATGACCTGGAGCTGTGGCTTGGTGGTAGAGCATCTGTTTAATGCAGGGGTATCAAACATGCGGCCCGGGAGCCGAATTAGGCCCTTAGAGGGCTCCCATCAGGCCCCCGAACAACTGGCTATCGTCTGCTTCCTTCTCTCTTGCTTCCTTCTGCATAACAACTTGCTTTGCCAGGCTTGCTCAATAACACAGGAGCTCCAGAGCAAAACCTCTATTTTTTCCATTGGCTGAGGCGCCTCCTTTGGGGAGGAAGGGGGGAGGAAGAGCTTGCTTTGCCAGGTTCTCTCAATCGCACAGCAGAGCTACTGAGCCAACCTCTCTTCCTTCTATTGGCTGAGGCTCCTCCCCCTCCAGGTCCCCTGGGGAAGGAAGGAAGGAAAGAGCCAGAGCTTCCTTTGGCCAGTTCCCTGGCCCATGGGAGAAATACAATGAAAGCACCTTTAAGACCGAGTGCTACTGTTTTAAGGATGTTTTAAGGGTTGTTCTTTTTAAAAAAATCTTTGTGTTTGTCTGTGTCTTTTATGAAGTTTATATCTCTGCTGCCTAATCATAAATAGGTACACCCATGGTCCAGCCCGGCCTGACAAGGCCTCATTTATTTCAGATTCAGCCCTCATAACACATGAGTTTGACACCCCTGGCTTAGTGTATAAAAGGCCCCCAGGTTCAATCCTTGGCAACTCCAGGTAGGGTTACCAATCCCCAGGTGGGGGCAGGGGATCCCTCGATTTGGAGGCCCTCCTCCCACTTCAGGGTCATCAGAAAGTGGGGGGGAGGGAAATGTCTGCTGGGCACTCCATTATTCCCTATGGAGACCCATTCCCATAGGGTATAATGGAGAATTGATCTGCAGGTAACTGAGGTTCTGGGGGCTGTTTTTTTGAGGTAGAGGCACCAGACTTTCAGCATAGCATCCAGTGCTTCTCCCCAAAATACCTTCCAAGTTTCAAAAGGATTGGGCCAGGGGGTCCAATTCTGTGAGCCCCAAAAGAAGGCGCCCCTATCCTTCATTATTTCCAGTGGAGGGAAGGCATTGAAAAGGTGTGCGGTCCCTCTAAATCTGGTGGCCAGAACACCCTTTGTAGTTCCATCATGCTTGTCACAACCTTGCTCCTGGCTCCACCCCCAAAGTCTCCTGGCCCCACCCCCAAAGTCTCCTGTCCCCACCCCCAAAGTCTCCGGGTATTTCTTGAATTGGACTTGGCAACCCTAACTCCAGGTAGGAGGATCAGGTTGTAGGTGAAGTGAAGGACCTCTGCCTGAAACCTTGGAGACAGGGATGCCAGCCTCCAGGTGTGACCTAGAATCATAGAATTGGAAGGGATCTCTGGAGTAATACAGTCCAATCCCCTGCACAATGCAGGGAATGGTTAGGTTTTTGGCAACTTCAATTCCTGGAGTCATGAGTTAATTAATTGTTTGTTTATGCATGCTGATGCTTAGCTGGTTTAGTGGTACAGCCAATGAGCAAGTCTGCACATACTTCCCGTCAGAAACTAGGTGTCAATATGCATATTAACCTGTGTTGGGAAGCCCTAGTTGGGTAATCAATAGACTAGGGATGGTCTAGGGAGAAAGCATTGGGTTTCAGTTTATGGTCCTTTGTCTAAGTCTCTAGCCTTCCTCGCCAGTTGCCCTTTAATCTCAGAAAGCCAACATGTAGTTAGAGAAGGCAAAAAGGCAAATGCAATTTTGGACTGTATCAACAGAAGTACAGTGTCCAAATCACATGAAGTGATGGTATCACTTTACTCTGCTTTGGTAAGACCTCACCTGGAGTATTGTATTCAGTTTTGGGCACCACATTTTAAGAAGGAGATAGACAAGCTGGAATGGGTCCAGAGGAGGGCGACAAAGATGGTGAGGGGTCTGGAGACCAAGTCCTGTGAGGAAAGGCGAAAGGAGCTGGGCATGTTTAGCCTGGAGAGGAGGTGACTGAGAGGTAATAGGATCACCATCTTCAAGTACTTGAAGGGCTGTCCTATAGAGGATGGTGTGGAATTGTTTTCTGTGGCCTCAGAAGGTAGGACCAGAACCAGCCGATTGAAATTAAATCAGAAGAGTTTCCGGCTCAACATTAGGAAGAACTTCCTGACCATTAGAGCGGTTCCTCAGTGGAACAGGCTTCCTCAGGAGGTGGTGGGCTCTCCTTCCTTGGAGGTTCTTAAACAGAGGCTAGAGGGCTATCTGACAGCAATGAAGATCCTGTGAATTTAGGGGGAGGTATTTGTGAGTTTCCTGCATTGTGCAAGGGGTTGGACTAGATAACCCTGGAGGTCGCTTCCTACTCTGTGATTCTATGAGAAGACAGATAGGATGTTCAATCCTTTTCTTGTTTTGTAGGACTCCAAGTTACCCCTTTCCTCACTAGACAAGTAAAGATGACTTTGTTAAAGCTAAATGCGTGTTCCCAGCTGTTTTATGGTTTCATCTGCACTGCTGTGCTAAAGAAATCCTGACAGGAATTCACAAATACCTCCCCCCTCCACACTACCAGTGACCCCTGCTCCATGCCCAGAAGATGGCAAAAATGCCGCTCTCCAGGATCCCTGGCCAACCTGGCCTGGAGAAAAATTGCTGCCTGGCTCCAGAATGATGAACAGCATTTCCCTGGGCGTGCAAGAGGGAGTAAGAAGAACTAAGCACTGATGCAACCCTCTTCTCCCTTTCTCACAATACAAGAACTTGTGGGCATTCAATGGAATTGCTGAGAATCAGGTTAGAACGGATAAAAGGAAGTCCTTCTTCACCCAAAGGGTGATTAACGCATGGAATTCACTGCCAGTGGAGGTGGTGGGAGCTACAAGCATAGATGGCTTCAAGCGGGGATTGGATCAACATATGGGACAGAGGTCCATCAGTGGCTGTTAGCTACAGGGTATAGGTGGAATTCTCTGTCTGGGGCAGTGATGCTCTGTATTCTTGGGGGGGGCACAGTGGGAGGGCTTCTAGTGTCCTGGCCCCACTGACAAACCTAGTTTTTTTGGCCACTGTGTGACACAGAGTGTTGGACTGGATGGGCCATTGGCCTGATCCAACATGGCTTCTCATATGTTCTTATGTCCATCAGTGGCTATTAGCCACAGGGTATTGATGGAACTTTCTGTCTGGGGCAGTGATGCTCTGTATTCTTGGTGCTTGGAGGCAACAGTGGGTGGGCTTATAGTGTCCTGGCCCCTCTTACGAACCTTCTGATTGCACCTGGTTTTTTTGGCTACTGTGTGACACAGAGTGTTGGACTGGATGGGCCATTGGCCTGATCCAACATGGCTTCTCTTATGTTCTTATGTGTGACACAGAGTGTTGGACTGGATGGGCCATTGGCCTGATCCAACATGTCTTCTCTTATGTTCTTATGTCTGGAGCAGTGATGCTCTGTATTCTTGGTGCTAGGGAGGGGCAACGGTGTGAGGATTTCTAGTGTCCTGGCCCCACTGATGCTTGTAGCCGCCGCCACCTCCTGTGGCAGGGAATTCCAACATCATTCCAACAACATGAAGACAACATTAACAAAACACTGCGTAGAACTTTAAACACTATGTAATTCAATAAAGTAACAATACAAAGCACTAAGTTCTTTCAGTAAAGAAAATTCAGCCCAACGTCCAAGGCTTTAAATTCAACAATTTGTCTTTATAGTCGACAATTTGATTGTTTCAAAGCTACAAGGTCCCCGATTTTGATTGGACACCCTTCTTGTCTAGCAGCTGGTTTAAGATAAATGGATCGACAGAGTTATTTCATCAGGGCCCATGCAGCAAGGAGGCCACAGAATAACAAAATATCTGCCGCCTCAGATGCCTGGTGGATCAGCTCTGTCTTACAGGTCCTGTGGAACAAAAAACATAAAGACCGTCAATAAAAATTTCTTCAACTATATTAGAAGCAGGAAACCAGCCAGGGAGGCAGTGGGGCCCTTGGGTGACCAAGGGGTAAAAGGATTACTGAAGGAGGATAGGGAAATGGCTGAGAAGCTGAATGGATTTTTTGCCTCAGTCTTCACTGTGGAAGATGAGAAGTGTTTGCCTGCTCCAGAACCACTAATTTTGGAAGGGGTGTTGAAAGACCTGCGTCAGATTGAGGTGACAAGAGAGGAGGTCCTACAACTGATAGACGAATTAAAAACTAGTAAGTCACCAGGTCCGGATGGCATACATCCAAGAGTTCTGAAAGAACTCAGAGTTGAACTTGTGGATCTTCTGGCAAAAATATGTAATCTTTCATTGAAATCTGCCTCCATTCCTGAGGACTGGAAGTTTCAGTTTTAGTTTATTTCAATTTATATCCCGCACTTCCCATCGAAGTGGCTCAGGGCGGCTCACAACACATAAGAACTAACATAGATTTTTGGATTTAAAATACAGCAAATTACACAGTTAAAACAGTAAAATAGTAAAACATAAAACAAGCGATCTATCAGAAAACTACACTGCAATCTTCTATAGAGTTTCCAATGCCAGTTAGTTATAGGCCAGCTGGAAAAGGGCTGTCTTACAGGCGCTGTGGAACTGGCCAAGGTCCCGCAGGGCCCTCACCTCCTCCGGCAGCTGGTTCCACCAGCAAGGGGCCGTTACCGAGAAGGCCCTGTCCCTGGTGGATTTCAGATGGGCGTCTTTCAGACGGAAGGTAGCAAATGTCACCCCCATCTTTAAAAAGGGTTCCAGAGGAGATCCGGAAAATTACAGGCCAGTCAGTCTGACTTCAATACCGGGAAAGTTGGTAGAAACCATTATCAAGGAAAGAATGAGTAGGCACATTGAGGAACACGGGTCATTGAGGAAGACTCAGCATGGGTTCTGTAAGGGAAGATCTTGCCTCACTTACCTGTTGCATTTCTTTGAGGGGGTGAACAAACATGTGGACAAAGGAGACCCAATAGATGTTGTTTACCTTGACTTCCAGAAAGCTTTTGATAGTTCCTCATCAAAGGCTCCTTAGAAAGCTCGAGAGTCATGGAGTAAAAGGACAGGTCCTCTTGTGGATAAAAACTGGCTAATTAATAGGAAGCAGAGAGTGAGTATAAATGGGCAATTCGCCGTGGAGGATGGTAAACAGTGGGGTGCCGCAGGGCTCAGTACTGGGTCCCATGCTCTTTAACTTGTTCATAAATGATTTGGATTTGGGAGTGAGCAGTGAAGTGGTCAAGTTTGCAGATGACACTAAATTGTTCAGGGTGGTGAGAACCAGAGAGGATTGTGAGGCACTCCAAAGGGACCTGTTGAGGCTGGGTGAGTGGGCGTCAACGTGGCAGATGCGGTTCAGTGTGGCCAAATGCAAAGTAAGTGCATTGGGACCAAGAATCCCAGCTACAAATATAAGTTGATGGGGTGTGAACTGGCAGAGACTGACCAAGAGAGAGATCTTGGGGTCGTGGTAGATAACTCACTGAAAATGTCAATACAGTGTGCGATTGCAATAAAAAAGGCCAACACCATGCTGGGAATTATTAGGAAGGGAATTGAAAACAAATCAGCCAGGATCATAATGCCCCTGTATAAATCGATGGTGCGGTCTCATTTGGAATACTGTGTGCAATTCTGATCACCGCACCTCAAAAAGGATATTATAGCATTGGAAAAAGTGCAGAAAAGGCAACTAGAATGATTAAAGGGCTGGAACACTTTCCCTATGAAGAAAGGTTAAAACGCTTGGGGCTCTTTAGCTTGGAGAAACGTCGACTGCGGGGTGACATGATAGAGGTTTACAAGATTATGCATGGGATGGAAAAGGTAGAGAAAGAAGTCCTTTTCTCCCTTTCTCACAATACAAGAACTCATGGGCATTCAATGAAATTGCTGAACAGACAGGTTAAAACGGATAAAAGGAAGTACTTCTTCACCCAAAGGGTGATTAACATGTGGAATTCACTGCCACAGGAGGTGGCGGCAGCCACAAGCATAGTCAGCTTCAAGAGGGGGTTAGATAAAAATATGGAGCAGAGTTCCATCAGTGGATATTAGCCACAGTGTGAATATATATATATACTGTGTGTGTATGTAATTTTTTTTTTGCCACTGTGTGACACAGAGTGTTGGACTGGATGGGCCATTGGCCTGATCCAACATGGCTTCTCTTATGTTCTTATGTGTGACACAGAGTGTTGGACTGGATGGGCCATTGGCCTGACCCAACATGGCTTCTCTTATGTTCTTATGTGTGACACAGAGTGTTGGACTGGATGGGCCACTGGCCTGACCCAACATGGCTTCTCTTATGTTCTTATGTGTGACACAGAGTGTTGGACTGGATGGGCCATTGGCCTGATCCACCATGGCTTCTCTTATGTTCTTATGTGACACAGAGTGTTGGACTGGATGGGCCATTGGCCTGACCCAACATGGCTTCTCTTATGTGTGACCCAGAGTGTTGGACTGGATGGGCCATTGGCCTGATCCAACCTGGCTTCTCTTATGTTCTTATGTTCTTAATTGCAACAGTCCCTGCAAGGCCCTAATCTCTAATAGGAGCTTGTTCCACCAGGTAGAGGCCAGGACAGAAGAAGAAGACGAAGAAGAAGACGACTGCAGATTTATACCCCGCCCTTCTCTCTGAATCAGAGACTCATAGCGGCTTACAATCTCCTATATGTTCTCCCCCCACAACAGGCACCCTATGAGGTGGGTGGGACTGAGAGGGCTCTCACAGCAGCTGCCCTTTCAAGGATAACTCTGTGAGAGCTATGGCTAACCCAGCCACTGCAAGTGGAGGGGAGGGGGTTCAAACCCAGTTCTCCCAGATAAGAGTCTGCACACTTCACCACTACACCAAACTGGCTGTCAGAGAATGCCCTGGCCCAGGCTGAGGCTGTGGACTTCTTTTGGGCCAGGGATTGTAGCGCTGGCAACGCTGGCGTGTTGCTGTGTGACTTTCTCCTGCCGGCGACTGGTATTTGGCAGGGGAATCTGTGTGGGACACGGTTGCTATCGGCCCGAGGAATGAGACAAAGAGGAGGCCCTTTGGAGGCTGGCGCTGGAATGCGTCTGGGAGGGAGATGCCTTTTTGTGTTGTTCTGGGAGGATTCTGATTTGGCAGAGAACCTCTCCAGCTGGTACATTCCTTCCACGGAGATTAACAAAAGCAATCCATTGCGAGGAAGTCAAAGGCCTTAAGAACCGAGAGGGCATCTCCTGCCTTTCCCAAGGGTTCCCTGCTGCGATGTCTGGTCAGCATAATTCTTGTGTTTCGGTCATCAAGAAGAAGGGTGGACTTGATGGTTAAAACAATTTTATTTGGTGACATACGGTAACAAATTATATTTCTTGCATCATTAATAACTTCTTTTATCTATCCCATATATTACTTACTATCCACCCGTTACTTGACCCACGCCGGTGTTATTTACTTAAAGTACTAATGTTTAAAGGTACCCTTAACTAATAAAAACAAAAATTAATATTCTCCTTTTTTCTAAGACTTAATCATTATCAAAAATTGTCCAATGTCCTTTTATTTTCCACTCTTTTTCTACGTATCTCCTGAACTTTTTCCACTCCATCTTAAAAACTTCTAAATGATAGTCTCTTAAAATTCTTGTTAATTTGTCCATTTCACTCCATGTCATAACTTTTACAATCCAATCCCATTGCTCTGGTATTTTTTCTTGCTTCCACAACTGCGCATATAATGTCCTAGCAGCTGAAAACAAGTACCAAATTATAGTTCTATCTTCTTTTGGAAATTTTTCCATTTGTAATTCCAACAGAAAAGTCTCTGCAACTTTCTTAAATTCATATCCCAAGATCCTAGAAATTTCTTGTTGAATCATCTGCCAATACTTTTTTGCTCTTTTACAAGTCCACCACATATGGTAGAAAGAACCTTCATGTTTTTTACATTTCCAACATCTGTCTGGCATCTTATTATTCATCTTTGCCAATTTCTTAGGAGTCATATACCATCTATACATCATTTTAAAACAGTTCTCTTTAATACTATGACACGTCAAAAGCTTCATATAGTTCTTCCACAAATATTCCCAAGTTTCCATCTGTATTTCTTTTACATTAATTGCCCACTTAATCATTTGAGATTTCACTACTTCATCTTCCGTAGACCATTTTAAAAGTAATTTATATAATTTTGAAATTTTTTGTTGTCTCCAAGCAGAACTTTTTCCATTTCTGTTTGCTCTTTTCTTATTCCTTCAGTTTTAATGTCATTCTCCACCAAGCTCTTTATTTGTTGCATTTGAAACCTATCATATTTATTATTCAGCTCTTCAGCAGTTTTCAATTCTATTTTGCCACTTTGTATTTTTAATAGTTGATTATATGACAACCACTTTTCTTCACCCGTCTCAGCTGTTATTTTTATCACTTCGGCTGGCACTATCCATAATGGTTTTCTCTCATCTCCATATTTCTTATATTTCATCCATGTATTTAGCAAGCTGTTTCTTATATAATGGTGAGAGAAAAAGCTATCTATCTTTTTTCCCCCATAATACATATAAGCGTGCCAGCCAAATTTATTTCCATGACCTTCCAAGGCTAAGAGTTTTTTGTTTAACAACATTATCCATTCTTTTATCCATACTAAGCAAACTGCTTCATGATATAATTTTAAGTCTGGTAATTGAAATCCGCCTCTCTCCTTTGCATCTGAAGGGTGGACTTGAGACCAGCCGAGCCAAAATTCAACTAGACATCTGATCTGCTTGTGGATGAATTATGGTTGCCAACCTCCAGGTGGAATCTGGAATTTCCTTCCTTCCTTCCTTCCTTCCTTCCTTCCTTCCTTCCTTCCTTCCTTCCTTCCTTCCTTCCTTCCTTCCTTCCTTCCTTCCTTCCTTCCTTCCTTCCTTCCTTCCTTCCTTCCTTCCTTCCTCCCTCCCTCCCTCCCTCCCTCCCTCCCTCCCTCCCTCCCTCCCATGTAATATACTGAAGTTGGAGATGTTCAGGTGGCAACATGTTTTATTAGCGAGTACATCACAAAGACAACATGGCAGGGCCGGGTCCCCTGTTATATACATTTCCCGGAACAACCTTCTTCCCGGTCAGGTCCAATCCTGTCCAGTTAAACTTCCTGCCACTGATCATCATAGGTGGACTGCGTTCATCCCTTCCAGGCACCGCCCACAGGTGCGCTGTGCTGTACTTTCCGGGACAAACGCCAGACACAACATTCCTCCCCCCCCCCCCCAGTTCAGGATACATAGTCTTTCAAATGAGCGGGTGGCTGCTGCTCTCTGAGCAACTGCTGAGGTTCGATCTGGGGAGCTGGGGCTGCTGCCTGGGGTTCTGTAACCGCTGGTTCCTCGCTTTGGGCTGCGATCGGCAGAGCGTTGTCTCGATCCTGCGGAGGTATCTCCCCCGCCTTGTAAGGCTCCTCCACCAGCGACCCCAGCAAGTTCAGCAGGGTTGCTTCTTGTGGCAGCCCCGTGCTCTCCCCGTTCCCCACTCCCCCTGGCCCTGCCAGTTCCTCCGGCAGGGTGTGGCAGCGGAGTTGGTCTGTGTGTCTGCGGAGGAGCTGCCCCCCTTTCAACGAGACCTCGTATGAGCGAGACCCGATGAGCTGCAGCACCCAAGCTGGTATCCACTCCGGCCAGTTCACAAAGTTCTTGGCATAGACCGGATCCTCTGGAAAGAACCCCTAGTGGCCTCCCTGGTCTCGGGGATGCTGCGGAGGTCCGGGGCCCGGTCGGGGTGTAACCTATCTAGCCGGGTGGTTAACCGCTTGCCCATGAGTAACTCAGCAGGGCTTATGCCTGTAGCCGGGTTGGGGTTGATCCTGTTCCCAAACAGGAAAGCAGACAGTCAGTGGTCCCAATCCCCTTGGACTATGCAACCCAGGGCCTCCTTGGTTGTGTGAACCATGCGCTCCGCTTGGCCATTACTGGCCGGGAAAAAGGGAGCGGACCCTATGTGGCAAATGAGGTACCTATTTAGGAATACCTGGAACTCCTGGGAGGTAAATGTGGTGCCGTTGTCCGTCACTACGGTGTCAGGGATTTCGTGGGTGCAAAAAACCCTCCGTAAGGCTCTGACTGCGGCCATGGTGGAAGTGGAATTAACTGGGATGATCTCCAGCCACTTCGTGTAAGCATCCACCAAGATAAAGAATATTTGCCCCGGTATGGCCCCGCAAGGTCTAAGTGTAGCCGGGACCACGGCACTTGATTGGATTCCAAGCAGTGAACGGCCAGAACTCTTGGCAGGGTGGGCACCTCCTAACCCACCCCTGTTATCTTTTCATCTGTTCCCGGCCATCATACATAGCTCTGCGCCAGAGCTTTCATACGCCCTATCCCCAGGTGCGTCTCGTGCAAAGCTTTGAGCACTTGCTTCCGGAGTGGGGGAGGGATCACCACTCTGCTGCCCCAAAGAATACACCCTTTGTGTAAGGAGAGTTCTTCTTGGAGGGAAACAAACAGTCTGAATTCAGTGTCCAATTTGCCCGTGGACCAACCCCTCCCCACCCAGTCTGAAACGCGTGCAAGGATGTGGTCTCTGCCCATGGACCTGGCTACCTCCGCTGCATGGAGGGGCCGCTCTGGCAGAGACTTCAGGAGTATCACGTGGTGGCCGGGGCCAGATCTAGGTCCATCTCGGCAGCGGAAGGCGGCTGAGGGCTTCTGTGTGGCCCATTGCCTTGCTGGGGCGGTAGACGAGCTTGTAGGTGTATGAGTTGAGGAACACGTTCCACCACAGGACCCGCTGTGACAGGATCTGCGGTGTCTTGACGGTCTGGGGCAAGTAGACCAAGCAATGGCTTATGGTCTGTGGCAATCGTGAAGCGCCTACCGTACAGGTAGTTGTTGAATTTGTATTCGCCCACCACGATTGCCAGTGTCTCCTTATCTATTTGGGCGTAGTTGTGCTCAGCCTGGGTCAAGTGCGAGAGTAATAGTCCATGGGGAACCTCTCTCCCGTTCTGGAATTGGTGGCCCAGGACAGTGCCCACTCTGTAAGGGGAAGTATCGCATGCTAAAATCACAGGGAGGGACTCGTCAAAATGGTGGAGTACCTCATTTGAAACCAAGATGTCCTGGAAGGCTGTGGCCTACTTTTTCCCCCAGACCCATGGGGCACCCTTATCTAGAAGTCTGCGTAGGGGTTCAGCCAGGGCTGCTTTGTGGGGCAAGAACTAGTGGTAAAAGTTCAGGAGCCCCAAAAAACTTAGTAGCTCTGCCCTGCAAGTGGGGGCCGGGGCCTTTATTATCGCCCTGGTCTTGTCGGCCGTTGGGTGAATTCCCGCGGCGTCCACTGCAAACCCTAGGAACTCCACCCTTGGCACCCCGAGCGAGCCCTTCTCCCACTTCACCTTGAGACCCGCATTCTGGAAACGGCGGAACACCTCTCGAAGGTGGCAGCAGAACTCGTCGACGTTGGGTGCGCTATCAAAACGTCATCGAAAAAGGGTTGTACTCCAGGAATCCCTTTAAGGAGAGAGTCCATTAAGCTTTGGAAAATTCCCGGAGCCACGCTGACCCCAAATTGTAGCCTCCGCACCTTGAAAGCACCGCGGTGCGTAGCGATGGTCTGAGCCTCAGCCGTTTGCTCATCCACCAGAAGTTGTTGGTGTGCTTGGGCCAAATCCAACCTCCTGAAAATCTTGGAACCAGCCAGGAAGACGAGGACACGGCTGACCACCGGGATGAGGTATGGGTGGTCCTGTAGTGCTTTATTAATTGTGCATTTGTAGTCTGCACAGATGCGCACGTTCCCGTTCGCCTTCTTTTCTGCCGCTGCCTCCATTTTGTGCGGCTCTATGTAGTAGTTGATCTGGTCCACCCATGATTCCCATAAGTCAGGTCGGGTGACGTCGAATGCCGGTAGGGTTTGTCCGAGAGCAGTAGCCATGACCTCGGCCGCGGAAGCACTAGAGCTCGGATCGCAGGGCTTGTGGGCAGCTGGAGGCTGCTCTCAGCTCACCGGTATCCCACCTTCGTCATCAGTGTAATGTACTGAAGTTGGAGACGTTCAGATGGCAACATGCTTTATTAGCGAGTACGTCACAAAGACAACATGGCAGGGCCGGGTCCCCTGTTATATACATTTCTCGGAACGACCTTCTTCCTGGTCAGGTCCAATCTTGGCCAGTTAAACTTCCCGCCACTGATTGTCATAGGCAGGCTGCGTTCGTCCCTTCCAGGCACCGCTCACAGGTGCGCTGTGGTGTACTTTCTGGGATGAACGCCAGACACAACACTCTATGTGTCCATGCTGGAGGAAAGAGATCCCTGTATGAACTAGGAGTGGGATGCCAATCTCCAAGAAGGGGGCTGGAGAGTTTCTGGAATTTTCCAAAGCTTAATGGACTCTCTCCTTAAAGGGATTCTGGAATTATGGCTGATCTCCAGAATACAAAGATATGTTTCCCCCGGAAAGAATGGCTGCTTAGGAAGGTGCACTCTGTGGCCTTGTGCCCTGCTAAGGTTCTTCCTCTCCCCCAAAGCTTACCCTCCTTGGGCCATACCCTCAGCTCTCTAGGAATTTCCCAATCTTGAATTGGCAACCCTAAACAGGGTGGGGGGAATCTGAAAGAGTTGGGGTTGGGAGGAAGCAGTGAAGTGGCTAAGTTTGCGGATGACACTAAATTGTTCAGGGTGGTGAGAACCAGAGAGGATTGTGAGGCACTCCAAAGGGATCTGTTGCGGCTGGGTGAGTGGGCGTCAATGTGGCAGATGCGGTTCAGTGTGGCCAAGTGCAAGGTAATGCACATTGGGGCCAAAAATCCTAGCTATATATACAAGTTGATGGGGTGTGAACTGGAGGAGACTGATCAAGAGAGAGATCTTGGGGTCATGGTAGATAACTCACTGGAAATGTCGAGACAGCGTGCGACTGCAATAAAAAAGGCCAACACCATGCTGGGAATTATTAGGAAGGGAATTGAAAACAAAGCAGCCAGGATCATAATGCCCCTGTATAAATCGATATTTGGAGTACCGTGTATGATTCTGGTCACCGCACCTCAAAAAAGATATTATAGCATTGGAAGAAGTCCAGAAAAGGGCAACTAGAATGATTAAAGGTTTGGAACACTTTCCCTATGAAGAAAGGTTAAAACGCTTGAGGCTCTTAGGCTTGGAGAAACGTCGACTGAGGGGTGACATGATAGAGGTTTACAAGATTATGCCTGGGATGGAGAAAGCAGAGAAAGAAGTACTTTTCTCCCTTTCTCACAATACAAGAACTCGTGGGCATTCGATGAAATTGCTGAGCAGTCAGGTTAGAACGGAAAAAAGGAAGTACTTCTTCACCCAAAGGGTGATTAACTTGTGGAATTCACTGCCACAGGAGGTGGTGGCGGCTACAAACATAGCCAGCTTCAAGAGGGGATTGGATAAACATATGATCCGTCAGTGGCTATTAGCCACAGGGTATTGATGGAACTCTCTGTCTGGGGCAATGATACTCTGTATTCTTGGTGGTTGGGGGGCCACAGTGGGAGGGCTTCTAGTGTCCTGGCCCCACTAGTGGACCTCCTTATGGCACCTGGTTTTTTTTGGCCACTGTGTGACACAGAGTGTTGGACTGGATGGGCCATTGACCTGATTCAACATGGCTTCTCTTATGTTCTTATGTCTGGGGCAGTGATGCTCTGTATTCTTGGTGCTTGGGGGGGGGCCAAATTGGGAGGGCTTCTAGTTTTCTGGCCCCACTGATGGACCTCCTGATGGCACCTGGTTTTTTTGGCCACCGTGTGGCACAGGGTGTTAGACTGAATGGGCTATTGGCCTGATCCAACATGGCTTCTCTTATGTTCTTACATTCTCTTATGAAAAAGGGCTCTCCTCCTGGGGTTGGCAACTCTGGGATGGGAAATACTGGGAAATTTTGAGGTAAAACCTGGAGAGGGAGGGATTTGTGGGCAGAGAGGGACTTCAGTGGGGTACAATGCCCTAGAATCCATCCTCCAAAGCTACCGTTTTCTCCTGGAGAACTGATCTCCGTTGCCTGGAGATCCGTTCTAATTTTGGGTCATCTTCAGGTCCCACCTGGGGGTTGGCAACCTTACTTCCCTGAGCCTCCCATCATCTTGTTCATTGAGGCAACGGACTGTTGCCTTTTCGCTGCTCTAAGCGTCACCTTGGAGATCCCGAAGAGGTTATTTTCTGATCTGAGGATTTTTTTATTAGTTATCGGAAAGGTTATTAAAAGATGCAGCCTTTGGGTTTGGAAACGAGCGCTTCTGTGCAATGGCATCAGAGATGTTGCATCTATCGATTTTGAAAGCTGCCATTTGTAGCTTCATGGTTTATTAATCAGAAAATGGCTTTTCCCCTCTTTGCGCAAACACCACGTGCTCTTCCTTCTCCTCTCCGGGTACTTGGTTCACATTCATTTATCCTTGGCACCGCACTGGTAAAAGCACTTAATTCGGGGCCCGTGTTTACTTATCTCTGGTCAGAAGCTCAAAGGGCCTGTTGTTTAATCCATAAACAGAGACAACAGAGGGGAAAAACCAGGAGAGATCAAAGGGCATTTTCAAATGGAACATGCAGTAGTGGTTTTGCGCCCCTTTGCAGCTGGAGGGAAATCAGTACAAATCGTCAAAGCAGACTGGAACTGAGGGAAGGGGGGAAGAAGGGAGGGGTGGTCTCAGCCACAAGGTGGGTTTTAAGCGGCAACATTAGGCTACACTGCCCCTGGACAGGGAGGCTCCATTTAGCTGCTGTATTTGATAGCCTATAGAACAGGGGTGGCCAGACCGTGACTCTTTCTTTCATACATATTGTGCGGCTCTCAAAACCCCCACTGTCCTGTTGGCTAGCTTAGAGAAGGTATTTGTCTCTTAAAAATCACTTCGCCAAGCTAGATGGTGACTTGGAGAATGCATTTAAAGTTGCTTTCTTTCTGCTTCTTCCCCCCATCTATTTCCTTCCTTCCTTCCTTCCTTCCTTCCTTCCTTCCTTCCTTCCTTCCTTCCTTCCTTCCTTCCTTCCTTCCTTCCTTCCTTCCTTCCTTCCTTCCTTCCTTCCTTCCTTCCTTCCTTCCTTCCTTCCTTCCTTCCTTCCTTCCCTCAAACATTTGATGTTCACGTCTTGTGGCTCTCAAACATCAAGTGTTCATGTCTTGCGGCTCTTAAACATCTGATGTTTATTCTACGTGGCTCTTCCGTTAAGCAAGTTTGGCCACCTCTGCTTTAGAAGAGGGCTCTCTGCTGCATATTTGCCTGATCCCCTTTTAAACTCACCTGAGGATCATAGACACATCTTGTGGGAGTGAATGCAGTAACGTCCTATTTGTAGGGGTCCAGATAAGTAGCCATGTTAGTCTGCCTGTAGCAGCAGAAAAGAGCAAGAGTCCGGTAGGACCTTAAAGACTAACGGAATTTGTGGCAGGGAGTTTGGTTTTAAAGGTGCTTTCTTTGCATCTTTCCCCTGGGATCCAGGGAACTGGGCAAAGGAAGCTCTGGCTCTTTCCTACTTTCCCCGGGGGTCCAGGAGGGGGAGGAGCTTCAGTCAATAGAAGGAAGAGAGGCTTGGCTCAGTAGTTCTGCTGTGCAACTGAAAGAACCTGACAAAGCAATCTCTCCTTCCCCCTTTCCTCCCCAAGGGGGGAGCTTCAGCCAGTGGAGAAAATAGAGACTTTGCTCTGTAGCTCCTGTGTGATTGAGCAAGCCTTGCAAAGCAAGCTGTGATGAGGAAGGAAGCGAGAGAGAGAGAGAGAGAGAGAGAGAGAGAAGGAAGCAGATGACAGCCAGTTTCTCAAGGGCCTAATCCGGCCCCCGGGCTGCACGTTTGATACCCCTGGGTTTTAAATGCAAGAGAGAAACAGAGGTGGTTTGCCATTGCCTGACTCTGTATAGCAACTGTGGACTTCTTCGGTGATCTCCTGTCCAGGTACTCACCAGGCCTGACCCCTTCATAGCTTCTGAGATCCTGTGAATTTAGGGGGAGGTGTTTGTGAGTTTCCTGCATTGCGCAGGGGGTTGGACTAGATGACTCTGGAGGCCCCTTCCAACTCTATGGTTCTGTCTCATGAAATCAGACAAGCCTGGGCCAGCCACGTCAGGACAAAATCGTGGTGGAAAGTGCCAATAAGTCACAGCTGATTTATGGTGACCCATGCAGACTGTCTAAGGCCAGAGATGTTCAGAGGTGGCTGGCCATTGCCTGCCTCCACACCATAGCCCTGGTATTCCTTGGATTCCAAATGCTAGCCAAGGCCAATCCAGATAGCTTCCAAGATCCAACAAGATCAGGCTAGCCTGGGTTATCCAGGTCAGGGCACTAAGATGAACTAAAAGGTAAAGGTGGTCCCTTGTGCAAGCACCATGCGTTTCCAGCTCTGGGGTGATGTCCAGTGTTCTGTCTAAGCTGAGTTAGCGTGAGCTAGCTCACAGGTTTTTAGCTTCCAGCTCACACATTTTTGTCTTAGCGCAGGGAAATTGGCCCCAGAGTACAATAATTTATGCAGTCGCTCACAACTTTAATGCCAGTAGCTCACAAAGTAGAATTTCTGCGGCTTAGAGGGAACGTTGGTGACGTCGCATCACGACGTTTTCACGGCAGACTTTTGACGGGGTGGTTTGCCATTGCCTTCCCCAGTCATCTACACTTTCCCCCCAGCAAGCTGGGGACTCATTTGACCGACCTCGGAAGGATGGAAGGCTGAGTCGACTCGGAGCTGGCTACCTGAACCCAGCTTCCGCTGGGATCGAACTCAGGTTGTGAGCAGAGAACTTGGACAGCAGTGCTGCAACTTTACTGCCAACCCTTAAAAACCATTCTTGCTAAAAATATTCACCACGGAGGCAGCCAGGTCTCCAGATGCAATGTGACTTATGAAATCTTGAAATCATTGGAAATTTTGAAATCAATGGAAATTTTGAAATCATTGGTGGCGGGAGATAAAAAATATTTGACAAAAAACCCTGAAATATATGCAATACTTAGTTGTCAAGCCTATGCTTACTTTTGGCTTGAAAAACAAAAAGTGCATTGTTTAAACTCACTTAGCGCATCACATCTGTACTGCATGGTGTAGCTCTGCAATGTCAAAAATATGACCAGTTTTTCCACAAGCAAAACTGTGAATATACGTAGTACGAGAGAGAGAGCGGTTTGCTGTCTTAGAGTTTTAAAAAAATGAAGTTGAAAACAGCAGACCAATTTTGTAGTAATGAAAAGGAAGTTCCTGCATAGATACATATGAAGCTGCCTTCTACTGAATCAGACCCCCCTCAGTCCATCAAAGTCAGTATTATCTACTCAGACTGGCAGCAGCTCTCCGGGGTCTCAAGCTGAGGTTTTTCATGCCTATTTGATAGGACCCTTTTTTAGTGGAGATGCCGGGGATTGAACCTGGGACCTTCTGCTTACCAAGCAGATGCTCTGCCACTGGGCCACCATCCCTCCCCAGTTTTGCGTAGACCTTTGAGTGAAAAGTAATAGCATATTAACTGTGGAGGGGGGAAATATTGATTGATTGATTTTGTATCCTGCTTTTCTTCCCAACGCAAATCCAAGATGGCTTCCATTATTCCCCCTCTCCTCCATTTTATCTTCACAACGACAACCCTGTGAGGTAGGCTGGGCTGAGAGAGTCACCCAGTGAGCCTTCCATAGCATGAGTGGGGACTAGGTCCAGTTCAAGAAATATCTGGGAACTTTGAGGGTGGAGCCTGGAGACCTTGGGGTGGAGCTAAGAGTAAGGTTGCGACAAGCATAATTGGTAGGTGATGTGAAAGACTTCTCTGCCCGAGACCATGGGGAGCGGCAGCCAGTCTGACCAGACGAGCCTTGAATTCATCAGGAGCTCACAGGAGCACAGCTCCTGAACCCTACTGACAGCGCTCCTCCTCCCCCCCACCTACCTACCTTGTCCATTGAATAGTAGGTGCAGCTGCATAACAATCCCTGGATTAGGAGAGCAGGCAGCCAGCCAGCTAGCAGGGGCTTTGCCACACCCCCAGCAGCCCTCGTTAACCCCTGGAGAAGCCCACACCACCCTTTCTCCACTTCTTATGTGATTTTGGGTGGTGGGTTGCTTGCTGGCATTTTGACAGTGGGGGGAGTGGCGGCCAAGGAGAGCCCCAGGCGAGCGAGGCCTGCTTGGGCTGGCTGGATCTCTAGCCAGCCCAAACGGGCCACACTTACCCAGGGTTCTCCTTTCTTGCATCGGGTTGCTTTTGGCTGGTGGGGGGGGTGGCATTTGCTAATGAGTTATGCTAAGGAGCTCCACCACCTGTTTTTCTACAAAACGACCCCTGGAGCAGACAATACTGACCTTGACGGACCAAGGGTCTGATTCAGTAGAAGGAAGTTTAATGTGTTTGCCCATCCAGTTCTGTGTTCCGTTTTCTGTAGCGTTTCTGAGAAGCCAACAAATATCACACGAGGGATGCAACTTCCTCTGCTCTGAGCCTCAAACAAGTGGCCTTATGATGTGCTGAGCCTTTACCTGTTAGTTGCCTACCAGCTAATGTTTGGCATGGAAGATCCTGCTTCCAAGGTCAGATCAGGGTTTCCAAAATACAGAAGGGAGTAATGGAAAGGGCAGGGCCATTAAATCAGAAGAGTTTCTGGCTCAACATTAGGAAGAACTTCCTGACCGTTAGAGCGGTTCCTCAGTGGAACAGGCTTCCTCGGGAGCTGGTGGGCTCTCCTTCCTTGGAGGTTCTTAAACAGAGGCCAAATGGCCATCTGACAGCAATGAAGATCCTGTGAATTTAGGGGGAGGTGTTTGTGAGTTTAGAGCGGTTCCTCAGTGGAACAGGCTTCCTCAGGAGGTGGTGGGCTCTCCTTCCTTGGAAGTTTTGAAACAGAGGCTAGATGGCCATCTGACAGAGATGAAGATCTTGTGAATTTAGGGGGAGGTATCTGTGGTCGTTTTCGCACTTAGCGTTTGCTCCCCTTATTCCGCGGCGCAATTATGTCCGGATCATTTTTCTCGTTTTCCCACTAGTGACTCTTTGCGGAGTCGCCTTCCCTGAAGCCCCGGCTCAAATCGTTTTCCCACTGGCATCGACTTGAGTTCGATGCCCTGTCAATCATTTTTTTTTTAAGCGCAAGTCTGGTTGCGTAATGACGTACTAACGTACTAACGTAACATCGAGCTGTTCCCTCCCCTTCTTTTCGTGGACAAACCACATCACGTGTGCTGCTGCTGCTTATGGATTGGCTGCAGCTGTAGAATCCTCCACAGCCCTTTATGTATTAACAGAAGCATTCACAGTGGAGAATCCTAGCACTAGATTCCCCCCCCCCAAATTCTGAAGCACTAGATTCCCCCCCCAAATTTCCTCCGCTCTCTTTCCCCTCCCCGGCTGGCGCTTGCAACGGGGACCTGACTGATTCCTGCTGCCAGAGCTCCCCCCCCCCCCGCCGCATTCTCTCCTTCCCCTTCTGTGGCGCGTGTGAAGAGCGAGCTCGCGTCTATTTTCTAACCGAGCGGAATGCAGCCAGGGAGAAGAATGCAGGACTCCAACTTCCCATTTTATACATGGCGATTTTGTGCAGGTCCAGAAATCCTGGTGGCACAGCTGAGGGAGGCATTCCCTTTTTAAAACACACACACATGAACGCTTTGGCCCGCACCGGCACTAGATTCCCCCCCCCCAACAATGGTCGTTTTCGCATTATCGAGATAACGCAACAGCGAAATAACGCAACTAAAGTCAATAAAAAAAATTCTAACGAAACCAATTGAAGTGGCAATTGAGGCTATTCCAGGAGGGTTTTTTTTTTTCTATTTGTTAATTTCAAAATATCGCTATTACGCAAAACTGTGAAGTTTAAAAAAAAATGGCCGTGCCGGCACTTTGGGGAAGCGCCGCGAAAGGCTGATGATTGGCCAAGGGGGTGGATGGGGTGGGAGGACGGAAAGGGAGAGGGTGCCGCCCACAAAGCAGTCGATCCGGCGTGGATGGATTTCCCACTGCAAAGTCCGCGGAGTGGATCCGGTGTGGATCCGGAGGTTTTCAAAAACTCCGGCAGCATGCTGAAAAACATACTCCGGTGTGAAACCCCTGAAGCGCCGGAGCAAAGCGCAGCGCCGGAGCAACAGGTGCGAAATCCAGGAAAAGATCCGGAGGTAAATGGGGCGCTACGCCTTAGCAAACGCTAGTGCGAAAACGGCCTGTGAGTTTAGAGCGGTTCCTCAGTGGAACAGGCTTCCTCAGGAGGTGGTGGGCTCTCCTTCCTTGGAGGTTCTTAAACAGAGGCTAGATGGCCATCTGACAGCGATGAAGATCCTGTGAATTTAGGGGGAGGTGTTTGTGAGTTTAGAGCAGTTCCTCAGTGGAACAGGCTTCCTCAGGAGGTGTTGGGCTCTCCTTCCTTGGAAGTTTTGAAACAGAGGCTAGATGGCCATCTGACAGCGATGAAGATCCTGTGAATTTAGGGGGAGATATCTGTGAGTTTAGAGCGGTTCCTCAGTGGAACAGGCTTCCTCAGGAGGTGGTGGGCTCTCCTTCCTTGGAGGTTCTTAAACAGAGGCTAGAGGGCCATCTGACAGCAATGAAGATCCTGTGAATTTAGAGGGAGGTGTCTGTGAGTTTAGAGCAGTTCCTCAGGGGAACAGGCTTCCTCAGGAGGTGGTGGGCTCTCCTTCCTTGGAAGTTTTGAAACAGAGGCTAGATGGCCATCTGACAGCAATGAGGATCGTATTACTATTTTTTTTTTCATTTCATTTGTTCCTTTTCTTTCTTTCTTTCTTTCTTTCTTTCTTTCTTTCTTTCTTTCTTTCTTTCTTTCTTTCTTTCTTTCTTTCTTTCTTTCTTTCTTTCTTTCTTTCTTTCTTTCTTTCTCTTCATTTTCTTTTACTGTGCTAGTCGTGGATCACACCTAACAGTAATTAGTAATAGTAATTTTAGGATTAACCTGCATAGTATGTATGATCTATATTTATGAATTCATATCAATGCCTTATTAATATTTTTGTAATAATATAGGTTTATTTGGATTGACTGTATCTTGATTCAGAAATTATTGACCTAAATTTTAATTTTGTATCCATCTTGACCTCTCTTCTTGAATACAGAATGGTTAACATGTCTAGATATATAGCTCCTAAATCCTTCCTTGATATTTTATTATATGTATGTAAGTATTTGTGCTTGTTTATAACTTGTTTCCATAAGATTAATTAATTGTATACACATATTAATATTGATAATTACTTGTTTACTTCAAAATTAATAAAAATATTAAATGAGCAGTGGGGGAGGGGGGGAAAGATCCTGTGAATTTAGGGGGAGGTCTTTGTGAGTTTCCTGCATTGTGCAGGGAGTTGGACTAGATGACCTCGGAGGTCCCTTCCAACTCTATGATTAGGGAGAGCTGGCTTGCTGCCCACTTTGAAAGGCTTCATGGCCCACTTTTGGGTCCCGACACATACGTTTGGAAAACACTCTAACCAACATCCCGCACTAGCTGTAAGTGTAGTTTATGGGAAGCAATTTGGACTCTGAAAGGGCTATTATCTGTAGTTAAGCATTGTCTGTTCTTTGGCCATTCTCTATGGATGCAAAACTGTGTATGCCTAAGACAAAGTGTTCCCACAGGAAGAGATGAAGCTGCTGCTTCTCCCATTCTCACAGAAAAGCAGCTGAGGCAAACTGCCTTGGAGAAAGAATCAGAGAATTGGAAGGGACCTCTAGGGTCATCTGGTCCAGGGGTGGCCAAACTGCAGCTCGGGAGCCACATGTGGCTGTTTCACACATATTGTGTGGCTCTTGAAGCCCCCAGTGCCCCATTGGCTGGCTCAGAGAAGGCATCTGTCTCTTTAAAACACATCTCCAAGGCAAGCAGCCTGGCAGTTTGGCGAATTCATTTAAAGTTACCGTAGTTGCTTTATTTCCACCTCTCCCTTCCTCTTCCCTCCCCCATCTATTTCCTTCCTTCCTTCCTTCCTTCCTTCCTTCCTTCCTTCCTTCCTTCCTTCCTTCCTTCCTTCCTTCCTTCCTTCCTTCCTTCCTCTATATCTATCCATCTTTCTCTCTAATGATCCATCCATCTGTCCATATTTATTTTTATTCATCTATTTCTTTCTGTCTTTTCTTCTCTGTCTCTCTCTCCATCTCTCTCTCTCCATCTCTCTTTCTTTCTTGAATCTGGAGTTCTCTTGGAATTACTTGAGATCCATCCTTCCTTCCTTCCTTCCTTCCTTCCTTCCTTCCTTCCTTCCTTCCTTCCTTCCTTCCTTCCTTCCTTCCTTCCTTCCTTCCTTCCTTCCTCCCTCCCTCCCTCCCTCCCTCCCTCCCTCCCTCCCTCCTTTCCATCTTTCTCTCTAATGATCCATCCATCTGTCCATATTTATTTTCATTCATCTATTTCTTTCTGTCTTTTCTTCTCTGTCTCTCTCTCCATCTCTCTTTCTTTCTTGAATCTGTAGTTCTCTTGGAATTACTTGGGATCCCCCCCGGACCTACCTACCTACCTTCCTTCCTTCCCTCCCTTCCCTTCCATCCTTTCTTCCTTCCTTGTGGCTCTCAAACATCTAATGTTCATGTCTTGCGGCTCTCAAACTTCTGACATTTATTCTATGTCAGACATTTGACCACCCCGATCTAGTCCAGCCCCCTGCACAATGCAGGAAACTCACAAATACCAACCCCCTAAATTCACAGGAAAGGCTTGGAGAGACCTCTGCTCCATCCCTGTATCGCCACGCCGCCCATGAGAGAGGTGGTGGAGTCAGCAGGCGCTTCCTGAATTACAGCCAGACGATCCCCGTCCATCTGTTCAGGATTAGAGGGCTAGAAAATACAGCAGTGTTCATAAACAAAATGGAATCATACCCATTCGGCAGCCCTCAAATAGCAATTAGAAATACCCCAGCAGGTGGGTGACCCAGGGCAGGGCCGCGATTATCGATTAAGTAGCAGTCTTTCTTGTGACATTCGCCTTTTCGCCACAGAACACCAGGAGGAAAGAGAAAGAATGCAAAGATGAGACTGCAAGATGAAGGGAGGTAGGGAATCCAGGAGATTATAATTCTGTTTGGGATTGGCACCAGCCGCAGAGAGGGTGACCCTCAGCACGCTTCTGAAATCAGATCATCTGTCGGCATGGCGTCCATTTTGTTTGTTTATGACAGGGAGCGGTTGATTGTATTTCCCTCCTCTGAATGGTTACTGAGATTATATTTTTGCAAACAGGCCCCTGCTGGTGACAGATGAAAGAACCAAATTCACCGGGGGGAGGGGGGGAGCGGGGCGGGCAGCAGGAAAGCCTGGAAATACAGGTCCATTATTCACAGAGAGCTGATCTTTGCTTTCTAGGTCACCGACGGCTGAGCCAGGCAGATTTCTTTGTCAGAAAGTTAACGGGTAGATGAGGCTGCTCTTGGCAAACCGTCAATGCGTATCGTCTGCCCATTTGCGGGGAGATGGGAATAAGCTAACCAGGATCCCGGGACCTTGTGGAGAGGAAAGAACCTCGTGAAGTTTTTTCACACCTGAGGTTTAAAAGCAGCGTTTGCTTCAGTCGATTCATGTTGCTAGGAATTTTGGGTGTCTGTGTTGATTAAGGAACATCTCTATGTTTGGGAGCGCCTCCTGTCGTAAATCGTGCCCCTGTTGCCCTATTGTTGCCCGGGGTGTGTGTGTGTGGGGGGTGATGATGCCTCATTAGGATTTTTGAAGAAGAAGACTGTAGATTTATACCCTGCCCTTCTCTCTGAAGCAGAGCGGTTTACAGTCTCCTTTGCCTTCTTCCCCCCCCCCACAACAGTCACCCTGTGAGGTGGGTGGGGCTGAGAGAGCTCTCTCAGAAAGCTGCCCTTTCAAGGACAACCTCTGCGAGAGCTATGGGCAACCCAAGGCCATTCCGACAGCTACAAGTGGAGGAGTGGGGGAATCAAACCTGGTTCTCCCAGATAAGAGTCCGTGCACTTAAGCACTGCACCAAACTGGTGCTCTCTCTCTTTTTTTTTTTTTTTGTGAGTGAGTGTTTGGTTTACAGAGCTAGGAATTTTGCGTCGCTGTGTTGATCAATGAACATCTCTGTTTTCGGGAGCACCTCCTGTCGTGAATCATGCCCTTGTTGCCCTATTGTTGCCGTGAGGGGGAGCGTCTTCTTAAGAGGGATTTCAGCTTCCAGGTGAGACTTGGAATTCTAGCTCATTTCCAGAGATCAGTTCCCCTGGAGAAAATGGCTGCTTTGGAAGGCGGACTCTATGGCAAGCTACCCCACCAAGGTCCCTGTCCTTCCCTGACGCCATCCCCAAATCTCCAGGAATTTCTCAACCTGGAACCGGCAACCCTTTACCCAGGGTTTTTTTTTTTGGTAGCAGGAACTCCTTTGCATGTTAGACCACACCCCTCTTATGTAGCCAATCCTCCTGGAGCTTACAGTAGGCCCTGTAAGAAGAGCCCTGGAAGCTCCTGGAGGATTGGCTGCATCAGTGGGGTGTGGCCTAATATGCAAAGGAGTTCCTGCTACAAAAAAATCCTGCTTTTATCCCCTCCCCCCCGCAATCCCCCACAGGTGGCTGGAGGGAGACCTGGCAACTCTAGTTCCCAGCAAAACTTAACGAGAGTTTCATGGTACCATGAAGATGAATAAGACTTTATTCCAGCACATACACTTCCAGTCATACACCTACGCCATTTCCCGTGTGCCAGTGATACAGAAGTTGGGACTCCTCTTGAAATAATATGCATACAGAGCCCAAGCCTGACAGTAAAGTCAGAGGTTTTTAAAAATTCTGTCACGTGGTAAAGACCGACAGATCTCAAATTATGAGATGTGGCGGGCATGCAGAACGGTGCAGATTTATTGGGCAAAAGTACATGGACTTTTACAGAAAGTTTTAAAGATGACTGTACCCTTTAAGCAAGAATTATTTTTTGTTAAATATGAACATAAGAACATAAGAACATAAGAGAAGCCATGTTAGATCAGGCCAATGGCCCATCCAGTCCAACATTCTGTGTCACACAGCGGCCAAATATATATATATATATGTATATATATATATATATATATACACACACACACACACATACACACTGTGGCTAATAGCCACTGATGGACCTCTGCTCCATATTTTTATCTAACCCCCTCTTGAAGGTGGCCATGCTTGTGGCCGCCACCACCTCCTGTGGCAGTGAATTCCACATGTTAATCACCCTTTGGGTGAAGAAGTACTTCCTTTTATCCGTTTTAACCTGTCTGCTCAGCAATTTCATCGAATGCCCACGAGTTCTCGTATTGTGAGAAAGGGAGAAAAGTACTTCTTTCTCTACTTTCTCCATCCCATGCATTATCTTGTAAACCTCTATCATGTCACCCCTCAGTCGACGTTTCTCCAAGCTAAAGAGCCCTAAGCGTTTCAACCTTTCTTCATAGGGAAGGTGTTCCAGCCCTTTAATCATTCTAGTTGCCCTTTTCTGAACTTTCTCCAATGCTATAATATCCTTTTTGAGGTGCGGCGACCAGAACTGCACACAGTACTCCAAATGAGACCGCACCATCGATTTATACAGGGGCATTATGATACTGGCTGATTTGTTTTCAATTCCCTTCCTAATAATTCCCAGCATGGCGTTGGCCTTTTTTATTGCAAACGCACACTGCCTTGACATTTTCAGTGAATTATCTACCACGACCCCAAGATCTCTCTCTTGGTCAGTCTCTGCCAGTTCACACCCCATCAACTTGTATTTGTAGCTGGGATTCTTGGCCCCAATGTGCATTACTTTGCAGTTGGCCACATTGAACCGCATCTGCCACGTTGACGCCCACTCACCCAGCCTCAACAGATCCCTTTGGAGTTCCTCACAATCCTCTCTGGTTCTCACCACCCTGAACAATTTAGTGTCATCCGCAAATTTGGCCACTTCACTGCTCACTCCCAACTCTAAATCATTTATGAACAAGTTAAAGAGCATGGGACCCAGTACCGAGCCCTGCGGCACCCCACTGCTTACCGTCCTCCACTGTGAAGAAGACTGCCCATTTATACTCACTCTCTGCTTCCTATTACTCAGCCAGTTTTTGATCCACAAGAGGACCTGTCCTTTTACTCCATGACTCTCAAGCTTTCTAAGGAGCCTTTGATGAGGAACTTTATCAAAAGCTCCTTAATGATGCCACAAATAACCAATAAGAATTGTAGGCATTTGATAATACGTATTGTGACTGCAGCTAGAATCATCTTTGCCGAACACCAGAAAAAAGTGAAGTACTGACTGTGGAAGAACTGGTACAGAAAAAATTAAAAACAGCTGAAATGGACATACTGACAGACATTTTAAAGGATAAACCTAAACATGATAGAGGTTTACAAGATAATTCATGGGATGGAGAAAGTAGAGAAAGAAGTACTTTTCTCCCTTTCTCACAATACAAGAACTCGTGGGCATTCGATGAAATTGCTGAGCAGACAGGTTAAAACGGATAAAAGGAAGTACTTCTTCACCCAAAGGGTGATTAACATGTGGAACTCACTGCCACAGGAGGTGGTGGCGGCTACAAGCATAGACAGCTTCAAGAGGGGTTTAGATAAAAATATGGAGCACAGGTCCATCAGTGGCTATTAGCCACAGTGTGTGTGTATATATAAAAATTTTTTGCCACTGTGTGACACAGAGTGTTGGACTGGATGGGCCATTGGCCTGATCCAACATGGCTTCTCTTATGTTCTTATATGTTCTTAAGAAGTGTTGATGGACTCCTTTTTATGAATGGGTAAAGAAGAGATGAAAATGGGAGTTTTTCTTAGTTTAAAGGTGTTGAAATATTATTCTTCTGTCCAATCTGGAAGTTTACCAGTTGAAAGAGAGTGAAGACACTTATTGTTTTCAGAAATATATGTTCTCATCCCTCCTTCCCTCTTCTCCTTTTTTCTGTTCTCCCCTTCTCTTCGGCTTTCCCCCTGATTATTTATTTGTTTTTTAAAAAAGGTAGTCCCCTGTGCAAGCACCAGTCGTTTCCACTCAGGGGTGACATCACATCATGTCGTTTTCACGGCAGACTTTTTACGGGGTGGTTTGCCATTGCCTTCCCCAGTCATCTCCGCTTTCCCCCCAGCAAGCTGGGTACTCATTTTACCGACCTCAGAAGGATGGAAGGCTGGGTCAACCTTGAGCCGGCTACTTGAACCCAGCTTCTGCTAGATCGAACTCAGGTCATGAGCAGAGAGTTTGGACTGCAGTATTGCAGCTTTACCACTCTGTGCCATGGGGCTCCCTTAATTATACCTATATAATAAAATCTATTGAAACCGGGGGAGGGGATCTCAAATTATGAGGAGGCATGTTTCTCGGTGAGTTCCAGGCCACTGGGAATTTTAAATCCTCCTGTTTTGTTCTTGGTTAACTGTTTTCTTTAATCACTCTGCATAAAAGCCACTTCCAACCTTCTAGCTTGCTCCACTGGGACTAGAAGACAGGCAGGAACTAAGCAGGGAAACAAAACACAAGTGGATTTCTTTCGATCAAAACATTTTATATCACCCAGAAACAGGACCGGTTTAAATCAGTGATAATCCTTCCTGTGTGTTAATTCATGTATTTCCTGAATGTGCTTGCCTGTGGCCGGTAAAATGAGTACCCAGCTTGCTCGGGGTAAAGTGTAGATGATGGAGGAAGGCGATGGCAATTCATTCTTCAAAAAGTCTGCCAAGAAAATGTTGGGATGGGACATCACTCCATGGGTCGATAACATGAACATGTGAAGCTGCCTTATACTGAATCAGACCTTTGGTCCATCAAAGTCAGTATTGTCTTCTCAGACTGGCAGCGGCTCTCCAGGGTCTCAAGCTGAGGTTTTTCACACCTATTTGCCTGGACTCTTTTTTGGAGATGCCAGGGATTGAACCTGGGACCTTCTGCTTCCCAAGCAGATGCTCTACCACTGAGCCACCGTCCCTCCCCAAATGACTCAGTGGTTGCACAGGGAACCACCTTTACCTTTATTGTACTCACAACAATGAAAATTGTGTTTGGCTATCCAGTTATATCAAGGATCCCCAGCCTTTTTGAGCATGATAGAGGTTTACAAGATAATTCATGGGATGGAGAAAGTAGAGAAAGAAGTACTTTTCTCCCTTTCTCACAATACAAGAACTCGTGGGCATTCAATGAAATTGCTGAGCAGTTGGGTTAGAATGGATAAAAGGAGGTACTTCTTCACCCAAAGGGTGATTAACATGTGGAATTCACTGCCACAGGAGGTGGCGGTGGCTACAAGCATAGCCAGCTTCAAGAGGGGGTTAGATAAAAATAAGGAACACAGGTCCATCAGTGGCTATTAGCCACAGTGTGTGTGTATATATGAATTTTTTGGCCACTGTGTGACACAGAGTGTTGGACTGGATGGGCCATTGGCCTGATCCAACATGGCTTCTCTTATGTTCTTATGCAAATGAGTTCCTGCTGGGCTTTTTCTACCAAAAAGAGCCCTACGCAAAATAATGGTGATGTCCGGGGGGGGGGGGGTTTGACCTGATATACAAATGAGTTCCTGCTGGACTTTTTCTGCCAAAAAAAGCCCTGTGTAACCTGATTTTCTTTACTTAGCTTCATGCAGAGAAGGATTCCTGTAGCCGTTTAGCTTCTGAGACCCTGACAAATTCCCTTCCTTCATTTCTGCTGACACCTTTAGGGTATTAGAAATGGAGCAATCGGCTCCCATGAGTCTTCCCTCCATAGTTCATCACTATTTTTTGTATCTTTGTGTCTTTTTTCTTACTTACTTGCACTATTTTAGACATCCTTTAAAAAAAAAAGATAGGCCATATCTGCATCTTTCTCCATACCTTTTTGGTTTTATGATGGTGGTTAAGCCACTTGCGGGTGAGTTCTAAGTCTCTGATAAATTCTTCTAGCAAAATTTGACATGGTAAAAGTGAGAGAATTCCATCCACTACTTAGAGGGTGGCAACCCTGCTTTTTTGGGGGGGGGGGGCGTTCTTGGGAGTGAATCTTGTTCAAATCTTGTTCAAATCTTGTTCAAATTACTCTATATTTCAACCAGTCGTTTATTACAGCCGTAGATCAGCAGAATAAAACATATATTAACAAAATCATTATAAGAATATATATTCAGTCTTATATGATGTATAAAAAGAGAATTTATGTTTGGCTAAATCAGGGGTGGCCAAACTCGCTTAACGGAAGAGGCACACAGAATAAACGTCAGATGTTTGAGAGCCACAAGACGTGAATGTCAGATGTCTGAGAGCCACAAGGCAGACAGGAAAGGAGGGAGGGTAGAAAGAAAGCAAGAGCCCCATGGTGCAGAGTGTTAAAGCTGCAGTACCGCAGGCGAAGCTCTACCCACGACCTGAGTTCGATCCCAGCAGAAGCTGGGTTCAGGTAGCTGGCTTGAGGTTGACTCAGCCTTCCATCCTTCCGAGGTCAATAAAATGAGTCCCCAGCTTGCTGGGGGGAAAGTGGAGATGACTGGGGAAGGTAATGGCAAACCATCCCATAAAAAGTCTGCCATGAAAACGTTGTGAAAGCAACGTCACCCCAGAGTCAGAAACAACTGGTGCTTGCACAGGGGACTACCTTTACTTTTACCTTTTCTTTCTTTTCTTTTTTTTAAGAAAGAGAGCAATTTTAACTTTAAATGCATTCTCCAAGTTGCTGGCTGGCTTGGCTTGCCTTTTCCAAGTTGGCTGACTAGGTGGTGGAGGCTTCAGGAGCCACACAAAGAGCCACAGTTCGGCCACCCCTGGGATAGATCAACCCTGATGCTCTATATTCTTGGTGCCGGGGTGGGGGGGCACAGTGTGAGGGCTTCTAGTGTCCCGGCCCCACTGGTGGACCTCCTGATGGCACCTGGGTTTTTTGGCCACCGTGTGACCCAGCGTGTTGGACTGGATGGGCCATTGGCCCGATCCAACATGACTTCTCTTATGTTCTTATGTCTAGGGCAGAGAGGCTCTGTATTCTTGGTGCTTGGGAGGCGTCACAGTGGGAGGGCTTCTAGTGTCCTTGCCCCACTGGTGGACCTCCTGATGGCACCCGGGTTTTTTGGCCACTGTGTGACCCAGAGTGCTGGACTGGATGGGCCATTGGCCTGATCCAGCTTGGCTTCTCTTACGTTCTTATGCGCCCCCATCCTTCATTATTCCCAATGGAGGGAAGGCATTTAAAAGGTGTGCGGTCCCTTTAAATGTGATGGCCAGAACTCCCTTTGGAGTTCAGTTCTGCTTGTCACAACCTGACTCCACCTCCAAAGTCCCCTGGCTCCACCCCCAAAGCCCCCAGATTTTTCTTGAACTGGACGTGGCAACCTTAGTTCCCCTCTTCCTTTTTGGAGTCTACTAACTTGTGGTCGGAGCTGGAAGGAAGGAGTGCTTTGTTGCTTCGGTCCGGCTCTTGTATCCTCTGATCAGGCTGCTTTACGGAGCGCGGTCTAAAAATAGGACTCCCAAAAGGCACTCCGTTTGGTATCTAGGCCAGAAAAAAATTATTGGCAACTGCTGCAGATTTTAATTGCCTTCTTGCAGCCTGCAGTGGCCCTAATTGGCGCAGCTTTGCAGTTAATTCTGCGGGTATCTGAACTCCTCTGTCTTTTCCCCCTCGAGCTTTGGGACCTCCTCGCTGCCTTGGGTTGTAACACGGGAAAAGATCAGGGCAGCTTTTTAGTCAAGCACCAACTGGTGCTGTTCGCAAGTCCTCTTGACTGCCCAAGAAAACCAAACCTACTGGAGGTCCCTGCCTGTCCGTCGCATGACCACCTGCAGTATGGGAAGCATGGGGGTCTGCCTTGCCAGAGGATGGAGCCTCACACAATGGCCAATCAGTTCCTCTGGACGGCCGACAACAGGGCATAGAGACTGAAGCCTTCATTAGAACATCAGAAGAGCCCTGCTGGATCAGACCAGTGGCCCATCTAGTCCAGCCTCGTATCTCACACAGTGGCCAACCAGTTCCTCTGGGGGGCCAACAACAGGGCATAGAGGCTGAGACTTTCATAAGAACATCAGAAGAGCCCTGCTGGATCAGACAAGCGGTCCATCTAATCCAGCCTCCTGTCTCACAGAGTGGACAACCAGTTCCTCTGGAGGGCCAACAACAGGGCATAGAGGCTGTGTCCTTCATTAGAACATTAGAAGAGCCCTACTGGATCAGACCAGTGGTCCATCTAGTCCAGCATCCAGTCCAGTGGCCAACCAGTTCCTCTGGAGGGCTAACAATGGGGGACAGAGCCCAGGGCATTCCTTTGATAAGAACATGAGAAAAGTTCTGCTAGATCCGACCAGTGGTCCATCTAGTTCAGCATCCTAGAGGCATAGAGGCTGAGGCCTTCATAAGAACATCAGAAGAGCCCTGTTGCATCAGACCAGTGGTCCATCTCGTCTAGCATCATGCCTCACACAGTGGCCAATCAGTTCCTTTGGACGGCCAACAACAGGGCATAAAGGGCAAGGCCATCCCCTGATGTTGCCTCCTGGCTGTGGGATTCAGAGGATTAGTGCCTCTAGAATAGCAACCGGGGAGTCCGATGGTAATCCTGGAGAAGCTGGTTCTGGCTCTCAGTTGCCAGTTCTAACCAATTGTCATCCTCAGTCCCATTAAGTCGAATGAGACACCAGAGTCTGCTGAAATTCCTAGGAGTTCTGTCCACGGATTTTTGCATAGCACCTCCCCATTTCTTTCCCCTTGTGCTTTCATCCCTTCCCTTCCACCCACTCCAGATCAAACAACTACAGCTTTTGCAGATCAATTAGGCAAATGCATGCTAATCTTCATAAAGCACCACTCATATCACAGCTGGGATGCATGTCTTGGAAGGTTTCCTTGTTTGGCTGCGTGGGCAACCGGGATGCCGGTCGACAGCGGCTTTTAAAAAACACCAAAGCTGTGGCGCTTCCCTGATGTTACAGGGTTTTAATCTGTCTGGTACATTTTTATCCTGTCCAGCCTTCAAGGAGTTTGGGGCAGCATAGAATTTATCCTCAGAACGACCCTGCAAGGTAGGTATGGTTGCCAGCCTCTCCTTTGGGTTGCTAAGCTAAGCCTAGCCACTGACTATGGGTTGTGGGCGGGGATACATTGGGGGCATCACAGATAGGATGGCATCACTTCCAGGGAAAAGAGGAAGTGACGGTAGGTAGCTCTAGGAATTGCCGGGGTGCGGTCATACGTCACATTAAAAGCGGGTGTGTAGCGCTCAAATTTGAACCGCTGAATATTGATTCGATGCAGGGCCGTTCAGACGAGCATCCAAGAATGCGACTCATTCTGTTGTTGAGCGATCAGACATCCAATACTATCATGCTCTTTTCTTGGAGCATGTGTGATCAGATGGTGATTTCTGGGAGGGGGGGGTTTCATTGAACATGCGCCCAACTGTTTGGAGGTGGGAAATCAAACGTTGCTTCAGAGGAGGTGGGGGGGAAGTTTCCGGAATTAACGTTGCGGATTCAAACCAGGGAACTGCCAGGAATTACTTTCCTAGAAATTGGCAGTGACAATGATATCTGGAAATCCTCAACATTGGAAAAAAAGATTTTTTTCCTGTTCTGAATAGTGGGATAATGTCCCCCTCCACCCGATCCTGTGTTGATCGGAGAAGCAGAAGTGTCACCTCAGATTTCCGGATGATCTGGCTGCTGGGGCTTTAAAAAAAAAAAAAGGTGGGAGGGGCGGTAAACATTCCAAGGGGCAGTATCACGCATGAGCTGTCCAAACAGGAAAAAGTTGATCTTGTGCCGCTTTTTTGAAAAAGGGTTAGGACTTTCTGCGCTATCTAATTAATGGGGCATTGATCCGCAGCAAGCCGGGATGACCCTGGATGACACTCGATTGCCAGATGTGGATGTCTGGACAAACACTTTTAATCCGTCAGCGAGACAGAGCTGTGTCGCCACTAATGGTACATCTGTCTGCACCCCTGGAAAATCTATGGTTCTTAGAACTGCCCACTCTTGGGTTTTCTGGAATGCCTGTGATGCCACAGGTTTGTTTTTCTGTCCCCCGCTTGCTGACTGCTTCAAGTGGCAACAGGCAATGGTGACCCTAGTTCCCGTAGAGAAAATGGCTGCTTTGAAAGGTGGAATCTATTTTTTTTTATTTTATAGAAGATGATGATGATAGTGGATTTATATCCTGCCTACCACTCCAAATCTCAGAGTCTCAGAGCGGCTCATAATCTCCTTTACCTCCCCCCCCCCCAAGAGACACCCTGTGAGGTGGGTGGGGCTGAGAGAGCTCTGACAAAAGCTGCCCTTTCAAGGACAACCTCTGCCAGAGCTATGGCTGACCCAAGGCCATTCCAGCGGGTGCATATGGAGGAGTGGGGAATCAAACCCAGTTCTCCCAGATAAGAGTCTGCACACTTCACCACCACACCAAACTGACTCTGGAAGAGGCTCTGAAATACAACCAGAGGCCGGCGTGCAGCCCCCCCACCCCTCCATGGCCTTGCAGCCTCCCCGCTCCGTCTCTCCTCGCGGCCGTACAGCCTTCCCGCCCCTGTGCAGCCTCTTCTTTGTGCTCCTGAATCTCTGTAGTCTGCTGTGCAGCGATCTTCCTTGAATTTTTTCCGGATCATTCTAAGTTGATAGTGGGACTGGAAGCGCTATAGTCAACAGGAGCAGTGTGGTGGGATACGGCAGGGGTCCCCAACTCACAGTCCGCTGACCGGTCCACAGCCTGTTAGCAACCGGGCCGCCCCGCCCCCCCCCCCCGTGGCCCTGTGCAGCCTCGCCGCCCCGCCCCCCTTGCGGTGCCTCCACCACCCTGTTTCTATCATTTTAAGGCTGGGGGGCAGGGAGGCTGCAGGGCCGTGAGGAGGGGTGGGGAGGCTGCGCGTGCCATGGGGGGAGGCGAATTTGGTATTCCCACCCTGCCGACTCCGGGACCGTGGTGGGCGGGCCGGCCCTGGTGCCAGTCCCTGGTACCCCAAAGGTTGAGGACGACTAAGATATGGCCATTAATAATAATAATAATAATAATAATAAATTTTATTTGTATCCCGCCCTCCCCGCCAAGGCGGCTCAGGGCGGCTAACAGCATCTATACATGTACAACAATAGGTAATAGATAAAACTTAGTTAACAATAAAAACATCTAAACATTATAAAAACCCGTTAATAATTTAAAAAAATTAAAATTCACAGTTTGAGTTAAATTAATCTGGCAGCATAATAATATTCTGACGCTGGTGCCTGCCAGTTTAAGTATCTATACTGACGAGAATCTTGAGACACGGCTACTCTAGGTCCTAATTCAGTAGCCGGCATACACTTGTTTAAAGAGGACCGTTTTGCAGGCCCTGCGGAATTGGTCGAGATTCCGCAGGGCCCGCAGCTCCTCTGGGAGCTGATTCCATAGGACCGGGGCCGCAGCTGAAAAGGCCCGCACTCTGGTGTTTTGCAGCTTGACTTCTCTCGGTCCAGGGATAATCATTTTGTTTTTCCCAACTGATCTCAGTGCCCTCTGGGGTTCATATGGGGAGAGACGGTCCCTCAGGTAGGCTGGTCCTCGGCCATATAAGGCTTTAAAGGTAATAACCAACACTTTGTACTGGACTCGGTATGCAATTGGTAACCAGTGCAGTTCGCGCAGCCCTAGCCGTATGTGCTCCCATTTCGGGAGCCCTAACAGTAGCCTGGCTGCCGCGTTCTGCACCAGCTGCAGTTTCCGGGTCCGGCACAAAGGTAGCCCCAAGTAGAGGGCATTACAGTAGTCCAATCTTGAGGTGACCGTTGCGTGGATCACTGTTGCGAGGTCGCGACGCTTCAGGTAGGGGGCCAACTGCCTTGCCCGCCTCAGATGGAAGAAGGCTGACTTGGCAGTGGCTGCTATCTGGGCCTCCATTGATAATGAAGGCTCCAGCAAAACACCCAGACTCTTTACCTGGCGCGCTGGTTTCAATGGCGCGCCATCGAGAGCTGGGAGAGCTATTTCCCCTCCTAGAGCGCCGCGGCCCACACAAAGGACCTCTGTCTTCGCTGGGTTCAGCTTCAGCCCACTCAACTTGAGCCACGTCGCAACCGCCTGTAGAGCCCGATCCAGGTTCCCTAGGGCGGAGTCGGGCCGGCCGTCCATTAGCAGATAGAGCTGGGTGTCATCTGCGTATTGATGGCAACCCAGCCCGAACCTCCGGGCAATCTGGGCAAGGGGGCGCATGTAGATGTTGAATAACATTGGGGAAAGAACTGCCCCCTGAGGCACACCACAATCTAGTGTGTGTCTCCGGGAGCGCTCGCCCCCAATGGCCACCCTTTGTCCCCGACCTGAGAGGAAGGAGGAGAGCCATTGCAAGGCTAACCCCCTAACCCCAATGTCGGAGAGGCGACGTCTTAGCAACTGATGGTCGACTGTATCAAATGCCGCCGGCAGGTCTAATAACATCAGTACCGCAACGCCGCCGCGATCCAGTTGCTGCTGGAGGTCATCTGCCAATGCGACCAGCACTGTCTCCGTCCCATGGCCCGGCCGGAAACCAGACTGACATGGGTCAAGGATGGAAGTGTCATCTAGGAACCTCTGTAGCTGCGACGCCACTGCCCTCTCAATGATTTTACCTAAAAATGGTAAATTAGACACCGGTCGGTAATTTGCCAATTCGGCCGGGTCAGCTGTACATTTTTTTAGGAGAGGGCGAACCAGCGCCTCTTTCAGGGGCGCCGGGAAATGCCCCTCAGTGAGGGATCTATTTATGATGTCCCGTAAAGGACATCTGAGCTCCCTCTGGCAGCTCAGATGTCCTTTACGGTTGGGGGGTATGAGGTTGGGTTTCGGAGGTTGGGTTGCCAACATGAAATCTCCAGCTCATAGCAGGTGATGTAGAAGACTTTTGTGTAAGAACCTGGAAAGCCTCTGCCAGTCTGAGTACACAAGAACGAGCTTCTACTTTTTGGAGGAGGGGGCGCGGATTGGAGAGGACAGTTATATTTTTTGCATTGGCGCAGAGTGGTAAAGCTGCAGTACTGGAGTCTGAGCTCTCTGCTCACGACCTGAGTTCGTTCCTGGCCAAAACTGGGTTCCGGTAGCTGGCTTGAGGCTGACTCAGCCTTCCATCCTTCTGAGGTCGTTAAAATGAGTACCCAGCTTGCTGAGGGGAAAGTGTAGATGACTGGGGAAGGCGATGGCAAACCACCCCTTAGAAATTCTGCTGCGAAAACATCATGATGCAATGTCACCCCATAGTAATGACCCGGTGCTTGCTCAGGGGACTACCTTTATCTTTAAAGGAAGAAATAGCATGACTGGACAACAGACTGGACAACGAGGGGCAAAAAGGGAGAGAGAAAAGTGAAAATAAAGCTGAGAATTTGTGTCATGTCTGTTTAGCAGGGCAGAGAGAGAACCAGAGTGGTTTAGTGGCTAGAGTGCAGAACTAAGATCTGGGTTCAGATCCTCATTCTGCCATGGCCCTTGGACCAGTCCACTCTCTCTCAGACTACTTCACAGGGTTGTTGTGAAGATAAAGCAGAGGAGGAGAGAACGGGGTTGTGTGCTGCTCTGCGTCTCCCCTGAGGACAGAAGTGAGGTATAAATACATAGGCTTTTTCCAGGGCCTTTTTTTTTTTTTTTAAAGCAGGAACGCACAGGAACCCAGTTCAACTGGCTTGGCATCAGGGGTGTGGCTTAATATGCAAACAAGTTCCTGCCAGGCTTTTCCTACACAAAAAGCCCTGTGTGGAACAATGGTGCCATCAGGGGATGTGGCCTAATATGCAAATCAGCTCCTGCTGGGCTTTTTATACCAAAAAGCCCTTTGTGAAACAATGGTGACCTTAGGGGTGTGCCCTAATATGCCAATGAGTTCCTGCTGGGCTTTTTCCTTAAAAAAAAAACCCCTGGTTTTTTTTTGTTAGTTTGTTTAAATAAGTATGTCAGTAATAAGAAAAGGGCAGAGATTTGGGTAATGGGATTTGTTGCGGCCGCAAAGTAAAATCGTAAGATGAGTCAATTTCTACAGTTTCCCTGTTGACCGGAATTGCATTCAGTCTTTCCAAGGTCAGTTTTAATTCTTGTCATTTGCTGACTGGCAAAAACTAATTCGCTGTCTAATTCAGCTAGCAGCAATTTTGCAATTCACCGACGATGCTAATTTCTTGCTTTGAGATCAGTCCTCAGTTCATAATCAGTGTCGCTTTCTTGCAAAAACCCTTCCGTTGATCTCTTATTTAAGTTCAGCTTTTGCTGACTCGGAGCAAAAACGCCAGGCAGGATTAAGAGACCGAAATGGCTGACTCCAGCTAACAGCCCCTTTATATTTAGGGGAGATTGGCATGCAGAATTATAGCTGTATTGGGCACTGGGGTTTTCCTCTGCGATGTCAACTCCGTTAAAATCTTTTAAATATTTAACAGACACTCTCTGGCATCTTGAGTGCATTTCCTCTATTTGATAAGAGCTTGCATTTTCGTAAGTCGCACCAACTTTTGAAAATAAAATTTAAGGGGGGGGGACTTGGAAAAGAGCCAAATTGCTACCATGTGATTCCAATTTCCAAGAGTTTATAAAAAAGAGCCTTGTAACCTCTTGGAGGAATGGCTACATCAGGGGTGTGTGGCCTAATATGCAAAGGAGCTCCTGCTAGAATTCCACCCCTGAGCATAATAAAATATAATACAGCATAACATATTGTAAATAATCAAGTAATTCTAAAACATGAAAATCTAGTCTACAAACTCAGATGCAGTTCTCAGACAAACAAGTACAAAGAGGATATAATACATGAAATTGAAGGGTTCAAATGCTCAGTCAAAAGTAGATCATTGAAGCATAGAATGGATTAGATGGTAAAAACTCATTATCCATTAAATATGAAATAACAGGAAACCAAGGTTGAATTATTGTTTTTTTATACAATTGTGGCAAAGAGTAATTAAGGGAAAAGGTTAGTTGACTTTGTATGAAGTAGTCCCAGATTTCAATATGCCAGGTATGAATTGTGAGAGCATTATTAGCTTTCCACTTAGCAGCAGTTTGTGTCTTCGTTCCAGCTTGTCTATATCCTTCATAAAATGTGGTGCCCAAAACTGAACACAATACTCCAGGTGAGGTCTTACCAGAGCAGAGTAAAGCGATACCATCACATCACGTGATCTGGACACTATACTTCTGTTGATACAGCCCAAAATTGGATTTGCCTTTTTAGCCACCGCATCACACTGTTGACTCATGTTCAGCGTATGATCCACTAAGACCCCTTTTCGCACATACTACGGCTAAGACAAGTCTCCCCCATCCTATAACCATGCATTGGATTTTTCCTATTTAAATGCAGAACTTTACATTTATCCCTGTTAAAATTCATTTTATTGCTTTTATTCCAGTTTTCCAGTTGTCAAGGTCATCCTGTATCCTGTTTCTGTCTTCTTCTGTGTTTGCAACCCCTCCCAATTTAGTATCATCTGCATTCCCTCTAGTCCTTCATCCAAATCATTGATAAAGATGTTGAACAAAACAGGTCCCAGGACAGATCCTTGAGGCACTCCACTTGTCATTCCTCTCCAAGAAGATGAGGAACCATTCACAAGCACTCTTTGGGTGCGATCTGTCAACCAGTTACAGATCCACCTAACGGTAACGGGATCCAAACTACATTTTACCAACTTGTCAACAAGGATAGTATGTGGAACCTTAACAAAAGCCTTACCGAAATCAAGATAGACGATGTCTAGAACATTCCCCTGATCCAGCAAGGTAGTCACTTTCTCAAAAAAAGAGACCTGGTTAGTCTGACATGACTTGTTCTTGAGAAACCCATGCTGGCTCTTAATAATTGCATCCATTCTTTCTAAATGTTCCAGGACCGACTGTTTTGATTATTTGTTCTAAAACTTTTCCAGGTATAGACGTCAAACTGACAGGTCAGGAGTTCCCATCTTTTTCCAGACTGTGGCCACCTTTGAAATTCCAACACAGCAGAATGGGTACAGGCACAAAATAGCTGCCATAGGAGGTGGAGCCAAACACAAAGTGGTTGTTGCAGCATCCTTTCAGTCACACAGTGAAGATCCATGGGCTGTGTCAGCAACTTCTACCAAAATGCAGGGTTGCCAAGTCCAACTCAAGAAATATCTGGGGACTTTGGGGGGTGGAGCTAGGAAACTTTGGGGGTGAAGCCAGGAGCAAGGGTGTGACAAGCACAACTGGACTCCAAAAGGAACACTGGCAATCACATGCTCCTTTTAAATGCCCTCCTTCCATTGGAAATGATGGAGGATAGGGTCAACTTCTTTGGGGGCTCATTGGACCCCGTGGTCCAAACTTTTTGAAACTTGGTGAGTGTTTTTGAGGAGAGGCACTGGATACTATACTCAGATTTTGGTGCCGCTACCTCAAAATACAGCCCCTCTGGAACCCCAGATACCTATGGATCCATTATACCTTTTGGGAATCGATCTCTATTTGGAGAACCCAGTGATTCCGTTTTAGCTTTGAACTTTGAGTCTGTGTAACAAATTATCGAAATCGGGTTCCATTTTAACAGCCTGATTAACTGAAGAAGACCAGTATTGAAACATCTCGAAATCTAGAGGAGACATCTTATGAAGGCTGTAAGGATTTCCTGGCCCCTCCGTTTGAAAGAATTCCACAAGACGTTATGAATTATGAACTTAGTTTATTGGAGGAAGGATTTCTGAAAATCCCTCTGTTGCTTGTTAATCATTTGTAAACTTTTCTGGGGGGAAGAAACTGGAAATGGGTGTTGATTTTTGTATGGACCGGTTTAAAGTTGTATATAGGATAAATCATATATAAGGACTGGAGTATACTCGTTGTTTTTCAGTGGTATTCTACCTGCTTTGCCCACCCGGGGATTGGCGACCCTACCAAAATGTCATGTTAAAAAATCTGCCCAGCTAAATCTCCTTCGGCCCCTCAGAAGCGTTGCTAGGCAACAGCGCCTCCTGGCCTCTCCCATTTTCTAAAAACACTCAGCACGAGGAAAGGTGGTGGCAAACACCATCATGCCCATGGGTACCCCTTTGCAGACCCTTGCAGGGTTGCCAAGCCCAATTCAAGAAATATTTGGGGGTGGAGCCAGGTTGTGACATGCATGATGGAATTCCAAAGGGAGCTCTAGCCATCACATTTAAAGGGACCGCACACCTTTTAAATGCCTTCTTTCCATTGGAAATAACGAAGGATAGGGGCACCTTCTTTTGGGGCTCATAGAATTGGACCCCTTGTCCAATTCTATGCTGAAAATGTGGGGCCACTATCTCAAAAAACAACCTCCCCGAGCCCCAGATATCACGGATCAATTCTTCATTATACCCTATGGGAATCTGTCTCCATGGGGAATAATGGGGTGCCCAGCAGACATTCCCCCCTTCTGATGACCCTGAAGTGGGGGGAGGGCCTCTGAACCAGGGGATCCCCTGCCCCCACCTGGGGATTGGCAACCCTAGACCCCTGGCGTAGGCGTTGGCAGCAGAAATGGAATACATTTCCATTGATTTTGTGGATTCCCTTCCCTCTCAAAGGATGCTGGGAACTGTCCTTGACGGTGGCGCCGCTCTAACGTTCTGTTAGAGATCTGCAGCTCCCCTTACGGAGCCCCATCTCCGTGAGACGAAATGTATTTTTAAAACCAGGGTGTTGTGTTGGACTTCCCCGTTTGTCTTTGCTTCGTCCCAGAGGACAACTGTAAATCCATCATCTTCCAAAGACAGATGTTTGCTGACAAGGGGGGAAGCTCAGCGAGCCAGTTGGCTTCACAGATTTTGCCTGCACCACTTGCAAAACACCGAATTTATTCTTATCAGTGCATGCCAGGAAGACAAAAGGACTCTTTCTAAATAGGAAACCGTAATAGAATCGCTTAACTATGCTTGAGGCGCACTATGCTCCTATCAGGGAGATATTATTGTCTGTAGGATGAATATCTTAGGCTCTCCTCCACTTGCAGTGCCCGCCTGTTCATAGCATCATAGAGTTGGAAGGGACCTCCAGGATCATCTAGTCCAACCCCCTGAACAATGCAGGAAATTCACAAATGCCACCCCCTAAATTCACAGGATCCTCATTGCTGTCAGATGGCCATCTAGGACATTCAGCTGCTGACCTAAGAAGAAGAAGAAGATATTGGATTTATATCCTGCCCTCCGCTCCGAAGAGTCTCAGAACAGCTCACAATCTCCTTTACCTTCCTCCCCCCTCTGTTGTGGGGGAGGAAGGGAAAGGAGATTGTGAGCCGCTCTGAGAGTCTTCGGAGTGGAGGGCAGGATATAAATCCAATATCTTCATCTACCTCTCAGGGTGTCTGTTGTGGGGGAGGAAGGTTGTGGGGAATCAAACCCGGTTCTCCCAGATAAGAGTCCGCACACTTAACCACTACACCAAACTGGTGTAGCAGTTCCTCTTACAAAGGAATTTCAAAGGAAGGTTAGAAAGAGAGGCTGATGAATTGCAACTGATAAGCTCAATGCATCCTCCTGGACTGAATTGAGACCTAGGTTTCCTCTCATTATCAACGGCTGCCATTGTTATTTGCCATTCGAAATAACTTGGTTCTCCAAGCTATAAAGACCGATGGGCTCACATTCTAGCTGGATTTGAAGAAGTGAGCAGTAACTCATAGAATCATAGAGTTGGAAGGGACCTCTAGGGTCCAACCCCCTGCACAATGCAGGAAACTCACAGATACCTCCCCCTAAATTCACAGGATCCTCATTGCTGTCAGATGGCCATCTAGCCTCTGCTTTGCATGCAGAAGGTCCCAAGTTCAATCCCCAGCATCTCCAGTGAAAAGGACCAGGCAGGAGGTGATGTGAAAGACCTCTGCTGGAGACCCTGAGGGGCAGCTGCCAGTCTGAGTAGACAATACTGACCTTGATGGACTAAGGATCAAATTGAGAGCCAGTTTGGTGTAGTGGTTAAGTGCACAAACTCCTATCTGAGAGAACCGAGTTTGATTCCCCACTCCTCCACTTGCAGCTGCTGGAATGGCCTTGGGTTAGTTGTAGCTCTCGCAAGAGTTGTCCTTGAAAGGGCTCTCTCAGTCCTGCCTGCCTCACAGGGTGCCTGTTGTGGGGGAGGAAGGAGATTGTGAGCCGCTCTGAGATTCAGAGTGAAGGGCAGGGTATAAATCCAATACCACCACCTCCTTCTCCTCCTTCTTCTTCAGTATAAGGCAGCTTCATGTGTTAATGGAGGGGCTGTGGCTCAGTGGAAGAGCCTCTGCTTTCCATGCAGAAGGTCTCAGGTTCAATTTCTGGCATCTCCAGTTCAAAGAACCAGTCAGTCGGTGATATGAAAGACCTCTGCCTGAGACTCTGAAGAAGAAGAAGAAGATTTATATCCCGCCCTCCACTCCGAAGAGTCTCAGAGCGGCTCACAATCTCCTTTCCCTTCCTCCCCCACAACAGACACCCTGTGAGGTGGGTGGGGCTGGAGAGGGCTCTCACAGCAGCTGCCCTTTCAAGGACAACCTCTGCCAGAGCTATGGCTGACCCAAGGCCATTCCAGCAGGTGCAAGTGGAGGAGTGGGGAATCAAACCCGGTTCTCCCAGATAAGAGTCCGCACACTTAACCACTACACCAAACTGGCTCTCCACTTACTATCACTCTGGAGAATGATGCTTCCGATCTGAGTGGACAATACTGACCTTGGTGGACCAATAGTCCACCTCTCTCTCTCTATCTCACACACACACAGAGACTGAATAGTGACTAGGGCTTGGGGAAATGACATGGGAAAATGGTGAGCCCCTTACAGACCTATCTGTTCGCCTCTCCTTTTGTTAAAATGTAGCCAAGAATCTGGGAAAGCTTCAGCGTTAACATTGGCCTACCTTACAGGGTTCAGTTAAGGATTGTTGAAAGAATATATTCGATGCATAGTGAGCATTCATCAAAGCCCAATGTATATGCTGTTATTAATTTCTCTGCAGATAATTGTGGGTTTCTTCCCTTGTATTTGTGCTTTTTCTTTTGATTCTTTTCAGAGACTGAACTATAGTTTATATACACCGTTCTGGTACTTGGAGGGGGGGGCAAGAGTGGGAGGGCTTCTGGAGTTCTGGCTCTGCTGATGGACCTCCTGATGGCCCCTGGGTTTTGGCCTCTGTGTGATACAGAGCGTTGGACTGGAGGGGCCACCGGCCTGATCCAACATGGCTTCTCTTATGTTCTTAAGTGTGACCCAGAGTGTTGGACTGGATGGACCATTGGCCTGATCCAACATGGCTTCTCTTATGTTCTTAAGTGTGACACAGAGTGTTGGACTGGATGGGCCATTGGCCTGATCCAACATGGCTTCTCTTATGTTCTTAAGTGTGACCCAGAGTGTTGGACTGGATGGACCATTGGCCTGATCCAACATGGCTTCTCTTATGTTCTTAAGTGTGACACAGAGTGTTGGACTGGATGGGCCATTGGCCTGATCCAACATGGCTTCTCTTATGTTCTTAAGTGTGACCCAGAGTGTTGGACTGGATGGGCCATTGGCCTGATCCAACATGGCTTCTCTTATGTTCTTAAGTGTGACACAGAGTGTTGGACTGGATGAGCCATTGGCCTGATCCAACATGGCTTCTCTTATGTTCTTAAGTGTGACACAGAGTGTCGGACTGGATGGGCCATTGGCCTGATCCAACACGGCTTCTCTTATGTTTTTATGTGTGACACAGAGTGTTGGACTGGGTGGGCCATTGGCCTGATCCAACATGGCTTCTCTTATGTTCTTATGTGTGACACAGAGAGTTGGACTGGATGGGCCATTGGCCTGATCCAACATGGCTTCTCTTATGTTCTTATGTGTGACACAGAGTGTTGCTGGATGGGCCACTGGCCTGATCCAACATGGCTTCTCTTATGTTCTTATGTGTGACACAGAGCGTTGGACTGGATGGGCCATTGGCCTGATCCAACACGGCTTCTCTTATGTTCTTATGTGTGACACAGAGTGTTGGACTGGGTGGGCCATTGGCCTGATCCAACATGGCTTCTCTTATGTTCTTATGTGTAACACAGAGAGTTGGACTGGATGGGCCATTAGCCTGATCCAACATGGCTTCCCTTATGTTCTTATGTGACACAGAGTGTTGGACTGGATGGGCCATTGGCCTGATCCAACATGGCTTCTCTTATGTTCTTATGTGTGACAGAGTGTTGCTGGATGGGCCACCGACCTGATCCAACATGGCTTCTCTTATGTTTGGGGGCAGTCAAGCTGGGGGCAAGAGTGGGAGGGTTTCTGGGGTTCTGGCCCCACTGGTAGACCTCCTGATGGCACCTGAGTTTTTGCCATTGTGGGTGTGTTCACACACGCGAAGTAATACACTTTGCAACTGGATTTTTACTGTGGAAGAATAGCAAAATCCACTTGCCAACGGTCTCCATGTGAAAGCACCCTGTGTGACACAGAGTGTTGGAGTGGAGGGGCCATTGACCTGACCCAACATGACTTCATTTATGTTTTATGTCTGGGGCAATGATATTCTGTATTATTGGTGCTTGTGGTGGTGGGGGGACAGTGGGAGGGTTTCTAGACTTTTGGCCCCACTGGTGGACCTCCTGATGGCCCTGTGTTTTGGCCACTGTGTGACACAGAGTGTTGGACTGGATGAGCCACTGGCCTGATCCAACATGGCTTCCCCTATGTTCTTATGTTCCAGGCTCTATCCCCAGATCTTCAGGAATTCCCAACCTGTAGCTGGCACACCACCTCCTGCTGACGGCTGGTAGGGACCTAGCAACCCTACCCCCAGCGGGTAAGAAAGCAGTTGTGAGAGAGAGGATTTCAAGAGGAAAAGGAGTTAAGTAGTTTCGTCTGCTGGGAAGAAACTATCTGAGGAAAGCCCTGGGCAGTTGTGAATGTGCTTCTTTCAGCTTCAGCACATCAGGGGAGAAACAGACGCCGTCAAGGAAACTTGTGTGATCATTTGACTCTTAGTATTATTTGAATCAAGATCAACGTTCCTGCCACACACTCACCCCCCTGCCCCCCCCAACACTGTCTGCAAAGCCTGCAGGCCATCCTGAGGCTGGCAGAGTTGAGATGGGGTTGCTGAATCGCTACTTTTTGCCTTCACTGTGTAATCCCAGCTCCTTATTTTTTTGATCAAAATGAATCCTGACAACACAGGCAGATGGTGCTGTGGCTTCCCACTCACAGTCGCAGTTTTTAATTTGTAAAATGCGTCTGATATGGACTGGAGTGAACATGAGAGCATCAGGAGAACCCTGCTGCGTTAGACTAGTGGTCCATCTAGTCCAGCATCCTGTCTCACACAGTGAACAACTAATTCCTCTGGAGGGCCAACAACATGGCATAGAGGCCAAGGTCTTCATTAGAACACCAGAAGAGCCCTGCTGGATCAGACTAGTGGTCCATCTAGTTTGGCATCCTGGAGAGCCAGTTTGGTGTAGTGGTTAAGTGTGCGGACTCTTATCTGGGAGAACTAGGTTTGATTCCCCACTCCTCCACTTGCACCTGCTAGCATGGCCTTGGGTCAGCCATAGCTCTGGCAGAGGTTGTCCTTGAAAGGGCAGCTGCTGTGAGAGCCCTCTCTAGCCCCACCCACCTCACAGGGTGTCTGTTGTGGGGGAGGAAGGGAAAGGAGATTGTGAGCCGCTCTGAGATTCTTAGGAGTGGAGGGCGGGATAGAAATCCAATTTCTTCTTCTTCTTCTCACACAGTGGCCAACCAGTTTCTCTGGAGGGCCAACAACAGGGAAGAGAGGCCGAGCCCTTCATGAGAACATAAGAAGAACCCTGTGGATCAGACCAGTGGTCCATCTAATCCAGCATCCTGTTCCACATTCTGGTCAACCGGTTCCCCTAGAGGGCCGACAACAGAGCAGAGAAGCTGACACCTTCCTCTGATAAAAATATCAGAAGAGTCCTGCTGAATCAGACTAGTAGTCCAGCATTTGTCTCACACAGTGACCAACCAGTTCCTCAGGAGGGCCAAGAACAGGGCAGATAGGGCCGAGGCTTCATAAGAACACCAAAAAAGCCTGTTGGATCAGGCCAGTGGTCCATTTAGTCCAGCATCCTGTCACACACAGAGGCCAACCAGTTCCTCTGGAGGGCCAAGAACAGGGGTAGAAAGCCGAGGCCTTCTCCTGATGTTGCTTCATAGCACTGGAATTCAGAAGTTCACTGCCTCTGAATGTAGACATTCTCTTTTAGTCACCATGGCTAGTAGCCACTGAGAGCAGCTGCTGTGAGAGCCCTCTCCAGCCCCACCCACCTCACAGGGTGTCTGTTGTGGGGGAGGAAGGTAAAGGAGATTGTGAGCCGCTCTGAGACTCTTCGGAGTGGAGAGCGGATATAAATCCAATATCTTCTTCTTCATCTCCTCCATAAATCTACCTAATCCCCTTTTAAAGCCATCTATGCCTGTGATCATCTGTACGCCCTCTGACAGGGAATT